>NW_024081256.1:0-681550 GCF_003009895.1 Hyaena hyaena | reverse complement strand
CTCAGCATTCAAGAGTCTCTCATGGTTTGCCTCCCTCCCTCTCCCCAACTATTTTTCCCCTTCTTCTCCCCCATGGTCCTCCGTTAAGTTCCCCCTAATCCTCCTATACATGCAAACATATGGTGTCTGTCCTTCTCTGCCTGACTTATTTCGCTCAGCATAACACCCTCAGGGTCCATCCATGTTGCTACACATGGCCAGATTTCATTCTTTCTCTTTGCCATATAGTATTCCATTGTATAGATAAACCACATCTTCTTGATCCATTCGTCCATTGATGGACACTTAGATCTTTCCATGATTTGGCTATTGTTGAGAGTGCTGCTATGAACATTGGGGTACATGTGCCCCTATGCATCAGCACTCCTGTATCCCGTGGGTAAATTCCCAGCAGTGCTATTGCTAGGTCATAGGGGAGCTCTATTGTTAATTTTTTGAGGAACCTCCACACTGTTTTCCAGAGGGGCTGTACCAGTTTTCATTCCCACCAACAGTGTAGGAGGATGCCCATTTCTGCACATTCTCGCCAGCATCTAGGGTCCTCTGATTTGCTCTTTATAGCCACTCTGACTGGCGTGAGGTGGTATCTCAGTGTGGTTTTGATTTGTATTTCCCTGATGAGGAGGGACGCTGAGTATGCTGAGTATCAGTTCATGTGTTTGTTGGCCATCTGGATGTCCTCTTCGGAGAAGTGTCTGTTCATGTCTTCTGCCCATTTCTTCACTGGATTGTTTGTTTTTCAGGTGTGGAGTTTGGTGAGTTCCTTATAGATTTTGGATACTAGCCCTTTATCTGATATGTCATTTGCAACTATCTTTTCCAATTCCGTCGGTTGTCTATTAGTTTTACGGATTGTTTCCTTTGCCATACAGAAGCTTTTAACCTTGATGGGTTCCCAATAGTTCATTTTTGCTCTTGATTCCCTTGCCTTTGGGGATATGTCAAGTAAGAAATTGCTGTGGTTGAGGTCAGGGAGGTTGTTTCCAGCTTTCTCCTCTAGGGTTTTAATGGTTTCCTGTCTCACATTCAGGTCCTTTATCCATTTAGAGTTTATTTCTGTGTATGGTATGAGAAAATGATCTAGTTTCATTCTTCTGCATATTGCTGTCCAGTTCTCCCAGGACCATCTGTTAAAGATGCTATCTTTTTTCCATTGGATACTCTTTCCTGCTTTGTCAAAGATTAGTTGGCCATACATTTGTGGGTCCAATTTTGAGTTCTCTATTCTATTCCATTGTTCTATGTGTCTGTTTTTGTGCCAATACCCATAATGTCTTGATGATGACAGCTTTGTAGTAGAGGCTAAAGTCTGGGATGGTGATGCCTCCCGTTTTGGTTTTCCTCTTCAATATTACTTTGGCTATTTGGGGTCTATTGTGGTTCCCTACAAATTTTAGGATAGTTTGTTCTAGTTTTGAGAAGAATGCTCGTGTAATTTTGATTGGGATTGCATTGAATGTGTAGATTGCTTTAGCTAGTAATGACATTTTAACTATATTTATTCCTTCAATCCATAAGCATGGAATGTTTTTCCATTTCTTTGTGTCTTCTTCAATTTCCTTCATAAGTTTTCTATAGTTTTCATCATACAGATCTCTTATATCTTTGGTTCGGTTTATTCCTAGCTACTTTATGGTTTTTTGTGCAATTGTGAACGGGATCAGTTTCTTGATTTCTCTTTCTATTGCTTCATTGTTGGTGTATAAAAATGCAGCCTATTTCTGTACATTGATTTTGTATCCTGCAACTCTGCTGAATTCATGGATCAGTTCTAGTAGGCTTCTGATGGAGTCTGTCAGATTTTCCATGTAGAGTATCATGTCATCTGTGAAAAGAGAGTTTGGCTTCTTCTTTGCCAATTCTGATGCCTTTTATATCCTTTTGTTGACTGATGACTGATGCTAGGACTTCCAGCCCTATGTTAACAGTGATGAGAGTGGACATCCCTGTAGTGTTCCTGATCTCAGGGGGAAAGCTCTCAGTGTTTCCCCGTTGAGGATGATGTTAGCTGAGGAATTCTCATAGATGGCTTTTATGATGTTTAAGTAAGTTCCTTCTATCCCGACTTTCTCGAGGGTCTTTATTAAGAAAGGATGCTGTATTTTGTCAAATGCTTTTTCTGCATCTATCGACAGGATCATACGGTTTTTATCTTTTCTTTTGTTGATGTGATGTATCAAATTGATTGATTTGCGAATGTTGAACCAGCCTGTAACCCAAGAATGAGTCCCACTTGATCTTGGTCGATAATTCATTTTATGTGCTGTTGGATTCAATTCGCAACTATCTTGTTGACGATTTTTGCATCCGTATTCATCAAGTATATTGGCCTGTAGTTTCCTTTTTTTGCTGGATCTCTGTCTGACTTGGGAATCAGAGTGATGCTGTCTTCATAAAATGAGTCCGGAAGTTTTCCTTCAATTTCTATTTTTTTGAATAGCTTGAGAAGAATGGTTATTAATTCTGTTTTAAATGTCTGGTAGAATTTCCCAGGGAAGCCGTCAGGTCCAGGGCTCTTATTTGTTGGGAGATTTTTGAGAACTGACTTGATTTCTTCACTAGTTATGGGTCTGTTCAGATTTTCTATCTCTTCCCATGTGAATTTTGATAGTGAGTGTTTAAGAATTTGTCCATATCTTCTAAGTTGTCTAGTTTGTTGACATAGAATTTTTCATTGTATTTCCTGATAGTTGCTTGTATTTCTGAGGGGTTGGTTGTAATAAGTCCCTTTTCATTCATGATTTTGTCTATTTGAGTGCTTTCTCTTTTCTTTTTGAGAAGCCTGGCTAGAGGTTTGTCAATTTTGTTTATTTTTTCAAAAAACAACTCTTGGTTTCATTGATTTGTTCAACTGTTTCTGTGGTTTCTATGTTGTTTATTTCTGCTCTGATTTTTACTATTTATCTCTTCTGCTGGATTTCGGGTGCTCTTGTTGCTCTCCCTCTAATTCCTTTAGGTGAGCTGTTAGATTTTGCACTTGTGCTTTTTCTAATTTCTTGAAATAGGCCTGGAGTGCAATGTACTTTCCTCTTAAAACTGCCTTTGCCGCATCCCAAGGGTTTGGCATGTTGTATTTTCATTTTCATTTGTTTCCATATATGTTTTAATTTCTTCTCTAATTGCCTGATTTGCCCATTCATTCTTTAGTAGGGTGTTCTTTAACCTCCATGTTTTTGGAGGTTTTCCAGACTTCTTCCTGTGATTGATTTCAAGTTTCAAAGCATTGTGATCTGAAAATGTGCATGGTATTATCTCAATTCTTTTATATTTATTGAAGGCTGCTTTACGTCCCAGTATGTGATCTATCTTGGAGAATGTGACATACGCACTTGAGAAGAAAGTGAATTCCATGGCCTCAGGATGTAGAGTTCTGAATATATCCGTCAAATCCATCTGGTCCAATGTATCATTCAAGTCCATTGTATCTTTAGTGATTTTCTGTCTGGTTGATCTATTCATTGCTGTAAGTGGAGTATTAAAGTCCCCTCCTATTAACACATTCTTATCCATAAGATTGTTTCTGTTTGTGATTAATTGTTCTAAATATTTAGGTGCTCCAATATTTGGTGTGTAGACATTAATAATAGTTAGTTCTTCCTGATGGATAGACCCTGTAATTATTATATAATGCCCTTCTTCATCCCTTGTTATTGTCTTTAATTTAAAGTCCAGTTTGTCTGATATAAATATAGCTACTCCAGCTTTCTTTTGACTTCCAGTAGCATGATATATATTCCTCCTTCCCCTTACTTTTAATCTGAAGTTGTCTTCCAGTCTAAAATGCATTTCTTGTAGATAGCAAATAGATAGAGTTTGGGTTTTTTTTATCCATTCTGCTATCCTATGTCTTTTGATTGGAGCATTCAGCCCATTTACATTCAGTACTATTATTGAAATATATGGGTTTAGAGCCACTGTGTCCTTTGTGGGATTCCAGCTTGTGGTGGTGTATCCGGTATCTAGCGTTCCTTGCAGCATTTCCTTCATAGGGTTACCCTCAGGGTTTCTTGTAGGGCTGGTTTAGTGATGACAAATTCTTTCAATTTTTGTTTATTTGGAAAGACATTTATCTCTTCTTCTATTCTGAATGACAGGCTTGCTGGATAGAGGATTCTTGGCTGCATATTTTTTCTGTTCATCACATTGACGATCTCCTTCCATTCCTTTCTGGCCTGCCAAATTTCAGTAGATAAGTATGCAACCACTCTGATAGGTTTCCCTTTGTATGTTAGGGCCCTTTTCTCCCTAGCTGCTTTCAAAATTCTCTTTTTGTCCTTCTTTTTGCCAGTTTCACTATGATATGACGTGCAGAAGATCGATTCAATTTACGTCTGAGGAGAGTTTTCTGTGCCTCTTGAATTTCAACATCTACTTCCCTCCCCAGGTTGGGGAAGTTCTCTGCTATAATCCTTCAGCACCTTTCCCTCTCTCTTCCTCTTCTGGAATTTCTATGATACTGATATTGTTCCATTTGATTGTATTGCTGAGCTCTCGAACACTTCTTTCATGTTCCTGGATCAGTTTATCTCTCTTTTTGTCAGTTTCTTCTTTTTCTATAATTGTGTCTTCTAAATCACTTATTCTCCTTTCTGCCTCTTCAATTTGTGCATTGGATGCCTCCAGTTTATTATGTATCTCATTTATCGCATTTTTAAATTCATCATTACTATTTTTAAGCTCCATAGTGTTTGTAGCCATAGTTTCTCTGATGTCCTCCATGCTTTTTTCAAGCCCAGTGATTAATTTTATGATTATTGTTTTAAATTCTTGTTCAGTGATGTTGCTTATATCTGTTTTCAGCAGTTCTTTAGCTGTCATTTCTTCCTGGAATTTCTTTGGAGGAGAGTTCTGTTTCATCATTTTGGTTAGCTTTCTATCTCTTGTTAATTTTAAAAGCTTGTTGTACACTCGGCCCCTGCGAGTCCTGCTGTATTAGAGAGGGCTCTTTGACTGTTCAGGGCCTGTCTGTTGAGGAGATGTTCTCTGGGTGGTGTCTCTTGGTTTCTCTTGTTTAGCGTTTGGTTATTTTGTTTCCCTACTCACAGTGGTTTTTGGGACTCTCCACCATGTGTAGTTTGGCTTGTTTCATGAGGCAGCCTTTTATCGGGGTCAGGCACCACCGGGCAGAAACTCCTACAACTTATTTTTAAGGAAGGCATTATTTTATCCATTTTATGGTAAAGAATATCATAGTGATTAAGTCATATAACTCAATATCTTAAAATAGTAAATGTCATTTTGGGAATTTGAGTGTGGATCTATGTAAAAATCCCTCACTCAAATAAGACATACTTTCACAGAGAAAATTTTTACTTTTTTTGAAACATAGATTAATATTTCCAAGTCAGGTACTTTCCCCATTTTTATATTTTTTACATGGGTGGGGGAGTTGTCTGCCAGTGAGGCAATTCCTTGGAGTGTCCTCTACCCTCTGAAAAAAGACACATTCTTATTCAAATCTCTCTGGCATTCATGATAACCAGATTCCCAATTGGGAATCTAAACTGTGAGATTGTTTTTGATAAAGATATATTTGACTATACTAGAAGACTATATTAAGAAAGTCCTCACAGGATGAAAAGTATAGCATAGAGAATAAAGTCACTAGAACTGTAATACAAATTATGGTAAAAAAATTGAGAGCATCTTATACTCTTTTAGGAATTTTGAATTTTCCCTAAGTTAATACAATGTAAAACATTAAACTTTTATTTATTTAAAAATGTATACGACTACCTTTGATTAAAATGAGAGGCTTGATTGAGTTTCAGCATGTATATATATATATATATATATATATATATATATATATATAACTTTACCAGTTAAAACTTGAATTCATAAATTAAAAAGCCAGAATAACTATAGGTCCATTTAAACTGGACAAATAATTTTATCTGCTCTGTGAATAGTATCAAATCTGAATATTTTGTGACATACTATTATTGCTATTTTCTTTTCCATGTACTTCTGTTCTCTGAGTTAAAGTGTATTTTTAGCTCCTCTTGTGGCTATGTGGGTTTACAGCTGCACATTATCTAAATAGCTAAGGAAACATTAACCAAGTGAGCTGAAATACAGAGGGTTAGAGTATGGAATAGAAGAAGAAGACCTTGATGTACTCTAATGTAGGTACGGGACTGTTAATGCTTAGACTATGTGGAAGTGACATGGAATCTGTTGAAGATATGTCACTCTCAGTATTGGCCAACATTATTATGGAAAGAATTGATTGGCTTAATTCAAAATTGGGGAGAAAGATCTTTCACATCTTCAGCAGATTATTGAGGCCGTAAAATAAGCTATTCTTTCTACTGCTCTTCATTATTACCTTTATGCTCCACTTGTCAGTTGAATGAAGCATATTAGTCACTGTATCAACTTCTGATTATACAGAGCCTCTCCTATAACCTTACATATCCTGGTGATAGATAGATAGATAGATAGATAGATAGATAGATAGAATATCTAATTCATAGTTCATTTCCTTGATATTTAAAAAATAAATAAAAAAAGGCCCAGTAGCAACATAAGACATCTATATCATATATAGAAAACTAGTTTTACTGCAAATGTAAAATAACTGTTTTTGATGATATTATTAGCTATTTTTTGATGCACATTATTGTCTCATAAGCCCCTCCAAATAAAGTTTTTCCCTCTTGTTTCACTGTACAAATACACAAATTTTTATTTCGGAACCTAACTGAAGTTGTTCATCAGAGTAACTTTGGATATAGTTTAGTTGGAAATTCGAGAGATTATATCCAAACAACAACAACAAAAAAAAAACAAAAACAAAATATAAAGTCTACAAATTATGTTTAAGCTTTAGGGACTGCTAATATTTCTTATCATCATCATTTTGTGAAAAAATTGATCAAAAGCTTCCAGAAGTCCAACAGGAGCTACTCTTGTTTTTCAGTAATTGTGAATGTAAAAAAAGAGTGTAAAAGAAGGAAGTTTTCTAGCATTTTTCCAGAATTTCCAATCATGCTAACATTCTCATTCATTCACTTCAGTTTCTCCAAAATGGATTTAGTATAAGTGAGCTTTCCTAACCACACAATGTTCCACCTGTATTACTTAATGGATTAAAAACAATATGATGTTATACATCATTACAGTGATTAAACTTGAGGTTTGTTTACTTCGGAATATAGTACATTCCTGCTGCATGTGTAATAGGAATATTTAGTATACCTAAGTGAACCTAGTAAAGGAAGTGTTTAATATTAAAGGAATCTGGTGTCTCTTAGTAAGAACAATTCCTGAGAAGACAATGCTGTTTGCTGGGTGTTATATGTAAATGACAAATCACTAAATTCTACTCCTGAAACTATTACACCATATGTTAACTAACTGGAATTTAAATAAAACTTAAATAAATAAATTCCTTATCTTGGAAAGAAAAATTGAAGGCAATGTTGTTGGGAAGGCATGACAGAAGCTAAATTATCTCAATATATTTAGGCTGCTACAAAAAAAAAATGTTATGGACTAGGTGGCTTAATGATATTTATTTGTCACTGATATAGTCCCTGGTTTCCTGCAGGAAATAGCTGAAGAATCAAGATGGAAAGATGAGAAATATGTGACAAAATTGTGGCATTCTTTGCATCCAAACTCCTCCTCAATCAAGACACTACTTCCTACCATGCACACAGTGGGTAGTATGTGACATTTGGTTGGAATCTGAATGCCCATTTAGCTTCCAGGCAAATTTTACATTCTCTTCCTCTCTATTTGGAAATTGAAACATTTATGTTATTACATTATTTAATTATAGTATATTACTTGCTTGATTGAAGAATTAAAGAATATTCTTGCTCAACTGAAAACCAATGTACCCAACTTATAATTCTTCTAATCTGAAATAATTATATCACACAAAGTGTGAACCCACTTATTATATTTGATTCATCACATCAAGTTTCTTCCAAATAGTTTCAGAAGTAATATGGCTTGCCAGAACCATTTCTGCAGTATGTGATAAATTTCAAAGAAATAAACAGTACTGTATGGACATTATCTACCTGTGTGCAAATACACACAGCAACTTAAAGAGAGGGAGTTCTTATATACTTATGTATAGGAAAATAAAAGAAGAAAGGAAAATTGGAGAAGGGAGATATATGAATCCATTAGGAACATAGCAGATGGAGAATTTGGTAATTCTCCTAATTACTCTCTTTTCAGTTAATTCCACACACCTTTCAGAATCTAGTAACAAAAAGTCACACTTAGAATGACTAATTTGGCTTAACTGTTCTATTCTTAGACTGGACATAGTTGCAGCTCAGGAGAAAATTACTGAGGTGGAGAATTACAAAGCTTTTCTTATCTGAGGAAGTACACATTGTCTAATTCTGAAGGGAACCTGTGAACTGAACAACCAAAATGTTTCTCTGGTAGGGACTTGTATTGAAAAGACGTTTAGCTAGATTTATTATACATTTTAATAAATACCTGATTTTGTGACATTAGGTAAGTAACATAGGTGACACAACTATATTAACAAATACTAGCTAATGTTGTATATGTTATATCATTACAATTGGGAGCAAAAAAGAGTATATAAGCCCAGTTTTCCAGGGCTTCACAGAAATTATTTCACCGCCATCCTTGAAAAATCAGCACGGTAGTGCCCTGTGTAAGAGCATCATGTCTGCAGTGCAACCAGACTGCCTTGGTTCTCATAATTAACCAGCTGTGCTCTCTTGGAGACATTCTTCATCTCTATAACATAAAATGGGCATAATACTGGTATCCATCTTCTAGTGTTTGGGAGAGGGCAGATAAGGAGTTTTGAACACCATCATTTATATAGCAATCACCCAGGAAGTATTAGCTCTGAACAGCCAGTTTGCCTATATTTTACTAAAACTCAAAGTCTGAGGTTTCTAAATCTATAGGCAAACAGTAAAATCAGTTGTCATTTTCAAAATGTACTGTAACATAGTTCAGTTTAATCATTGAAGCCTTTTCTTACATTATATACTTTATTTAAACTTCATGGAATGTAATTACTGGGCAGAGACTCAGGATACAATCTGTGCTGAGGTCCAGGCTTTGTTAGTGTAGAGTCTAGATAGACAGTGATGTTTCTTCAAGAAAAATTTCCAGGAAACCTGGAAAATCTAGAAAATCAGGTAATTGTATGATTTTGAAGAGGAGGTACCCTTGTTTGAGATATGTAATGGTTTTGGCAACAATGCAGGTGGGTTGCTACTGTCCAAGTTTAGAGAAGATATATCATGGTGACTAAGGACTTCTCTTGTCCTTTCCAGAGTCAAAATAGTAACTCATCCCAGGAAAAATGTACAAGAGAAAAAAATGTGAAGAATTAAATATCATTTTGAATATATTTTTCATCTTCTTTAGGGTATTTTAGATTTTGTTTAGAGTAAAAATGAATCAATAAAACAATTGCTTTTTTACATTTATTAGAAATCATTTAATTATAAAATATTCCTTTTTACTATAAAAATAAAAATGATTCAGTATATCATTAGAAAAATATATTTTAGAAAAAATAAGTAGCAAATGTATCGAGATCCTGACCACTCTAGAAAATGACAGACTGTAATCCAGAGACCCCTTCATGTGAGTCAGTCTTCATATTTTTTTACATAATACAATTTTTTAAGTTAAAAATTGTTTTGAAAGAACAATGAAAGATTTCCTTAAACTAGATAATTGATTGAAATGTAAAATAAGTTTTGAATAGTCTTCAGTTGAGAACTATATAATTATATTATTTTCAGCTTTAAAAACTTCAGTCTGATAGTTTTGGTTATGTGAAGTGATCAGTATGATCTCCATCTGACAGATAATTCAACACTCAGTTTCTGCTTAGGAATTCACTCAGAGACACCACCCCTGCAGATATATAAATACTATGAAGCATCTTTTTTTATACAGAGGTAGAAAGCCAAAAGACTTCTTATATACTCCTACAGTTTTCTCTTTATTTGATTAAAGAAAAAAATATTCTTTTGTATTGGGGCTATAGAAGCCTGAAGGGTGACCTAATTTTGCTACTTTTCTTAAAACATTTGTTTTATCCAACATAGAATGAAAAATACAGAAAACAGTAAAAATGAATTTGTACTATACCTTATCCTACAAGAGAATACAAGTCATATATTTTTTGTTTTATAATGTTTATTCCTATTTATATCATTAGTAAATATCTAACTAATTTGTACGCTTAAAGAGCTACTTTTTTCTCCAAATACCTGCGATTGAATAGGTATCATTTATTGAATAGTATATATTTTTCTTAAATAGTTTCAGTGTCATACTCTTTATATATGTCAGTTTCTATTTATGCAAGATGCCCAAACTGGACTATAGTAACAGATTCCTTCAGAAAAGTCAGTCCTATGATGTCAGGTGAAATGAGTCCCTTTTTTCATTATATTCAGGACTTTGTTGTCTAATGTAGGAAAAGACATTAGTTCATTCTTCTGTCTTCATGAATGCAGAAGGGACAGTTTTAATTAAATATTATAACCAACCACAGATTTCCAGCAAGCCACGGCCATTCTGGCTTCCATAGTTCATTGCCTTTAAGAGACACATTGGTTTTGCTTTGGTATCTTCCTGGTCTCATTGTATCTTATAATCAATAGCATCCTGGATTCAAAAACTATACTATGTATCTTGATTTTTTTCTCCTTTGTTTTTATTTTAATATGAATTTCAATAATGTAACTTTATGCTACTTGTCTCTTGTTCCCTCCCCCCTCCAAGAAAAAGATCACATATGACAAAGTGGGTTTTTTGTCCAAGATGACAGGCCTGATATTAAGATTCTTTTCAGTTTAATTTTAGGACACTTCATCCCTTTGTCCCCTAGAGTTAAATGGGAGCAGCTTATCTGATTATCTCAGAGGTCACAGAACAGCTGCTATAATCCCTCTCTTTTGATATAATGGTTCTCATTCTCTGCTGCAGGGTAGCATGGTCATTCCAGGGCAAACATATGACAAACTATCCTTAACTATACTAAGAGAATTTTCTTCTACAATAAGGAGGTTTAAGGCTTGTAATTTACCTCTCACATAGGTTTAGATTTTCAGCATCTCACAATGCAAATTTCATTTATCTTTCAGAATGTCTACTTGAATTATCTGTATTTTAGGAGAAAATTAGATGCTATTTTATAATGTAAATGGCAAGTACACTAAATTAAAGTAAACCAATTTATGGATATTCGAACATATGGGAGGTCTTCAATGTAGGGAGATTATATGGAGAGTCGTCAGGCAGGATATATCCTGTCCCCTTATGTCAATAATTTTGTCAGTGTTATTGAATTTTATGAGATTTTTTTCCTATGTTGCTTGTGTTATAAAAGGACAGCAATAAATTGTTATGTGCTATATGTAGCTGGTAGGGCTATATTTTACTCCTAGCAGATATGAGGGGGCCTCAGACCCCATGAATTTGTGATATTGTCTGGGAGGAAGAGAGTAATGCAATTATAATAGAATGCTTGTTGTTATAGATATATATTCACTGGAAACTTATGGCCTTATGGCAGATGACATTTTATAAATGTCTGTATATGGAGCAGGATCTTATTATATGTCTATAAAAGAAAGATTAATCCAGAGAAGTTGATTATATACCCTAGTGGTGGACTAGAGGAACCATATAGGTTATGTGCCCAATACAGTATTTTCTTTTGTAGATCCCATCATATATCTTGGTTCAACAGCTTGTGATTCCAAGTTTTTTCTGATCTTGGGTCATGCTTTGGACCGCAAACATGATTATTATAATTATATAAGCTGTGGAGATAGCACTATTGGGTAGAGCTATTATCGGCCACTCAAAAGGTACTCATGACCTTAACTCTTTTTAGGTCAATTTAATACACATGGATGTTTAGTGGTTGTCAGGCGCCTAGGTCTCCATCCAATTGGCATATAAGGTCAATATTTCTTCTGTACTATTAGGACAAACTTAGATTCTACTCTATCACAGGCATTATATCATGGTAGACTTCTTCTGGTGAACGTTAGTAGATAGAATCCATCTGTCTACTTGGCTAGTTTGCAACCTGTCCCAATCAACTGCTAATTACAACTAGAACATGAATCAACCAAACCTTTTCTTTTGTCATGTATCCAAAAGTGTTTCATCCACATTTATTATTTTATCTTCTAATGTTCTAAGAAACAAAACTGTTTAGACTGTGCTTGTTGATTTAAAGCTAGAGGAATAAAAACTTCAATAGTTATGAGGTGCTCTCTGGATGTTATCTAATATTAATGCTAGTGTTATGGTAAAAGTAATTTTTCAAATGTTATAAAATGATGCAACAGAGTGTAAATTATTATTCATTAAATAATATCTGTACGCTTTGTTCATCAGCCCCCACCACCCTCAATTCCCAAAGTTCATGCACAGAAAAGGTAACATCTCCAGGAAATCTTCAATCTATTGTCCATTGACCACAAAGCACAGAGACCATTTTAAATTGGATTAGACTATTTCAACCTTTCCTTTTTATTTTCCTGTCATATCTGATTATTTCTGTGGAGGAATCATACAATTTGAATTTTCTTAGTTGTCAGAAATTGGGTTGGTTCCTTTATTATGCAACCACATGCACAAGATTTGAAACATTTATTTGCAGCATTGCTTGGCCAATAATAAACTAATTTTCCAGCAGCCACTCTGCACTCTCTTTGCTTTCAAAATTAGCAATTAGGAAAAATATTACATATGAAATTTAGCTTATATTTCTATTCTGATGTCTGTTATCTTTTTTTGATCCCTTGTTGGCCCCATTTTAAAAAAATCTTTGTCTCCCAGGTGACTATCCTGAAATTTCCTCCATCCTTCAAATGGTTAAGGGTCTGACTAAAGATTTTTTGATACAATTTATAGTAATTATTTTATAATCATATTTCAATTTTACTTACCAGACTACCTGCCCATAGAAAATGTTCAAAAATATTTCCTGAATTGAATGAATCACACCATTGCTAACAAGGGCTTCCTATAATTTACTAGGAAGAATCACATAGGTAGGTATCCTTTTAAAACAATATGTTTTATTTTTATATTTTCTAATATATTCATTTTTCTTAGTCGTAGTTTACCTAACTTTGTATATGGGGTTTTAGCAAAAGAAATATTTTCTCTCTTTCAAATTAACATTTCACTTAGGCTTTTCATCACAGAAATGGCCTCAAATGCTTCATGATTCAAGAAAGCTATTGGTTAGACATGACTTTTATGTGTTATAAACACTTGTTTCTGACTCCAAACACAGATTAATTCTGAAGGAGGTACTGAACATGAGAAAGAAATTTTGGCTATCCAAATAAAGTGTCTGCTTTTGAAAAGGATTTGAATAATATTTTTTAAAAATTTTAATGTTTATTTTTGAGAGAGAGAGACAGACAGACAGAGACAGAGTGTGAGTGGAGAAGGGGCAGAGAGAGAGGGAGAGACAAAATCCAAAGCAGGTTCTAGGCTCTGAGCTGTCAGCACAGAGCCTGACACGGGTCTTGAACCCATGAGCTGTGAGATCATGACCAGAGCCAGAATCGGATGCTTAACTGACAGAGCCACCTAGATGCCCCTGAATATTCTTAAGAGAATCATTCCAATGTCCATTATACGAAGCGGTTGGATTTTACATTTCATACACTATCATGGGACCATTCAGTGGCAGCTTCTTGTATTAAGTGAATCCTTTGTTCAGATTTTACTGATCATGGCATATCTATGAACAAATTATCGTGTTGAAAGCCTGCCGAGGAATTCTGGACACCATAATTTGCATTATATTCATAGAAGGATAGATGATAGATAAATAGATGATAGATAGATAGATAGATAGATAGATAGATAGATAGATAGATGATAGATAGATAGATAGATAGATGATAGATAGATAGATAGATAATAGATGGAAAGATATCCTCCAATCATTTTTTATTAAAAAAATAAAGCAAACATCTGTCAATATTACAATGAGATCCAGAGGAACTAGTTATTTGTCCTTCCCAAGGATGTTACCAAGATCATGGATAAATAATCAATTCCTCTGGCATCTCACTATAATATTGGCAAACTTCTGGAGGTATAGAGCAGCCATAGCAAACCTTATATTTTCTGCGCATTGTCTATGTATATGAATATAGAGTTAGATAAATTTTTCTGTAATTTTATTTACTCTTCATAGTCCTATTTAAATACATCCCTTCTCAACCTAAAGCAGTGAGATATTCTCAAATATAGTTTAATGAACACTTACATAAATGATCTCAGTCACTTATGCGATGAACTGGTTGCATATCTATGAATATGAGAGCCCCTCTTAACTTCTTATTCATATTCAATGACTTAGTAAAGGTCACAAATGGATCTAAAACACAGTTGGGCAGCTTGGTGAAAGTACAAGACACTACTGTGTAGGAGTTCACAGGTCAAAGAGAAGTGGCCAGATGAGATGCCCTGAGGCATGGAATGCCTTCTGTTGTTCTTGCTGATGCTGGAATCTAACTCAGTCAAGAAAATAATTTACCAGATGTAGGACCTCAGGATAGAACACAGATCTAATTATCATCGCAGTCAAAGATAATGCTAATGTCACTCAAGTGGGAACAGTTCCAATACTCATTTGTACTAAAAGGTGAATTGTGTTTGCTGACCCATTTTGAAAAAAAAATTCTCAGGGTTTCAAACAGTATTTTTAGTACTCAGTATTATTTCTCAACTATTTCAGCCTCCATTTTGAGTCTAGCAATAATATAATCTAAAAGAGTGCATAAATCATGTTGCTAATTTGGAGGGGTCAAAAAACCACAGCAATATCAAGTATAATAATGCTTGATATAAAGAAATATTAGGTGGTACATGGTTTGATTTTTTTGGCCACTTTGGCTCCTTAACCGATTCTGAAGCTGACACAAATCAATACCATCATTTTATAATTAATATATGAATACGTGTCAATGAATACTATATTATTATTTTAGAAATTTAATTCTTTGTAGTAATACTTGTAGTTTTGTAATCTTGTTTCACTGGTTGTTTGTAAATGGATATATAGCAATCATCAATTATGCAGGTAAATATATATAATATGTATAGTATATACATAACATATAATTATAATATATAATATTTATGTATTTGTATATAAATCATTTTATCTAATGAGTGATAATGTAACAATGAAAAGAATTATCATCTTCACTTTTGTATAAGAGGAAATAGAGACTCACCGTAATCTAAAATCAAATTTATCCCCTACTCAACATCATTTTAAGCCTGATCCCTGAAGTGTCCTGTAGCCTCTCTAATACCAACCTAAAAGGATGATTGATAAAGAGAGAGGTCAAAGTAGAAAAAGACAATAGTGTTAATCTAATGCAAATAAATTAACTTATATTTGAAATTTTGCAAGTTAGATGAACATGTGAATACATTGTAAGAGCCCATCCTGTAAAACCTGAAGCTTATACTTTAATAGTTTCATAGTAAATCTACCTTTAGTTAATACTGTCTTAGTAAGGATCTGAATTATGGGTAAATTGCTAAACGCTGCAATGAAATAAAGTTTTTTTCTGTCTCACCTTTTAAATATAAATTTGTCAGAATGTCCTTTTAGAACAAGGTAGTGGTTGGTTTGTGCTCTAGATTTCAGGATACAAATTCAACCATATTGACAATGTAAAACAAAACGTTTCTTCACTTCTTATGAATGGTACTGGTTTCTGATCTCCAGGAAACTGATTATTAACTGTCTTTGTGGATTGTTTAGTGGTCTAGATGACATCTCATTTTCAAATTTTTATTCTATAACTTGATTTTCTATCTGTATCTTTAATTGTAGTGATCATTCAGAGATATGAAACATCAAAATGTTAATTAACATAGACCTCCCACCTGGGCTAGGGGTTATCAAGAACAGTGATTTTGAGTAAAAGTTTCATTTTTGAAAGGAAATATTTGACCTTTATTGTTATGTTCTAGTTATTAGTGAGACATCTTATTATACTTTTAAAAGAGTATTCATCTGAATTCCATATTTTATTGCATCACACAGAAAATAGTTCATTCTCATAATCAAAACAGTAAAAGGTGAACATACAGAAAATGAAATCATGCAAGCTTAAATTTATTAGGCCCTAAAGTCTAGACTTATTTCTGTGGGCGTCATGAAATAAATTATTTTATTATTCTCCAAGATGGCCCCACCTTGACAAAAATAAATCAGGCTTTCTAAATCTCTAACCTGACACTGTAACTTAGTACAGGATTTGGCAAATATGTAGGTTTTCAGTTTTGAAAGCAGTCTTGCTATGATACTAAAAAAGTTTTAACTGTTGATTTAAGGACAGTTGTTTTGGATATCTTACCTAAGAGAATGCCATTACTATTCCAGGACTGAGGTTTTGTTATTTTCCAAGGCAAAATATTATTCCTGACCTGTAAATTGGTTTCTCAAAACACTGTCATTTTCTGCCATCTACCACAAGAACAGAATAGAGACTTCAAACAGATTTCCATTCCTTACATATCTATGAGATATCTAACTCATATTATTTGCTTGATAAGATTTTCCCCAGTTACACTAATATTTCTACATGGGTTTTACACACTTACCAAATGAGAGGATCACAAAGATTAAAACACACGCACACACACACACACACACACACACACACATTTCAGAGGACTTTTTATTTCACCTAGGGCATGTGAGAAGTGATATAAAGGAAAAACCTATAAGAATTGGAAAGGTCAAATAATATTCAAGTAGGTTTAAAAACATTTTTTTAAAGTCAGCTCCCTGCCAAGCATGGAGCACAACACAGGGCTTGAACTCACAACCTTGAGATCAAGACCTGAGCAGAGATCAAAAGTTGGATGCTTAACCAACTGATTCACTCAGGCATCCCTAAAAACATTTTGTAGTGAATAAAAATGAAGATTCTACTTGATCAAAACTTGTAATCCATTATTATTTAGACAAGTAGAAGCTCCTTTTAGTCTGGAAGTTTTGGTTTCCATAAAAGCCAGTTGGTATTTACCACACTAATATTACCTCAAATAATCACTGTGAATGCCAAACAAATCATAGATAGATTGAAAGCCTTGCAGAAGCTTTAATTAGAATGAACAAGATATTATAAGCAGGCAGAATGGAATTAGATCCTTGAAAGGAGAGTATCACATGGGGTGATTTATGTTTACAATACTTTTGCTCTGTGGGCACCCCAAGTTTCTATGATACAAGGTGGCTAGAAATAAAGCAGAAATTTGGAGTCTTTTTGGTGTAATTAGTCAGAGAATGGTGTTTAGGAGCACTGATTTAGATAGAAATTAAATAGAGATAATCCAGCAACAAGGTGGTTCCCTTGAAACCTTCCCTTGAAACAGAAAGACAATCTCCATAACCTTAAAAGAAAAAAACCCTCAAATTTGTGGCTCATCCAAGAATTGTGTGTGGGTGAGCAAGTTCTCAAAGAATCAGAGGGAGGAAGAACCAGTACACAGCTGAGTGTTGACCAGAAATTGCAGCTCTTGTTCACTTCAATGGATTGTGGAGTACAAGTCCCACTGAATTAGAGAAATATGGCAAAACCTACTGGTAGTATTTACTATGTGCTAGGCTAGAAAACAATCTCAATCAGTTTAAAATGATTTAAGTCACACAGAACACATTTTCTGTCTACAATGGAATTAAAATAGAAATAAAAGTTATGTCAAAATCACCAAATACTTTGACATTATGAAAAACATTTCTAAATAAGCTGTAGGTGTGAGTAGAAATTGTAAAGACACAATGAAAATGTTTTAATCACATAACAATGAACACACAACATACCCAAATTTGTGGAACATATCTAAAACAGAGGATGTCTTTAAATGATTATATTAGAAAAGAGGAAGTGTTTAAAAGTTAATGTTTTGAGGTTATACCTAAAGAAGTTTAAAAAAAGATGACAATTAAACCCAACAAAAGTAATGAAAAGACTCTATTTTTAAAAAAAAGAAATCAAGTCATTAAGAAAATAATAATGTAAACAAGTGAAAAGTGGGTCTTTAAGCGGGGCTCTGGGTGACTCAGTTAGTTAAGTGTCCAACTTCAGCTCAGGTCATGATCTCGAAGTTTGTGAGTTGGAGCCCTGGGTTGGGCTCTGTGCTGACAGCTCAGAGCCTGGAGCCTGCTTCAGATTCCATGGCTCCCTCTCTCTCTGCCCCACCCCTGCTCATGCTCTGTCTCTTTCTCTCTCTCTATCTCAAAAATAAATAAACATTTAAAAAAGTTTTTTTTTAAAGTTGGTCTTTAAAATGATTAAGAAAAATAAAAAATCTGCAGCCATGTTAACCAATAAAATAGATTAACACAAGTTATCAAATCAGGGATTATAGAAAGGACACCATTAGAAAGTATTTAGATATTGGCTACATAACAAGGAAATATTATGTATAGTTAATGACAATACATTCAACAACTTAGATAAAATAGACTACTTTCTTAAAAAGTGCAACTTGCCAAACCTTACATGGGATAATTAGAATATTTGAATAGCCATGTACTTATTATAGAAACTTATGTATTATCAAAAAATCTTCCCACAAAAATATCCCATGAAAAGTTTATTATACTAGTTGACTCTATCAAATATTTAATTGAGAAAAAAAAAACAATCCAACATAATTTTTTCCTGAACAGAAAAGAAAAAAAAACACTTTTTAAATTATTTATGAGGCTAGCATATCTTTGATACTAAATCTTGACAAGGCTATTACAAAAAAAAAAAACCAAGGCTAATTATAGATGAATTTTTCTAGCACAGACTAAACTTTCTTATTAATATTGATGTAAAAACTTGCAAAATATTAGTGACTTGAACTAATATTTTATTAGTTCAATAAACTAATATTAAAAACATATAGAGAGAAATCATACAGAGCAAAGTATATAGATTATATAGAGAAATACATAGAGGAAAATATATGTATTACATTAAAATATTTATTAAAATGACCAAAGAGGTTTATCTCAGCGAGACAGGACTTACTTCATATTTAAAAATCGATGTAATTGAATATGATAACAGGAAAAAATGATATAATCTCAGTGGGTATACAAAAATGTGTTTAACAAAAGTTTACACTAATTTATGATACAAAGTCTTATTACATTAGTAATGAAAGGATCTTAGTTGATCTGATAAAGGCCGCTTATGAAAAAACCTGCAACTAATGTTATATTTAATAGTGAAATATTGAACATTATTCTCCAAAGATCCAGAAACAGGCATAGATGTCTAATGTCTTGACTTTTAATCCGTCTTGTGGTAGAGATACTAGCCAACAACTAAGGCTAGCAAAAAAGTATAAAGTCATAAAGGTTAGGAAAAAGAAAGTAAAATTGTTTTTTTTTTTAAACAAAAGACAATAATACTAAAGAAGCTACAGAAAAACCACCAACAGAAATGACTGATTTGGCAGCCAAAACAATCTGAAAAAAAAAATAAAAATTGAGAACTTACACCAATCTGATTTCAAAGCTATCTGCATAGTTCGAGCAGTCAAAACAAGGTTGAGATCATGTACAGATAGATGAATAATAGAGAAAATGAGTAATGGATAATAGATTGTATAGCAGATGATTATGGGACATTTGGAAATCCATATCAAAAACAAAGTAAACGTGAAGTCTTCCTTACACCACAGAGAAAAATTAATTTGGAATGGACCATACACCTAAATGTAAAAGTTAAAACTATTTTTAAAAAATAGAAGAAAACAAAAGATTAAACCTTTGAGACTTGGAGTAGGCAAAGAAAAACAAGATGAATTAGACATTATTAAAAAATATACCTTAAAAAGGCAACATTAGAAATATGAAGACATAAGCCAAACACATGGGGAAAATATCACAAGATATATACCTGACCAAGGATCAATCCATAATCTATAAAGAATTCTTACAATTAAATAATAAAAATGTAAAGATATATATATAAACATGGACAAAATATTTGAGTAGATATCTTAGGAAAGGAGAGATCCCTATGGACCACAAGCACATGAATTGCTGTTTAATATTAGTAAGCTAGAAGGAGAATGAAGCGAAATAGTAATTTTAGAAAACAGTTTGATAATTTCTTATACAGCTCCATACACTTATTTCATCAGCAATTCTGTATACTTACCCAAGAGAAAAGAAAAAAACATCTGCACAAAAACTTCTATATGAAATTCATAGTGGCTATATCTGTAATAGCCAAAATTGGGGAAAAAACAAAGCAAAACAAATATCCATCAATATATGAATGAGAAAAAAGTTGTGTTATACCAGTAAACAATAAATGAAAATCAACTACTATTATATGCAAAATGTGAATTAATCTCAAACCAATATTTTTATTGAAAACTATCAGACAGAAAAATACACTCTCTGTGATCTCATTTACATGAACCTCTATGGCAGATAGAACTCATTCAGGGGTAGGTATCAGAATAGTGATCACTGGGGTGTGGCCCATTGACAATAAAAGATGCATCAGAGAACTATCTGGGGTAGAGGAAATGTGGTATTTCTTAACTGAAGTGCTGGTTACATTGACTTAAATACTTGTCAAAGCTCATCAAAGCTTATATATATTTTTTAAGAGTGTACATTTTGCTTTTGTGAACTTATACATAAACATTTAAAAAATGAAATTCATTAATTTCATCTCACTGGAAAAAGAGAAAAAGAATGCAAGATGAAACACAGGAAATCATAAATAGATAAAATGTCAAATCTGTGTATGTGCAATGAGGAATGAAGGATTATTTACAAACTGTAATATTACCACAGAGGCATGTGTCATTAATTATATCTGCTCATAAAACATGTCAGAGGCATGAAGGCCAATGTTTTCTTATTTAAAAAAAAAAAGTATATATACCTATAGTTTTCTTCCCTAAGAACAGCTGTTGATTTTAGCAAATAATTTTTATTTCATCCATGTTTTGAAATTTCCTCATTTTTGCAATGTGAGAGTAAATCGTATAGGGTGTTAATGTACTAATGTTGTAGGAGTTTGATTTCATATGAGGAATATTAATTAGGTGATTAGAACATTTTTAAAAGTTTGCCTGTTTTTTGTTGTTGGTGTTGGTTTTGTGTTTGTGTTACGTGGAGTATTCAGCAAAACATCACTAAAGCTAGTAGCTAAATTGTCATAGGAAAAGAAATCAATTTGTCATGAAATTTAACCATCCCTTCTTCAAAAATTAATCACTCTCCACACAATCCAGTCTATGAGTGTCTATGAGGTCTCAGTGAAACTGTTTTGAAAGTTACCCAACAGGAGTGCTTTATAAATATATAAAACAATATGTTGGATTGAGAGAAGGGCTGTTTGCACTTGGAGTGTAAATAGTCAATAAATATTAGAAGTAGTTTTTTTCCCCTAATTTCATGGGGAAAACCATGTCCTTGCCTGGTTGAAAATGCTGTGAGATATTAAGACCAAAGAATAGCTTTTGCGATTGAATCCTATCACACACATTATCCATTTCTTACTCTCACAGAGCTGAACACATGAACCAGAAGTATTTATTCCTGTTCACCAAGTGGAAATCACAAGGAATGACAGCCCACACTCTAGCGGGTATTCTCAACTGCAGAAATGAGCTCTGAGTCAATAACTACCAAATCATTGAGGTGTGTGCCAGGACCATCAGAGGCAGCAAAGTGTTAGACCCAAAGAAAAATGGATATTGAAAGTAAGTTCGATGAATTTATTCAGAGATTTAAATTATGGTGCCGCATCTACAATATAAAGAATTAGCAGTTAAGAGAAGAATTTATTGGAGATCTTGGAAATTAAAAATATAATTACTGAATTTAAAAAAATCAATACATGGGTTAAGCAGTAGAATGCTTATAGCTGAACAAAAATTAATGATGTGGAAAATTAGAGGGAGGAATTTCCTCAGCATGTAGCATCATCCTGGGATAAAATGCAAAGTAAATAGAAAAAGAAAAATGGTAAGAATAGATACAGAGGTGCTAACCTCTCTCTGGCAGAATTTTGGAGTAGAGGATAAATGTAAAGATAGTGCTATCATGGAAGACATGAAGCTGGGGGTTTCCTACAGTGCAAGAAAGATAGGATCCTCAGATTACAAGGAAAAAAATGCCCATTTTGAAACATTGTGATAATTTGTTTCAAGATGGAAAATTCTAAAAGCTAGCAGAGTCAAGACATATATTAGCTACAGAGCAATAGAATCAGATTGATTTCACAATTAGTTTCAACAATATTTTATTAAGAAAACAATGAACCTATTCTAAAAATTTTTTAAGGAAAAAAATGAGTGTGTAAATTCCACCTCCAAACTGTTTTGTACCCCCCACAAGTTGAAGATAAATAAAATGGTCAGTAAAAAACAAATTTAACTCCACCAGACTCTCCCTGAAAGTCTCTAGAAAATGTACTCCCTTGAAGATGAATAGGTAGATCCAGAAGGAAGAAAATAGAACACACACACACACATACACACACACACACAGTTAAGCAACCAAATTAGCTCATTTTTGTACAAATAAACATTTAAAAGATTACATGTTTTCATACTGATCTGGAAGCAAAATGTAGAGTATGGAGTGGGAGTGATAGAAGGAAGTAAAATCGCCATGAGGTACTTGCTTTGAGAGATAATGTTCATATGTTCTTTTAAATGTGTTACCATGATTATTAACGAGTAAAAGAAACTCAAAACAGCAATGGTTTAAGCAAGGATGATATTTCTTTTTCTCATATGAATGTCTACAGTTAGACAATTCAGGGCTATGTGATGGATCTGCTCTACTTCTTCCCCAGGGAACTAATTTCCTTCTGTCTTGTCCTCCAGATCCAGCATTTTCAATTCACCCCATGGCTTCAAGTATTGGGTCCACTTCCAAATATCCACTACAGTCCATCCAACAAGAGTTAGTGAAGGAAAAAGGGCCCAGCACACTTCAGTTGCCTTTAAAACAAGCCTACACAAGATGCTTTGCCTTCAGTCTCCTTGGCAAGGACTTTAGTCCAACGGTTCAGCAACATAGACTTGCACTGCGGTCTTTGGTTGGCTGCTTACCCACCTAAAAATCAGAGGGTATATTACTATGGAAAAGAAGAATAGTTACTGCAGTACCAACAGTTCTCACCAACAGGAAAGGAGAAAAGTATATAACAAAAGCTTGATTAATCCAATGGAAGACTGAAAGGCACAGACAGGAATCAAAGAGAAAATACAATATATGAAAACGACAGATAGACTATGGAAAGTATCCTCAAGGACATGTCTAAGTTTTTAATACGACTTATTTTCCCCACAGCATTTAGCATTGCTTATTTTTTCTTACTTGTTTCTTCCCATGAATCCTGGGACTCTATTTCAATTCTTCTCACCAAACTGTGTGCAACTTGAGATAAGTAATAATATTTTACTGTTCCTGCCATTATTTCTTTAACATAGTAGGCACTCGGTGAACATTCATTTAATGATAATTAGAAAAGGTAAGTGTCTGGGGTGCCTGGATGGCTCAACCGGTTAAGTGTCCAACTCTTGGTTTCAGCTCAGGACATGGTCTTGTGGTTTGTGAGTTCAAGCTCGCTTTAGGCTCTCTGCTGTTCAGTACAGAGCCTGCTTCAGATCCTCTGTCTCCCTCTCTCTTAACCCCTCCGTCGTTTACTGTCTTTCTCTCTCAAAAATAAATAAACATTAAAAAAAAGAATAGATAAGTGTCTGAGAGACTAGGTTCAAGAAAGGCAGCTCTCCTTATTACTTAGAAATCAACAGAAAGGAGCCATGCCATTTAAGCCTCTTAAGCATCAATAGTGCCTATTTTTCAAAGGACAAATTAAAAAGATTTTGTAGTCTAGTGGATAAACAAGTTTTTTGATCTAGATTATAAAGTAGATGGTGATAGGGAAAAAATCTGGTGCATTCTTTGTCTTCAGAGATGTAGATAAATCATTGACTTTTTTCTAATATACCCAAATCCTAGGAGCCTTTGAATTTTCTTATTAGACAGTACTGATATGATTTCATCTTTCCTGGAGGGAAAGTTTTAATTTTAGAGGGAAAATGAAGAATAAATTTTTGAATAAGTATAATTTCTAGTGAATGAAATGAAAATAATAAATGATGAATTTTCTCCATACATTTTTACTGTAAAGCCCTATAATTTATGTGTGTTTATGTGAATAAATGTGTGTGTGTGTGTGTGTGTGTGTGTGTGTGTGTGTGTGTGTGTGTGTGTGTGTTTGCATGTTCTCTGCTCTGGTGAAAAATTATATCTCAGATTTTTGTAAAGACATAAAGGCTTATTCATTTTTATTTCTGGCAGGGTAGTGATATCTTTTTTTTTTTAAATTTTTAAAGCGTATTTAATTTGAGAGAGAGAGCACAAGCAGGGTAGGGACAGAGAGAGAAAGAGCCAAGTAAAGACTTCCTTGCAACCATCCCTCAGTATCTTTCCTAACTGGAACCAGTATCCTCATTGCCTTCCACAGTGTAGCTGCAGAGCACACCCTCTGTTTATTAAAAGTATCTTATCACTGGGGCACCTGGGTGGCTCAGGTCAGTTAAGCTTCCGACTCTTGATTTCAGCTCAGGTCATGATTCACAGTTGATGAGTTCAAGCCCCACATTGGGCTCTATGCTGACAGCGTGGAGCCTGTTTGAGATTCTCTCTCTCTCTCTCTCTCTCTCTCTCTCTGCCCTTCCCCTGCTACCATTCTTTGTCTCTCAAAATAATTAAATAAAAACACTTCAAAAAAGAGTGTGTATATATGTCAAACTCAATAAATTGTACAATTTAAATGGGTGCTGTTTATTGTGATTTGATTATCCATCAGTAAAGTTTAAAAAACTAAAATACATGTTTTACTACCACACCAAAAAACATTCCTTAGACTACCTAATACATTCATCGAAAACCTAGACCTCTCTGACTAATGGTGGGAACGAGTAAGGTGTTAATAACGGGGCCAGGACGGGGGCAGATGCGGCAGGGAGACAGCACTTCCCTTTTGGCCATGCGGGGATTTAAACCTATTACTATCCAGGCCAATTTTTCCCTTTTGTATAATAAGAAGAGAAAATACTCTGTGTGAACTTTCCCTTGTCACCTCAATGAGGCTTATTTCTCTTAAAAAAATAAATAATCTGAGCAGTTCGTCTCCCATGTCTGTTTTTCCTTCTCCTCCTCTTGCTTTTCAGTCATCTCCTCCTGTACTTGTTACTCTTCACCTTCCATTTTATACAAATCTATTGCTTAACTTGCATACACAAATAAATTTAGGAGTAATTATGATTGTACTTATGAGGTATGTGTAACCTACTTGTATTTCCTGGCTGTGCCCGCTGAGAAGATGTAGAATAAATGACTTTACTGAACATCCAGACCTGAATTTCCACTTGCCACTCTCCACTGAAATTACCCATTATTTCTCACAGAAATATCCAATTTCAGGACTACAGTAGAAATGAAAAGTGAAGGAAATGTTTAAAGAACAGCGGAGATGTGTCAGAACTCATTTGAGAGGGAACTGCCTTGGCTATATCTGGTTTAAGTTAAGCATCAAAATAAATAATGATAGTGGTAGATTTTATTTCATTGGATAAAATAGGTATCAATGATTTCATACTGAAATAAACACTAGTTGTCTAGCGTTATCATAACAAAGTATTTCAGACTGAGTGGTTTAAATAACAAACATTCTCTCATAAATCTAGAAGCTACAAGTTCAAGATTAACCTATCTTTTGTGGTTTCTTTTGAGGCCTCTCCCTTTGGTGGCTTGTGGATAGTAGTCTTCTTCCTTTATCTTTATCTTTAATCTTCCCCATGTCTGTCTGTATGATATTGGTGTGTGTGTGTGTGTGTGTGTGTGTGCGCGCGCGCGCGCGCGCGCACGCTATTGAGATATATCAGTAACGTTGGATTAGGACTCACATATATGAATTGATTTGTACTTAATTAGCTCTTTAAATATCCTATCCACAAATAAAGTTACCTTCTGAGATATTGAAGCTTAAGATTTCAACAAGAAATTTTAGGATAACACAATTTAGCCCATAACAAATTTAAAGGAAGATTCTTTAGCAAAATACCAACTGAAAGAAATATGTATAAAAATGACTGAAATAGAAAATCTTCATTTGGCAATTATCAGTGATTATTGATTTAGATGATAGTTGTCAATGGAGGCCAAGGTGGGTGAGGGGTTTGATGAGAAACAGGATAACAGGATAGTGGTTAATATTAGGATATTTCCCCCACGATGATAATATTCAGTTTCAAATGGGGAAATGATGACATTTTAGTGAAAAGACCTGAAGAACACCAATACATCCAGGTGCTTAAGGGTTTTTTGTTTGTTTGTTTGTTTGTTTTTATTTTGAGAGAGAGTCAGAGAGAGGTACAGAGAATCCCAAGTAGGCTCTGTACTATCAGCACATAGGGACTAGATCTCATGAACCATGAGATCATGACCTGAGCTGAGATCAGGGGTCAGATGCTTAACTGACTGAGCCACTCAAGTGCCCCTGGGTGCTCAGTTAACACAGCTTTTGATAAGACAGGTCAATAGTGCCCACAGATATGATGCATCAAGAATAGCATAATTTTGGTGATATTCTTGCACAAGAAGCATGGCTTCATCACAACTCTTGTATTGAAGAAACACTAGATGGATCCAAGCTGAAAGATTTGATATAAAGTATAGGTCTGTGTTCTTTAAAATAATGGGTACATAAAAATGGTAGAAAACTGAGGGGCAATTCCATTTTGAGGAAAATGAGAGAGACAAGACAATTAATGTAACCTGTGCTTTATGGTATACTGAACCATAAAGGAAAATATCTTGTTGGGACCAGTGAAAAACATAAATGGGGTCTGTGGATTAGATAGTAGTATGTATCAACACTGATTTCCCCAATTGGAAGATTATACAAGGATGATTAGAAGAATGTTTTTGTTTTGGAGAAAAACACCGAAGTATTAACAACTTGCTCTCAAATGATTCAGAAAAAGACCAACTGATGATATTGTATGTGTGTGTATTTGTTTGTATATGAAAAATGTCATGAAATACTAAAATTTGGGAAAAATCAGTGAAAAAGATATGATAAAATATACCGTATTAGAAATATTTATGTATTTTTTATTCCTTTAAAGTAAAACTTCTAATCAGTGTACTTTTCTTACCAATCTTTGCCACAAATTCATCAATTAAGCAAAGGGAATTTTGTTTTAATGTATTTTTCTTTACTTATTTATAGCAATTCAATAACTTCAAGATTCTGTCCAACTTCTGCTTAATTAGACTAATTAGACCAAAGTTAAACGCATTTCATAAATTATTCATTGAAATTTAGTATTAATTATATAATCATCCAAACCGATGCATTTTTGTCAGTAGATCTTACTGAAATAAAAAAAAATCATAGTTTAAATAAGTATGACAAATTCATTAGAAGAAGTACTAGAATTCCTGATGATTGCTTTTTATTTTAAAAAATTTTTAGTGTTTATTATTGAGAGAGAGGGAGAGAGAGAGAGAGAGAGTATGAGCATGAGTGGAGGAAGGGAAGAGAGAGAGGGAGACACAGAGTCTGAGGCAGGCTCCACGCTCTGAGCTGTCAGCATAAGATGCTGATGCATAGGGCTCGAACTCAGGAACTGTGACTGCATGACCTGAGTCAAAGTCAAAGATGCTTAACCAACTGAGCCATCCAAGTGCCCCCTGATTGTTGTTTTTAATGAAATCGTTTCTGTTCTTGGAAATAGGTATGAGTCTTTCAGGTCCAGCTACTAAACTAATAATGCTGTATGCAGCCCATTAATCCATATCTACCAAGATTTCATTCTGACAAATTAAGACATATTTAGCCACTTTGATTATGAAACATTTTTTCAAAAGTATATCAGATAATGATCTTTGTTCTTTGGTATCATTAACATAGCGATCAGCACTGCAAAGCCCTAATATTTTATCTTCCTCTTTATGTGCATTTAGAAGGATGCCTTTGACAGATTAAAATAAGAAATGCAAATCTACTGAATGAAATCAAGGTTTTAAGCTAGTGTCATATTCTGAAGAATCAGGTTAATGCCTATTTATGAAAGTAAAGTGATGAGTATTCACTTTGTACTTTCAGTATTTGTTGATAGTTCCATGGTATCAATAGAATGGGAAGACTTTTAGAAATCAAAAATACTGTTAGAATTCTATAAAAACTTTTGAGACCAAAAATCAGTGGTAATTATTTCTTTTATTTCCTCTGCGTCAAGATTGTCTTCATCCTCTCATATTCTCTAAGATGAGGGCAATCAAACTACTGATTGAGTGAAAATTTTATTTGAGATATCTGTTTATCAATGATCCCTTATGAAATTACCATTGTTATAGTCATAATATCACAATCTGGATAGAGGGCATACAACCAAAAATAAATGTTCCATTTATTTTTTATCCATTTTACATTTTCGATCAGGCAGGCTATTTGCTGCTGCTGTTGTTTTTCATGGATTATCTCACTGAGTTGTCACTATGACAGAATGAAATATTCATTAATACTACCCTAATTTTAAATATCAGGAAACAGAAGAGCAGAGAGATCATGAAATATTCCTAACATCACACAGCTAGAGGTGGAAAGCCAGGACTAAATCACTTCATCTATCTTAACAGTATGTAATTTTAATCTTCTTGACTGATTTTTTTTTTTACTTTAGAAGGTTTTGGAACTTTTATTCATTGAATGGTTGAATACCTTACTATTGATTAATTTGATTAATTTCAGTTAAAATTCATATAAACTAGAGCAATCATGTTGGCTATCTTTGTAGTGTCAAGGAAGAATCATATTTTGATTTTTGGAAATGACAATTATATTAATATCATTTTTAAATGTTTATTGATTTATTTTTTGGGTGGGGAGGGGCAGAGAAAGAATGAGACATAGAATCCAAAGCAAGATCCATGCTGTCAGCACAGAGGCTTGAACTAAGGAACAGTGAGATCATGACCTAAGTCGAAGTCAGATACTAAAGAGACTGAGCCACCTAGGGGCCCATTGAGTTCTAATATTAATCATGTCCTAAAAATAAAAGTTAAATACTCTTAGGCCATTTATTTCTTGTCATTAATGTTCAGTTTGAGAATGAATAAGGATATACATTTTTAACATACGCAAAGTATCACAAAATATAACACAATTTTCAGTGAGAATTTATTGACTCTTCCCCAAACCATAAGTGATTAATCCATATTTACCTAACCATTATTCTAATTTTTGAAATATAATATACATTCAGGAAAGAATGAAAATCATAGGGGAGAACTAGAAGCCTCTCTAGCATTCTCTCAACCACTGCCTCCTTCTCTCCAAAGGTAGTCATCGCACTTGGACTTGTAGTAGTTTACATTAGTTTTACCTGTTTGGGGAATATAAAAAAATGCAATGATACATTGTCTATTCTACTGAGTCTGGTTTATTTTAGAATAGTGCTTATGAGATTTATTAATTTTAAAGGTCCGTCAATGCAATTCACGACCCTAACAATGCAAAGGGGCAATAAACAGATGGTGATAAAATAATAGATTCAGAGAAAGCACTTGACAACATCCAAACAATGTTCATGATAAAAATTTAACAAACTGGGAGTAGAAGGGAAGAATTCTTCATTAAAATGCACACATATGTCATAATTTTGCAGTGAATCTTCACTTTCAAAACCAGTATTACATAGTGCTGTTAAATAATAAGTTGCTAGGTTTAATCAGTATCATCATAGTCATGTTGTATTGCTGTATATATTTTTTGATGTTTTATTTATTTCTGAGAGAGAGAGAAACAGCGTGAGCAGGGGAGGGTCAGAGAGAGAGGGAGATGCAAAATGTGAAGCAGGCTCCAGGCTCTGAGCTGTCAGCACAGACCCCGATGCAGGGCTCAAACCAACCAACCGTGAGGTCATGAACTGAGCCGGAGTCAGACGCTTAACTGACTGAGCCACCCAGGCGCCCTGTATTGCTGTATTTTAGATGGTGAGGTTGATATATTTTACTACCATTTTAATACAATTTCTTTAAGAGATAGTTCATAGTTTCTTAATATTATTTGAAGACCATACTAGTTTCCTAGGGTTATCATAACAAGTTACCACAAATTGGGTGGCTTATAATGGAAACTTACTGTCTTAGAGTTTTAGAGGATGAGTATAAAATCGAGGTGTTGGTAGAATCATGCTCACTCCTTGGGCTCTAGGAAAGAATCCTTCCTTGTTTCTTCATAGCTTTTGGTGATTTCTGGCAATTCCTGACACCCTTTGTTTTATAAGCACAACATTCCAATTTCTGGCTCTGCTCTCACGTAGGCCTCTATCTTTGTACCTGCCTGTATCTTCACATGGTCTCCTAATAAGGATTCTAGTTATATGACCCTAATCCAATATAAACTCATATTAACTAATTGTATCTACAAATATTTTATTTTCAAATAAGGTCACATTTTAGTAGCCAGATGAATATTAATTTTTGAGGAATACCATCCAACCCAGTAAAAAGACTTTGCATTGAAATTCAGAACCATAATTTTCCCATTGGCTTTGCATATCTTCAAAAAATAGACAGAATTTTTTAAATTAAGGCAATTGTGAATGGTTTTATAAAATAAGTTTCAACATTAATGTGATTGTTACAGTCTCAGATACTCATCTTTAAATATTAATAACTGTATCAAAACTTTATAATGTGCAAAATAACTTAGAAATAATTATTTCTATAATTTCACTACAACTACGTTTTTTGTCTTATTATATAGTAGTGAAATATTCAAATTTCTATATATTCCTATAGTATGAAGAGGAGTAGAATTTGGCATCTCAAAACATGCCTCTTTGGCATAAGGATTATTTTAGACTGATTATTTTTAAGGAACAGCAGACATAGGAAAAGCTCTGAAAATGTAGAAGTTACCCTTTTGTAAGAGACATTTACATTCATGAGGGAAATCCCCTTTTATAAGAGTGTCTGCCTCTCTGCACCAGGAAGAGAAAGATGACCAACTGTCTAGAGACTCTTGTCAAGGGAGAAGGCAATGACCTAAATCTAAATAACAACCTTGTTTACTGTACTTTTCCTGGTAACTGTAATTACCTTCCCCCACAAATCTTTCGTCGTTAGCTGAAGCTAGTATTTGGAGGTGATCTCATGAGCCACTTCATAGAGTTACTCAATTTTTCTGAATATCTGCAATGTATACAGGAGGCACACAGGTTGTTAAATTTCTGTTTGCTTTCCTTCTGCTAATCCATCTTTCTTTAAGGTGGGGGGGGGGGCTCAGCCATGAACATAGTAGGATCAAGAGAAAATTAGTTTTCCTCTACTACCGGCTCTTGATCCTAATGTCTTCCATACAATGTTGGATTACTATTACTAGATTCTTATATTCTGTAATTACTCGATTTGATTGTCTTGGGCCAAGGTGATAATAACATACTGTCATATAAAATGGTAATATTTATATATACACATATACCCACACATGTTATTTTTCATCAAGGTACTGCAAGATTTTTTGTATATAAAGGTGTGCGATATCTGAATCTAAAATCAAAATTAATTTGTAAATGATAAGGTTAATTCTCATACCGTGAAACATTATTTTACCAACATTTCATTTCCCAACAATTTTCAGACATGATTATTTCGAAGTATATCTTATGTATATTTTTGGTTTTTAAAAATAAATGCATACTCTATATTATATATAGAAAATAAACATTACGTTATTAAACTATTTAGAACAACAGAATGCATTTAGGAAACAAGAGAAAATAAAAATGTGCCCTTTCAAACAAAATGACATCTTTAGGTAATCTAGAGTAGAATTAATTATGTAGTTTGTACCACATCTTCTACCCAATAGACACCATCAAAGTTCACAAGTAATCACCGAAAAGACAGAAAAACAATTTAGGTGTTTTTTTCTTTTTTAAATTGATACTAAAAAATTATAGTGTATAAAGCAACAGTAGGATTATTTTTCATTAAATAACAAATGACTGGGGATTATTTACCCATATTGACTAGTGAATAATGAAAGAAAAAAAAGCTGATTGCTAAATACCTTATTTTGCTGGAAACTGTTTTGACATAATGGAGACACAGTCATTTACACCACACTAATTATAAATATTTTGACAATTAACATAACACATAATAGTAATTGGAAACATTTTGTGATTCATTACTGAGAGACACATATTTGATTTATCAATATATAATCAAATTATGCATGTATTCACACCCTTCTCTCATTGAAAAAATATTTTTCTAATTTTATTTTCTCATTTATTGAACTGATTTACATGGAATATTTAGTGACTCTGAATGACACACTATATACTTTATAATGAACAACTTTGTTAAACATGTAAATAGTTGGAAATATTAGTTGTGAAGATATTCTAAAGAATATTTTTAGGATGGTCATTTAATTATTATTCCTAAGACCCTAGATTCTTAGCATGACCTGTTCTTAACTTTCTTATTTCCTTAAAACAGAAGATATAGGTTAAATGTTTAAAACTAAGGTGCTCTTTGATAGAAAGTATCTTCTATGCTTCAAAATTATTCTGCTATATACTTCTGCTAAATAAACTATCCAAAATCTAAGGTTATGTGAAGGCTTTCTATTGTTTTTGTTTGTTTGTTGTTTGTTTGTTTGTTTGTTTTGAGAGGCAGGGGGAGTGGCAGAGGTAGAGAGAGTATCTTAAGCAGGATCCACGCCCAGCAAGGAGCCCTATGCAGGACTTGATCTCATAACCATGAGATCATGACCTGAGCTGATATCAAGAGTCCCATGCGGGGAGCCTGGGTTGCTCAGTTGGTTAAGCATCTGACTTCAGTTCAGGTCATGATCTCATGGTTCCTGAGTTTGAGCCTAGCGTCAGGCTCTGTGCTAAGAGCTCAGAGCCTGGAGACTACTTCAGATTCTGTGTCTCTCTCTCTCTCTCGCTGACGCTCCCCTGCTCACGCGCTCTCTCTCTCTCTCTCAGACATAAATAAAATATTAATTTTTTTTTTTAAAAAGAGTCCTATGCTTAACCAACTGAGCCTCCCAGATGCCCCAAGCCTTTCTATTGTTTTGTTTGTTTGTTTGTTTTAATGTTTTTTATTTATTTCTAGGGGGGAGAGAGAGAGAGAGAGGGTGAGCAGGGGAGGGTCAGAGAGAGAGGGAGTCACAGACTCTGAAACAGGCTCCAGGCTCTGAGCTGGCAGTCAGCACAGAGCCCGTCGCGGTGCTCGAACCTACGAACCGCGAGATCATGACCTAAGCGAAAGTCGGACACTTAACCGACTAAGCCACCCAGGCGCCCCCTTTCTATTGTTTTTAACCTGAAGAGTTGCAAATAAAACTATTACAATACCTGGAAATAAAGTTTTCATAGTTCAAATAGGTGTTTCTTAAAATCATAACTGCAGACTCTAGTTTCACTTGTCCAATGGAGTAATACATAGATGGCATTTCTAAATATATATTTAATCCTATGCCAAATTAATGAGGAAACTAATCTTAAGTTTTACTTAAGTTGTTATGTTTCAGAAGACACCCTTTCATCTAGAAAGAAACTATTCCATGAACCACATAGACTTAATATATGGAAACTTCTCTTCTGGGGTGGTGAAACAGACATAATTTTCACTCTTTCTCCTGAATATAAGAACCCTGCGCATTATGTAGAAATTAAACATGAGATTTTTGAAAGTATTATTTGGAAAATATCCTATTAAATATTTGTTTTAGAAAGCAGTGATTTTTTTAAAAAAATTGTATAGTTTATTGATTGGTGCTATTAAAAGAATTAGAGCTTTTAAAAATAATTCTTTCTAAATCTTAAGATTATTTATAAAGTGTGTAGGAAACTGATAGCAATCTTAAACTTAAGTAATGCTCAAGCTATCCCCCACATTCTAATTTTTAAATAAAAATTTCAGTTATAGGTGACATGGCAGTTTGAAAGCATGCACTGAAGAATTTTCTCATCATCGATATGTTGAGAGTAGTTAATTCAGGTGAAGGGTTTTCCATATGTTTATTTCTCAGATATTGTGCACCACATGCCTCTAAAATGCTACTTGCTATGCTGAGTTCTGGCACAGCGGTGAAGATGCTGAGGTCTCACACAATATTGGTGTAAGATCAAATGCAAAGACAAGAGTTCCAAGTGCATATAAGGTAATAAGGAATGGAGTCTGAGTGTAGGAAGGTATAGAGTGGGAAGGCCTGAGTGAAACCTTGATAGAAGTAAGACCCAGCCTAGATTCCCATGGCTCGTGTTGTAGGGCATATGGATCTGCTCTTAGAGACTAGTTCTCCTAAAGGGAAATGGCGTAGTTCCCTTGTAGGATAAGTTAGGGGTAGAGGATTAAGTACTAATTCTCACAACAGCAGAAGGAAAGCCCTCTTATTACCCATGATTATAAAATCATATATAAAGTTTTAAGATAGAGGTGTAATGGTTCATAAAAAATGCAGTGAACCTGGTCCTGTGTAAGAAATGTCTGCTTTTACACTCCACTCCACCTTCACACTAGCATCCTATTTTCAAGATACCTTCTGAAACCAAGATTTAGTATTTTGAGAAAGAGAGTGACACAGACTGCCATTTCCAGACTGAATCACAGAGGGAATAATTTCCTTCCAAGATCTTAAAACCATATTTATTCTTGATCCTAGAATAATCAGGTTCTCAAGGAACTTTGAAGAATATACTGCTTTGAAAGACAATTATAGAACATACTACATATTTTAAATATTAAGCTGATAGGATAGCTAATAATAACCTTCAAACTTTTATCATTAATTTTAAATTCTCTATTAGAAAAGAAATGCATACTCAGCATTGAGAGGACATCACAACCTTGTTTACACATATTTCAAGGTAATATGGAAAACTCCACTCACACTCTCTTTATGGCCAGGTAAGAGGAATGCCATAATGGATAGCATGATATGGAAAAGGAATACAAATGAAAAGTGATAAAATCCTCTATGCTCATCACAAACAGTACCTCCTGTTAAATATCTTTTTCTGCATGTAATTCTTAGAAATTGTAAACCAGTCTTGGATGCAGTGATGATGAAGCTGTCTGAGACCTTTCTATTTAGAAAGCTTAGAAAAGGTAATTTAATTCTAAGTACATTTTAAGTTCACATACAGAGCCTTTCATTAATCTTGATTTTTGAGCAATGTGAATTATTCCTCTTTTACATAATGCAAATTTTTATTTTTTAATTTACAGAAAATATATAGAAGTAAAACCAGTAAATATACCAATTGATTTAATAGGAGACCATGTGGAACTAAAAATATTGATTAATTGTACTATTCCTATAGTGACATTTTCTCATTATCTTATTTATTAATATCAAAAATAGAAATGGGCATCTGGGTAGCTCATTGGTTAAGCATCTGACTCTGGATTTTGGCTCAGGTTATGATCTCACAGTTTGTGAGATTGAGTCCCACATGGGGCTCTGTGCTGACAATATCAATTCTGCTTGGGATTCTCTGTACCTCTCTCTCTGCCCCTCCTCTCCCTAAAAATAAACAAACATTTTTTAAAAGTAGAAAAGGATATAACAAATGCCTCTGACTCTTGCCTCAAACAATAAAAGTTAACAAAATATTTGTATTAAATGATTACTTTTTTAAGTGTTTTTGTTTTTGTTTTTGTTTTTTAGTAATCTCTACACCCAACCTGGGTTTGAACTCGTGATCCCATGATCAAGAGTCACATGTTCTCCCATCTGAGCCAGCCAGGTGCCTCTGTATTACATGACTATTAAAACTGCAATTTACTCTGTTGCTCTTCCCAAGTCCATTTCTTTCCCATTCCTGAACTGAGATTATCATATTTTATTATAGTTTTATTATATATAGTTTTATATATTATATTATATTATATCATAATGTAATCTATAATGTAATTATAGATTGGTGAGTTATACAGTTATAATACAGTGAATTATAGTTATTCTGTCCCCACATGACTTCCGTTTCTCTAGACTTTTCTACTGCACTGAGTCAGGCATGGCTAAATGATTTGCTATCTCTATGCTGAAACTTCATGTGACATTGCATGTTTCTTTTCTTGCTCAGTCACAAACCAAGGGAAGGGCTGATCCTTCAGCCAGGGTCTCAGAATAGAAGGCATGTCCTGCGGAAAGACAGCTAACCTGCAACTATTGTGTGATGTGCATGAAGAATAAGCTTTGTTGTTGTTGTGACACTGAGTTATCTCAGCATAATGTGGGGAAGGGTGACTAATGCACCCATCTTTTTCACTTTATGTTCATACAGATAGCTTTATGTAGTTCATGGATTGGCAAGGGAAGACCCACATACAAATCTGGGTTCTGCAAGTTTTTCTGCAGCCTGTTTTGGTACATTTTAAAGTATTGAGGGGGGAGCATCTGGGTGGGTCAGTCAGTTACACTTCCGAGTCTTGATTTCAGCTCAGGTCATGATCTCACATTTCATGACTTCAAGCCCCACATCAGGTTTTGTGCTGACAGCATGGGAAGCCTTATTTTTTTTTTTAAATTTTTAATGTTTATTTATTTTTGAGAGAGAGAGACAGATTGCGAATGGGGGAGGGACAGAGAGAAAGGGAGACACAGAATCAGAAGCAAGCTCCAGGCTCTGAGCTGTCAGCACAGAGCCTGACACAGGGCTCAAACTCACGAACTGTGAGATCATGACCTGAGCTGAAGTCAGATGCTTAACTGACTGAGCCACCCAGGTGCCCCCCGGGAAGCCTTCCTGAAGTTGTTTCTCTTTTCCTCTCTCTCTCTGCCCCTCCCCTGCTTGTTTGCTCTTTCTTTCACTCTAAAAATAAGTAAGTAAATTTAAAAAATAAAGTATTTGAGGGAAAAATGAAAATGATGTCTCATTACATGTGAAAATTAAGTGGAGTTTGAATTTAAATGTTCATCATAGTTTTCTTGGAATACAGCCACGCTCATTAATTTATGTATTGTCTATGGATGCTTCCATGCTACAATGAGAGAGTTCCATAGTTGTGGGAGTAAAGGCTAGGATGTGTCTTCATGTCCTTCAAACACAGCCTTTATAATATATACATCTTAACTCACCTTCCTCACCATGCCTATTAGCAATGAATATTTTACAGTTTTCCTTCAGTGTCCAGACACACTGGACAAACCTCTGGGAAATGGAGCCCTTGGAGAGAGCTGTCCCCGGCTTTCTTCTCTTTGCTTTGTGTCTTCTCTGAAACAGTCCTCTCTACCTCACTGTGGTTCTACTGGCCACACCTTTGCTGTCTGCGCTCTGCTTCCTACCTAATCCAGCCCGAGTCCATTACACAATTGTATTCAAGTATCATTATTATTATTCAATTTTGTATTTGGTTAATTGAAAAATTGTGGAAATTTGTTTGATTTTATGTAAGTGCCTACTAGCATAGTTGATTTTGTCTCTTGGACTGCAAAACCTAAAATATCTATTATCTCTTTATCAAGAAAACAATTGCCCATTCTAGATCTAGTTCATATGACTTTAATACCTGTTATGTTTTTCCATCACGTGACTATGCCTCCAGCTATTTATCTTTATTTCTGTTGACGAGTTGGTTTTTTTTTTTTTTTTTTGCTTTGCTTTTTAAAATAATGCAATAATGATGGGGAACCTGGGTGACTCAGGCAATTAAGCTACCAACTTCGGCTCAGATCATGATCTCATGGTTCATGAGTTGGAGCCCCACACCAGGCCTTCTGCTATTGGTGTTGAGCCTGCTTCGGATTCTCTGTCCCCTTCTTTCTCTGCCCCTCCTCTGTGTCTGCATATGCTCTGTCTCTTTCAAAAATAAATAACATTAAAATTTTTTAAAATAATACAATAATGAATATTTTTACTAAGCCTCTTGGTACACAAGCACATTTTTTACCTTTTTTTTGTGAATTAAAAAAGAAAAAGATTGTAGAAGTCCCTATAGTAGGACTATTTTATATTATGTTTTGCCAGGTGAAGTCAAAATTATCCTGTTAACAAATATATATATTTATTTTTATAAAAAATGTATATGTACCTACATACTCATTTGAAAAAAGCAACTCAATACTGAATTTGTTTTAGTAGGTTTAATTATTATTAATGAATTATACAATTATAATGCTGCCTTGACACTTAATTCTTCTTACATATTATACCGTAAAACAATTTTGAAAATATTTTTGTTTCCTCTTTTGTCTTAGAAATAAAAAGTCATTAAAATTAAACTTTGGTAAAAAAAAATTGCCAAATATTTTAATTAATATATTATACTTAAAACATAGTATTTGTTATACCTCTAAGTAAGTTATTGGTGCAAGAAACTATTTTGTATACTATCTTGATTTATACTTGCAAATTCTGGAAAAGAAAAACATCTAGGCTGAGTATACTTTTTTTTTTCTGATGGCTCTAATTATTTCAGAAATAGAAAAGTATAGTTAGAAATCACTCCCTAAAGGAAAAAAAAAAGAAGAAATACAAAAAAAAAAAATGTTCAAAGGAAATTAAGGATTAAAAAATTGGAGCACATACATACCTGTGTGCATACATAAAGACTCATAATCCTTATTAAAGCAATTTTGAAGTCCTGAGATTAATAGTCTTAGTCATTGTGATCCAAAATATGGAAATAAATACCTGACAAAAATGTTGGAATAGAATTTTGTAATTTGTTTTTGAATCTGAATGGTAGATATTACAGCGTTTCTAAAAATTGGGGCAAGCTAACCAGCATTTTTCTAAAGAAAGAGTCAGAATTTTTCTGTAAGTCAAGAGATATAACCTCACTATCTGTAATACTTGATATTCAAAAGAGAAGATGGTTCTATTTTATTGATGTAAATTACATGAAATGCAAGGAATCTCAAAACTTTACATTCTGCCACAGAATAATCTAATAGCCCCAAATCTAGGACAGGCCTCAGCAAACTTTTTCAGCAAACAAAGGTCCAGATACTGAATATTTTATATTCTGCAGGCCAAGAGGCAAAGTTGATGATGTTATGTATATCTCTGTCACAACTATTCAGCTCTTCCATTGAAGTTGAAAACACAGAAACTATCGAAAAGAATGTGTGTGGCTTTGTTCTAATGAAATCTTATTTATGAGCATGAAAATGTGATTATTCTCCTTTGGATTCTTTTTAACCATTTTCAAATGTAAAAATCTAAGAATGAAATTCTTTGTTCATGTGCTGTATATTCACAGTGGGGCAGTGCTGCATTTGTTATGGGGGCTGTATTTTGCCAACTCCCGATTAGAGACCCGAACCAATGAGTCATCCTGTAATGTGGATAAAAATTAGAACCATAAGATTATGTATTGATTATATGAAAAATGTGTTGCTGATCCATTCTAAGCCAGAGCTCGAGACTGCTGCTTCCTCACATATGTATCCAAGACACAGGGCTCTATATGTAAGTTTCTCAAATATGGACATTTATTTCTAACTTTCTGACTGCTATTTGTACACCATCTTAGTCTAGCTACCATATGAGAAAGGAATGCACTCATCTCTAGCAAGTCAAAATTTCAGCTCAAGGAAACAATCTATTAGGATTTTCTGAAACAGCAGTCATGTTTCAAATTTATTCAGTGTTATGCTTGTCTTCCTAATGGACACTATAAACAAGGCCATTCTTCTTCTTTTTTTTTTTAAGTTTATTTATTTATTTTGAGAGAGAGAGAGGAAGAAAGAGTGAATCTGAATCAGCTCTACACTGTCAGTGCAGAGGCCCATGTGATACTCAAACTCACGCACCTTGAGATCATGACCTGAGCCATAACCAAGAGTCGGACACTTAACCTACTGAGCCACCCAAGTGTCTCAAGGCCACTTTCTTTTATTTTACCTTTGGTATGTGGTAGGTTGAATGGTGGCTCCCAAAAAAATATGTCCACATCCTATCACATTCCTGAAACCTATAAATGTAAAATTATTTGGAAGAAGAATCGTTGGAAATGAAATAAGGATCTTGATATGAAGAGAGAACCCTGAAATATACAGGTGGCCCTTATATCCAATGACAAATATTTTTACAAGTCTCCTGATGGAAGGCCATGTGAAGATAGAAGCAGAGATCAGAGAAATACAGCCACAAGTCAAGGGATGGGAATAGGTACCAGATGCTGGAAGAAAATGGCTTCTTCCCTGGAATCTTTGGAAGGAGCATGACCCTGTCAACACCTTGATTTAGGATTTCTGGCTTCCAGAACTAAAGGCATAAAGTTCTGTTGTGTTAAGCCATCAAGTTTGTTGTAATTTGTTATGGCATCCAGTGTAATCTAACACAACTCCACTTATTTCATAAATAATAATAAAGAATATCAGATTCCATAACTCTAAAATACCATCTCTTTGATTATGTGTGTATTAACGAAATTAAAGGGAAGTTAATGTAACACTTGTAAACCAGTCAATAAAAGATAGTTAAAGACATTTCAAAAGGATACCATTGAACCAAGTTAAAAAACAAAACCACCACAACAAAAAAAATCAAGGAAAAAACCCCACAGCTTTTGACATCAGCAATTCTTCTGAATTTAAGAGAAAACAATAAAATTTCTCTAAAAGCAAACCATGAAAGTTTATCAATTTCTTAAAACTGACAGAGTAAGTTGTATCTTCCATATTTAAATGTAAGCTTTTTGAGAGAAGGTTCTATAGTGTACTCATTTTCTAATATCCACAAAGCCTCCATATACCAAAAGGTCGTTTTTTGCCTGGAATCAATGGACAAATTTTGGGAGCCACCATGATACGACATTTTTATTACTGCTGGCTTTCATTTAAGGTATGCATTACAGTGACTACCTTATCTGAGACCTTTCCAAACCTTTTTCTTTGGACCAAAAGTGACACCTTGAGTTTTTAGAATGTATATAAAAGTGACCTTGGAGCCTAAAATAGACTTAAAAATGGATATATGCTGCTAATTATCCCAGAGTCTGTAAGAACTTTCTGTAGAGTTTCTGTTTAAAACATCAAAATACTTTCAAAATTCTCTCAAATATTTGCTCTATTTTAGAAACTGCTAATAAATTTGAGCCAAATTTTAGGGGCTTTCAATGAATCAAGAACTTAATCTCATATATAGTTTTAATTTTAATAACTCTCTTTTCTGTTATACACTAAAAGAAATAACAACTTGTTTTATTTTCATTAGTCCTGTTGCTGTTATTTATGAATTAATTGTGAAATACTAAAAGTCAGTGGCCAGAGATTTTTTAAGGTTTTTCTTTTTTAGAGGAAAAGAATCCTCGCACTGACAGTTGATAAGCCTAACTTGGCCCATGCAACCATTGTGAAAACAGTGAGATATTTCTTCAATGCCACATATAAATAAATACTATTCACATGATTTTACAGTTAGATGGAATAGATTAATATTATTTTGTATGGTCTTAATATTACAATGGCCATATTTTTTGAGTTTTGTTTTAGTTATAAAAAAAGTATTTGCCAATGCCATTTTCCCAGGGAATAGAAAGAAATTTGTTTGAGGAAACATTTCTTCCTTGAAGATTAAGATATACTTAATTCATCCATAAGCCGATTTCTAGACAAGAAAATAATTCTAAATACTGGACATAAAATTTTACCAGGAATAAACTTGCTTATATTCTCTTTCCCTCCCTCCTTCCAACCCCTTTCTCTCATTTAATAAATTCTTATTTATTTTGAGAGAGAGATATAGAGAGTGAGAGAGAGAGAACGTGTGCTCATGTGCAGCACAAGCAGGGAAGGGACAGAGAGAGAGGGAAAGAGAGATTCTCAAGCAGGCTCTGTGCTGTCAGTGCAGAGCCAGCCCAGGCTCAGTCTCATGAAGCAAGAGATTATGACCTGAGCTGAAATCAAACTGACTGAGCCACCCAGATGTTCCTCCTTTCTTTAATTTATAAACAGAAAAAGTATGCTGGATGGCTCAGTTGGTTGACTGTCCCACTTTGGCTCAGGTCATGATCCCACGTTTTGGTTGGTTAGTTCAAGCTCTGCGTCGGGTTTTGTGTTGACAATGCAGAGCCTGCTTCAAATTCTCTTTCTCCCTCTCTCTCTGTCCTTCCCCTGAGTACACAGGTATGCTCTCTCTCTCTCTCTCCAAAAAATAAATAAACATTTAAAAAATTAGAAAAAGAATAGTTTGTTCTAGTTTTGAGAAGTATGCTGGTGCAGTTTTGATTGGGATTGCACTGAATGTGTAGATTGCTTTGGGTAGGAATGACGTTTTAACTATATTAATTCTTCCAATCCATGAGCATGGAATGTTTTTCCATTTCTTTGTGTCTTCTTCATTTTCCTTCATAAGTTTTCTATAGTTTTCATGATCCAGATCTCTTATATCCTTGGTTAGGTTTATTCCTAGGTACTTTATGGTTTTTTGTGCAATTGTGAATGGGATCAGTTTCTTGATTTCTCTTTCTGTTGTTTCATTGTTGGTGTATATAAATGCAACCAATTTCTGCATGTTGATTTTGTACGCTGCAACTTTGCTGAATTCTTGGATCAGTTCTAGGAGGCTTCTGGTGGAGTCTGTCGGGTTTTCTATGTAGAGTATCATGTCGTCTGTGAAAGTGAAAGTTTGATTTCTTCTTTGCCAATTCTGATGCCTTTGATTTCCTTTTGTTATCTGATGGCTGATGCTAGGACTTCCAGCACTATGTTAAACAACAGTGGTGAGAGTGGACATCCCTGTCGTGTTCCTGATCTCAGGGGGAAAGCTCTCAGTGTTTCCCCGTTGAGGATGATGTTAGCTGAGGAATTCTCATAGATGGCTTTTATGATGTTTAAGTAAGTTCCTTCTATCCCGACTTTCTCGAGGGTCTTTATTAAGAAGGGATGCTGTATTTTGTCAAATGCTTTTTCTGCATCTATCGACAGGATCATACGGTTTTTATCTTTTCTTTTGTTGATGTGATGTATCACATTGATTGATTTGCGAATATTGAACCAGCCCTGTATCCTATGAATGTATCTTATTTGATCTTGGTGGATAATTCTTTTTATTTGCTGTTGTATTTGATTTGTTAGTATCTTGTTGAGGATTTTTGCATCCATATTCATCAAGGATATTGGCCTGTAGTTCTCTTTTTTTGCTGGATCTCTTTCTGGCTTGGGAATCAGAGTGATGCTGGCTTCATAAAATGAGTCTGGACAATGGAATACTCCATGGTAATGAGAAAGAATGAAATCTGGCCATGTGTAGCAACATGGATGGACCTTGAGGGTGTTACGCTGAGTGGAATATGTCAAGCAGAGAAGGACAAATACCATATGTTTGCATGTATAGGAGGATTAGGAGGAACTTAATGGAGGACCATGGGGGAGAAGAAGGGGGGAAATAGTGGGGGAGAGGTAGAGAGGCAAACCATGAGAGACTCTTGAATGCTGAGAACAAACTGAGGACTGATGGGTATGGGGGGGAGGGGCAAGATAGGCATGGAGGAGGGCACTTGTGGGGATGAGCACTGGGTGTTATATGGAAACCAACTTGACAATAAACTATTTGTAAAAAAATAAAATAAAATAAAAATTAGAAAAAGAAAAAAAATTTTCTCTAGACAAGAGAGTACTAAATGGAAAAAAAGTAATAAAGTGATGTTGTTCCTCAATAAAACAACCTTTTATTTTAACACACCATGGCTATATTGAAGAGAATTTTCAAATTTTCTAAAAGTTAGTAAGATACCTTCATTCAGGGAAAGAGAAGTAATAACTAGCATGACAGGGATAGATAGCATTGCTAATAGATCCAGTTGAAAAGTACGATTGACTTGAAATCTGAGATTCTAGACTGGCTTCCCTCTTTCCATTACCTAAAATGCAATTCTCAAAATAAATAATACTGACATATTGCTCTGCAGTCAATGATCATTTAATATATGTTGATTGTTGTTGAATATTTATCATATTTGAGAATGCATTTATAGGCATACTCAGAGACATTGCATGTTCTGTTCCAGATCACTACAGTAAAGCATATATTGCAGTAAATTAAGTCAAATACATTTTTTGGGTTCCCAGTGCATATAAGTGTTATGCTTACATTATGCTGTAGTGTCTTAAATGTTCAATAGCATTGTGTCTAATAAAGTGTACATCCCATTATTTTAAAATACTTGATTGTGAAAAAATGCTGTCATCTGAGCTTTTAGTGAGTTGTAATCTTTTTGCAAGTGGAGTGTCTTATCTCAATGTTGATGGCTGCTGACTGATCAGGATGGTGGTTGCTTAGGGTGGGGTGGCTGTGGCAATTTCTCACAACAAGATAACAATGAAGGTTATAGTATCAATTAATTTGTCCTTTCACAGATGATTTCTCTGGAGCATGCAATGCTGTTTGGTGGCATTTTACTCATAGTAGAACTTCTTTCAAAATTGGAATCAATTCTGTCTAACCCTGCCACTGCTTTATAAACTAAGTTTATGTAATACTCTCAATCATTGTCAATTGAACAGTCTTGATAGTATCTTCATCAGGAGTAGATTTCATTGAAAAAAAAAAACACTTTTTCACTCATTCATAAGAAGGAATTCCTCATCCATTTACCTTTTATCATGAGATTGCAACAATTCAGTCACATCTTCAGGCTCCATTTCTGACTGCAGTTCTCTTGCTATTTCCACATCTGCAGTTACTTCCATCACTAAAGTCTTAAACCTCTTAAAGCTATGCATGAGGTCTGGAATCAACTTCTTCCAAACTCCTGTTAACATTGGGGTGCCTGGGTGGCTCAGCTGGTTAAGCTTCTGACTCTTGATTTGGGTTCAGGTCATGATCTTGCCGTTCCTCGCTGCTGCATTGGGCTGACAGCATGGAGTCTGCTTGGGATTCTCTCTCCCTCTCTCTCTTCCCTCCTCCCCCTGCTCTTGAGCTCTTTCTCCCTAAATAAATAAACTCAAAAAAATATATTGATGTTTTGACCTCTTCCCATGAATCACCAATGTTCCTAATGATTTCTAGAATTCTTCCTGAAAATTTTCAAATTACTTTGCCCAGATCCATCAGACAAATCACTCTCTATGGTAGCTATAGCCTTATGAAATGTATTTCTTAAATGATAAGACTTAAAAGTTGAAATTACTTCTTGCTCCATGGATGCAGGATGGATGTTGCATTAGTAGGCATAAAAATAACACTAATGTCATTGTATACCTCCATTGGAGCTCTTGGGTTACCAAGTATATTGCCAATGAACAATCATATTTTAAAGGGAATTTTGTTTTCTGAGAAGTAGGTATCAACAGTGGGCTTAAAATATTTAGTAAACATGTTGTAAACACACAAGCAGCCATCTATGTTTTGTTTCATTTATAGAGCACAAACAGAGGAGAGTTAGCATAATCTAGATATTCCTTAGGATTCCCAAAACAGTAAATGAGGTTTGGCTTCCAGTTAAAATAACCAGCTACATTAACCCCAACAAGACAGTCAGCCTGTCTTTTGAGACTATGAAGCCAAGCATTGACATTTCCTCTGAGGTATAAAAGTCCTAGATGGCACTTTTTTTAATAGGAGGCTTTTTTGTCTACATTGAAAATCTGTTGTTTAGTTACCATCTTCATTAATGATGATCTGAGCTAGACCTTCTGGATGACCTGCTGTAGTTTATACATTAGCACTTTTTTTTTTTTTTTGAGAGAGAGAGAGAGAGTGTATGCAGGCAAGCAGGGTGAGGGGAAGAAAGAGAGGGAGACACAAACTCCAAAGCAGACTCCAGGCCATCAACTGTCAGCACAGAGCCAGACGCGGGACTCAAACCCGTGAACCGTGAGATCATGACCTGAACCGAAGTCGGGACACTTAACCGATGGGCCACCTAGGCACCCCTGTGTTAGCACTTTCTGCTTCATCTTGCACTTTAAGTTATTGAGATGGCTTCTTTCCTAAATCTGATGAACCAACCTCTGTTAGCTTCAAACTTTTCTTCTGCAGCTTTCAGAAACTAACATCTATAATCAATCCATGTTTAACTTATGTTTGAAAAATGTATTTTTCTCAACTCTGTTCAAATTAATACCATATTAATTTAGAGGAAGATGACAAACTGGAGAATAGAGACAGAATATCAATGATACTTAAGTAATAGTGCCAACAATAACAAGAAAAGCTAAGATCCACAAATCCATATGAAAAAGAGCAGTACAACACTCCTTTCTAAATCTTTTCTCAAAAGCAGGCAAGATGCCATTGCATTGGGTGGAAAGATATAATTACCTGCGAGGGAAGGTCAGGCACATGATTGCTAGCAGTTGTATTTGAATTAGGCCACTTCTTTAGAATTTGAAGTTCTAATAATTTTTAAACCTTTTCCATATGCCAAGGAAATGAATGTAACTAATGATGGTGGAAAAAACATAATTTCTTTCCATCTACAGACTCGTCAGCTCCAGGTTGAGTTATGCAAATTTATATCTTGGAGGTCAAATCATATCAAATACAAGCAGTTCTACATGTGTCGTAGATATGTATTTGTTACACATACACATGGATGCACACATACACACAGAATTTAACCATTGAGACTTAGTATTTTCTTTTTCTTAATGTTTGTTTATTTGAGAGAAAGAGGGCGTGTGCATGTGTATGTATGTGAGCCGTGAAGGGACAGAGAGAGAGGGAGAGAGTCCAGCTCAAGAAGGCCCTGTACTGTCAGCTCAGTGCCCCTCACAGGGCTCCATTTCAGGAACGGAACCCTGAGATCATGACCTAAGCCAGAATCCAGAGTGGGCTGCGCTCCAGAGACATTAGTAGTTTCTAATTATTCCTTGGACATTAAAATATAATCTCAGGGTCAAAACTCTGTACTGATAACTGTAATTCTTTCTGGAAAAAAAAGAGAAAAAACCTGTAATTCCTTTCACAAAGGAGAAAAATAAGTCATTTCCAGAGTCAACATGTACAGTTCCTGCACTTTTTATTATTAATCCCTTTGTGCAATCACTGTTAGTGCGTCTCATCTCATAATCTGTAGGGGATTAGGGAGGGTAAAGCATGTGCGCTCACCAGGTGGGTCATCCCTACATATTTTCAACCATGACCAGATAAGAAATATCCTGGTGAAACAGACAAAAGGATATTAGACTTATTCTAGATATTTGTGGCAACCAATGTTTTATAAAATTGTTCTTTTGAATTCCTTTATTTTATGTAAATTACTATAATGGCTTACCTTGATAAAGAAACTGAGGGCACCTGGTCGGCTCAACGGTTTAAGCACACAACTCTTGATTTTGATACAGGTCATGATATCACAGTTTGTCAGATCAAGCCCTGTGTCAGGCTCTGTGCTAACAGCACAGAGGCTGCTTGGCATCCACTCTCCCACTCTCTTTGCCCCATCCTCCTGCGTCAAAAAAAAAAAAAAAAAAAAAAAAGACAAAGAAACTAAAACCATTTTAACCCACAACTTTGAGCCTATATTACCTCCTATATGATCTTAGAGCTATCGCTGGCTGACTATCTCCTTGTCATAAATACTCCTTGTCCTGGAAAGTTATAAGAATTAGGAAGACACTCATCATTTGTACCTATCGTAAGCCACACATTTCTTTTTCTTTTTTTAATTTTTAATGCTTATTCATTTTTTGGAGAGAGAGTGTGCGTGCCCGTGCGCAAGCAAGTGGGGAAGGGGCAGAGAGAGGGAGATACAGAATCCAAAGCAGGCTCAAGGCTCTGAGCTGTCAGCTCAGATCCTCACGCAAGGCTCAAACCCATGAACTGCAAGATCATGACCTGAGCTGAAGTCAGTTGCTTAACCAACTGAGCCACCCAGGTGCCCAGAAAGCCACACATTTCTTAATGAGGGAGTTGGAGCAGGGCAGTGTAGGAAACTGGAAGGCTTATCAATGTCTTTTTATGTGAACTTTTTTGCCAGATACCAAAGCACCAAACTTTCCTGGTCCATCTTTATTGTACACCACTTTCTGTTTGCTGGGGTGGGGGGGTGGGGTGGGAAGGTCTAAAGTATACAACATCTTTCCTAACTTTGAGCTACCTGTCACAGTAGTAAGTTCTAGGATTTTAGTACTTTCTTTATCTCATATCTTTCTCAATATCGGTTTTCCAAAAGTAATATTACCAATATCAGTCTTTTTGTTATTTGAACAAGATCCTACTTGTTACAGAATTATCACATATGAATATAAGGATTTAATTATTGATTTAAAAGAAAATCTTGGATCTTCCTGTTCTGTTTCTTTTGTATGCCATTGAGGATTACTACTCTCTAGTGAGGTATGGTGCTGTGAAATCTTTGGGTCCATTTTATAATTTCTACAGAATTGGAAAACTGCCAGTCAAACCTCCTGCCATTTATTTATGGATCAAAACAGTTGTGTAGTACAATTGTTCTAGAGTTGCTAGCAAACAAGGAAAGGTTGATGAGTCTAGTATTGATTGACTCATGTCACAAGCTGTCATGGAAGAAAAGAGTGCTAAAATTATACATGTGGTATAAAAATAGAAGGATCTGGAAGGAAAAAAATCCATAAACTTTAACATTTTTCCCTAAGTTAATGTCTAATAACTTTCTGAAAAACAATCAGTGCCTTAGCTACAAACTCTAACTTACTGAGGCAAAGGCATTCCTCATAGATAATGATTCACTTTTATTTGTATGTCTAAGTATTTTACTAACACTTTGTAAATGGCAAGTAGGGAGTCGTATGCAATATGTAAGTAAAAAAATAAGTGGGGAATATAGAACAAGCTCTAATAGTGTTTTTTTCTTTAATCAGTTTAACTAATTGAAATGACAGTCTGGCATAAAAAAGAAACCTTCATACCTATTTCCATCAAACCATAAGGATTATGCAAAAATTGATTTCTTTAAGCTGAGGCAATATTGATATTCATTTGGTAGCTGGCCATAGTGCTTCCAGTTTGAAAACACTCATGATACAATCAGGCCTCAAGAAGATGCTGAAAGCAGGACTTGATAGATTTCTCATCCATCTTGATTATCTTGCATAGCTCCAAAAAACCTCAAGTTTTGCTGAGTTGAAAATGCTGCACACTCCCCCCCTCTCTCCAAACTTCTCAATAAGTCACAGTGTGATGTGTCTAGTTCTCCAGGGTTTCACATTACTGACGCATCCTGATTGGTCCTGTGCAGAGATACAATACCATGAACTTATAAAAAGATTATGCCGCATCCTGTGATTAAAAACAGAAAAAAATTGGCTCTAATGTTTTGTGCTCATTAGTAAGTCTTGCTTTTCCATGAGGAGATTGTTAATTTTGTTTTTTTCCTCATAGATAATGATTCACTTTTATCAGGACAACTCTTGATTTTCAACTGAAGGTAAAATTTCCCTATAGTTCAATCAAAGCAGTGGATCTTAAAGTCCCTGGAAGACAGACTTTCCCGATTTGATCTCTGCAGCAGTAATGTGCAGAGTAAAAATATCATATTTCTAGCACACAAATGGTGATTTCGCTAATTATTTAAATGCAACCTCCAGTCGGCATATACCAGTATGCTCTGGAGAGTCTCTTGCAACTTATTATTTGCAAACTATGCTCTCTTATGCCAGATACAATTTGAAATGTCTCCATCAATTTGAATTCAAATAAAGGATATCACTTTATTTCTCTGATAAATATATTTTTATCACATTAGTATTTAAATATGGATTTAGTCTCTTAGCAAGATGGGATGTGTGATAAAACGGAAGAGGAAAAATCAAAGTTCTGGGAAGGATCCTTTGTTCCCTGAAGGAAGCAATCTGAAGCTCAGAGTTGGAAGCAAAAGAAAGAAGTACAAATGTACTATTAATACTCCTAAACTACTGAAATATGCAAACTGAAATGTTAAGTACATGTACAATATGAATATATAAATATTTTATAGCCATATACTAGAGAACTATTTTGAATCAATATTCTAATAAAAATCTACTGGTCACTTTTACCCCTTTTTACATCAAGGCTTTTTTGTTTAATTCTTATTTGATGACATCAAAAAGATTTTATCTCACTACCCACTCACTTTAAGAAATTTCATGCAAACTTAGCTTAGTAAAGCTTGCACTTACTCCATAGAACGTTTAATGTTGTTGCTTTCTTTTTTTTTTAATTTTTTTTAATGTTTTATTTATTTCTAGGAGAGAGAGAGAGACAGCGTGAGCAGGGGAGGGTCAGAGAGAGAGGGAGTCACAGACTGAAACAGGCTCCAGGCTCTGAGCTGGCAGTCAGCACAGAGCCCGACGCGGGGCTCGAACCCACGAACCGCGAGCATGACCTAAGCGAAAGTCGGACGCTTAACCGACTAAGCCACCCAGGCTCCCCTAATGTTGTTGCTTTCTTAAGTGAAGCATCTAATTATAGGTACAGGGTTTCCAATAAATACTCTAGGAAACTTGCCACAATACAGAGAACATTTTAAAATCTATGCATATTGTGTTATTGTGTTTGAGTGTGTATAGTGAGTGTGTATGTGTGTTTGAGATGAGAGGAAAGAGAAGGTCTGTGAGAGGGCCTCAGTGTGTGCCTATACAGCTAGGTTCACCTTACTACTTGATTTCATTAGAATTGCTTCATCATTATACATCCATTGTTTCAATTGAGCTCCTCAATCCCTACATTAGCACAGACATGCTAATGGCATGGCATTTATGCTCCTACATGATTGCTTACCCCTAATTTTTGACAACCAATATGCCCTCTTTCAATAATACCCCAGCCAACATTAGGGGATGTTCTAGTATATTCATAGGTTTCCCTTGTTGTGCTCCCTGCTCTTTGGTCTCTGGTCAGTGGCCACCTGTACCATGTCTCCTCCTTTTCCCTCTTTCTGATGACCGCTCTCTTCCACGTTCTAACAATTTGAGTTCTGAACAACCCTCTTGTTCTTGCATGATGCTGATACTGAGTAGATCAGGATTTCCTTGATAATTTGCCAAATCGGTGGCAAAAGTTTTAAAATATCAGCTTTTGGACCTCTTGGAAATCCAATTACTCTATGAGGAGGAAGCCTCTCTATTTGGTTAAGAGAATGATGATATCTGAGTGCTGAGAGAATTCAAGTCCCCATTATAATTGAGTCCCAGTGGCTACACCACACCCCCTGCTGTTCAATTTTTCAATCTCTCCATCAGTTATGTAATGCAATATATTATTTTTGGTCCAAACTGGACTGAATTAGATTTTAATAAATTACAAACAAACTAAATGCTCTTTTTAGCCAGATGCTAAATAAACTGTGTGTTGATGGAGAACAAGTATTCTTACTATAACCAAAGAGTGAAAAGATTTTTTTGTTTATTTGTTTGGGGGCTTACATGAACAATAACAAAGCAAAATTAGCAAAATTGAGGCACTATAGGAAATTGCTACAAACTTTTAACTTTTGTTAATATAAACTAAAAAAGAAGCAATAAAAGTATTCAAGTACATACACAAAAGATCTCAGGTATTGATTATCTAACATGTTTGATTAGATCGTTTATTCATCTATAGAATAGGAATTGAAACATATAAAATTGAGACATACTAAATGTGGATAATGTCCCAGAGATTAGGGATACATAATATGTGGAGATATGATTGTTTGGAGGCAAATGAGTGAGAGTAATTGCTGGAAAATAAAACAGAAAGATATTATAATAGTCTAAATAGAATGCATGCAGAGGTACAGTAAAAAAAAAAACACTGATGACACAGTTAGGATTTCAAATTTATAGAAATGCTGATGGACTAGGCATGCATGAAGTCATCAAGAGAGGTGATGTGCTTTTTTTGCACAAGATTTTTTTGTCTCTATGCCTGAATTTGCTGTAACTTCTCAAGTTCCTTTTGGCTTTTCTTCTCCTATGTAGACTTCATGTATTATCTTTCTTTTGTTTTACTCATTGCACAAATCTACACAAAGTTCTTTATTTCATACAAACAACAAGTTTAGCCCTACTATGCATTAGGTACTGGGTTGGATAGTTAGGTTGTAAAATTAGATAAACCTTGATGGTTAGGTTTTCGTTAGGATAGTGATAAATGGGAAGATAGTCATTTAACCAAAGCCAGTGGAATGTAGTCATAGAAGGGTTGTAGTAAAAGAATGTCTGCATACTATGGGAAAAGGACATAGGGAAGATGGTGAGTTCTAATTACTGTGGGGACTGTAGAATGACCCCATTGTGGAGAACCAAATTGTATTCAAGGTGAATGGTATAAGTTTTGAAAAAGTGGAGGGAAGACAACTCCAGATAGAAGCTCTGTATGATTAAAGATGTGTTGACATAAAATGGCTGTTAGGTCCAGCAAATCCCCCACGGGTCAGTGGGAATGGGGTAGGTTAAGAAAGAGTGACAAGAAGGCAGTATAAAAGACAAAACTAAAGTTTGTGCTATACCAAGTGAAGTGAATATCAAAGGCCATTAGAGAAAAACACTTTATCTTCATCCTCTTCATTGACGTTCTTCTTAGTCTATTCTTGAGTTGTTACCAGAGTCAGTAACTGTGCCAAACCTTTTATTTACTTTCAATTATTCTTCACAACAACACAACAGAGGATATATTTTTCCCATTCTAAAAACAATACAACCATGGCTATGTAACAAGCTGAGGGCAACACAACTAAACACTGGCAATGATGGGCTTAAAATCCAGGACTATTTTCCCACAACAAATTCTTGTCCACAAACTTTTGCCTAAACATAAATATCACTTCGGGGTGCCTGGGTGGCTCAGTCGGTTAAGCATCTGACTTCAGCTCAGTTCATGATCTCACCGTTCACCAGTTCGAGCCCTGTGTCAAGCTCTGTGCTGACAGCTCAGAGCCTGGAGCCTGCTTCAGATTCTGTATCTCCCTCCTTCTCTTCCCATCCCCTGCCCACGCTCTGTCTCTGCCTCTCAAAAATGAATAAGCAGTTAAAAATTTTTTTAAAAATAAATCTCACTTTATTTAATTCACTTATCCCTTCAATCTTTTTCCCATCCCTCTCCTACACAAACTTCAAAAAGTAACCTACGCTTCTTTTTTACTTACATCCTGGTCAGTCCAATGTTGATTAATATTTTACTTATTGATAGAATAACACTTACTAATAGCTTATTTTGGTAGTTCACATATCTATCACTGTTTGCCTCTAAAGCCATTCTTTATAAAAAGTAAACCATTTGTGTTATAACTTTGATAAACTAATTACTCAAAAGGTATATTTAATTGGATTTTCCATATTGCATTCCAATGGTCTCTATATTTGCCTTCCCTACTATGCTATCTGCTCCTAAAAGTAGGAACTATGTTTTTTTTCTTAAAGTTTTTACTAGCATAGTGCCCAACATATCCTAAGTATTAAACCAATACTCACTGATCTGATAAAAGAGAGAAAAAAAAAGAACGGTATCTATCATTGCACACATTTTAAACAGAATCTGTATATATTCTTGAATTCACTTTTAAACCATCAGCCTGTAAGTGCACTGACCCTGTTTAATTTAATTTTGTACCCCAGTCACCTGCTACAGTTGCTCAACAAACATCAGTTAAATTAAAATTAAATTAATGAAAGAAGAGATGAAGATTAATGTAATTTGCATTTTATAAATGTGACTTGAGTATCTTTATAGAAGAATCATTTTATGGGACTGAAATTAGATATTACTTTTAGATTGGTTACTGAACCATTTATAAAGTTAGAAAAAGCAAATCATGAAAAGTCAAGAGCTTTTGCATGACAAGAATGTGAATGTGTTCTCTTAGTATCCTGTGTAAGTGCCTGTAAACCCTATCTCTGCTTGAACTGGGAGAGGTGTAGTCCTTCTAATAATTAGATAGAAGATATCCACTAAAAAATATATTAGTGTGAGTCATTGACCTGGAGAAAAAAATACCAAAACTAGAGAAAAATAAGAAACTAGAATTCACGATCAGTGTGGAAAAGAGAAGTCCAAAAGATAAAGACATGAAATCATATACGTGTTAACATAAAATTCTAAGTAGTCCATCCATAAAAGAGCTGCAAGTATTTTGAAAAGATCAGATAAAACTCTCTTTTGCAATTTTACCCCAAATAGAAAGAGAAATTAGAATAAATAAAATACTAAATCTCATCTATACTACCAACAAAACAATACGAGAATAACAAAGAAACAAAACATAGATTAAAATTATATAGAACACTCTGTGTAGACAGGACAGTAAAAGAAATAAAGGAAACACAAATGAGGAACTTATGTAGGAGTAGAATTGCAACCACATTCTCATGGAGCGTTTTTTCCCCTTGAAGAGTGATGAGCAAGTGACCAAGAGTGAATTTGGTGTTTTGTTAATTCAAAGTTTTAAAGAAGCCAACATTTATTATACTGTTGGAGCTTATTCAGTTGTCCAAATACAATCACATTGTAGTTTCTTCATTCTGTATGGAAATGTGTGTGTGTGTGTGTGCACGAGTGCGTGTGCGCGCACTCGCACGTTTGTGCATGTGTGTGTATAAACTGAATACAGTTAATATTCTGTGTAATATGTAATAGAGAATAGAAAATAGAACTTTTGTAAGGAAAATATAATAGTGAAGGAAAGTGTAGAGATTCCAATATATATTGCCACCTTTTCATTTTCACAGCACAGAAAATACTATATCAAAATGACTAAATTATATTTTAAGGAAGATAATTAGAAAAAGAAGATTATTATATTTAATAATTAATTTCCTTCACATAGACAAAAAGTTTTGGCCACAGAAAGTATCATTAACCACAAATAATAGAATGTTCTTATAATTTCTCCTGCTGAATGACTTTGTTAATTTAGTACTTTATGGATTTCATTATTGGAATCAAATATAAAGAACAGTTTCTGATATATTTATTGTGTTTGGGGGAAATGAAAGTTACTCTTTAAAAAAAAATCTCTTCAAGTAAGTTGTAGAATTTTGTAGTAACTTTAGCTGCTCTGTATCTCTAGCTCTTGCTGGCCTGTCACAGACCTGAAGTTAAATAAATCCCAAATGACTGGAGCCCTGAAGGCCCATCCCACAGAAACGATGGTGAGATGTATCTATTAATCATATGAGTCCAATTCTGCTTCAGGTATTATGTGGCAGGTGTGTGTCAGCAGAGCAAAAGCATCCGGCTGACAAGATGCCTTTTAAAGTTAAAATGTATTTTTATTTTTCTTTGAGACTGATGCAATGTTGTAATTTATTGAATGCAAACTTGAGTTCTTATCAAAGAGTCAACACTTCTTTTAGTCAAACTAATTTTTATTCTTTTCAAACATGATGGGGGTACCAATAATCAGTGTAAATTGAAAAGCCCTGGGGCTCTCTATTTTTTTAAAAAAATTATGTGGGTCTCCAAGATCAGCAATAGTGATATAGCTCCATTTTTTAAAATAATTCATCAGAACAATATACACTAGGGGAAGTCGCTAATCTTCTTTCCCATAATAATAGTTAAGAACTCATATATGAAGACTGTTCTAAAGTTTGAAAGAAATTGTCCATAAATTTCTCATCTGGACCTCAAAAAGTCCTGCCAGACAGGCTGGGCAGATACTACTTTTTATAACTTTTACAGAAGAAAACTGGGGCTTACATCAGTGAAGGGATAAGTAATACGGTGATGCAGTGGTAGACCGTGAACTGAAACCTGCATCTTGTTTTCACCTTCCTCCCCTGCTCATTCTCTGTCTCTGTCTCTGTCTCTCTCTCTCTCTCAAAATATTAGATAAACATTAAAAACGTTTTTAAAAGTACATCGAGGAAATTTTGAAGAACTAAGGTAAGAAAATCATGTAAGAATTGTTGTTCACAGAAGTTAGAAAATTTACTAGGGAAATGTAGTACATACATGTTTGTGGGGAGATAGCAGATGTTCTGAAATGAATATTCCTGGTTGTATCCTTGTTCTACCACTTAGCAAGTGTCTGACCCTGAGTTAGAATTCTTAGACCTCAGTTTCTTAATCCATCAAATAGGGAGGAAAAAATAGTACCTATATTACACAGTGTCCTGAGGATTCAAAGAGTTATCCCTCTCCCCCAGAACATGCACACTTTAGAATAGTTCCTGACATATATGATGTGCTTAAAAGATATTTATAATTATTACAGTTTTAGTGTAATAATGCTTACTATTTCCACATATTTTTCTATGCTCTAAAACACTTCCAAACTCACTATTTGATTTAATGTGAAAGCCTGGAAAAATGGAGGTGAAGTTAGTGTTCTTCAGAGATGCAAGGAAGAGTTGATGTTTGCTATCAAGTCCAAAGTTCTGTCTGAAGGCAGAAATCCTTTCTTAGAGGCCCTCAGGTTTTGGCTTAAGACTTTCAACTGATTGGATGAGGCCCACCCATATGGGGGGGGCGGTTAATCTGCTTTATTCAAAGTCTGATGATTAAAATGTTTACAAAATCTAAAACATACATTCATAGTAACATCTATTTATTTATTTTATTTGTTTTGAGAGAGTAAGAGAGGGTGTGTGAACAAGGGAGGGGCACAGAGAGAGAGGGAGAAAGAGAATCCTAAGCAGGCTCACTGCTATCAGCACAGAGCCCCACAGTAACATCCAGACTGGTGTTTGACCAAAACAGCATAACATGGCCTAGCCAGGTTAACAAATAAAATTAATTATCATGGATAGGAATTATTATTCCTATCTGGTTATACCAGAAAGGAAGTTAGACTCTCAGCCTTCCAGCTCTTATTCTTTTGCTCCGTTCCCTACTGCATGTTCTAGAAAGCCAAATCAGAATATTTAGTATGCAAATTTGGGCTTTTCCTATCATTTCCTATCCAACACTTCTAGAAACTTTTTTTTCACCTGGGAAAAATTCTAATAAATCTATCAGAGAAGGTCAACATCATGTAGAAAGGGTTTGGAAATTAAAACATGACACACACAAATAACTACTAACAAAGAATTGTTATTTATATCATGCAGTTCTCACCTCAAACTTAAAATTTTCAGTGTTATTCATTCTATACTATAAACAAGGAAGTAGATTTTAGGAGAGGTTATGATATATGCTCTCAAGCACACATGGTGAGTCTGGGATTCAAATGCAACAATCCAATTTCAGAGTCTAAGCTCTTTCTATTTTATATATATTATATATATATATATAATATATACATATATATATATAATTGTTCATTTATTTTTGAGAGAGAGGAAGACACAATGCACAAGCATGGGAGGGGCAGAGAGAGAGGGAGACAGAATCTGAAGCAGGCTCCAGGCTCTGAGCTGTCAGCACAGACCTTGACATGGGGCTCGAACCCATGAACTGTTAGATCATGGCCTGAGCCAAAGTCAGACACTTAACCAACTGAGCCACCCAGGCGTCCTTCTTCCATGTACTTTAACCTAAACAGATGGACTTTTTTTCCAGTTCTACAGGGAAAAACACAGGTATAGAAGCAATAGAAAGACAGTCCACAAGTTCCCTACAGCCTATCAAACAGGACACCTGTACTGTCTTCCCTCCCAGGCCTGTGTTTCCAGCCAAACCCTTAGGTCTTGACAGCCCTCAGACTCTGAACTATAGTGATATCCTCCCCTCCCCATATTCTACATCACCATTTCCAGATATACTGATAGTTTCCTTAAACAAACTCATTTGCTGAAATTTTCCATCTGAAATAAGACTCCCTTCATACCAAATGCTATTCTGGTTACCGTCCAAGTGCTCTTTTTCTTTTTACAGTAAAACTATTTTAAAAGTTGATTAGGAGCACCTGTGTGGCTCAGTTGGTTAAGCACCAGGCTCTGCGAACTGACCGCAGGAAGCCTACTTGGGATTCTCTCTCTGCCTCTCTCTCTGCCCTACCCTGCTCACTGTCTCTGACTCTCTCAAAACAAAACAAAACAAAAAGTTTGAATTAGCTGTCTCCACTTCTCTTCCATGTTCAATTGAACCCATTCCAATGTTTTCCCCTCTTTTCCTCCCTACCGCTGCTTCCCCCCACCCCCCACCCACGGTCTTTTCTCCACACAGCAGGCAGAAAGAGCCTTTTAAAATGTAACTCAGGTTGTATCACTTCTCTTCTCGAAATCCCCCACCTTTAAAGTAAAAGCCAGGATACTAGCATGGCCCACTTGGTTGGCCCACTTACGATCTGGCTGTTTTCTTCTGCTCTCTCTGGCTTACTGTCCTTCAGCCATATTCACCTTCTTATTGTTTCCCAAAGACACTGACCATGTTCTAACCATAAGACATTTGCATTTGCTGTTTGCCTTGAATCTTTTTCAGCCAGTTATATTCATGGCTAACTCCTTTCTTTCTGCTCTCTGCTCAAAGTTGGCCTCATCCAAAAGCCTTTCTTTCTTTACCATTTATCCTAAATAGCAATCTTCGCCCCTTCCTCACAATCCCTATCCCCTAAATCATTTTACTTCCTCCACAGGGCTCATAACCATTGGACAAATCATATACTTATTATTTATTTGCTTATTGTGCTACTCATACGTTTTATAAGCTTTAAAAGGAGCTTGACACTTTTTATTACTAGTCTAATCCCAGTACCTAGAATGAGAAATAGCAGCCAAGAAGCATTTCTTGACAAGAAAAGAGGATGTATGATTCACATAGCTTGTTCCATGATTTTTATCACTCAGTATGTATGAATCCTGATATTCGTGTACCAGTATCTTCCCCGGCTTCAAGAACATTGTAGGTGCTATGTTCTCCGTCCTATTCTCTGTCCAATTCACCGCTTTCTCCTTCATGAAGTCTCCCTGTGGTGAGAGCCTGCATATGTCAGTTTAAAAGTGACCATCAGTGAGAGTTCTTTCTCAATAGCCTCCTAAAGCAGTAAGACCACTCTATTCTTTCTGTAGCCCTTGCAATCATTTAATTCACTTGTATGATTACTGTTTTTTGTTCGCTTTATTATTCCATGATGTCAAAGCCGTGGCTTGCTATGTAAGCACTTATAATTCCATTGATTTTTCTTTATTTTTGTTGATTTTTGCTCTTAATATATATTACATATAAAATATAATTATATAATATAATGCATATTATATCATATATTAATGTATATTATAAATAGAATTATTTTTATTAAATTATATTTTATTTTATATTTAACAATATAATTTTACATATTTATATTTTAATATTAGATCTTTAAATTTAATAGAAATTTATATTTTATATTTTATGAAATTTTATAAATTTTATATTTAATATATTTAAATTTAATTTTATATTTAATTAATTAATATATGGTATGTAAATACATCTAATATACATTAATAGATGATATAATTATATGTCTATATATGCTTGATTTGGATTGACTTTTCTTTTATTAGTTTCTTAACATGGAATTTTAGACTATTGATTTGAGAACTTTCTTCATTTCTAATATGGGGATTTACTGGCATATATTTTTATATTATCATCTTTTTAACCCAAAGTCCCACAAATTTTGATACACAATTGATCCTTGAACACAGGTTTGAACTGTGTGAGTCCACTTATACACTGGTTTTCTTCAATAAATACAGTAGAGTACTGTAAATGTATTTTCTCTCCCCTATAATTTTCTTAGTAGCATTTTCTTTTCTCTAGCTAACTTTATTATAAGAATACAGTGTATAATACATATAATATACAAAATATGTGTTACTTGCTTGTTAATGTCATTGGTATGGCTTCCAGTCAACAGTAGGCTATTAGTACTGTTTTTGGAGAGTCGAAAGTGATAAGTGGATTTTGAACTGCACAGGGGGCTCAGTTCCTCTAACCCCCATGTTGCTCAAGGGTTTATTGTATTGCATTTTCATGTTATTTTAGTCAAACATATTTTCTAATATTTCTTGAGGATTATTCTTTTATCCATAAATTTTTTAAGTACATTGTTTAATCTCTAAATATTTAGATTTCCAAGATATCTTTGAATAACTAATCCTAGTTTAATTCTCTTATTGTCAGGTGTACATTGTATGCATTCTTTTAATAAGGTTTGTTTTATGGCCAAGGGTATTGATCTTTTGGGCAGACTTGAATGGTGGTTTATATTGCATTCCAGTTCTCAAAGCAGCTGACATGTGACTAGTGACCTGTTAAGTTCACATGCAGCTCGGGGGTAAGCCTGGGACTTGCGTTAGCTCAGGTGCAGATTTAGCATATCCCATTTTCCGGTCCCTTGCTCCTTACTCTCCAGATCACAGAGGCCTCTTTTCTTGGTGTTTCTGGATGAAAAATTGATACAGCTCAAGGTTTTAGCTCCTTGCACTATCGTGGACATTCATGTAACAGATTTCCCTTTCAGAGGGAAGGAGCAAGAGAGAAATAGAAACGACAGGGATTTCCCCCTAATACATTTCAGACAGTAGGATACTTTTTTTCTAATTTTTCTTGCCAGACAGGATTAGGAGTCAGCATGGCTGCACTGCCATCATCCCTGACATAGTAACAGTAAGATTTTTAACACTAGGGATTGTTTTCTTGGGCTGTGCAGGGACAGAGACATGAGGAAAACAAGGAATTTCTTCCTATCCTACCCTCAGTACTTCACAGAAGCTTTTGCTTCCAGACTTCTAGTTAGAAAGAAACTGTTTCTTTCAGAGTTTTTATTGCCTGAGCCTGCAAGTGGGATTCTGGGATTCAGCTACCTTCAAGTCAAAGCTGAGATCTGTATAAGAGAGAAAAACAGAATACTCATTGTGATACTTATCATTTGTCAAGATTTGTCTTTGCACCCTAATTTACCTGCTATTACTCACTTTTCAGAGTTCTCAGGTAGCGTCAGTATATATTTAGTTCAGAGTCTTTAGTTCTAATCAGTGAAAGAAATAGCATATACTGGGCCAACTCTATATCCACTGAGATGAGAACCAAGTGTAGAAATTTAAATGATAGAATTCTCTTGATTCAAATATTATTCAGATTAGACCCAATACAAATCACTTAATCTATTCTATGGATAAGATGCTTCATTCTCATAATTAGGGGAGTAAAGTCTCTGATAAAAGTTGAATTCAACAGACACCTCTCTAAAGTTAACAAAGAGTAAACCCATCTTAAAGGCACTGTACAGAAATTTCAATAGAGAGTATATATTTGAATTTTCAGTGCTACTAACTGTATGACACATAATAAAATACTCCCACTGCTTTAGACTCTGGGTCTGAAGTACTCTTTTGTCCTATAAGAGAGCAGGACACAGGATTGAAAATTCGATAGAAGCTAATGTCCAAGGGAGGAGACGCGTCCTGATTAAGGGTCCTTGCTCTGTTTTTATTAAAATCAGAAGTCTTACAAGCATGATGAGTGTGCACAAAGAGACAATGAGGTTGTGAACATTAATTAATGGGCATGGGGAAGGGGGGGTTTTGGAGATATGCGGTATTAGGGGTTTGGGTCAATACAAAACAAGATTCTGGTGCTGGGTGGAAGGTTGTTTACATCAAACATGAGGCACAGGCACCATCTGTGTTTACCTGAACTGCTCTAGGGGACAAGAAAGACAAAGCATACACACACACACACACACACACACACACACACACGCACACATATCTAATGTGTATGATTTTTATGAATTATTACACTTATAAATATATAATCTTATTATTTTAAAATTCTTTTATATATTTATAAAAATTAAGCACCCCTGTAAGTTAGCAGCAGCAGTAGTATTAAAATTAATGTTTTGCAAACTAACACTTTTCTTATACTGAGAAACATAGCAACTTAAATCTTCAATAAAATATATATCTCAGATTAAAAATATATGAAAGAAATTCACTTTTTTATCTGATTTGAACATAAATTTAAGTTCAGTTTTTAGAATACCTATTTCAAAGTGAGAGTTAAATCTCATAGATAATTTACAGGTTTTTTTAAAAATATTTTTATTTATTTCTAGGAGAGAGAGAGAGAGACAGCGTGAGCAGGGGAGAGTCAGAGAGAGAGGGAGATACAGACTCTGAAATAGGCTCCAGGCTCTGAGCTGGCAGTAAGCACAGAGCCCGACACGGGGCTCGAACCCACAAACCGCGAGATCATGACCTAAGCAAAAGTCGGACGCTTAACCGACTAAGCCACCCAGGCGCCCCGATAATTTACAGTTTTAACTCTATTCCTGTTAATATTTTTGCTCTCATTGAAGTTGTTCATCATCATCATCAACTTCAGCAGCAGCAGCATGAGCTTATTTTGTGTGAACACCATTTTCCAGCTTCTTTGATAAACATATCTTTCTCACTGAAGAATTATGAAATAGTTTCCCCATTTCACAAATCAGAAACTGGAGCTTAGAAGGAATATACTTTTCCCCCATGTTCTGCAGCTTGGGGGTAACTTTCTTGGAATACAGCTAAGCCACATCAGACACAGCCTGAACTCTCAAATAATAAGCTATAATCATTTCAACTGAGAGTCTACCTTTTTTTTTTTTTTTTTGTCTTTTCTGGATTGCTTATGTGAAACATCGCTATAAATGTGGAATGGCTTTGTAAATAAGGCATATGTTCTGAGTAAATGTGGAATCATTAGTCTAAATAAAATGACACTTAGGATTTTAAAGCATTTGAACCTATTAGTTTGTCTAAGTTATTTCCATTTCTTTCAATAGAACATGTCTGGGCCCATTCATGATTACTGGCAAGATCTACAGAGGTCTTGAGTCACTCCTTCCAGCATACATTTAATAGGGGTTTACAGGAAATACTGAGTAACTATATAGTGAGTAACTGTTTTTCACCTTGAACAAAAGTGAATTGGAACTCTTCCTACCATAGTATTTTTAAAACATCCTTCCTAGACTAATAAATAAGTGAAATAATTTGTAAACACTTAGCTATTAAACAAAGGTATCCTATATGTGTTGTCAAACACTAACATCAAATTGATGTCTTCATTAGTGTGAGCTCGGAAAAGCTATACCTCTCTAGGCTTGTTATTCTTGATTACGTGTTGAAAAGAGATAGGATGGAATTATTGTCTATGTACCGATATAGAAATATCTTTAAGACATTTTTATTAAGTGAAAAAATAACTAGGCATGTAAGAAGATCTACAGTTTCTAGTTGGGTATAAGAAAGGTTAGTGTATACAATATGTAACATAAATTTTGCTTTTATCTACAAAAGACCACTGAAAGTCTCCATAAGAAAACAATAGAAGTGGTTGTCCGTAGGGTGTAAAAGAGGTTAAAGTTTGGACATATCTTCTCAATCTGTCCTCCTAATTAAGCAGTTTCACTAAATAAACATTTTTAGCTTTAGATCTTTCTGTAAATTACAAATCTCTAGTTATTTCTTCCTTGGATTTACTTACCTAATGAATCATTAAAAGCAGTAACTCTGAGTAATTTTGTTAAATTTATATTAATCTTCTTAAACATAATATCATGCAAAGTCACATTTCCCAAAAATGAGAGGATAGAGTCATATGTTATACAACAGAAAAAGTAAAAACTATTAAGCAGTGCTTGCTTAATCTTTCAAAAGTTACAATTATGACACAGAATATAGAAGCAGTTCTTGTTTAATAATTAAATTTGATAAATGATGCCTGGTAATGGGTATATATGTTTAAGGCTTCAGTGTACAAAGTATTCGATATCTATAGACTGACTATATGAGAGCCAAGACTGTGGTTCCCAAATTCCTGTCTTAGGAGAAGTGCCAATCCATGATGAAGTCCCCACCAAAGCCAGAGAAACAAGGATAATGATACACAGAATGTGTTTTTAAAACATATATCTTTATGATTTGAAAAATTGTGACTAATATTGAAATTGCTGCTTATAATTTTCTTTTATGACATATTGGTGACAAATAGACCACTTTTGCTTTTGCTTTTAATATATGAGCCCAGAAAAAAAATGCAACCTTATGTGACTCTCTGGCTCCTCATTTTTCTTAACGGCACAAAATCCCCAAAGTCTAGGAATCACTATCCTACAGAACTTGTAAAACACCAAACTATGGCAACAAGGAACTATATTCATAATGTGAAAAATTAATAACCATATTTATGCTCATGTGTAGATTTGGTTTCAGCTCCTACTTGAAAGTTATAGTATTCCCCGGAAATGAAAGGAATTTGAAATCTGGCTCCCATTTTTGCATCAAGGCTAAAAGCACAGGCAGCAAGGAAAGTGCTTGGAACCACAAGGTTGCAGGGCTGCACACGTAAAGCAAAAGGACTTTCATTCCTGAGCGAATTGGAGGAAGCTTCGCTCTAGCAATATTAGAGCAATTCTGCATTTAAAATGAAAGTTGGGAGGCACCTGGGTGGCTCAGTCGGTTAAGCATCCGACTTCGGCTCAGGTCATGACCTCACGGTTTATAGGTTCGAGCCACGCATTGGGCTCTGTTCTGACAGCTAGCTCAGAGCCTGGAGCCTGCTTCAGATTCCCTGTCTCCCTCTCTCTCTTACCCTCCCCTGATCTCTCTCTTTCTCTCTCTCTCTCTCTCTCTCTGTCTTTCTCTCTCTCTCCCGGAAATAAATAAAAACATTAAAAAAATTTTTAAATATAAAATAAAATGAAAGTTGGAATGATTGCACAAAGAATGGAATGCTTTCGTTCAAAGAAATGATTATATGATCACAGAATCACAGAAAAGTTAAGCAATTGCTAAAAACATGAAAGGAAGGAAGGAAGGAAGGAAGGAAGGAAGGAAGGAAGGAAGGAAGGAAGGAAGGAATCTTAAACAGACCAAAGCAGATTACTTTCTCCTTTTTTTCCCTAAGGATTTAAATTAATCCTAAATAGGAACTCTGATTTATTAACATAAGGGCACTGTATTTAGCTTATTGTTTATTATCATCTGTTCCTGGCTGCTACAAAGTACTCTGTAGTCGATCTTACTATAACAGTTGGTTCAAAGGTACATGGGTGGAATTTGGAGAGAGGAGCGATCTTGTTGAGTTTCATGTCAAAGCCACAGTGACCTCCCGTGCCAGCTGTCCAGCCCTCCTCTAGAGAAAGGCCACTTCATGTAGTCATCAGCTCAGGTCTCAAGCTGTCTAGCTGGGATGTGAACATGTGAGCAGATTGACAGAAGGATACCTTGGAATTCCCCAGCTGGGAAGGAGGGCAGACTGTTTAAGCTGCTGCATGTGACCCCAAAGTTTCTGGGCTTCCAGTTGATTTTATTGCATCATTTTGTATGACTTCTATTAACATGGCTACACTGAATTCAAATGTTAGTTCACAGTCTCACTCTGTGACAGAACCAGCTTTAATAAATGAAAAGATGGTGTGTTGCAACATGACTGTGCGAAATACTGCATCACGACTTTTTCACTTATATAAATGTGTCTTCCACAACCTTGACAATTACATTTAGTCACTGAAGATATACAACACGTTCTGTGAGGATTCCTAAAGCTGCATATTGTGAGGTTAATTTACCAGTATAACAAATTAATAAATTCTATATATATACTCATGGATGTATAAATAGTATTTTATTTATTGTTCCATTTAATCAGTTGTTTGACTTAATAAAATTCAAATAAAAGAATACAGTCAGCTTTTAGCTAATTCAAGGGTTATAATGCAGACAAAGCTTTTGTGTCTAGAGTAGGAATGTCAGCTAACTACAAACAAAACAAAAACCTTTACAAATGTTTCCTTACCCAGAACTCTTCCTTTCCAGTTATATCTAATATCAAATTGATATGATTTATTTGGTGGGATCAAGCATGTCAAGTAGATTTTTTTAAAAATTTTGGAAGTTTTGTGATACTAAATAGAAAAGCTTTCTACTATATGTCATATACTATGACCATGAACAATGTTCAAACATGATCTATGCCATAAATTATACTAATTATTAAAAAAATTGGCATGAAGGGATATTGGGGAAAAAGTTAAATGAAATATTTGGTGTGTATTGTTATTTTTTTCACTCTTTTCTTAGTAATGCATTCATTTTCTTCTGATTTTTGTATATTCTGGTGTATATTTTGTTTTATTTTATTTTATTTTTTAAATGTTTTTTATTTATTTCTGAAAGAGAGACACAGTGTGAACACGGGAGGGTCAGAGAGAGAGGGAGACACAGAATCTGAAGCAGTCTCCAGGCTCTGAGCTAGCTGTCAGCACAGAGCCCAACGTGGGGCTCGAACCCACGAACCGTGAGATCATGACCTGAGCCAAAGTCGGCTGCTTACCCGACTGAGCCACCCATGTGCCCCTTTTATTTTATTTTTTAGCTCTTGCTGGGTTTTGATGTATGCTGAAGATGCAGGGACTATTTCTCTGGGAATTTGAAAGCCACTCAAAGGTTATTAGTCACAGTCCACAGGAGAATAACCCACCATTTGCAGTTATTCACACTAGTCTGGAAAGAGATCATGACTCAGAAAGTTCCTTAGGGAGAGAACACTCCCCCTGCCAGCTCCCTTTTTTGAGTAGCCTACAATGTAGAGTCAATTGCTTTACTGTTACTTCTCACCCATTAGAATGAATCAAGTAAGCTTTTCTCAAGAAGGGGCCAAGCCTCGTCTGGTCGTGAAGAGAACAGAGCTTTTTTCCATTAGTCTCCGTGAAATTCTTAATAACACATGGAGACAGACCCCTTTGCTTCAACAAGCAAAAGGCTTCACAGAATTGATTTGATAAAAAGGCTCACCAGGTTCGAGAAGAAGTTTCTTCTTCTAAAGTGGTCTCACATGCTTATGTGTACAGCTTGAGTGTTTTATATAGTTTATCTTTGTACAAATACTATTCCTAGACAACTTCAAATACTTTACGGTGAATTTTTGAATGGATCAAAAAGTTTTAGACTTCAAAATTTTTAAGAGAACCATTAGAATAATATTTCACTGTATTTGAAAACTGTTTTGCAAATGAGATCCTAGAGAAGAAGAAAATTCTCAAGCTAAATTGTACATGACAGTTTGATATGGCATTATCCTAATCCAAGTATTCTTTCACACTATGTATTGTCTGAAATATTTGTGATCTTTTGTAGACCATGAATATCATTTATTAATTTACTTATTAAGTTGTTTATTCCTTCAACAAATAATTGAGAGTTTATTCCATGTCATTCCCTATGTGCTGCTATGGATAAGAGTTTCAAAGACCATGTGCTTTATTCTAAATGTCCTTTACACCCTTTGGGGCTGAAATAAATAGATACACATCTACATATGGCATATTTTTCTTAGACATCTTTTTCATTAATTTAAACATAAACCTTGGGCCAAGCACTATAGTGGTTACTATGAACAAATGAATAGCCAAGTTTAAATCTAAATAAGAAGAAGAAATCTTTAAACAAAGTGATTTTATGCTCTAAAATACAATGGTTCGCCAATGAGAACATAAGTAATTGTGATCAGTTGTTCTTTTAACTATTTAAAGAAAATATAAACTAGACAGACCAAAGTAAAGAATACAATGTCAGATACGGTGCACTAGAATGTGAACTGACCCAAGGACAAGAAACTGAGGCATTATTTTATACCAGCTGGGCAAATTTACTTTCTGGTGGTTTCACTACTTATGCTATTAAGAACAAACTAGCATAAGAGCACATACGGGAACTCATCCAAATTCGATTAATGTTAGATTTGTGGTTGACCAAGCTCACTAGAAATTTACTATATGAATATTACTGAATTTTAGTTTGTAGTAAGCCTAATTAAGATGAACATTATTCCGAGCCTGTACGGAAGGTGGAGCAAAATAACATTCTTCATGATGTGGGGACTCAGCTACCGGTGATGGTAACAGGTCAAAGAACAGAATCAAATTGAGTCTGTGGTTGCTTGGTTCCTATGTTCATTTAGTGTACATTAACTTTTGAATACATGACATAGAATTTTATTAGGAATGTATGTAAAAATGGTATATCCAAAATAGTGAAAAGAAACAAAAAAAATAATTTCACTTAAATAGGTTCAATTCAAAGTTAGTGAGGACAATTTTTAACCACTGTGCTGAATCATTTTTTTAAATAATTGATGACGAGACAATTCTAGTGACAGAACAGGAAATGAACACCATGGGAAAATGCTCTTTGGTGATTTTTAGGCCTTTTCCATAGGAAATGGATGTAAGACTTAAATTTGTTTGGAAACATTTGATGAAGAAAAAATACCATACTCTGTTATTTATACATGTATGCAACATTGCGTGATTATTTTTGCCAGTCAAGACTTTATTATGCCTTTCTCCACGGGCTTGGATTTTAATGTGTGGAGAAGTAACAGTAGCATCTTTATTATGGGAACTAAACTAAAGGGGGTTTAAATATTTGATCAGTTGGCCAACGGGTATCCTAACAACAATCGCTGCTCACAATTGGACTTTAGCCTGGTGTCACTGGAGCTCTGGTCAGCCAGATCTAATTGGATTTTCTACATAAATCAATTATCAGAGCTTGTTAAGACTGTCAATAACAGTTCTCCCGCTTACTCTCTTTATCCTGCTCTAGCATTTATGGCCTGTTAAGCTTGTGCTCAAGCAGAGCTGACTGACAGATTCTGTTAGTACAGGAGAGGTTCACACACCCAGTCTGCAAAGAGCAGGAATCAAAACAGTTTGGTTTATTTTCTTTCTTTTTTCCCAAAAGAAAATTTCTGCCATGGTATTTAGTGACTGCACAAAAAATCAAGTGCTTCTGAATGAGTTGGGTTGGGCACGAGTTTTGGAGCTTTTGAGCCCTGACACTAATCCAGCTGGTTTTCTTAGATGCTCATTTTAGGTTTTTTTGGTCATCTGTAAAATAAAAATTCTACATGCCTACCTTTCAGGATGTTATATTGTATGATTAAAAAAATTGTGTAGTCCCCAACATTCTACCTTGTATAGTTCTTGCAAAATATATTGATTTCATTTTTATCCCTCTTCCAAGTCTCCAGTCCTCTCTAAATAAATGCATATTCTCCATCTTTTTAAGTGGGGTAAATGATGTAATATCATTAGCAGAACAAAGAGCCCTATTTGCATAATAGAGGCACTGAGATTTAGCCAACAACTTTTCTGACAAAAATCCAGAGTTTCTCCCTGTTTTGGAATGGATGTTTTGTTCCCTAGTTCTTAAAAGCTTTTCTGAAAAAATGTACCCTTTTTTGTTTTATTATTTTTTTTTTATTTTGAGAGAAAGCAAAAGCAGGGGAAGGTCAGAGAGAGGAGAGAGAGAATCCCACATAGGCTCCACACTGTCACTGTGGAGCCCCATGCAGGTCTTGAATTCACAAACCTTGAGATCAGGACCTGAGCCTAAACCAAAAGTCAGATGCTTAACCAACTGAGACACCCAGGTGTCCTTGAAGAATGTAGTCTTTATTAAAAATCAACTTTTGTAGAAAAGGAAACAACAGGGAAACAATATATATTTGTTGGATGAATTAAACATGATTGAAAAAATTAAATATATTCATTAGTAGTTGGAATATATTGAATCTTTATAATTTAACTTTTTAATTCTCTTTTTTTGGGGGGTCTAAATAAAGACTACTCTAAAGCTAACATTTGAGTTAGATTCAAAAGTTTGAGTTGTTCAATAGAAGGGTAATGAAAAAAAAGTCAATGAAAAGTTAAGATAACACTGGAACAAAAATGATATTGTTAAGAATATTTTAATATATAAAATATAGTCATTCTGCCACTCTAGCTTAACTTCTGGTCATGAAACTAACAAAAAGATGTAACTTAAAGTAAAAAATAGTAAGATTACTATTGTCAAACCTGAAATCATGTCAAGTACTGCATAAAAACTTGTAACACAAAGATTTTTCATTGAAAATGTATGACTTCAAAATTACTACTGACAGCAATAGGAGTTATATAATCATTAGCAAGAGAATAGATGCTGTCTTATGTGTATGATTCATTATGATTCCCAGTTTTGTCAAATACAGCTATAGTAGATATCAAGGTGCTATTAAACCAAAAGTCAGAATTCATTCTGAAATGTATGTTACATTTACATCAGAAACATTTCTGTGTTTCAGAGACTTGGATTCTTTTCCTTGAAAATGTATCACTACTTCATATTAAAATGCACTTTAATACAATACAGTATGCTTGCTTGGACTCTGATGTTTATTAGCATGTAGGACCCCAGAATTTATACCTGATCTAGCTTAAAAAATCAGAATACCTAAATATTTTAAGATTTAGAGAGGCAGGATGGTAGCTCAGTCTCCTATCTGAATGACTTGAAGATAATTATTAGTCTTTTTAAGCCTCTGGATTTTCATCTGTAAAATGGTGATATAATCTTGCTATGTGTTGTAAAAACATACATAAAATGTCTAAAATCATAACTCGCACTTAGTAGTTGGTAAATAAATTTGCCATGTATTTCTCACATCACTAATAAATGGGAAAAGAAAATCTTAGGTAGGATTAATTCCACAGTCTTCTTTCTAATTTTTACATTAAAGATTTCTAATTCCTTAATTTTATTCCCAGCCATTTCAATTCTGATCCTCAACTAATGTTATATTTAATGTAATTGCTTTGGCAATTACCCTTGCCCTAGAACATTTACATTTTCTCAGCAACCTCTGCTTTCTAAAGGATGAAATTGACGTGTTAAATCTCCAATATTTTTTTGATATTGAATATATTAATTTTAAATTTTAAATGTTTCCCCTTTAAAGCTATCAGGGACAATGCTTCCGTTTTGATGCCACTCTTAAATGCTGCTTATTATTTTTTTTCAGATGTTTGGTGATAATTGGTTGTTAATATTTTAAAATTAACTTCACATTTTAAAGTTAGTTTTGAACAAAATTAATAAGTATTACTCCTTAGTCCAAAAGTGAATGTTGTTTCTTCTTGTCTTTAAGTTCAATTCTGGTTATAGGAAGTAACCTCTGATGACTATATCTTCTAGATATGGTAGTTTATTGTTTCTTCTGTTGCTGGGCTCTCTCTGGAGTCACTATTTGACTGCTCTGGACCCAGGCGCACTCTGCTCAGATAGTTGTAGGGCGGAAGCGTAGATGGCTCTGACGTTTGTGTATTTCTCTTGCCTGCAGTGCGGCTGCTTCCGACTGTGGAATTGCTTGTGGATTCTGATGAACAAACACTTTCTTATGATCTGTCATCTTTGTATGCGACTGTGGATTCCTTGGCCCTGATGTGTATCACCCTCAACCTGGTCCAACATGCGTTTCATCTTCCAGAAATCATTCTCTGTCCTTATTTGTGTAGCAATGGCTTCTTAGTTTCCAACTTTTATATCAAGCTCTTTTTATTTTTGTACTTTTTCAGTGCGTAGTTTTTCATGGCCTTATTGATAGAGCAAGGTACAGTTTCTTTCCATAAGAGAAAATACAACTTAATATGATCAAGTATGTACGTGGGGTCCAGAGGAATGAGTGCAGAATTTTTGTTTGTATGTTTTTCATGTTTTCTGTCAGTGTTCCTATCAATCCCCATCAGTCTACATTGAACTATCTATCTGTAACATCAAGAAGTTCTCCCTCTCTATGCAACCTTCATTCTTTCTTTAATTCAGAATAGTCTTCTCACATTGTTTATACTTCTCCTCTCCTTCAGGTACCCTCCCCTCTTCCTCTCAACTCTAACTGAAGCTCCTTATCAATAAGGTTTAACTGACTTTTTTCTTTAAGAAGTCAGAAAAGGAAACAGGTCTTTCAGGTCTGTTACTAGGGGCTTGAGGAGTGAGGGAAGGGAAGACAAACTGTCCAACCAAATTTTTGTAATCTACATAGATAAATCAAGTATTTGAATTGTCCATGTAAACTCTGCTCTCATTGTTTTGTTTGTTTGTTTGTTTGTTTGTTTAAATTTATTCTTGAGAGACAGAGATAGAGACAGCATGAGCAGGGGAGGGTCAGAAAGAGAGAGAGATACAGAACCCAAAGCAGGCTCCAGGCTCTGAGCTAGCTGTCAGCACAGAGCCAGATGTGGGGCTTGAACCCACAACCGTGAGATCATGACCTGAGCCGAAGTCGGACACTTAATCGACTGAGCCACCCAGGTGCCCCTCATTGTTAATGCTGATTTTATTTTGTTAATGATGACAGAATTCACGTTGCATTTTTCACCTTAACAAAGGCCATCTTCTACTTTTCTTGCTTGGTGTGAACCAGGGCCTTAGGAGATGTTTAATAAAAACCTTCACCTGGGAAGAAGGAGAGAAGTTTAGCAAAATCCATAATGACACATGTCATTTCAGTGAAAAGACGGACAAAATCCATTAGCTCTATTAATTAAGACAGTTTTTTAAAGGATAATATTTCAGGGCACCTGAACAGCTCAGTTGGTTAAGTGACTGCTCTTGATTTTAACTCAGGTCATGATCTCAGGGTAATGAGATTGAATCTTGTGTGGGGCTCCACACTGGGCATTGAGCCTGCTTAAGATTCTCTCTTTCTCTCTCTCTCTCTCCCTCCCTCTCTCCATTCCTCCCCAGCTTGTGCACATGCATGCATACTTCTCTCTCTCAAAAAAAATTAATTAACTAATTAATTAATTTAAAAAAGATGGTATTTCATCTTCAATGAGAAGTTGTAAAAGAGAAAGATAAACAACATGAAAATCATATGTATTTGAAATAAAACAATGATATTAACTTAATACAATAAACCTATTGTGACAGTCATAAATATTATAACATGTTTTGAAAAGAATAAAATGGTTTTATAGTATGTCATATCAAAATTAAATGTCAACCGATTATTTGAAGTATTCTTTTGGGATGTCCCATAATCAATTCTAAATTCATTCAGCCAAATTAGAGATTTTGATAAAAGAAAACTGAAAACATTTTCACACTTTTAATTATTTTTTTTAAATAATCCTTGATGTCAGTAGAAAGGGATCCACAATTTCTCATATCTTCCAATCCTTTCCTATGTCTTAGACTATGCTTTTCTTCCTTCATCAATGATTCATTTAAATAGCCTACTTCCCTTGAATTTGAGGATATAGTTGAGAGACAAAATCATTAGAAAACATCTTATGACAGATTTTCCAAATAAAATATATATATATACATATATATATGTATATATGTATATATATACTTTTCCCACTCAAGGGATCTTATTTGTTCTTAATTTATTAGTAATATAATGATTCCTAGTTAGGAACAGTTCATGGAGCAGTTCTAATCCCCATACCTTCATCTGGTAAATGGGCATCTCCTCTTACATCAAGACACAATCAAGTTTCTCAGTTTATGTGGGAGTATTGGAGAACTTTCACCCTATCATACAGTAACTGAGAGGTAAAGTTTGTGTTCACTTATAAGAGATGTTTTCTATATTCAAAATTACTAATATGTACTATTTATATATTTATTTTTTTACTACTGAGTCATTTTCTATCTATTTTGTAATCCCTCAAAAGATTGCTGAGATTTACTATACTGTTGACATTTGGAGACAAATATTTGGTATTGTCTTATTCTATGTACTACTGTTGAGATAAGGAAATCACAATTTGCTCATATTTACCATAACACAACTATCATCTATTTGAATTTTATAAGACTGCTACTTATTTTGAAACCCTCATTATTGTTTGAAAGTATGTAAGTGGCATACTAAGCAGTTCAATATCCCATCTTTTAATTTTATAATTAGAATGCATTCAAGCTGTGCTTCTAAGTTTTCCTAATGCCCTAAACACTAAATTGGAGTGTATTCTGAAATCATACATTAAACAGAAAATCTTTGAATTAGTAACTTAAAGTTTAGCTTTATACACCAAGGAGTTTTACTAATTAGCAGGTAATTTAAATTCTTTCTTCTTCCCACCCCTTTTGCCCCAGGGAATGCTAAGCTTGTTTTTCAAACCCTCCTTCTGAAATATGAGGGGCAAAAATAGTACTAAAAGTTAGGATTTAAAGACACACAGAGATCTGTCAGCAGCCTTTAATCCTCTATTTGAACTCTTTATGTCAGTCCTCTGTGTAACGACAACTAGGCTGTCACTGGCGAGGCAGAGATTCTTGAAAACTGGATCTGCAAAGAACTTACTAGTATATTAGGGGGTTTTTCTCTTTTACCTCCTGTATTGGTTGCTCAAGCTGCTATAATAAAGTACCACAGACATTGTCATAAACAACAGAAACTTATTTTCTCACAATTCTGGAGGCTGGAAGTGTGTGGTCAAGGCATGGAAGTTTTGATGTCTTCTCAGGCCTCACTCCTTGGTTTATCTTTTCTCTGTCTACACTTATTCTTCCCTGTATTCATGTCTGCATCCTAATTTTCTCTTCAGCTAAGAACATCCATCAAAAGTCCTGCTGGATTAGGACCCACCCTAATGATCTCATTTTAACTTAATTACCTCTTTAAAGACCCTATCCTAAATATGTATTGTCACATTCTGATATCTTGGGAATTAGGATTTCAACATATGAATTTTGCAGGGAGGGGGACATTTTTCAGGAAATAACTCACTCAATAAACTTTCTCAATACTGTAGAAATGATTCCAACATAACCTAACCCCAGGTCTGACTGGCATGAAGCAGTAGGGCTAAATGTCACCTGTGCTGTGGCTCACACAGCGAATAGCAGGACTGAAGCTGTCACATTACAGAACTGTGGGTAAGCATGACAATTCTAAACATAGAAAGTTTGCCCAGTTGTGTGGATGAGCTCCTGACCTTTAACATCTCTTACAGCCTTGAGAATCCATAATCTTTCCTTTCAAATATATGTATGATTCAGAAATGGTAACATTTTCTATAAATTCAGCATGGATGGGGCCTGACATAGATGATGTAAAAAAAAAAAATGAAGATGAAATTTGCCTTGTGTGGTATTCATAGGCTTTGCCATCCAGCATAAAAATACATGACTAAGTGCTTTTTCAAATTTTTGCTAAGCCAGATATCTGAAGAGTGTTCAAGATGTTTTACTGATCTATAAATGCTATGAGTTTTGCTGATGGAATAGCATATTTTGCTCAACTTAAGTTCTTGCACGCAAATATATAATTTACAATCACTCTATTTTCATTTTTCTCCCCACCTAGTAGATTTTCCCATCCAATAAATAGTGGCATGGGCTTTTGTGTTCTAATTTATGTATTTTGGCTGTAGATATTAAGTTGCTGAGATGAGCATTATTCCAAATTTGAATTTAGACACTGAAAAATAAACCATGATAAAATTCTAAAAATGTTTTAACTAGAATGGTGAAGAGTTCTATACTAGAATTCTTACACACTGAACAATTCTTCAGAAAAAGTCTTTGAAGTGGAGAAAGTTTTCTTTGGGATCAGCCTATGAAATCACACTTGTGTGAGTCCTACGGACTACATAAGACCCCTGTGGGGCCTATCCTTCCCCACTGATGTTTTAGCCTTTCTAATTTTTTTTAATGTTTATTTTTGAGAGAGAGAGACAGAGTGCAGGGGAAGGGCACAGAGAGAGAGATGCACAGAATCTGAAGCAGGCTCCTCAGAGCTTGACACAGAGCTTGAACCCATGAACCATGAGATCATGACCTGCGCCAAAATTGGATGTTTAACCCACTGAGCCACCCAGGCGTCCCTAGCCTTTCTAATGTGTCACCTACCCTTTATCTTAAGACAGCCCAAAAACGGTAGTGATGGTACAAACAACAATGAATATTTCCCTCTGAAATATCAAGCGGCTAGGTGAGACGGTGGGGATCAAAATGCCAAATCAATAAACATTATTCCTCTACCTTCAAGCAAAAATATTTGTCCTTCAGCCTTGTGACATCTTGCTATACTATCATCTACTAGAAAACTGGATTTCAGCAGGGTCTTTAGTAACTTGATTTTCAGCTGAAGTCACGTTACATTCTTAGAGGATTGTGGCATCAATTCATGAACATTTCAATATAAAGCCTCAGAGTCCATCCTTGACACTTAAAAACCTTTCATGTTTTACTTTCGAAACTCACTCCCCAGCCACACACTGAAGACTGTCTAAACCTCAAGCTTCCTCTAACCACCCGTTTATTGGTAATTCCCGAATCTTGGCAACGAATTCTGGTTCGTCTAATATTGCCTATTAGAAATCTGCATTATGGGGGCGCCTGGGTGGCTTAGTCGGTTAAGCATCCGACTTTCGTTTAGGTCATGATCTCGCGGTTCGTGGGTTCGGGCCCCGCGTCGGGCTCTGTGCTGACTGCCAGCTCAGAGCCTGGAGCCTGTTTCAGTCTGTGACTCCCTCTCTCTCTGACCCTCCCCTGCTCACGCTGTCTCTCTCTCTCCTAGAAATAAATAAAACATTAAAAAAAGAAAAAAGAAAGAAATCTGCATTATGAATGCCATACAGGCATCCAAAACTCAGTATGACCAGCAAAAGTCATTTTGTCTCCCCCCAATTCCTCATTGTCTTCCGATATGCTTGGGTTTGAAAGCAGTATCATTAGGGGTGGAGCAGGCAGAGTTTAACAGTCCAGGTGGCAGGAGAAGACAGCCTGGGTCCCCATCGCGGGAACCGCAGCTGAGCTGTAGCCCATCTAAATCTCCGATTCCTCTTGTGTAAAATGGACACCATGAATTATATCACCAAATTTACTCGCCAATTCAGAGAATTAGGTGACATAACTCAGGCAATCTGCTTTGCACACCACCTTGTATGTAATTTGTTGTCAAGAAAAAAAGTGCTTATTTACTATCATAATAAGAATAAACACAAAGAGTTTAAATACAACTAAAAATAATTTAAGCAGTCATCTACATCAGAAAGCTGGGACGCAGGTCAGATTTCATCCTCTGTTGGAAGCTCTTGTCCCATCGGTCACTTAGGACTTATCTAGTTCTTCCTCCATGAGGCCATCTTTATTTTTTATCTTGTCTCTGTTTGCTCTGCTAATACTGTAGGTCAGTCATTCACACCTTGCTTGCACTGCTGTGAGTATCCCAGTTGATCTCGTCATCTCTATCATATCCTGGCTCTCTATTTTCTGCTGCATAATTTGGCAAAGTGATCTTTATAAAAGAAGCACATTTAAATATATTACTCTCCCACTTTAAAAAAAATCCCTTATATTCAAGATAAATTACAAAATTCATAGTATAAGCATATTGACCCAGTATAATTTGTCTTTTCTTTTTCAATCTGTTCTGTTGCCTGTTATGCTTCCAGAGTAATTTATGTTTTCAGTGCTGCAGTCTCCTCTTTCTTTCTTTCTTTCTTTCTTTCTTTCTTTCTTTCTTTCTTTCTTTCTTTCATCTGTCTGTCTTTCTGTCTTTCTGTCTTTCTTTTATTTTCTTTCTTTGTTTTATTTATTTATTTATTTTGGTTAGTTATCTTTCTGAGGCTTGCACTTTCCTTAATTTTCCTTTAGAAAGTTTATTTAAAATACAATTGGCTGATATGTGTCATTGTTTCTTTTCTACCTACACTATGTTTATCCAATCTTTTTAGACTGTCTCATTCTTTTCTTAATATAATAAGTTTATTCTTCTAAAAGAAAACTTCTGCAATGCTATAAAATTAAGATCATTACATTTGCAGCAAGTAGGAGGTAATCATTAGTGTTAATTCAATGAAAACAAAATAATTTTATTACATTCTAGTTAGATCTCATGACCTAGCAAAGAGGCAGTAGACGGAGATATTATATTCTTTTCTCAAATGAAGAAAAATGTTGTATAATAGAAGTAATTTTCATAAGACATAAAAGCTGGGAGGTGAAGTTTGATTACAAAAGCCTTTCAAATGCAGAAGACAATCTATCCTATTTTTGGATTTCAACAAATCCAAAAAATCCAAAAAATCCAAAAAAATGTTGCTGTTTGATTCCTTTTTTCTAAGGCAACATTTTTGTCTTCATATTGCTCGTAAGTTCTCTTATCTGTTTTAGTATATTTATTAGTAGAGTCACCGTAAGTCAATTTACATGTGGCTGTCCACTTGTATACCTGTTGTGCCAGTGTAATGATTGATAGTAATAGTAATATTTAACTCTCCAAAGTATACTAATACAAATGATAGAGTATATGGTTGCCTTTTTTCTAATCTGTGTGCTTCTGATAGGGGCTCTGACCCATTATTATTTTTTTTTCTTTTAAAGTAATTATGCTTCTCAAATGTTCTGGTATTTAGGCCCATGATTCATAATCCCTTGGCATCACTGGCTACATATTACTACCCATCAGTCAGTGCACATGGGAAAAGGCCAGATTGCCATACCTACTACCCCTGAATTTCATACTGGAGCTGAATGTGCTCAGCTGAAAAGGCCTCAAGCACCAAAATCACCTTTAGTCATTTCTCACTCTTACTCCTCAAATCAAGGTTTCACCCTTTGCTCCCAGTAGAGAAGTGGCTTTAGGAAAGGCTACACTTTTGATCTTAACTCAAGAGTCATGATAGTTTGGAGGATAGCAATAAGCAAATTTGCCTAGAGTTACCTGAGCCCCACTATTTTTCTCAGCAACTTCAATCACACACATTCAGTGATGTCCTAATTTTACTTATGAGGACACACATGGAGGAGAGAGCATTAGTCACTACTGTGGACTGTGGTTGGCACTGTTTGTTCAAAGGCAATGGTGTGGTGGGGCTGGAAGATGGAGGTGAGAGGTGAATGATCGTGGTCCAGTGGAGGTGGCCCATGAGATAGCAGGGCTCCATAATTTACTGCCTTCTGTCATTCTGCGATAGTGCTGCCTGATGCCTCCGCTCCAGTCTAAAGCCACCACTCCAGCCATACCAGTTCAACACTGACTTCTGTCACTTCATGGTCTTCACTCTGTTTTCTCTGTTTCTCATTTTCCTTCTGTTATTCTTCCAAGCATGGATCCTTGAGGAGAGAACAAAGAATGACATTAAGTTCTGTATCTTTGTAGAAAGTAGAATTCAATCAGAATCGAGTCAGGTCCAGTTTTAATTTCTTTCATGTCCTAAAATACAGCTATTAAAGCTTGGATGGTGACTAGCAAGACTCTCTTAGAGCAAGGATGTTCTGTCTTTGGTGGGAACTTTCTGTTATGGCTGCTAAAATTGTGCACGATTTCCCACATGGCACTCCTAGTAACATCTCTTTCTGAATATTTCAAAGTTTCACCAAGACTTAAATAATAGGAGATTGTGCACAAATAAGAGGGCTGTGTTTGTTTTCTATCATCGAGTGACACGTCACTGTACATTTTGCAGCTCTTATTACCTCACAGTTCTATCCGTTGGAACTGTAAGCATACTGCGGCTTAATTCTCTGCTCAGAGTATCACATACTGAAATCAAAGTGTCAGCCCTGTTTTCCATCTCACCTGAGGCTTGGGGATCTCTTCTATGCCCACTAGTTGTGGCAGAATATATTTCCTCACAGTTACAGAACTGAAATAACTGTTGTTACCTTGCTGGTTGTCAAAAGGGGCTGCTGCTAGCAGCTGTCTGCTATTCTCTGCCACGTGATCTGCTCCAAAACATGGCATCTTGCTTCTCCAACGCTATCATAAGAATCTATTTCACTCCTCTTAATGATTTTGTCAACCCAGCATACTATCCTTTTCAATCAACACAACATCAACTAATTAGAGACCATAATTCTTTCTGCCATAAACTATAACATAATCATCAGACTGTGATGACAGTCCTATCAGATTCACAAATCCCACTGGCACTAAAGGCTAGGAAATTAATTACACAGGGCATAGGCTAGGGGACTTATTAGAATGTTATGAAGCTGCAATAGTGTAAAATAAATTCAAATATATATTACATTAATTACAGGTGGTCAATACCTTGGTCAATAAAGAATACATAGCAATCTCTATACCATCCAATAACAATTTAAGATGCAGACTATTACAGGTCAAGTTCTTGCAAAATCTAAACTAAAATCCACAAAAATTAAAGACCACTGAATAATTAAAGACAGTCTTTTGCCAGAATTTGGCCCTAGGGCAAATATTAACACCTTAAAAATAGTTCATAAATGACCAATTATTTATTTTCTTACTTCTTTTAAATTCAGAGAAGGTGGCTTTATGAAACTCTATAATTTAATTATAAAGGATCAAGAGACTACAAATAATAAAGTCCCTAATAATAACTTAATTATACCTTCACATAGTTCACTCCACTCTTTTTTGTTACATTCTTCTCAGAAATATCAAGTCTACCTTTCCAAATCTCTTAACAATTGTTTATATATATATAAATTTGCAATATACTTTACATTGATCTTTCATATCTGAACATAAAGGAATAACTCTAAGTAAGACTGATTTCAGGACAGTCATATAACACCCCCAGTTATTGAACCAAGCATAAAGCAAAACTACTTTAGTTAAAGGCTACTAGATCATACAACTTCTTCTTTAATCACTACTAATTTATGATAATTTGATGCACAACAATTTTTAATTTTATGGGTCCTTTTTCATAACACTGTATGAAAGTTGATAGCTTTTAGAGATGGTCTGTTTAAACTGGGTTGAAAAAGACAAAAAATAAAGCATCATTTTCACAAAAAAGCAACGAGTTGAGTACTGAGGGAGCCATTTTTCTGAAATAAATGTTAAGTGGTGGTGGTTCTGAAAATTTTGTAAAAGTCACAAAGTAATGTATATTGTATTCTTTCTCCAACATGTAGGCTGCAATATATATTTAGTCTGTTTTGAAGTTCTGTTATAATGCATTACACTGACATTAAACTGGAACATGGAATTTTGACAAAAATTAAGCTTTTAAAAATGTTTCAGTTGTATAAGTCATAAAATTCAAATTATAACAAACTATAATTCCTTCAATTAAGGAATAATTGAAATACTTGGCAAAAATGAACTGCTATGAGAGTTAATAGTGGTCATATACTACATAGAAAACTGTGTACATTTGAATGCAATTAATATAATCCTCGACATTATATTATGACCCCTTGTGTAGATAATAAGTTAATCCACCTGAAAATAGAGGCATTACTAAAGGTAAATTGCTGGGTGGGGATCTAATGGCCATCACTCCTTCAAGAGATTTTTCTCTGTGCTTGAAAATGGTCACAAATATCAGTGAAAATTCTTTCCGGGATTACATATACTGTATTGATCTATGATTCAGGTTACATTTTGGGAGGTAATAGAACACAGTGGGAAAGAGAGGAGATATGGGAGTCAGGGAGATAGGGTTCAATCTTTTCCCCACTTTGATTATGTTGGTCAAATTCCTTAACCACTGAGAATTTGATTTTATGTCTACAAACTGAAATAATAAAAAGACATTGCACATAAAGTGATATAATAGAGAATCAAATAAGATATATGAAGTGCTTAACAGAGTGTCTGACACATAATGTAGATTCAATAAATGGTAGTACTTTTAATTCCTTTTTTAAACATTTTTTAAACGTTTTTACTTATTATTGAGAGACAGAGAGAGACAGAGCATGAGCATGGGAGGGGCAGAGAGAGGGGGAGACACAGAATCCAAAGCAGACTCCAGGCTCTGAGCTGTCAGCACAGAACACTACATGGGGCTCGAACTCACAAACTGCAAGATCGTGACCTGAGCTGAAGTCAGACGCTTAACTGACTGAGCCACCCAGGGACCCCCAATTCCTTAAAAAATTAGTTATATAATTCAGTGAGTTTGGGAATACAGGTTTTCCCCTCTCTCTGAAAGTTTCTTTATGCCTCTTAGCTTTTATGAAAGATCTACATTAGTACCTGTTTTTTTTTTCTAACTGAAAGAAATCCAAAGAGGATTTTTACTTTAATGAGGTGATAATTTCTTCTTCATCTTACATGGTTCCCACTTGCAGAAGGTTTCATAAGAATGCTCTACTTTCGGATACAGGGGGACACCTGTATCCCACACTTCATCTGTCTTCTGACACAGTGCACAGTGGTTAATGAAATGCTCTGGGGGAAACTTACGGTCTCTTTTGTATATTTATTTAAGCCTGATATTATGGTAGATATTTCATAGGGAGAGTGTGTGTGTGTGTGTGTGTGTGTGTGTGTGAGAGAGAGAGAGAGAGAGAGCGAGAGAGGGAGGAAGGGAGAGAGAGAGAGAGAGATGTTTCATGTTACTTTCATTCTGAAATAAACTACACTAGTACTGTAGTTCTACTTTATCTTTACATCATCATAAATAAGGCCCTTTCTGTTATATTAAGCCTGTAATATGGTATAATTTAAATTGACAAAGCTAAAATTACATGTGAAAGCATTTTCTGTTGATTAGGACAGTTCTTGAAATTCTAGATAGAAATTTTTATTTTACTTTTTCCTTCATAGTGGAGGTGTGTGGTATTTTTCAGTTTGGTTAATGAGACATAATTGTTTGGGAAAAAAATTAGAGTCCTAGAGATTTTTTACTAATTTATTTGGAAGCAATTCAAGTTCTGTTCGTGTAAATTCGCATCGTTTTAGATCTCCCTATTTGATAATTAAATTTCCCGTAGACATTTCTGTGCACATACCAAATAGTGAAGTTTTTATACTGGGAATTGCGTGGTACTTTCTTCCGTTATAAGTATCCCCCATTCTGTAACATGAGGTCAGTTACTTACTTAATGCTAAAAGAAAGCACTATGAGAACTTATCAAAACAATTTCAGTTTTAAGATTAAATACTTTTTAATACTTGTGAATTGCAAATCAAGCACACTTCAGGCAAATTCTAAATTTAGGAAACATGCTGCTATATTTAAGGCATGATTTTTTTTTAGTTATAAGCGAGAGATTGAGGAAGAGAGAGGGAAAAGCTATAAGGAAAGATGTGCATTTGCACTTAAATGGCAATGATTTAATCAATTGGGGAACTCTCTTTCCAGATGTTACCCTTGAAGCATATTTGTAGCAGCTGTGCACATTTTCTAATATTACAGGAGCAGCAAAATGTCCTTCTTTTAACTTGCCTCTTTTCCCAGAGACAATATTGGCAGGTAGAAATGGTTCTCTGAACACAGTTGAATGCACAGCTTTTTAAAAAAGAAGTGTGGAGGAGGGGAGAGGCAGAGGGTAGCATTATGGCTTAGTGGCTGCCTTCAGGAAATCAAAATCAGAGAGTTAAACATATTCACTTTCTTTTAACTATAATTGTTTTTATTCCCTTCTCAGGGTTCAAACATATGAAGGTTTATCGAAAACAATGTGTTGTTTTGTCTTGCTTTCTGTTATTGTTGTTATTTTCCTAAAGATCCTAATGGCATGCCAGGACAAAATCAAGGATGGACTCTCAGCAAGAATAATAGCCATGCAGGACATTTCTATTTCTCATCTTCCATAGTCCCCTCATCGTTCCTTTGCCCCAGTTCATTCCCTCCTTTACATGCCATGTGGCACAAAAGCATAATTCCCTAAACAAATCTGCTCACAAAAAGATTTTATATTTTTTTTCATGAATTTACACCCAAATGTTATCTCTCTAAAGTTTATTTGCATTTTAAACCTTATCTCAGTCTGTGGAAGCAAAGAATTTAACACCCTGTAAAGGGGATTTTAAGCATCACTTGGCAGGCAGAGGTATGTTTTCTGTGAGCAAATCCTTCTTCTGCTTCTCAGAAATTGTATTCTCTGTAGTCACTTCTCCAGGTGGGAAGGCATAATAGCTTTAAAGTAAAATCACAGGGTGTAGGGACAGGCAGACATGAATTTGGATCCTTGCTTCTGTCAGTTACCTCTTGAATGATCTGGAAAAAGTCACTTGACCTCTCATTTTCCATTTCAGTTAAGTAAGTTAAGAAGTCAACTCTACCTGTGGTTGTGTGAGAATTGAATAGGGTATTGACAAAAAATGTAGTTAATAAATGGTAACTGTTATCATTGCCTTAACCTGGTTTGGGTTGAACAGTTAGAGTAATCGATTTACCTTTCATTATTTTTTTTAATAGAGTGATGTGAATCTTATCTGTTCTCCTATGAAATGTTAAAAACTCTTAAAATATTTATCACCCTAAATGGCTGCCTGTGTCCAGTCCAGCATCCTTGGAATTCTCCTCAATGTTTCCACTCGAGTGCCTGTCTGCCTCCTCATATTCAGAATTTTCTCAGTTCTTCTTTACACTAGGATCAATACTTACCTATAGTTGCCTGGCTTCCTTCTGACAAGATATAATGCCTGAAAACAGGAATGCCTCAGGCTCAGCAAGAATAAAGAAGATTAGAGAGCAAGGAAAGTCAACTATAAACTCACAGATTAACCTAGCGTTGCCAGCACAGAAATTCAAATTTCATACCTTCTTACCACTCAGGGTTGAGAGTCCAGCTCCATAAACTAAGACCTTTCTTAACTGGTTTTCTGACCATGACAAACTAGTGGTGCTCTCCAGTGATATTTTCATGACTTTCTTTTCTCAATATAATAATATCCAGTTGTCTGATAACACCTCATTATTCATCCTATCCTATGGCTTACTGCTTTTATTCACTAAACAATTTACATTCATTCAGCAAGCATTTACTGGATGCCAGTGATATGTTTCTAAGGAGTCAAAGCACTAATGTGTTCACCCATGATCTGGGCCTTTTTAAAATAATCTGTTGTAATGTGGTCAGAGATGAATCCTTTATTATCACTTCAGCCAAATTCTTCTCTTTGTTTTACATTTTATTCTAACATGACCCCCATTAGGTAATAATGCAATAACAAAATTTACTAGCTATAAAGTCTGGCTAATTCTTCTTGAGTAATGGTTCCTGTATCTCCCACACTACTGTTTTAAAATTCTGATTACCATCAAATTAATTCAGATTCTTACCATTTTATGCTAATACACATTCTTTGATTCCCTCTTTACTTTAGACCCAAAACATTGAATCTGAATAAAAGATATATTTAGGTCACCTTCCACATTGCCATTCGTATACAAATAATAAGCAAACAGACTAAATATATCTTCCAATCTCTCATAATACACAAATATAAATTCCTAATGGAGGAAAGATCTAAATGTAAGATTTAAAAATGATGCTGAGAGGCACCTGGGTGGCTCAGTCCATTAAGTGTTGTTATGCCCAGATCGCGATCTCCCCAAACTCCTAAAACCACCAAGGAGTCCGAGTCATGTATGCAAAAGCAAAGGGCATTTATTCCGGCTTAAGCTTGGGCTCCCAGACCTCACCAATGCTGTGGATCCGTGCTGAGAGCCCCGAACAAAGGCAGAGTAGGGTTTTTATGGGGTTTGTGACGGGGAAGTTACAGAAATTGTGGCAGGGGAACAGTGATCCAATCATAATTATTCGACATCATTGACAGCAGGTTTAACCATACACATTGTCTAGAGTATTCCTTACTTTTGGCGGGATCCAATTGCAACGTTTAGAGTACCTTTAAATTCAACCAATCACAGAGCGAGCCTAGGGTTTTGTTTGGGGCTAACGGGTTAACTTTAACATTAGGTAACAGGGTCCTATCTATAGTTTCTATCTACAGGCCTCTCCCTTAGTAATGTGGAGGGTGGTTGCTGACCTTTCCTGATTGGGTGTTGCAAGGGTGGTTTCTCCTGCTTTGGGTAATGTGTAACTGCCTGATAGTTTCCGGGAAGCTGAAACTTAGGCCTTCTTGTTTAGAGGGGAAACTTAAAGCCTGTCATGGAGTCAGTTTGGTTTAGACTTGTGTCCTTACATTGTCTGACTTTGGCTCAGGTCATGATCTTACAGTGCATGAGTTTGAGCCCCACCTTGGGCTCTGTGATGACAGCTCAGAGACTGGAGCCTGTTTCAGATTCTTTCTCCCTCTTCTCTTCCCTTCCCCCACTTGCACACATCCTCATTCTCTCTCTCTCTCTCTTTCAAAAATATTAAAAAAAATTTTAAGTGATACTGAAAAATACTGAAGCCTATCTTTGTGATACCTGGTTAGGAAAAGATTTCTTAAACATTATATAAAAAAGAAAACATCATGAGGGAAAACTAATTAATTTGACCACTTTGGTATAAAAAGTACTATTTACCAAGTAGCATCATAAAGCAGTGCAAGTAGATGCCTTAGACTCCGAGAAAATATTTGATTTGCAAAGTGCAGACAATGCCTATGGAATTCAGAATATACTAGAAATCTCATGGGGGAAATGTTGCAAATTTCTATTTTAATCAAGTGAATGCAGATACTGTTTCACACTGTCACATGGGCAAAAAGTTAAAGTATGAGGAGTCTTTTATACTGCTAGTAAGAGTATGTTAAGTAGTGGGGCTATTTTAAATAGGATACATGTTCTGTAACTGCCAGAGACCAACTCCAGCAGGTCCAGGGGTCCCTGAAGGATGGACGGTGTCGGCGAGGGAGGGATGAGAGAGGCCTGAGAATCTTTCCGGTCCCCAGGCAGGCATCTCTGCTCTGACTGGGGCTCAACTTTATTTTATAATTAAGTGTTTGGGGGACAGCACAGCAGTGGCATTTGCCTTAGACAATGATTTCTGGTGACAAACTTCTTTGATATGGAAGAATTTCCCAGAACAGAGATTTGTAGAAGACTCCTGCATAACCTTTATCAATAGTGGTTGTGGTAGGGGATTTAGATGCTTATCCTATGGGGAAGGAAGCATACAAGACAATGCTTTTAGCATAAAAAGGGTGAAGTTAGTTCTTTGTGAGCAGGGGTCAATAGTTGTTTGTTTAAGGGGAAGTATTAAGAGAAACAGGTCTTTCAGGAAACACATTTGCTCTCATAATTACAAAAGAAGAAGTTCCTACAATAGGTTCCTTCACAGGGTGCAATCAGCATATTCAAGGCCAGAATAAGTCACTCCTGAATACTGATCACAAGATGCTTTGGGGGTCATGCTCCAAGCAGAAACAAGTTGTTTGTGGAAACTTTTTTGACTTGATGCTGAATGTATAAGCACCATGGAGACCCTAAATGTGATGGCCTTTGTTTTTGGGTTATCTATCCTCATCCCAACCGCCAGTGTAAGGGAGGGTGTTTTCAGAAAGTAGGCCTTAGGGAAGGAACTGCCATATATCACCAGTTAGAAAAGGTGTAAGTACCAACTTAAGTTCTGCCCTTATCTGTTCCTTAACTCTAAATTAGCCTCTTTGTCTCAGGGCCAGACTCAGTTGTAACTCTTTTGTTCTTAACGTCCTTTATTATCTATGATTTGGATCTGCGAGGCCCATAGGAAGAGACTTTGGACAATCATCCACAGTGCTTTCATCTAAAATCTCTTTTGAAAAGGCAGGAATATGCTTTTCCTTATGAAGAATCTGTGTGGGGAATATCGGTCTGATTTGGAATATTGTGAGGCCTGGTCAGTACCAGCAGCCTCATTTCCAACATGAGCCAGTAGTAGCAGAAGGAGATACAGTTTTTCCTTTCTCATGGCAGGAGCTGTGCAAACGCTGCCATTTCCTGGCTGTGACTGTCAACCAGCGAGGAGGTGGGTATGGCTCCCAGCATGAAACATAGTATAAAATAAGAAACATAATTTTATTTATCTATCGTGAAGAAGTACAAACTCTGGTATCTCTCTGTAATTTGGAAACTCAAACTCTATTTCATTGTTTTGCATTTTGGTGGATCCAAGATCACCCACCACCATTTGTTAATCAACAGCAATGAAAAACGTATTGAAAAATCATTATGAAAAAGAGAACAGAAATGTTTGCTATCTAGAAAGAAAATCATATTTAAGAAATAGTTTATTTATTCAATGATATATTTAATATTTATTGAGGAACCATTATGTGACAGACACTGGCCTGGAATCTTTCTCTACATGGCATTTTATACAGAAGTTACCACCACTGGAGCTGGGCATTGAGATAAAAAATTTTACCATCCATGTATCAATAAATCAAGCAACAGGTTACAAAATATAATGCCAATGCTATATAATATCAATGTGCCAGTTATCCTCCTGAAAACGTGGAGCAGAGAATTGTTTGGTGTTTTTTTTTTCCATAACATCTAATATGGTTCCTAAACCAAAGGAAATAGTTAAATACATGCTAATGCAATTAACTTATTAGTTTATATATTTATGCATCCCTCATGCATTTGGAACCTGGACATGTTTTAGTACCATGCCAGATCCAAAATATAATAAGAATATTTGACAAATATTTGTTCTCAAAACATTTCTACATTTTTGTGGAAAAAGACATATAAATAAGTAATTATAAAAGAACCGATTAAATATAATGAAAAGCTACATCTAGAAATTTATTGGATCATGATGGAAGATTGCCTATCTGGTGAGGTTAAGAAGCTAAGCAAATCTTTGTAGAGAATATGATGCCTGAACTGAAGATGAGATGGAATTGGTCAAAAAAAAAAAAAAAAGTATGGGTAGTAGGATATTTTCGGCAGACAGAAGAGCATAAAAATGATTTGAGATTAAAAAGGAGATTGACTATAATCAAAATTGAGAATATTCAGCATAAATATTTCCATTTTAAAACATTGGTATGCATTTTTTTTGAGAAAAGTGTCACATTATCAAACACTTTTATCTTTGACCCATCTTATAATTTATCACAGTGCTGAGATTATGATAGAAGAAAGAAGAGGTGAGGAAGGAGGCAAAAGATGAGAGGGTAGGGAGCAGGAAGAAGATCAGGGAGATGGGTAAGATCTTCATCAATCAATTGTGGTAATTTTATTATTATAGGAGACTCACTAATATATCGATTTACTAATGTTTTCCTTATATTCTTAATATTCTCTCACATGTATTTGATTATAATTTTAAAAACTAAAAAAAAAGCAGATACTAATAATTAATTCAAACATCTGCTAGAACAAAAATTGTATGCATTAATGCTTGCTTTTGTTGTAAGAAAGCCTTCATGGTGGTCCTACCTGAATATTCCCCAATATTGCTCAGCTATGACATTGTTAATGGTGTAGTACTTATTTATAATGTCTTTTGAAAGCCAGACTTACATAACAGAATTATAATCAACAGGTAAAGCAAATGGTAATTTAGTCCTGATAAGTATATTTTATTACAAAACAAAAGCTATAAGAGGTTTGCCCCCCCCAAAAAAAAAGAAAAGAAAAAGAAAATGCTTTGTATCCCAAGTTTTTTAATAAAAATTTATTTAACTAATAATCTAGGTGACTTTTGATGATGAAAAAGCACAATGCAGACTACTTAAAATCAAAACCTTGTACTTATTTATATCTGTATTTAATTACTGACAAATATGTAAAGGCTACTTTTCCTGATAACCCCATGCCTCTAGACCAAAAAAGAAAAAGAAGAAGAAGAAAAAAAAATATTTCAAGTGGAGTCTAATGTTTTATCAGTTATTCACATTTTTCATTTTGCCTAAGCTTTACTCATCACAAGGTGTTTTCTTCACCTGTTGCTGTTGAATCCTGTCCCTTGTGTTTATGCCCTTGGTACAATGATCACATGTAAAGTACAAATGTCTCTATCTTTATGGGCAGTATCTGACTTCTCTAACTTCTCAAGGGACGTAAAATGATGTTTGTTGGCTTTGGTTATTATGATTCTGGCCAACTGTGTGTTGATGGCAAGTACATTTTTATCACTTCATGTAAATAATTGAACTAATAAATTCAAAGAGAAAAGTATTGCTTATTGACATATCTAGGGAAAATGCTGCATATCGTGTGGATAATTTGTTCTTAATTTAGAAACTCTGCAAATGAAAACTATCATATATATGCTTATTTATGTTTATGGAAGTGGAGTTTTAAAAAATGAACTTATTTCCTCATCTAGTATATTTCATAAATTATCCTAATATGTCTATGTCTCCTTTTTTTTTTAATTTGGGTGGAGGGGAGTAGTACAAGATGATAAGTTATAGTCAGATTGATTAATAAGGTGATTCAGTTCTCCAACAAATGTTTGTACTCTAGTATTAACAAAACTGAAAGATAAATTATTTTGTTATTGGTTTCTTTCTGCTACCTTGGGATTCATTTCTCAATTGCATAGGTTAATAAATTCAAATTAACATATTCTTCAGTGAATCAGAAAAATACACTTAAAAGGATTCCACATTAGGATAGAACCCTTGATTTTCAGTAGGTGATATCTAATCAAATGAAAAACTTTATTTCCCTGGTAGTTTAATTTTAAAACATATATTTTATACTATAAGAATAATTAGTATAGGGGCATTTGGCTGGCTTGGTTGGTAGTGTTTGCAACTCTCAATCTCAACGTTGTACATTGGAACCCCCAATGGCTATAGAGATTAATTAAAAATAAAATCTTGAAAAAAGAATAATTAGTATATAATTTTAAATTATGTTTTAAAAGTTCTAGCATTAAAATTTTAATTTTTAAAATAATAACAAAAGAGAGAACATAATATGCTATCTTTCCCAATTATAACATAATTTTTTTGGTCTTCCAGATCCAATTTGATAAGTTTGCCTAGGATACACAAGCTTAATAACTACCACAAACTGATATTTATTTTTAGCACAGTTTTACAAGTATCTCGTGTGTGTGTGTGTGTGTGTGTGTGTGTGTAAGATAGAAATTATTTTACTCTACGTATCTAATGTTTTTGCTAAGTTTTTAAATTTAAGGTAGATTGAATCACTTATCTTGTAAATATCCTCATCTCATTTTGTATTTTGCAATGTTGCATCTTGTTCCCTATGAGAAGTGCATTCATAGAATTACAAAAATCTGACATTTAGTCAATCATATTAAATTGAACAATTATAATAGTATCAACATATATTTTATATTTTGTCATCTACATTATAAATACTTTAGTTAGCAGTAGTTAGATACTGAGTGAGATCATTTATGCCTGCCCAGAGTTGTGACAAACTTTACAGTTAAAGGATTAAGACATCTAAGTCTCTTTACCTCTTTTTTAAAATGTTTATTTATTTTTGAGAGAGGGAGGACACAAATGAGGGTGCAGCCAGAGGCAGAGAGAATTCTAAGCAGGCTCCGTGCTGTTGACACAGAGCCCAACATGAGGCTGTCTCACAAACTGTGAGATCATGACCTGAGCAGAAATGAAGACTAGGACACTTAACTGACTGAGCCACCCAGGTGCCCCCCAAGTCTCCTTATTTCTAAATTCAGAGAGATTCTATCAGTTGAGGCCAACTACATTCCTAAGGGTCCTCTGATAATCACTAAAAGCCACTCTCCCAATATCTGCTCTTTCCCTCTACCTCACACAAGTTGAAAATATATCTGGGAAGAAGGGCAGAATCACTTTTCAGGGAGTGTAGTGTTTGAAGAGAAAGGTACTTCCCTAAAGAATAACTGCATGTGGGCTAGACTGACATTTCTTCCCCTGTATGGCCATGTGTTCACTCAGGAGGAGGGGTGGAAGAGAGAGCTGTTACTACCCAATGAACCTGAGGACTACCCTTCATGTGTATGTGCATCAGTGTGAAAGAGTGGAGACATCCCACAGACAAATGGCCTAGCATAAGAGGGACAGCCCACAAGGAGGGCACTGTAAGCTATGGAGTCAGTGAGGAGTCTGTCTTGTGCCTGTTCTTTCAAGCTGCCTGAGGACTAAGCACTTGAAGGAAGTGAGAAGAGTTGCTATGGAAAAGCAGACCACATGACCTCATCCGCTCCAAGACTCAAGAAGCACAGGCCTAGCCTTAGCTAATGGAGGGAAGAACTTTGAATTGAATAAGAGACAGAGGTTTTCATAAAGTCCTCAGTAAAGAAGTGACTGTTTAGTAATGAAGAGTGACTGAGAAGCTGTAGAAGTAAACTGAGATATTGTTAAGGAGTGGACATCCCCAGTGATAAACAAGATAGAGACAGGTTGGAGGTGGGGGTGGTGTTCAATATATCATAGATGGGGCAGTTTTTGAAAAGCAAACAAACAAACTTCCCATTCCCTTTTACTGAATTGACCTTTGTCAATAAAAGAGTTACATGCACATATCATATTAAATACATTTGTACTATTAGTATGATGTCCAGTAAGTGTCATGTTGCCCTTTTGTGGATCTAGACTCTGTTTATCTCTGTCACTTCACAGACCATGTATTTACACTATGATCCCATATGCTAATTTCCAAATTGCGTCATGGTTAGAGGTATTATTTATTTTCATATAAATTATCTTAGAAGCAGCATTTTATTTTTATCATAGGATCCTTGCATAGTCCTTACAAAAAAAGATCTCTTTTGCATTATAGTTAAGCATTTATAGCTTCCTTAACTGTGAAATGGACACAGTGATAACAGTCTCCCTCTATCATAGAAAATCTGGGGTAATTAGAAGTACTCTAACATATTTCTCATCATCATTATTAGTATTATCATTATCGTGGAGAGCACCAATAGGCCAATAAGAGTATGTCTTATTAGTAGATGTCAGGAAAGCACTCCTTAGAGAGAATTGCTGTAGGACTTTTAAAAGATATTTCCTCTCCATTCTCCAGCCTGTCTCTGAGGCATTCTTCTCCTCAAATATAATCCAGTTCTTTATGTTGTACAGAATCTGGTCATTGAGATTAGGATTTCAGATCTTGAGGCACATGACAGATCGTGTAACTCAGTCTCCTTACTTCATCAGTGTGACATCTAAAGAATTAGGATGCCCTTCATGGTATGTTATAAAAATTACAGCTCAGGATACAAGCCAGTCTTTGTCCTGCTATGCATGCATATTCTATTGGTTCTCCATCTTTTCTAAGCCATTTTAGGTTCAAGACCTATTTAGTTCCCAGTAGATCACTCCTAGAAGACCAGGCACAAAATCCTGACTTTAAAACTTGATATTTGTAGGGGCACCTGGTGGCTCAGTCGGCTAAGGGTCCGACTTCAGCTCGTCATGATCTCACGGTTCGTGGGTTCAACCCCCGTGTCAGGCTCTGTGCTGACAGCCAGCTCAGAGCCTGGAGTCTGTCTCCTGATTCTGTATCTCCCTCTCTCTCTGACCCTCCCCTGCTCACACTGTCTATCTCTCCCTCAAAATAAATAAAACATTAAAAAATTTTTTTAAAAACGTGATATTTGTAGCAATAGATAAAGTACAACCAAATGAGAGAGGCAAAGGCTATTTATTCGGAACTTGTCACAGCAAGGTTGTCTGCTACCATTACCTGCATGTTGGCAGAGAATCAAAAGTAGACAGAGGAGTGGACTGGACAAAAGGAAAGGCTTCAGCTGAGCCCTGATTGGAAGCCATTGGTATGAAAAAGTTGTAGACACAGGGTTTAAAATCTAAAGCATAGAGAACAAGGTGAAGATATGTGAGTAGTTAATATTTTGAGAAGTCTTTTTGCCAAGTTAGAAACTGTAGAGAATATCACTGAACAACATATGCAGGAAAGTAATAAGTTTGCATTGTGACAAAATCACCCTGATGTGGTGACGAAGCATGCGATGGGAGGCAGAAAGCCTCCAGACAGTGACCCCAGAGTGACCCAATTATGTAATTTTTATTTTGTCCACCCCTGTCGCTTCCTAAATCATCCAGCTAGAACCACGGATATATTTACTAGGGTGATAGAATTTAAATAAATGATACAAGTATTACATAATTTCAAGCTTACTCCATTATTAAACCAAGAAGACAATAAATACATCTTAAATAGAAAAAAAACTTCATATTTTTTTCCCTGTCATACTTTTTTCATATCTATTTTCCCTTTCTTTGTTCTTATCTATTTTGCATCTAGTCTTTTTTTATATATATCTCCTCCTTCTGTGTATCTCCTCCCTGAAATCCAGAGGGACATCACTTTTCCATAAGCCAAAGGAACAAGATCATCATTACTTGATGCCCTTAAACAAATGCATTAGTCAAAATGACAACCCCATTGGCAATCAATAAAGACATAGAAAAAATGGCTAAAGCAAGTAGTGAGTTCAGAAAAGCAGTCTAGTTAAACAATTGCTCACCTAACTGAACAAGATTAATAGTGATTGATTTCAAGTACACCTTACAGAGCATATTTGTCTAACCATTCATCCATCCCCATCTCCTTGCAACCTTTCCCCTTTTTCTCGGTGTCACATTTACTGATGACTTACAGATTTAGTGAGAGAGCTAATTATATAGTCTTACTTTCTCAATACAAATTGAAGGTTCTAAATATGTTAATATTAGTGATTTATCTGCATTGAAGAATTTTATACTTTATAAGAATGATACTACTTAATACTTTTTTATGCTGAAAATAATATAGTTCTATAAATTGTCTATGTGTACCTGGTTGAAATTTCTAGAAGAAAATAAAAATTGCCCATCCCTACCATCTCTTCATACCCCAATTCAATTCAGTTTTGTGCACATCTAAAAAAGCCAACCTTTCTAATAATGCCTTTTTAAAAACTTATTTATTTATTTGTTTGTTTGTTTGTTTGTTTGTTTATTTATTTATTTTTGAGAGAGAGATGGAGTATGAGCTGGCGAGGAACAAAGAGAGGGAGACACAGAATCTGAAGCAGACTCCAGGCTCTGAGCTGTCAGCACAGAGCCTGACATGGGACTCCAACTCACAAACCGCAGGTTCATGACCTGAGCCAAAGTCAAACACTTAACTGACTGAGCCACCTAGGCGCCCCTCTAATAATACCTTTCTGATTTTGGTCATCCTCTTTTCTTTTTTTTTACACTTTCATTTCTTTTCAGAATGAGTTATATATGAGAGGAGGGGGTCTTTTATGACAGCCAGGTTTTTAGTTTGGGTAATTGAACAAATACATTTGAGATTGTTTTCTTGTTGCAAAATGTGGTGAAAGCTGACTAATTTGAGTGTGGTAGACACCATTCTCTCAGATAAATTGCACAGGAAAAGTAAAATATTTGGTTCACATGTATTGAGTTCAGTCACTGCCATTTTGAGTTTGAGGCGCCTGTAAAGTGTGTAAGAAGTGTTATGCAACAAAATTGGCTGGGGCTATAGATGTAAGAATATCAGAAAATTCTTGGTAGTCTTGTTTGTGGAAATTGTATGCAGAAAGAAAACCAAGAATACAAAAGACAGAACCTGATATTTAAGGTTACCTAATGGGCAGAGAAGCAAATGGGAAAAAAAAAAAAAACTCACGACAGCAACAACGTCACAGGAAAAAAAAAAAAAAAATATATATATATATATATATATATATATAAACAGATAGGAATTGATAGAGAGATAGAAAGCAAACCAAAGGACTGAAGGAAGAAAAGAATGTATTTCAAGAAATGAAATGAGGGAGAAACAGCTTTTGTTTTTAAGATAAAGAACCCATTACTTTCAGTTACAAATTACTGTCTTTGGGCAATTCTTACCTACACTTAACAGTATAGTCCTGGCTATTGACCAGGATTTTACACTAAGCCAGAATGTTGTTAGCGGATTATCCTGCTTGGCCATAAATCTGATTTTTTTTTATTCATTAAATACAAACTTTACTATTATTATAAAAATACTCTGTGCCTTTGACACATATAACTAGACTGTCTGGGTGTGTGTCAACACACCATAGAGACAAAACTATCTGCCCTTGAGAAAGACAGGAGTGACAAATTGGTGTGTGTGTGTGTGTGTGTGTGTGTGTGGACTTAATATCTATGAACATGTTTTACAGCATTCACAGAATGGAACCTAACTTATTTACAGTTACATATCTAGTATGGAGAATGTAGGAAGAAGGTAAATTTTGAAATTTTGGGTGGTAAACAACCATGTGAGGAAGAAGAAATTATGTATGAGGCTATCTGGGGATAGAAAGATGGAATGAGCTTCTATTTCAAAGCTATAATTTCATCCTTATTCATGAAGTTAACTCATACATGACAAAACAGACTAGTTCCTATGGCACCCATAAACACAACGTTGTGTAAAACTATCATTTACATCAGGTTAAAACACAATTTTATATTCCTTAAGAAATTAAGTGGCATCACAATATTATTTACCCCATTTGTCACACTACATTAGGATTTCTATTAATCTAATTTATAAATCAAAATACTAACCACTTAAAATATATATTGTAGTTTATTTATGCAAAGTTATTCCTATTTAAATGAGTCATCAGAAGAGAAAGAGTTTTGTTTACCTTGAGGTTTCAGTAAACATACTTTTACTTTCCAAAACACTGATATAGAAAATGTACACTGTATTCAAGTTGATCTCTGCTGGCTTAGTGACATTAAGGGAACAAACCAATTTCTGCAGCAACAAAGACAAAGGAAATAAAGAGTAAAATATATTTATGTGGGAAAAAAAGCAAAGCAAAACAAAACAAAAACCCAAACTTGTTTTCATTGTTTTTGAGTCAATATGAAATTGCAAGAATGAACTTGCCATGTACTTGGAGAATATCTTTTAATGCTTCTTGCTGTACCAGATGAAATAGAAGAAATAAAAGAGAATAAGGAGAACTATGTAATAATGCTAGTAGCTTCTTCCATGACCTTGGGCAAGTGGCTTAACCTTCTGGTGACTCAGCTTTTCCATCTGTAAAACTGAATGGTAATTACCTCATTTATTCTGCACTCAATACGTTGCAATTTGTATAAGCCTTGTTCAGCATCAAGGACATTTCTTCAAGGCTTCCTTCTTTTCACTGCCTGATGTCTATTTTTCACAATTTTAATAACGATTAATGTGATCACTGTTACAAAATGGGGAGAAGGGATGTATAAGTTATCTACTTTTGCTGAACAATAGCTCATAGTTAAGCCATATCTGACACATTTTCCTGTGGGTAAAAGATGGTAAATGAAAGGTAGGAGCCGAAGACTAGAACAAACTACATTTAAGTAGATAATTACCTACCAGTTATTTCTTAGTGATCTGTATTTTTTTTTAATATTTTTATTTATTTCTAGGAGAGAGAGAGAGACAGCGTGAGCAGGGGAGGGTCAGAGAGAGAGGGAGTCACAGACTGAAACAGGCTCCAGGCTCTGAGCTGGCAGTCAGCACAGAGCCCGACTCGGGGCTCGAACCCACCAACCGCGAGATCATGACCCAAGCGAAAGTCAGACGCTCAACCGACCAAGCCACCCAGGCGCCCCCTTAGTGATCTGTATTTTAATTCAGCTCCTAAACTATTGATAAACAACCTTGAATCAGAATCATAGCCATCAATGGAGGGGACACCATCTGTTGTTCATGCCCACTTCTACCAAATTCTTTTTCAGTGTTTATTCATGAGGTCAACTACTTACCTCACTCTTACACTTTGGAAAAATGCAAACAGATGTTCTGTTTTTCTCTTGCATATCATCAGTTCTGACTAATGATGGTACAGTTCACACTGGTGAATTTTCCCTGGCCTGCATTATATCTTCCAAATAACTTTGAGTCTTACTAGCTCCTTGACACCATTTTTATCATTCAGTAAACACATTGATTACTTGACAAAGAAGACTTCAGCTAAACTGAACATTTTTAAGATCGATTTAGACACTGTCTCACTATTAGAAGAGCTAATACAATTTTAAGCACATTTATTTTTCTCACATCTGGGATACTGGCCTCCAAACGCACTTTAAACCAGCGTATAAAAATCTTCGGTGATTCGTACAACCCAGAATCCACAGTTATATTACAATTAACATCTATAGTCACTAACTAGAATTGTGTATAAGTAATAGAGGAATTCAATGTTTACATTTAATGCCTAATTAAAATCTCTGACAATTGTGGTTATAAATTTGTACATGCAAGTAACATAAAGAAGTGCATAACTAGAAAATAATTTAAAAGGAGAAGGTGAGGATTAACATATAGTAAAGTGGTATTTCAAGTCACAGATGCTTAGTGTTACCCAAATCAACTATAAACCAACCATGAAAGTTCCTTGTTGGACTACTAACATACCATCATGGTATGCACTAAATACCATCATGATATGTATTCCCGTTTTTTAAAAATTCACATGTGTGTATTTTTATTATTAAATACTTATAATAAAATTCCACAAATAAAATAATGTTATTGATTTCAGTGTGCCTCCTATTGTATCACACATTCACTGTCAAAAGCTTTCTTGAACACATGGTGTAATGAACATCTCTCCATTGTTCTAGTTTTCCGCAACTCCAGTGTCACCAAATCTTTCACCATGTGATAGACGTCCCCTTTTCTCCAGGTTGCAATAACATTTTCCTTATTGTCTTTAAAACCCTTACCAATTCTTCTGGAAGCTTTTCCAGCTTTTGCTAGTAGTCCCCTTAAGTCTCTTGTAGCCCTCTGCTGCATCCCAAAAGCAATGTCATATGTTGAAGATATTTAGGGAAACTCCTCTTTTAAGTGTTAGATTCTTCTTTGGTTTCCTATTTCTGCATAGCAAACTATCCCAACCTAAGTGATTTAAATATCAACTTTAAAAACTAGATATCATGGGGTGCCTGGGTGGCTTAGTCGGTTAAGCGTCCGACTTTCGCTTGGGTCATGATCTCACAGTTCGTGGGTTCGAGCCCCGTGACGGGCTCTGTGCTGACTGCCAGCTCTGAGTGTGGAGCCTATTTCAGAGTCTGTGTCCCGCCCCCCCGCCCCCGGCCCTCCCCTGCTCACGCTGTCTCTCTCTCTCTCTCCTAGAAATAAATAATAATAAAAAAATGTTAAAAAAAAAAAAAAAAACTAGATCTCATGTTTTCCTAGGTCAGGAATTTGGATAGAGCTTGGCTGGGTAAATCCTCTGCACCAAGTGACATCACATGAGAACATTCTCTTGGCATATGGGCTCAAATGGATGATACACAATGTCTTCACTGACATGTCCAATAGCTTCAGAAGGATGACTGGAAAGCGGGGCTCAGCTGGAACTGACCGAAGCACCTATAGGATTTTGGTGGAAACAGGGTACAGCCCAGAGATCCAAAGGGTTATTAACTAACAACCTGTGGCTATTCCTTGTGACTATGGACATAGCAGCAGTTAATTCTCTCGTGGCAAGCAGGCATGAGGAAGTAATGCAATACAATGGAATTATTTGGAATTGTAGTCAGTTGTAAAGGAAAAATAAGTAGAAAAAACAAATAAATCTTTGTCACATTCCAGAAGATTTTAAAGAAACAAGGGTGCTAAAGAAGAGCAATACCTCTCAACAAATAATTTCTCCCACAAGGTATTAGAGTACAATAAAGATATATTTTTAATGCAATTGGTTCTGCCTTCATGTGAAGAGAAGCTAAATTTGATTCAATAATGTACCAATTAGGGTTCCAGTGGAAAAAGACGACATGACTTCATTAGGGTGATTCAATGGGTGTTTAATTTTTTTTTTAATGTTTTATTTATTTCTGAGAGAAGGAGAGACAGCATGAGCAGGGAAGGGTCAGTGAGAGAAGGAGACACAAAATCCAAAACAGCTTCCACGCTCTGAGTTGGCTGTCAGCACAGAGCCCGATGTGGGGCTTGAACCCACGAACTGTGAGATCATGACCTGAGCCGAAGTCCATGAGCCAAAGTCAGATGCATAACTGACTGAGCCACCCAGGTGCCCCTCAACAGGTGTTTAATAAAAGGACTGTTTACAAAGATGTGTGTGAGGGGCTAGGGAAATCATGAGGGGTAATACAGTAATCCAGGAACAGTAAGAGTAAAGATGCAATTACTTTTAGTCCTGGAAGTGACAAGGAGAGGAATGGCTACAAGAATTTGAGAACTATAGATAGAAATACCTTCAGTGGAAGTATGCACCATGTTCAAGGTGCATAACAAGGTACATACAGTCAGCCCAAGATACGAACATAAAGAGAGCCATGGAAATATAAAATACATCCTTACCCCCCTCTGATTTTCTACTTGGGTTCTTTATTGGCCAAATCTAACTGAAAGCCAAAGACTATGGCCTATTCAATCTGATCATTAAAAACTCAGGCAAATCCCAAGTGAGGGACATTCTACCTGAATAATACTGGCCCCCTGAAAGTCAAGCTTATCAAAGGAAAAAAAGGGAAATGTAGGAGACTGTCACAGCCAAGAAGAACCTAAAAAGTCATGACAACTAAATGTGATATGGTATTCTGGGTGGGATCATGAAACTGAAAAAGGACATTAGGTAAAAATTGGGTAAATTTGCCTCTAGTATGGGCTTGAGTTAAAAATAAGATATCAATATTAGTATACTAATTATAAAATATCTACCATACCAATGAAAGATATTAAAAATTGTAGGAAAGTTTCTTTTCCTAGATCTTTGCAATTTTCTGTAAATTAAGAATTAAAAAACAGTATTAAAAAACAGACTTTAAACATTTTTGTCTTTTTAGTGTTTTTGATGTTATTGTCACCTAGCTTTGAGTGAAATATATCTCCCATTTCATTTGTAAACAGGAAACCACCTTAAAGGATAGAACATGCCTCTGAATCTCGACTCTAAGGAATATCAATTGGTTCAGGTATTTTTGGTTCTTTTCCAGTCACCTGGTAGAGGGCCTGGTATACTAATGGAACTCAAATTTTAAAGTAACCTTTTAAGTTAATAAATGTTAAAGATGTATCCACAGTTCAAAATAAGTCTTTTGCAGATATTCATAACATTTCTGATACTCAAGAATGAAAAGACTTTAGCATGAAATAATTTTCTTATTGATTTGATAGTAATCGTGAAATATTGAACTACATATATTACTTCACCTAAAAGTTGAAATGCATAGGGTCGCCTGGGTGGCTCAGTCAGTTAAGTGTCTGACTTTGGCACGGGTCATGATCTCACAGTTCATGGGTTCGAGCCCCGCATTGGGCTCTGTGCTCACAGCTAGCTCAGAGCCTGGAGCCTGTCTTTGGATTCTATGACTCCCTCTCTCTCTGACCCTCCCCTGCTCATGCTGTCTCTATCTCTCTCTCAAAAATAAATAAAACATTAAAAATTAAAAAAAAAAGAAATGTATATAAGTAAGGTATAACTTGTAAAAAAAAGAAAGAAAAAGAAAAAAGAAAACAACAACAACAAACAACCAAGAAGTCACTAGATTTTATCAGCAAATGCAAATATTAATATTTGGGCTGTGTTGTATAATTAATTTGCATTGGCAGCATGCCTCATTGTGTGTTTAGATTTGCTAATGCAACAACTAAATGCACTTTGCCAGTTCTTGTGAAAGTTGACAGACATCAGATAAATTAACCTGTGCTACAAAGCTTAAATAAATACTGTACTGTGTTAAAAATAATGACTGTAATGATTATTCCAATAACACTGTGTAAAGTCACTTATCATCATCTTTTGGAATCTTAAACTAACCGTATGAGCTATGGAAAGAATCCATTTCAGGGGGAGAAGGAAAAAAGGAAATGTATTTGAACACATTAATTCTCAAAACAATCTGTTAACCTATGTATGAGATTGTGCGACTGATTGTTAGAGCTCTCTTGCTGGTATTCTGACATGAGAATTGTTTAACAAGCATCCTGAGAATTAGAGGGTCTTCCTCAGTAGTCGCATTCGGCCTCCTCTGCTGCATGCATAGCACTTCTGCGCCTCCCAGACTGGCCCCGCATTAACTAAATTGGATGTCAAGTGAGTCAACATGGTTTAACTGCCAGTGACATCGTTCTGTGGGCTTCTGAGATGAAAGACAAAACAGCCTGAAAGGAACAGAATACAGGATTTAAAGAAGCAGGGTGGAATGCAGAGGATTTGTCTTTTATTTTTGGATTTATTATCTTCTAATACTTTAGTGCTTTATTGAAACAACTGCCATAAACTTTCCATCAGACATGGAATTAGAGGCATGCCTTCATTCATAGATGCACCTAGACTCTCAGAGCAGTGCCGTTAACGCTGTGCACTGGAAACCTGCAGCCCGCAGTTCCTTTTAGATCATATTTCACAGCATGTACCTACCTCTTACTGACTCCTAACAAATTTTCGAAAGGTATTATCATAGAAATGATTTTTCATTCATTTGCATTCTCCTAAATAGTGGTAACATTTTAAAACATGGCCACAGATATAACTACTCAGGCTTCTTGTAGAATGAAATTTAGGGTAACTGTGTTATAACCATAAAATAAATAAAACATTTATAAACTCTACTCACTTCCTGTGATAGAAATGCTGTTTCTTTATAAAAACTGGTCAGTGGTCTAATCTAGATTTGATTTCACTCTGTTCCTGAACTATGATTTAATAATACTGAATGAAGAAATTCTTGAGTTTTAATCCATTCTTTAATACCCAGCTGAAACTATATCCACTTCAGTAAGCTTCTCTGAATTTCTGTGGATTTTTATGGTGTTATATTTATAGTTCTGTTAATGTTTCTGGCCTATGCCTTGGAGTTTGTATTGCTTATTTATTATATATATTGTTTCTCTTCAAGGGAGCACTTGATCTAATATGGAAGGAGAAAAATATATATATAATAAAAAATAAATAGACAAATAATTGTAGCCAATACTATCGGACACTTAACAGTAACCATCACACCGCACGCGCTCCCCCCGCAGTCATCAATGTCCAAATTTTTATCCAGCACAGTGACCCAGATAAAAGACCACATTTCCCAGCATCTTTGACAGGCCAGTGTGATTATGTGTTAATGTCTCAACAGTGAAATACCAGAACAATTTATGTGAAAATGCTTTCAGGAAATCTTTATATTAGGACATGATTCTTCTACTCTGCTGCCTAGAAGGTCTGTGGTGATAGCTGCTGCTCTAGCCACTGTTCTGAAGTGAGAGGTCTAACTGAGGATTTTAAAACAGGAGAGCAGTACCTGGAAATGTATCAGCGAGTTTCTATAAATTCCAAGACATCCAACTTCACATTTATTTATTGTGGAACACCTGGGTGGCTTGATCAGTTAAGCTTCTGACTTTGGCTCAGGTCATGATCTCACAGTTTGTGAGTTTGAGCCCTGCGTCAGGCTCTGTGCTGATAGGTCAGAGCCTGGAGCCTGCTTCAGATTCTGTGTCTCCCTCTCTCTCTGCCCCTCCTCCATTTGTTCTCTCTCTCTCTCAGAAGTGAATAACATTAAAAATGTTTAAGAAAAAAACAAATGTATTTTTTGAGATAAGCTCATATTTTGTTTGAGTCACACTAATATTGTATGTTTTCTTCTAGGATCATACCTGATCCTAACTAACAGGAGAAGAGAAAGGGATGATAGCATCTTAGCACAGTTATAAATGCAGATTTTAATACTCCACTTTCAGTAATCGAAAATAAATTTTGAGAGAAAATCAATAAGGAATTAGAAGATCTGCACAACGAAATCTTTTGATCGACCTAACTGCTTTTTCTCTAGAACGTGACATTTAGGAACAGCAGAAAGCACATTCATTTTAAGTATAAATCATGATACATGTCTCATTAATTTGAGAGAAAATTCAAATATTCAAATATTTCTAACTGAATGAAAAATAAGTCACACCATATCTAAGCTAGTGGGAAGTAGTTAAAGCAAGGCTTAGAGTGAAATTAGCAGCTTTAAATGCTTATTTTTTAAAATAATAAAGGTCTAAATTAATGCTCTAAAGTAAATGTTATCCCATATAAACAGAAAAAACAAAATAACAATTTATATGTAGAAATCAATGAATAAAATATAAGATAAGAAATCAAAGATTTGATAACAGAAACAAATCCATGAATTTTTTAGTCGATTGTTTGAAAAATTCACTAGAATCGATAGAATTCTAGCAAAAGAGATCAAGGAGAAAGAGAGAGACATATCACCAATATCAGATGTGAAAGAGGGGACACAACTAGAAATTATATAGATATTAAAACATACTGAGAAAATTATATGAATAAGATTAAATCAATGAAATTGAAAACTGAGGTGAAATGTACAGATTTATCTAAAGATATATGTTACTGAACTTGACTCAAAGAGAAAATCAGCTTAGCCCTCTTCACACTAAAGAAATTGAATTCATAGTTATAAAACTGATACACACACACGTACACACACGCACACCTGGTCTCGATGACATGATTGAATTATTCTATCAGATTCTTAAGGAAGAAATTATATCACTTATATGCAAAATCTTTTCCAAGAATAGACTATCAAGGGGGGAAAAACTTTTCAGATCACTTTATTAGGCCAACACTACCCTGAAAGCATAACTAATCAAAATCATTATGATAAAATAAAAATATAGACAAGCATTATTTATGACCACAGATATAAAAGTCCTTAACGAAACATTAGCAAATCGAGTCCAGCGATTTGGGAATGCACCATGACCAACTGGTGTTCTTTCCAGGAATATAACATTAATTTAACATTCAAAAATTAATTGATGCAAGTTGCCATATAAATGAAATAAAGGAGGGAAAATTTGAACACAACTTATTAGATTCACAGAAAACATTTAACAAAATTAAACTACTAAGATAAATATCTCAATCAACTAAGGAGAATGAGGATTTTCTCAAATTGATAAAGATTATCTATAAGAAACCTACAGCTAACATCAACTTAATGGTAAAAATTTGAATTCTCTCCCTATAAGATTGAGAATAAAACAAGAATATCTGCTCTGATCATTTCCATTTAACATTAAACTAGAAGTCTTAGTGACATATGGCAAAAGAAAAAGAAGAAGCATGCATACAAATTGAAATGGGAAAATTGTCTCTTTGCAGAGGACAATATTGTGTATAGAGAAAATCTGATATAGATAGATACAAAGTCACTAAATTTCAAATAAATTTACTGATGTCAATATACAAAAATAACTTATATATCTATAAATTTGCTTTAAATGAATAACAAAATACAGCATCTCATTTATAATAACATCAGAAAAGATTAAATACCGACAGATATATTTAATAAATGATGTGCAAGACCGGTAGAGTAAAAGTATAAAATATTGTTGATAGAGATTAAACAATATCTACATACATGTGTGTGGTTAGGAAGACACAATATTGATACAATGTTCATTGTCTCAAAAATGATACATACATTCAATATAATTTCAATTAAAATTCTAACAGAACATTTTGGGTAGCAAGTTGATTGTAAAATTGATATGGAAAGGCAAAGACCTAAAATAGCCAAAATATTTTTTATCATATTTTTTCATCATGAGAAGTGTACTCTTGAATCCCCATCCCCTATTTCACCCATCTTACCACCCAACTCACCTCTAGTCATCATCAGTTTGTCTCTTGTTTTTTTTCACTCTCTCTTGTTTTTCTTTCTTGTTTGTTTTGTTTCATAAATTCTACGTATGAATGAGACTATATGGTATTTGTCTTTCTCTGACTAACTTATTCTTCTTAGCATTATATTCTCTAGTTCTATCCATGTTGTTGTAAATGACAAGATTTAATTCTTTTTTATAGCCACATCTTCTATATTTACTCATCAACTGATGGAAACTTGGGCTATTTCCATAGCTTGACTATTGTAAATAATTCTGAAACAAACAGTAGTGCATGTATCCCTTGAGTTGGTGGGGTTTTTTTGGGGGGAGGGGTAAACACCCAACAGAGTGATTCCTGGGTCATAAGGTAGTTCCACTTTTAAATTTTAAGGAACCTCCATACTTTTTTCCATACTGCCTGTTCCAAGTGATTCCTACCAACAGTGAATGAAGGTTCTTTTCTCTCCACATTCTCCTCAACAATTGTTTCTTATGCTGTGGATTTTAGCCATTCTGATCCATGTGAGGTGATAACTCATTGTAGTTTTGATTTGCATTTCCCTGATGATGAGTGATGTTGAACATATTTTCATGTGTCTGTGGCCATCTGGATGTCTTCTTTGGAGAAATGTCTATTCATGTCTTCTGCCCATTAAAAAAATGTTAACGTTTATTTATTTGTGTGTGTGTGTGTGTGTGTGTGAGAGAGAGAGAGAGAGAAGGGGAAGATATCTTCTGCCCATTTTTTAATTGGATTATTTGTTTTGAAGTTACTGAGTTGTATCAGTTCTTTATGTATTTTGGATACTAACACTTTATTGGATATGTTATTTGCAAATATCCTTTCTCATTTAGTAGGTTGCCTTTACTTTGTTGCTTGTTTCCTTCACTGTACAGAAACCTTTTGATTTTGATGTAATCCCAATAGTTTATTTTTGTTTTTATATCCCTTGCCTCAGGAGGCATATCTAGAAGAAAATGTTGCTATGGTTACTGTCAGAGAGATTACTTCCTGTGCTCTCTTCAAGTATTTTTATGGTTTCAGGTCTCACATTTAGGTCTCTAATCCATTTTTAATTTATTTATTTGTATGGTGAAGGAAAGTGGTTCAGTTTCATTCTTTTGCATGTAACTGTCCAGTTTTCCCAACACCATTTGTTGAAGAGATTCTTTTTCCCATTGTATAATTGTTCCTCCTTTGTTAAAGAGTAATTAACCATACAGTGGGTTTATTTCTAGGTTTTCTGTTCTATTCTACTGACCTATGTGTATATTTTTATTCCAGTAGCATACTGTTTTACTTACTACTGCTTTGTAATATAACTTGAAATCTGGAATTGTGATAACTCTGTTTTTGTTTTTATTTTTCAACAAAAATAATTTTTAAATGTTCATTTATGCTGAGAAAGACAACATGTGCAAGTGGGGGAAGGGTAGAGAGAGAGGGGGAGAGAGAATCCTACACAGGCTCTGTGCTGACAGCCTTGATGCAGCCACCAACTGTGAGATCATAACCTGAGCCAAAACCAAGAGTTGGACACCCAAACATCTGAGCCACCCAGATGCCCCCAGCCAAAATAATGTTTAAAGTGAACAACATTTTGGAGAACTTACAGTGCTTCAATTCGAGATATACTAAAAACTACAGGAATTGAGACAATGTAGTATTGGTATGACCTATAAATCAAAGACACAAAATAGAGGATAGAAATATCATATATATATGTATGGTAAAACCTTGGTTTATGAGCATAATTTGTTCAAGAAACATGCTTGTGATTAAAGCAAATTCCATAAGAAATGATGGAAATTCAGATGATTTGTTCCACAACCCAAAATATTCACATAAACATGACTACAATACTGTAATATAACACAAAAGAAAAAAGAAAATACAAAATATAAAGAAAAATAAACAAACTAACCTGCACTTAACTTTGACACTTATCTTTGAAAACCTTCATGACTAGTGTGAGGGGGACAAGAGAGGAGGGTTATTGTGTAGGATGACTTTCACTATCACTAACGAATCACTGCTGTCTATTGGCTCAATGGAATCTTTCTTTTTATGCAGCTTTAACAAGGAACCTTCCAATGACACTTGCTTTTGCTTCCTTTTGAGGGTTTTGTGGAAATGTGACATTGCATTGTTGGTAAACAGATTCATTGCTCACACTGCTATAGCCTAATTCAGATGGTGCTTTTCTACAGAACTTTACACTGTTTCCCACATTTTACACATCTCTCTAATCTCATTCAAAGTGAGGGATTCCTCACCCTTGTCTCCTCTGCAGGTGAGATGCAGACATAGACTTCTTATAAAATTGCAGTTTCGGCTACTCATATACCTTGTTCGTACTTCTCGATGTTTTCCTTCTTAACGTCCACCGTAATCATCTTCTTACCACCTTTCTGTTCAACCTTTTTCTGCATAAGGGCCATTGTATCTGCCCTCATGGATGTTAACTGCATATCAGTATTAACTCTTGTCATATACTGTATTTAATGTAACTGGCAATAAGGCAGCAGAGAAGAGGGTCTATATCTGCAGGCAGCCTGACCTAGAATGAAGCAAAGCATTCTTAAGTTCACTCTTGTATGGAAAAGCAAAGGACTGTCCACAGGTGCTTTGAAGTGACAAATACTGCATTAGTGCCAGTTGTGGGCACCTTCCAGTGTTCTAAAAAATCACTGATTTCTGCCAAGCACTGTGGCCTGAGACTGAGCATCCAAGCATGGGAGATGATCGCCCACTATCCCTCAGTGAGGGAGAGACAGAGGGAGAGAGAGAGAGAGAGAGAGAGAAGAACCATTGACTCAGTTGTGACCATGTGACATTCAGCATCATGTACTACTCGTATTGCAAGACATCGCTTGTTTATCTTACAGCTCAGGTTACTCGCAATCCAAGGTTTTACTGTACAATTTATTTTTTTACAGGACAGATAATTCACTAGGGAAAATAAGAGGCTTTTTGTTTGTTTGTTTTTTGTTTTTAATTTGGTGCTGGACGGTGCTGGACAATTTGATATGAATATGGAAAAATATGAACCTTTACCTTTTATCTTAAACGTACAAAATTTTACTTTGGAATATAACATAAACGTAAACTTAAAACCTCAATCCTTAAAATTTCTTCCCCAAAAATGCATAAGAAAAAAAGTTTTTGACCTTGGGATTGACATAAAAAAATGGTCACTGGGGAAATATTAATTGAAACCACAATGAGATACCATTACAGACTTATATAGCTAAAATAAAATAAATTTGTAAAACCAAGTGATAGAATGAATTATGAAGAACAGACACACTTTGCTTGTAAAATGCTAATTTGTCCACCACTTTAAAAAGTTTGGCAGTTTACTGCTTCAGATTCTGTGTCTCTCTCTCTCTGACCCTCCCCTGCTCACGCTGTCTCTATCTCTCTCTCTCAAAAATAAAATAAAACATTAAAAAAATTAAAAAGTTTGGCAGTTTAGTATAATATGCAGATATCATATGGTCCACCAATTCAATTCTTAATTATTTGTCTAAAAGAAATGAAAACATATGTTCATGAATGTTTATTGCAGTTTATTTCTCATAATAGCTTTGAATTCAAATGAGTCTAATGTCCATCAACATTGAATTAACAAATAAATTGCACTCCATAAATACAATGATATATTACTTGGCAATAAAAGTCAGCACAAGCTACTGATAGACACAATAATGTGCACATATCTCCAAATGTTATTGAGGGAAAAGGAAGCCAGAGAGAATATAAAGTGTGATTCCATTTATATGAAATTATAGTAGAACCCCAAAATCACCTAGACAAAAATTAGACCTGGGATTGCTTTAACTTTTGGGTTGTTGACTGCAAAGAATCAAGAACATTATTTGGGAATGTAAGAAATATTCTGTCTTAATTATGGTTGGAGTTATACAGGTGCCTACTTGGCCTAAAGCCACCAGACTGTATTTTATATATGGATATATTTTATTGTATATAAATTATGCTACCCAAACTGATGAAAGATTTATAATACTTTGAATCATGTATAGTATGTCTATTTGCATATTGTGCTTGTGGGACAACACCCTACTATTAGCTTCAACATTATTCACAATTTTTTGCCATATTTTAAAAGTATATTTTTATATGATCATTTTTTTTTGCAGTTCAGCCCCCATTCTTTTTTTTTTTTTTAATTTTAATGTTTTGTTTATTTCTGAGAGAGACAGCATGAGCAGAGGAGGGTAAGAGAGAGAGGGAGACACAGAATCTGAAGCAGGCTCCAGGCTCTGAGCTAGCTGTCAGCACAGAGCCCAACTGGGGGCTCCAACCCACGAACCATGAGATCATGACCTGAGCCGAAGTCGGATGCTTAACCAAAGAGCCACTGAGGCGTCCCCAGCCCCCATTCTTTAATGTAGTCATTTTTCTTCAAGTTCGTGTGGCTGTTTGAATAAATTATCAAATACAATTGACCCTTGAACAAAATAAGTTTGAACTGTGAAGTTCCATTTAGAGATTGATTTTTATTTCCCCTGTAGAAAGCTTTATTGTTTCCATCTGCTTCACAGCTTGGGCGAGAGCTCCAGGGTAGTTATAAAGCTACCTAGTGACTTTTGGGAGAGGCTCAGACAGAAGCCCCGATACCAGGAGAATGACCAAGGGGCCATTTAAGAGCAGCTGGGCTTCAGAAGCTTCTAGTAATGCTTGGGGGTGAGCCTTTCTAAGATATACTCTCCCCGCCCAGCCTGGAGGTCAGCCAGCTAGTGGAGGTGAGTCAGGTGGTCACCATGTTCTTAATAAGTTTCACCTCTTTATCTAGGAAGTGGTTCTCCAGGAAGTCACAGAGATGAGGGTCTGCTCAGGCAGAATCGAAGGTATGCAGACCCAAAGAGCCTGGTTCAATTTTTTCTCTAGAACTGTGGTGGCTTCAACTGCATTGTAGGTTTTACCCTCAGCCATCTTGGGACGGTTTCTGCATGTTCTGTAAGAGGGAGTGGTTGCTGTGCTGGTTTTGTGTTTTCAAGAAATGCTTGGCACCCTTGTGCTTCTCCTCTGCCAACTCATGAAAGAAGTGGCCCATGTGCTGCATCATCGAAACAGAAGCCCAGAGAAAGGTAGGTGTAAATGGTCCATAGATGCATGTTAACCAGGTACTTGATTATGTCCCCAACTTGGTGGAATAAGTCTGACAGAATCTGTGACCTTATGGTGGATTACAATTAAGGAACTAAGCTAAAAAAAAAAAGAAAAGAAAAGAAAAGAAAAGAAAAGAAAAGAAAGAAAGATAAATGTTTTCTCCTGGTCTGGTCTGGAGGCAGAGGACAGCTGAGAAAATGGTTTGGAGGCTTGCAATGGAAAAGAGGTTGAAAGGTGGTTGGAGGCTGAAAGAAGGGGATTCTTGGACCTGTTGAACGAAGGATAGGTCCACAGGACACTGGACACATGGATAGGCTGACTTTTTATAGGACATTACTGCAAATGTGTTTTCCTTTTGATTTTCTTAATAACATTTTCTTTTCTCTGGCTTGCTTTAACATAAGAATACATTGTATGATACATATAAAAATTCTGTTAATCGACCATTTATGTTATTGGTAAGGCTTCAGGTCAACAGCAGGTTATCAGTAGTTATGTTTTGGGGGAATCAAAAGTTATAAGTAGCTTTTTGACTGCACAGAGGCCACTGCCCCTAACTCCTGAGCATTGTTGAAGGGTCAAGTGTAATTGAATACTTCATTGTGGGTTCAACTTACAGCTTTGTCCAGCAAAGCCAAGCCAAGGACAGCAGAAAGGATTACTCAAGTCTCCATTTAAGTCAAGAGAGGTGAGAGTGAGGCTCTGGATTCTCCCCAAGCTGCTTTCAAGCTCCTGTATTTATTAAGCATACATTTAGGGAAACATTGCATAACATGTCAGTGGGCTAAGTGCCAGTAAGAAGATATAGAGAAACAAGGAGTTCCCAAGACTACAAAAGAGCAGATGCAGAAAGCAGGGTTGGGAACAAGATAAGATATTCCATAGATAGCATGGTCTAAGGAATTCTAGAGCACAGGCCAGACTCACCCCCTATATAAGCATTAACTAGATACTGGCCCACTGTTTTCAAGAAGGCCAGAAAACAGTGCTCTGCTTTGCAATGTGTTCCCTGTAATCTCCTAACTGAGGACAGAGCTATTTGATTTCCCACACTTCATGTTTATGACTGCAAACAATAGTACTGAGGATGGGAGAGAAGTGAAATAATAAGACAGCCCTCCATACTTAGAAATGATCGTGTTGCTTTCTTTCTGTCTATAACCTACAACTAGATTTTAGTTCCACATTCTAGGTGGAATTGAGGTGAAGCAATCAGTAAGCAAGCCGAGTTTCACAATCGTGTACTCACCTATTATTGAAAGACAAAGCACCTGGAAGAAATGTTATCACTTTTCTTTAATTAAGTGACTTCATTAGGACAAACTAAACCTTCCACCCACCTTCTACTCTCCACCCCTTTTGATTTCAAACTCAGTCACTGATAAGACTGGTTAACCTATTGGACTGTTTTTATTTGGCTCTATTTTCTAGACAATTGACTCCCTTGTGAACAGACTATAATTAGAAGTATAAACTATTGGAGTAATATTAATCTGTGGTGTATTTTATATGCATAGGTATGCAGTTAAGAAATTGCTTTACATCAAAATGAGCTTTGTTTCTTTTCTTTTCTTTTTTTTCTTTAGTATGAATGAAATAATTGTTACCATTCACCCTTAAAAGTACCATGAATTAGCTTCCTTGTGAAAGGAATAAAGGGACTTGGGGCATATATTTATGTGTGTGTTCGCCTAACTTCTTCTGGAGAAGAAAGCTCTCTAGTGACTTTGTTAGTTCTATAAGTTATGTCCTAAAAATGATTGAGTAGGTAATACTCCAATTATCATTTTTTACAAGATTGTAAACAGAATGTCAGATAAACTGTGTGGACATTGTATTTACACATACATATGCATTTTATGGATCTACACTCATGTTGAAAGAACGTTGTGACATATAGAAGGGGTCACATTGCAAGTGTAACAAATAGGAAAAGTCACAAAATGCAGAACTAATTTGAAGAAAATAAATGATTGATGGTGCAATCACTGTGCAAATAGCTAAGGAGAAACTTGGGAAGCAAAAGGGCATCAGGACAATGGAACATATTAAATAAGAGTGGTGGGTGTGTAAGTGTCCAGATAGACACTCAGAAGAGAAACAAATGATTAGAATGCACACTTTCAGTGAGGACAGTAAAGTATTTCCTGTGCGTAAATTTGTAATGTGCATCCAGAATATCATAGGAAGTATTTACTTTAATATATTTTATTGTTACATATTTATAAAATAAAGAAATCCTTAAAGGTTAGAATTTTGGGTATTGAAAATAACTGAGCAATTGATAGTATATACCACTTAGTTAACACTATTGATATTGACAGATCTTCTACCAGGCAGGACATTAGCACATCAAATAACCCAAATCTCCAAAAGATAGGTTCATAAGTTAAATTTGAATTACAACCTTAGATAGAAACAGTTTTTTTTCCAGTTTATACACAAAGCAACCAAACTGGTAGTAGTTTTCTGTTGGGCATAAATCTATTTAAAAACCAGCTTCCTTTCATCCAGTTTGGTATAACTAGAAAATCCTCCAAAGAGAATGAATCCAAAGAGAAACACAAACATACTAAAATGCCTCTTCAGTGTCTTGGCATATAATTTGCATAATAATGGCATCTGAAGTAAGTCAGCACATGTTTAGTAATAATGAAGTAAATTATGCATCAAGTACCCATATGTGGAACAGCAAAAATCAATAGGGTATCAAACTAATAGGGTCTATATAGATGCATTTGCTTTTTTCTATATGTATAAGCCATTTACATCATGGTTTGTTAATGGGAGGTATAAATGCCTGCATTAAAAGCTCTAAGTAATCTGCCTGTGATTTATGTTTGCTGTTCTGCCGTCTAGTTTAATGTAATGCTTCTCATGCTAATTGCAGCTTCACGGCACTCTTTGGTGAACAAAAGTACTCATTTTTGTCAAAATGCAGACTGGTGCCTCTTCGGGCAGTCCAACTAGCTTATTCTACTCAGTCTGTATCTCAGAGGTCAGAGGGAGCTGAAGGAGCTGTGCAGCTGGGGTTCACATTACTCTGCTCTTAGATATTTGTGGTCCTTGAAGAGATCATAATTTTAAATTTGCTGTGTTTTATACAGTTGGAGAAGAAAGGAAATACCATTTAACGTGCAAATACTGCATGCTAAGTACATTATACAGGGACACTTCCTTATCCTTTACTACTCTGAGAATGGTAATGTTCTCATTTTATCAATGATGAAACTCTCTGATTAAGGAACTATATGCCATATCCATACGTAGGAAACAGTATTCCTTCATACTTATCAGTAGTATGAAGATAAATGAGAAACTACTTGTAAAATTCTTGGAAGAGTGACATTTTAAAATAATTGATTTACGGGGCACCTGAGTGGATCCATCAGTTAAGGATCCAACTCTTGATTCAGCTCAGTTCGTGATCTCATGGTTGGTAAGTTGGAGCCCAACACTGATAGCCTGCACTGATATCAGGGAGCCTACTTGGGATTCTCGCTCTCTCTCTCTCAAATTAAATAAACATAAATAAAATTTATTTTTAAAAGATTTAAATATATTATGTCTCATGTGGGAGACCCTGTTCTTTGCCTTATAATAGGTGCCACAGAAAATTATAGACAGGCCTTTGAAATACATTCCTTGTACAATCAACATTCTAAAACATTATACAGGGAGGGAGGCAAACCATGAGAGACTCCTGAATACTGAGAACAAACTGAGGGCTGATGGGAGCAGTGAAGAGGGGAAGGGGGTAATGGGCATGGAAGAGGGCACTTGTTGGGATGACCACTGGGTGTTATATGGAAACCAACTTGGCAATATACTATGAAAGAAAAAAAAGCAAAAAATAAAAATAAATAAACATTAAAAAAATAAATCACATTTGAGATTAAAAAAAATAAAATAAATAAAACATTATGTGATAGAGCCAGATCATCTGAACAATTTGAATTAAAGTGAAGGAGTATCTGAGTTTGTGGAATGCCTGACCACTTAACATTGCTTTAGTAATCATCAGTATTGAAATAGATCAGCTCTTCCCCTCTGGGGAACAAGAAACATGTAACACACGTCATCTATAGGATAGGCAGCCACAGCTGTAACTTTTTCCTGGTAGAATCTTATTGTTATTAAATCAAGTCAGTGTTATTAAATCAAGGCAATAAATACCAAAAGAAAAATATTCTTATCCTAAAACAGTGAAATGCTCAATTTTTTCTTTGTCAATTAATTGACATCTGCATTACAGATTTGTTAACATGTGTGATTGATAGCCCAATATTAAATTAATCCTGTCTCTATTGATCACTGAATCATTTCCATTATTTCCTATACCATTATTATGTTCTCACCTTCTATTACAAGAGTTGATGGCAAAGGAAAGCAGAATATCAAATCATTTGTTTTTCATTACAGTTAAGACTTTTAAAACTCCCATATTCAAAAGTTCATATTGTTTTCTCTGGATGCTTAAAAATGGAAATATGTTTAATAACTAATAGCTCATTAATCTCACTCAGTAATATTGAAATCACAAACTGACATTTTCTTTAATAAATTATCCTCTGTTAAAAGCTGTTGCTTGATAATATATTTCCCTCTCCCTGTGAAACTAGCTATTTAACAGCCATTAGGTTTGTTTTTGTTTGTTTTCAATGAGATTCCAAATGGCTAACTTCAGGCATTGTAACTCCTCTGCTGAGCTCAACCTCCTGAATTCAATCTCCATTAACTTCCCCAAGATGTTAGGATTGACACTGATTAGTATATTAAATTAAAAGTTAAATATTTCTCCTTCCTTTTGTCCAAGGGACATTTTGGGGTCATATGTCCCCTATGAAACATTTATTAGTTCTTCAAAGATCCATATCTATTTTGTAACATTTAATTATCATTTACTCCATGACTTTTGAAAAGTCCTTAAAAAAATAATCTACAAAGGTATGCAGGTAAGGAAGTATATAAGTACCACTGTTCATCTGTTCATCTCAGAACAAATCTGTCTTTTCTAAGAACATATTTAATCTCACAACCCACACAATTTTTTGGCTTAGGTGCATAAAATTGGCAATGTGTCATTAAAGAGACAGTAAATGGTGCATTAGTTGGCAAGGGATAATAACCTTGTTTTCTTGAATTATTTTCTTTGTTTTATTTTGATTTCCTAGGAGATTTCATGTTATAAAGATGCAAAATATGTGTTGTAGGTTTTAGAGAGAAATCACCCATAGCCCTTATCATTTGTTGATAAATTAGAAAATACTTCTTTCTCGTTGTTTTATTTTGGTCAAAAAAAAAAAAAAATCCCCCAAAGGTATCTATTTTAGCCAGATTTCTTCAGATGTGCTTTTAATGTAACTGTGTAACATTTACCTTGGTTTTCATGTAACAATGTATTCTTCAAACAAATTTTGAATGACATCTATGTCAGGCTCTGCTCTAAACACTTGAGGGATAATTGTGACCAATGAAGGCAGTTCCCTTCTCTCTCCCTTTTGGAGCTTATTTCAAGGAGAAGACCCATTATTAAAGTGGAAACACAAACATAATTTCAGACAGTGGCAAATAAAATTAAACAGGTGATATGATAGACATTGCAGGTGGGTTGTTCCTGAGCGTCATCGAGAAAGTTCCTTCAGGGGAAACATTGAAATTGAACGGCGAAAAGAGGATGATACTAAGAATTATGTGGAGAAGTCTAAGAGGGAATAGCAAGTACAACTTTCTTGTTAAAACAGATTTGGCATGGTTAAGGGAAAAATATATCACAGAGAATCTTGAGGTCCATTGAAAGCCTAGTGGGAAACTATTCAGTGGCAACTGGAGGGGAGCAATGGTGTGATTTAAAAATTTTAAATCACGGGGCGCCTGGGTGGCTTAGTCGATTAAGCGTCCAACTTTCACTTAGGTCATGATCTCGAGGTTTGAGCCCTGTGTCGGGCTCTGTGCTGACTGCCAGCTCAGAGCCTGGAGCCTGTTTCAGTCTGTGACTCCCTCTCTCTCTCTGACCCTCCCCTGCTCACGCTGTCTCTCTCTCCTAGAAATAAATAAAACATTAAAAAAAAATAAAATAAAATAAAAATTTTAAATCACTCTGACTGGTTAGTGGAAAAGAAATTTGGAGTAGCAAGGCAAAACCAAGGAGGATGTTGCAGGTGTGCAAGAGAGAAATGATTAAGGATGTTGAAGAATGAATGCAAGATGGGAAGAGATCTTCAAACAAACCTTCAGAGAAGTAGTACGAAGAAGGGTTACAGAGATGGAAAAGAAATTTAAGATTAAGAAAAGAAAACCTAGGGGTGTCTTGCTGTCATGAGAGGTGTGGGGGCATTCCTTTCATTTAAACAAGAGAGGGAAGACTGAGTAAATGAACACAGTTCATGGCAGTTATCATTGATGACAATGGAATGGATGGCGTTGGAGACAGCCTGCTGATCCAGTGTTGTACATGACAATGGAAGGGAAAGGTTGTCTCAACAAGTCACCTGCCATGCTATGTCCCAAGGATATGCTAGCAGTTAGTAAAATGGGTTTGAAGTTTCCTAGACAATCATTTGAAGACAGGCTGCTGCAGACATACCCGATGATTTTGTCTTCAAAGGCTATCTTATAAATTCATTGCTGGCAGTATCTGAGTGATCTGGGATGTTTCACTCCATCTTCTCAGCCAGTCTGTGTGCTGTTGTCAGTGTTCACCCATCTAGCTAAGAGTCCTGGTGTGGTAACTCACTTCCCCAAGCATGGCAAGTTAACAGAGCAACTTTAAGTATCTATTTTGAAATAAATAATAGAGAAGTGTAAGAGGAAGAACAAATGCATATTTCTTCATATACATTTTCTTCCAAATTCACAATGAGGACCAAAACTAATTCAACTGAGACAATATTAGCAGGGGTTATGTGTGAGAAGCTGGAAAGATCAGGCTTTCTTAATTATTCCAGCTGCTGTCTTATCCATGTTACCATTTCCTAAAAGCACATTAATTGTAAGTATAAGACATTTCAGATTCTTTCGTTTGTCAAAGTTCATGATAATTCCGATCATGGTCCTCAGCATGTCAGTAGCTCCTGGCAGAGAAGCCACTGAGCTGTGACAGAAAGCCACCTATGAGCTTTCAGACTGGACAGATTTTCTCTCTTTTATAATCTTACTCTAGACCCCATAAGTAAATAATTCCATTCTTTATGTTAACATTTCCAAACCCTGTAATATCTGCCATGGAAGCACATGATCTGAATTAGGTACAGCCTCTAGAAGTAACCTTTATTTCCAAAAATGTTTTTGATTAGGTAGGCAAAACAAAAGATGGTGATTGTCCCAGATGAAAATGAAGCTGAGAAATTATAAGTGAAATGGTCAGTACAGTTGACTCTTGAACAACACAAGGTTACGGGCACCTAGCCTGTACTCTGATGCAACAAAAAATCCATGAATACCTTTTGACATCTCAAAAATTTAACTACTAATACCCTACTGTTGATCAGAAGCCTTACTGATAACATAAACAGTTGATTAACACATATTCTATATATTCTATGTATTATATACTGTATTCTTACCATAAAGTAAGCTAGAGAAAAGAAAATGTTAAGAAAAATATAATGAAGAGAAAATGCACTCACAGTACTATAGTGTACTTATTTAAAAAAAAAAAATCCATGCAGAAGTGGACCTATGCAGTTCAAGCTCATGTTTGCAAGAATTAACTCTATTTCCCAGGTTTCCTGAAATTTTCTTGGCCTCTTCTGTTCTTATGACATAATTAATAATGCTTGGGCTTACATTAAAAAAGAAACTCATATTTTAGACTATAAGATAGTCTAACTTTTCCCATGTCATTTAGCTAATCGATGGCAGAGTGAGTTTCAAGCTCAGATCAAACTTAAAACTCTGTTCATTGTCCTACAACCCAATAAATATGCATCTCAGCTCACTAATTTAACCTTTCTATCCAAAAATTCTGTAATTACAAGATAAAAGGGTTAAGATATATTAATTTCAATCTCAATTTGTCTTTTAGACCTTCACCAATATCAGCAAAACATAAATCAAACTAACCTCAGTCATATTTACTTATTGAGAATTGTTTTCCTAGAAAAGTATATCTAATTTTTAGGTGGATGATCTCTCAATGAAGACTTATCTTACAGTGAACTTTGAATTCAGTCTCAATTCTTTATGACTAAATATGTGACTGCATGTTTCAGTTCAGATTTTATAAGAAATAATTAAAAAAATATATTCAACACAATTGAATATCTACTGGCAGGAAAAACTGATAGTCTGTTTTTGGATGTTAATTATTCCTAATTTGTCCTTAATAATTATGACCAATTTTCCATATGTCTCTTCTCTAAGGTAAATATTGGGGTGAGGCTTTATTTCTAAGTGCATACATGTCACTCTTGTTTTGTTAGCTTATCTAATTTATAAGCAGCAACATAAGCCTGTAGTCTAATGTGTCAAAATATGATTTTTGAATTTTATACCTCTTTTTAAATCATCAAAAGATAAAACAGTCAGATTGCACATATGGAAGTAGCTAGAACTTTTATAATAATAAAGGATTGGACTGAAGTTCGTATCACACCTCTTAAACACATAATTAAAGTGTGATATCTTATCTGACACAATTAGCTTTCTGCATTTCAGTTTATCCTAATTAACTTGGTTGAGTTTGACAGGTATCAGCATCTCTGGTCTTTGTGCCCTTGTTATATTCTGGCACATTAAATTTAGTCTTAAAACATAAAAAAAAATATGCCATCATGTCTCTGATAAACTCAACCCTCTCTGGAGCACTGAAATGACAGTCACAATCTCCTTCATTAAGAAGAAGAGATTTAGAGAATAAAAGTATGGAAATTTAACCAATTTTCCTCTGAATATTTTTGCATGAACTATCTCTTCAGTAACTTTCAAGAAAACATTTTCCTGATGATTTCAGTATGATGCTGATATAGTTTATGATTACTCAAGATAAAAGAGAGAAAAAGTACAGTGACAAAACCCAGTTCTGTGCATTGCTTTTGCATGAAGGATGACTACAATAGCTTAAGATTGAAAGTTTGTCTAAAATAATGTTACTATTTCTGTATAATCATACTAAATAATTACAATTAAGTAGCTCTTCAAATTTTAAATACATTTTTGTATACAGTGAACAATATGTTTGTCAGTGATATGGAAATTCACCAAAGAAACCATTAAGTAGAATCACCCCTAAAAGTTGACCAGACTCTATTATTATTTGTCTCGAAAATTTCCACATATTTTAGTGAAAACTCTCATATAGCAATGAATCTCAAGAAGAACAACTGAAAAAACCAATTGAAGTTCTTTATCAAGTGTATTTGCCAACATGGTACCCTATTTATATTTTTTCTTTATCTTTTTTTGTGTGTATAATAAAAATGCAAACATTAGGAAAATATGATTATCACATCCTGGGAGGATTTTGCAAAATGCCAGATTCCTGATTACCTAAAATAATCCTGAGAAGTTACCTTGTTAATTTTTTTTCAATGTTTATTTTTGAGGTAGAGACAGAGAGAGAGGGAGACAGAGGATCCAAAGCAGGCTCTGCTCTGACAGCAGCAAGCCTGATGTGGGGCTCAAACTCATGAACTGTGAGATCATGACCTCAGCTGAAGTCAGATGCTTAACCACCCAGGAACCCCAGTAGCTCCTAAGTTTTAATTGTTGATACTACTCTCTGGGTACTACACTCTTGGAATATCGGCTAAATAGATGAAAACATGACATAGGATTGACTACATCCCACTATATTAAAATGATAAAATTTTCTAAAAATTAGAATTAGAGTGTAGTCTTCAGTAATGTTTTCTGCTAATTAATTGATATTGGAAACACAGCTGCTATGGATCAGGGTACTTTTTATTTATTTTAATTTCTAGAGATTTTTTGTTGACTCAACAATGAAGTTTAAAACTTTGTAATTTAAGCCATATTATATGAGTAAAAGTATTCACTCCTTGACCCAAATGTTATGGTGCTTAAGAAACATATATACTTCTTTTAAATGTAATTCTTTTTTTAAGTTGCTCATGGGAATTTAATTCAGAAAAATATTGGATTCTTAATAAGTTTTCCTACACAAAAAGGAAAAAAATATTGTTTTATGCAGATGTCCTGTTTACAAAATGAGTAAGTTTAGATAGCTATTGAGATATCTAATAACCTAGTTGTTCCGATGTACCCTATAACAAAATTTGTTAATTCATATAACTATAAAATATCTTGAATTGCTACTTTACTATAAATAACAAAAATATCTACTAATGTATAATGCTTGGACTAACTTTACTTTTTGTAACATAAGAGTCATATTTCTAGACATTAGTCTTTATGCTCAACTAAATAGCTCCATTTAAGCAATTAATTTGTTTTTGTTACTTTTTATTTTTAAAAGGGTATTTTCCATGAACCTAGCAGAATGGAAAAAAGTAAATTAAAATGGCAATTACAAATTCTGGCACAGAACATGAACCAACTGGGACTCTCATGCATTCCTAGTGGCATAGTCACTTAGGAAAACAGATTACCAGTTTCTTAGCTATATTTATGTTAACCAGCTATACCATTCACAGATCTACCTAAAGATTTGAAAGCTATTTTCACACAAAACCCTGTGTATGAATGTTTATAGCTAACTTTAATCCTAATGAGCAAAACTGGAGGCAGTACTTTATCTGGTAAATGGATAAACTGTGGTATACGGTATAATCTTACAGTGGAATACTACTCAACAACGAACACGAATGAACTGCTGACAGCTAACAATGTGCAATAGCATGGATGCATCTCAAGTTATAAAAGGCTTATTCAAAAGATACATTTTCTATAATTCCATTTATGTGACATTCTAGAAAGGAAAAATGTATATATATAGGAGAATCATCAGTGGTGGCTTGGGGATGGAAGGAAATGACTACAAATGGTAGCATGAGGGAATGTTTTTGGGTAATGGATCTTTTCTGTGTCTTGATTTTTTGGGTAATGGATATTTTCTGTATCTTGATTATTGTGATAATGTTTTTTAAGCTTATTTATTTTGAGAGAGAAAGAAAAAGAGTGCAAGCTGAGGAGGGACAGAGAGAGAATCCTGAGCAGACTCCACGCTGTCAGTGCAGTGCCTGCTGTGAGGCTTGAACTTAAAACTATGAGATCATGACCTGAGCCTAAATCAAGAGCCAGTGGCCCAACTTACTGAGCCACCCAGGCACCCCAGATTATGGTGATGATTTCATGGTTGCATGTGATTTCAAAACCTAAAACTGTATCAAAGATAGTAAATTTTATTACATCACATTATAGCTCAATAAAACCTAATTATATATCATATACATGTATGTTATATATAATGTTTAATCACAACTAATTTAATTAAATTATGATCCTCTTTTAACTCTATATTTTTAGCCTTGTAGGAGAGGTTTCTATTGCTTTCAACAAGTTGCCAAATAAATAACTATTTTGTAAGAATTACTGGCAATTATTTTGGAATGGTGTCATTTAAAGACTATGTCAATTACTATCAAAAGTTAACTTCTGAATGATTACAAGCAAAATGTTGGAAATAATGGTTTATTTTATTACATTATATTAATGCAATTAGCCAGTTTTCCCTGTAGAACAAGAACAAGAAGAAATAACTTTCTTGTGTGGGAACAAGAATTTTTAATTTACTAACAATTCTAGTTACCATTGTAGAAGCTTGTTTTATTTTTAGATAATTATTTAAAAAATGAAGCATAAAGACATTTCCTAAAAGGAAGGCAAAAATGGAAATTATGTTCACACTACTCAATGTCATTCATTTCATTAGACTTTGTTTTGTATTCATTAAAATAACTGACTTTTCCAAGGCTTGAGTATATTATATATGGAGGCTTTGTCTCTTTTTAAATAGTGTTGTTTGAAGTGATTTCATTTCCGTGAAAGAAGGAGAAAGCAGAGATAATTACAGCAATATGCTTTACAAGCTCATGGGGTTTCAACTTTTCCATAGTTACTTCTTGAATTAGTTCTATTATAAAAATAAAACCCTTCACAGCTCATTGTCACTGCCGTTCTTGCCTTAAAATGAATCACTTCTCATCTTCTTATTATTTGACAAGGCACAACTATTTTTTTAAAAAACTTCTCTTATCAAAGTTTTAAATACCCTTAAAAAAGAAAAAAAAGAAAAATCATTCTGAACAGAAGAAAGGTAAGAAACTGGACAAATGAAAATGAATTAAATTATCAGGTTCACAAGAAAAGTTTTGATGATTAGTCCATATATTTTTATGTCAGATTGTTCTAATTATGTCGACAAATCTAAGCAGAAAAATTCCTAGTGAATAATCTACTACCTTTTGAAAATTTACAAATTTTAGGTTAATAAGTACATACTGGTTTTCAATATGGAGCATGTCAGAGTACATAAAGTATGAGAAATGTTTCCAGACTCCAAATTTTAATAAATACAATTATCATTTTATTACTAGATTATGGGCTAAATATCATATCACATTTAAGGAAGATTGATTATTTTGCCTCACTCGTTACTAACCATATCTTTTCTATCTTTAAAAACTTGAGATCTGTTTTTAATTTTTAAAAAAGCATAGTTAATAATTGCAGGTTATTTTCTCTTAAGGCCAAACTAGATGAGAGGAGATAGAGGGATTACTAACTATTGGTTTATCTACTTTATCTTATGGATTCAAGTTTATTAAGGCACACCATTTTCATACCTGGATTGAGCAGTAAAATTTTAATTGCTGATTTTGATTCATATTTGTCATCTAAATTCTAAATCCTAGGAGTAACTTAATCCCCATTATGTAAGGAAATAATTAAAATTCCAAGAGAAGTATCTGTTCTGAGGCTTAAGTCCGCTTCACTTAGTTTTCAGTTCTAATCCCAAAGATCTGATGATCGAAAGTAGAACTTTAGGAAATATTTAAAATTACACTGAAAGGAGTACAGATCTTAGCACTGAGACACAAATCCAAAATTCACCCAATAATAATGTAAACTTAGACAAAGTATTTAATTTTCTAGACCCTCGGTTTTTGCAGGCTTAAAATAGAAAATTGATGCCTACTGATACAGATCATATTAAAAATAAAATGAGATATGGATTATAAAATGCCTAGTATATAGAGGTTGCTCCACACAGGTTAATTCCTCAGCCAACTAATGTTAATATAACATTTTTGTTAGACCATGACTTCTCTCAATGAGAAAGCATAATTAAGAAGAATCTACATTTATGTAATCATTTATCATTCTGGAGTTTCTCATGGCTTCTGCTTAGTTAATATTGGGAACATCATTATCATTCATTGATTTTTTTTTCACTGAATTTATGATCTTTTAACCCAGTACTTTATAATTATCAAATATGATATCAAAAAGATCTAATTGCTGGTAATGTTATGCAATTAAAATGAATAATTTCTTTCATGATCTTGTCCAATTCAGTTATATGAAATTTCTTTCCAGCAGCTATAGTCAGTGCTCTTATCCAAATCATCTATGATCCCCTTGCCAACTGGGGCACCTGGCTGGCTCAGTCCATTAAGCGTCCTACCCTTGATTTTGGCTCAGGCCATGATCTCACTAATGTGAGATTCAGCCCCCTTGGGCTTCTGCTGGGTGTGGAACCTGTTTGGGATTCTTTCTCTCCCTCTCTCTCTGTCCCTTCCCTACATATGTGCATGCTTTCTCTCTCAAAATAAAAATTAAAAAAAAAAAAAGAATATCAAATTCATCTATGATCTCCTTAATGGATTCTGTGTACCAAATGTCCAGTTGTTTAGATTCTTCGAGAGATAACTGTGACTGGAATTCAGCCTTCTCCCCACCAGCAATTGACTGGTATAGGATTATGAAAATCCAGTCCCTCCCCTTAATGGAGAACACACTTTGCAGTGCTTTCTATTGTCATAATCCTGGCTTTATCAATGAAGCTAACACTTTCAACCTACTGGACAGGCTTATTCCCCTTTGTTTATCCTGCTTTTTCCCAGTTTCTTACCAGACTCTTCTCGGACCATCTTCTTAATAATCTTAATAAGTTACTTCTGTAGCAATCTTTGCCTCAGATTCTGCTCCAGGGAAACCCTTAGCCACTTTTCATGACAGTCTAATACTGTGATCTAACACATGCTTAAAGAGAAATGTCCTCTCTAAATTATAAACAGTAACCAAATACTCGGGTATATCTTTCTGCAAACATCTCAGTGACTCTACATCTATCCACCAAAAATGTGAACATTTTTACAAAACGTTTATACAAAGTGTTTATAAACGTGTGCCAAGTATAGATGATGTGATTTTGCTTCACAAGGAAGTACCTCATTAGTCTCTGACAAAGGCAACACACCTTATATCCACCTCACAATCACACAATTATACTAATTTCACCTGACCAAAAAAGCTCCTGGAAGACTTGCTTATATTTATTTATGTACTACTTTTACAAATGGGTAACTCTACCTTTTAAAAAATATTTTTATATTACTTTTTCATACATATAAACGTTCACTGTATCAAGCTATACAAAAAGCAGTAACATAAGGGTTGTGTATGTGGCTCATTCATAAATATAAAATGAATATGAGTTCTTCAGTAAAAGAATTTATTAATATAAAAACATAAAAATTATCCATTCAAATTTTAAATTACTTTTTCTCCATTTTTCATATTTTACAAACTTTCTTTATAATGGGACAAAAGACATAAACTATTAGATGTTCAAAACAAATAAAACTCTTGTTTCACTAAAATTCTATCATTTTTCATCTTTCTATTTTACAGTACACTTTTCAAAAAAGAATAAATTGAAATATATCTGAACATATATTTGTTCATATCTCATATAGCACGTATATGAGTAAACATGTTAGTAAACATGTATAAACTCAGAATTCTATGAGTGTGTTATTAATTTTCTTCTATTTTACTAAGAAATTCAATATTTTCTCAAGTCCCTTCTTTAATTCATCTATCTTAAATTTTCAAATTAAAAATATTTTTAAAAAGTATTCCTGTTAAAATCAAGTAAACATTTCACTTCCAGCACCCAGTTTAAGTATGTGTAAGCCACATTTTAAAATACTTTTATTGTGAATTCTGGTATAGAATTGCAGATTTATTAATTACTATTTCTTTTTGAGAAACTAAGAAGCTCATGTTCTCTGTGATGAAGAAAGTTACCCAGATCACAGAAGTGGCAAATCATGGAAGTGTGTCTGGCACGTAGGCAGTCATATGATTCAAAGTTCATGCTTATTTCCACCCATGTTGCCTTCCTCATGAGAAGTAAATAAAAGGATACTAATGTTAATATGCAACTCTATTATAATAATAATAAAGAGTAATTCCAAAGTGCCTGGGTTGCTCAGTTGGCTAAGTGGCCAACTCTTGATTTCAGCTCAAGTCATGATCTCATGGTTCTTGAGTTTCAGCCCCACATCGGGCTCTGTGCTGACGGTTCTGAGCCTGCTTCAGATCCTCCTCTGCCCTTCCCCTGCTCATACTCTCTTCTCACTCAAAAATAAATTTAAAAAAAAGTTTAAAAAATTGATGGTAATTAAATTTTTAAAGTATAAGAAAATTGCAAGAGAATCTCACAGATAATTAGGATGAGGTAAATGAGGTTCCAGGTGGTCTAACGTTGGCCTTTAAGGGTGAGTTGAATTCAGAAGTCAAGAAAGAGTATGAATTGATTCAAACTTTTTTGTCAGACCTATTTTAATAAGTTTTACATAATTTTAAAATCTGCATACCTCTTCCATTATTTTTTCCAATTCTAGATATATTGTGCTGGATTCACTCATATGCCCAAATATATACAAAGTATGATCATTATGCCCCTAAATTTAAAAAAATATAAAGTCTGAAATTATATAAATGTCCATCAAGAAAAGAATGGAATAAGTTGTAACTATATAATGGAACATATAAATTAGAAATACAGTTTGAAATAGGAGGACATATATATGCATATATATGTAAGACATATATATATATGTATATGTATGTGAGACATATATATGTATATATATGTGAGACATTATTAAAAAGGATCTTTCTGAACAAGATGCATTGTTTGATTCCATATATGTAAAAAAGCCCATTAAATCAATTTATCTGTTTATGTATGGATAAGTGAAAGTACATTTTCAAAACTCTGGGAGGATATAGCACAACCTGTGTTCGTAGCTTTAAAAGAGGAGTAGGATTATTGCGGACAGTCCAGGTTGGCATTGTGACTATAATAAACTTGTTTAGTTCTTATTCTCAGTTTTTAGTGATTGAATTTTTGTTTACTACGTGTATTCAAATATTACTTAAGTATTAAAATGTTATATATTGATCTAGAGGAATAGGCTCCTTAGGCAGGTTGCTTTCCTACTATCATTCAGAAAGCAAAGAACTAATCTTCCCCGAACCACTAGCACAAAGTATATGAAACAATTGTCAATCTTTATTACCTCTCTGCAATTGATCTAGACAGTCAGGAAACGTCAGGCAATTGATATTATAGTAAATTGTACAATAAGTTGTAAAGATACTGGAGATTAGTATTTTATCTCTTCTCTTTCTTGTAAGCTCTGATTGCTGGGAAGAGTAAGCATTTCTCAGTCTTCATTTGCACAACTGTAGATTGTCTTTTGAATTCCCATTCCATAGTGATATGCTCTTCATTATCAATGTAGAATCTAAGTAATATTTTTCCTTTACCTCTCAACGTATTTTTACTTGGCTCTCTGAAATCACTTGGCCAACATTCATTAAATATTTTGGGGTCTGGTTCATATCCTTCAGCCTCTTCCAAATCCTGACACAATCCAAGGTAAATTTTAAAATTTAAAATAAAACAAGACTTCCAATAATTTAGCTTAAAAATTACTGGTCATTATCCAACACAGAAAAGAAAATGAGTGGTAAATATCGTAAACGAAGATATTATTTACAATGGTTGTCTGCATAGGAAGTCCAAAAGACTTCAAATAATTATAAACAAATAAGATAATACAATGGGGGACCATAGTGTGCAATGATTCTGGGATATGGCACCAAAATCACAGGCATCAAATGAAAAATCAATTAAAAATGTCAATAGAAGAAAAAGGTAACCCTCAGAACAAAAGAAAATATTTGCAAATCATATATCTGATAAGATGTTGGTATCTAGAATATATCAAGAACTTCTACAACTCAACAAAAACAAACAAAGCAATCAAAAGTGGGCAAAGGGCCCAAATAGACATTTCTCCAAAGAAGATACACAAATGATCAATAAACACATGAAAAGATTCTCAACATTCCACTGATAATTAGAGAAATACAAATCAAAACCACAATGAGATACTGCTTCACATCCATTAGGATGGCTATTACCACTGCATATCCATTAGGATGACTATTATAAAAAAAGAAAAGACAAGAAAAAAACAGATTTGGAGAGAATGAAGAAATTGGAAACCTGTGTATTGCTGATAGGAATGTAAAATGATGCAGTCACTGTGGAAAATGGTATGATGATTCTTCAAACAAAACTAAAACAGAATTATCGTATAGTCATATGATCCAAGAATTCCACTTCTGGGCCTACTTCCAAAAGAATTAAAGTCAGAGACTTGAACAGATATTGGTATACCCATATTCATAGTAGCTTTATTTATTTTAGCCAAAATATAGAAGCAACCACAGTGTCCGCTGATGGATGAATAGACAAACAAAATGTAGTATATAACAATGGAATATTATTCAGCCTTAAGGAGGAAGAAAGTCCTGAAATATGCTACAAGGTGGATAAATCTTGACATAATACTAAGTGAAATGAGCCTGTCACAGGACAGGTATTGTACGATGCCACTTATGTGAGATTCCTAGGATAATCAAATTCATAGTCACAAAGTAGAATTGTGGTTGTCAGGGGCAGGGGGAGGGAACAATGGGGAGTTAGTATTTGATGGAAACCGAATTTCATTTGGGGAAGATGAAATTCTTAAAATGGATGACGGTGATGGTTGCGCAATAATATGACTGTACTTAATGTCACAAAAATGTACTACCAGTGTGTGCCATTGACTGGATCATTTTATAAAGAATTTCTCCCATGTCCCTGTTAGGATGGATGTACAACATTCTCCTTGTTGTTTTTGTAGTATCAAAAATTTCAACAATGTAATTTTCTATCACTAGTTTGTTATATTTCCTACTGTAAATTTGGTACTAACTCCCCTCTCTTAAAGTCACTATTGTTCTGCTATGGAGAAGTTTCCTGTTTTCTTTTCTTTTATGGTCTAGGATAGTTTTTGCTAACTGGAGTGATTCTGGAAGGCAGAAGGAGTATTTGGAAGGCGGAAGGAGGCAGGGCCCTTTATTCTCATGAGTTGGTTGCAACCAGGTGCCTGGGGAAAATGAGAGATTTAGCGCAATTTCTTGGTGAGTGGCTGAGAGCCACCTGTTGGGATATTGGCATCTGAGGTAACTAGCAGGAAGTCTCACAGAGCCTCTTGAACATAGGGGCAGTTCCCACATCAGTGCCACAGGCACAGGATTTTCAGTATCTCTTCCAAAACCTCCTACCACCCTGACTTCTCTGGCTTCTCGTGACAACATGCTGTTACTCTACATCTTTCTATGAAAACTCTGTATCTGGATTACAGAGTGCTTCTGTATCACTAACTGAATATAGATTGATGTAATTAGAAAAGCAGTTAACTTACGGTATGCATGAGATACACTACAGTGCATAAAAAAATGAAGTAGCCCAGTGAATTCTATAAGAAAAAAGTAATAAAGTTGTAGGGAAACACCAACAGTACTGTCCCACTTAAAGCTGTTTTTATAAAATTGTTAACAGTAGTTGTGTCTAGAGATACTATCGGAGGGCTGAGTGAGATGAATGGAGACAGCCATTGACATTATTCTCTTTCAACTTCTCATTCACTTGCATCCTTTTGATAAATACCTTAATGGTACATTTGAAATTAGAAATAATAACAAAAAGAACAACTAGAAAGTCTAAAAAATGCCTGACCCTTGGTAATCCCAATGATTCTTGTCTCCTACACAGTAACTTCTGATAGTTATGCCCAGGACTACAACTTGGATTTTTATCATTGTTTATATATTATAAATATTACACACACACACACACACACACACGCACACACACCCCTCCTGCAGAAAATGTATACCTCCCAAAAGCATTCTCCTAACATACAATCCTAACTTTACTGCTTGTCATTAACATTAAACCACATTTCAATATCGCAGAGACCTATTAGAAATTACTTCAAATTTTCTTCAATCATCAGCCTCCTTGTTCAGTTGTCTCTTTTCATTTATTTCAGCTCTACCAAGAAATCCCCAACTCTCTAAGATACTTATGGTTTTTTCCTATCCTCCTATGAAAATCCAAGCCCCAGATCACTATTTCAGTCTGATTTCTCCATTCCTAGACAAGGAAAAATGCATTCTATTGAAGAATATAATCCAATTTTTAGACTGTTGTTTTTTGAAGATAATGCACTACAACCATAGTTTTTTCCTCAATGTTCAGTCTCTATTTTAATTCCATAGTCCTCTCTTTTTAAATTTCTGTCCAGTAGGATTCCAAACTTATTTTCTCGCTTAAGATTTAGCATGAAATGGGGGCACCTGGGTGGCACCTGGGTGGCTTAGTCGGTTAAGCGTCCGACTTTCGCTTAGGTCATGATCTCGCGGTTCGTGGGTTCGAGCCCCGCGTCGGGCTCTGTGCTGACTGCCAGCTCAGAGCCTGGAGCCTATTTCAGAGTCTGTGTCTCACTCTCTCTCTCTGCCCCTCCCCTGCTCACGCTGTCTCTCTCTCCTAGAAATAAATAAAAATATTAAAAAAAAAAAAAAAGATTTAGCATGAAATGTCTGTCTACCAAATAAATTTCCATATTTTTACCCCCTTTCCAAAATTATATTTACATAAATTCATAATTGTTGTCCTAAAAGAGGGTCATTATTTACTGTTGCACCAGTATGACCTCTCCATTCTACTTGGTTTTCCTTAGTACTTGCTCTACAGTTTGTATATATGCAAACACACATAAATATATGTATGTATATGTGTGTATATACATATGTGTGTGGGTATATATATGTATGTGTATATATGTGTATACATATATATGTCTGTGTATATATATGTATATATGTGTATACATATATATGTCTGTGTATATATATATGTATATATGTATATACATATATATGTCTGTGTATATATGTGTATACATATATATGTCTGTGTATATATATGTATATATATGTGTGTATATATACATATATATGTGTATGTATGTGTGTATATATATGTGTATGTGTACACGCACACACACACACACACACATAGTGATTTGTTAATGGTACTGGTGATTTCCTAAGCACATTCTGACTGCTCCCACTATAGGAAGTTTGACTTTAGACAATCTTTTAAATAATCTCTAATGGATCCATTGCCCTTTACCAAAAGTTCTTAAAGGATGCTAATTGTTTTCTCTATTCACTTGTTGCTAAGAGTTAGCATTCTTATTATATCTAAAAATAATAATGATGGTAATAAGTAGTATTTATTGAGTACCTACTATATTCCCAGAATCTTTTAAATACATTAAATTCTTTAAATTTTCAAATCTTTTCAACAGCCATAAGAGATAAGGACTATTATAATTCAAATGTTAAGATTTGTAACTGAACTATAGAGAATTTAGGTAGCTTGCCTGAGGTCACACAGTCAATAAACGATTAAACAGTATTTTAAGCCAAAGTGGTCAACTCTAGAAACCAGCACCTTAATCATTAGGTTGTACTATCTCTCAACTGCACACATTAGTGGAATAATTTGCTCCTTTAAATAGGAAGAAGATTGTGTCTTGTTGATGATGCACAGGAATAGGTGATACTCTATTTTTATGAGGTATATTCTCTAAACTGTGCATATATGTAAACATTTTTTACATGTGATAAGATTTTAAAAAATAACGTTACCACAGTGGCCAATCATTCCCAAGATTATAGCTGGTTGTTTTTGCCTTTAGTTTATATCTTGTCTGAACAGGAACTTATTAAAATTTTCCACAAGGCTTACGAAAGGGTTATAAACCTCTTGTTTTATTTTTCTATGGGTAATGTCACTCCTAGAACTTTTAAATTTTGCAATTAGTGCAATTTATAAGTTTTGCATCTTTCTGGAATCATATCTCAGTGGACATCATTAGGATAAACATTGACCCTCAGCAAAATACCACATTCCAAAGAAGTTTCTAGGTGAGGAACATTCGAATACAACTCTAAACGGTATCTAGGCATTGCCCCTAATATCTCTTGCCCTTTATCGAAATATAGAAAGCTTTATCATCTGAAGGAAGGGAGTAGGACTCTTCCACAGACTAAACAGGAGTAGCACACTAGGCATCTAGTGTCTATTGACAAGCACACATAACTGATAATGAATGACTTTCAGCAAATGGCCAGGTACAGAGAAATAAAATTATAGATCAATGTTGAAGTCTAATTAGAATTTCATTTTGTCTCATTTTGTTAAACAGATACAACCTATCTATGGAGACACATGAATTAACCACAAGTAAAAAGAATTCCTCTGCGGGGGGATTTTAAGCTTTGGTTTTCTGATAATAGAGCTGTGAACCATCTTGTAAAGGGTGTGCTGTGACCTTAGCAGGATCTGTTTAAAAAAAAAAAGGCAATAATGTTCTATCTGTTCCATAGTGTAGGGGAAATGATTGTATGCTAGTACCAGATACCTTAAGCAGTATTTGGACATGTTTTCAAATTCTACCATGATAATGTTATTCAAAGGAGAAGTACCACTTTGATTCACCAGCAGAGTGGACTGAACTCTATGTTTGAAATCACAGCCCTTACAAACCCTTTCCATATTTCTCTGCTGTGATTCACTCTTTCTTGGTGTTACTGTAAATTGAGAAACTCATTATACAGTTTTGGGTTTTGCTATTCTAACATCAGTATCCAGAAACAAATGCAGTTTCTCAGTCTGGAATTCTGTTCTCTTAATTATTTATATAATCAGCTGTTTTATGTCATATACTTTTTGGCCTAATAATTATGTCATTAAAAGGGTCTTCTTTTACCCACATTTCTGAATTTTTTTTCTTCATTAGAATTTGAGTCCCATGAGAACAGGATTTTTCATCTTCCTATAATACCTGGAACAATATGTAATACATAGGAGTCAATGACTCTCTAGTATATTGTTTGGCACAAAATTCATGTTCAGCATTAATTTGGTGAATGGATGACTCATCTGTACTACATTTCTTCAAGCATGGAGTTGAAATCTGAATTTCACCAAAAGTTCATAAAATAGTGAAAATATATTGATCAGTTTGCCTTTCTCAATAAGTATTGATTAAGTAAATGAAACATTACAAATAGTATTTCCTGTAAAGATTGAGAAAGTGCTCTGACAACCATATGTGATAATGTTGGATACCAGAAGGCTAAAAAATAACCAAAAAATATTGTACAAGGTTTCATCCCAAGTCCTCAAATATTTCTATTAAGGAGGGCTTTTCTTTCCAATTTTGAGTCTTAAAATATACATTACTAACACCACATTAAAAATTCGAGTCTAAATCTGTGTAGCTCAAAATACAAAATCTGACTCTTAACACATTAATGTGTATGGAAAAAAAGATGAATTTTTCTGTTGTTAATGGAAGTATTGTTGAAATAAAAGTGGGTAGTTCAATTTTTTTGATTTTCAACTTAAAATAAAATCCCTTTACCATGAACAATTGTGTAAAAGTAATATTATACTTTCACTTGAAATAAAAATAGTGATTATGATTTGACAGTTTGATTTCCTTACACCCAGCATTTTTTTTTTATTGCTTGCTTGGCAAATGCCCATAGGAATTTAGGTTCTGAGCCCAAAAGTTAAAACCCTTCTAGGAAGGGAATTATTTCCTGTCTTACATTTTGTAGGATATCTTGATTTCCCAAAGAGTCAGAAATATATCATTATTTAACCATGTAGATAAGTGTTTATTGGTCTTCTCTCCAGCTTGACAGAATATACTAAAAAACAAAATAAAACTGACCACAATATCTTCCTCTTGTCTACTCCTTCAGTTTCACACATAGCGACTTTGACGTGTTGATCATAGTAAGGATTTGATTGAATTCTAAGACTGGATTTTTCTTTTTTAAATTATTGTTTTAAAATTTTTTTAATGTTGTATTTATTTCTGAGAGAGAGAGAGAGAGAGAGAGCGAGCATGAGCAGGAGAGGGTCAGAGAGAGAAGGAGATACAGAATCTGAAACCGGCCCTAGGCTCTGAGCTAGCTGTCAGCACAGAGCCTGACACGGGGCTCGAACCCACCAATGGTTTGATCATGACCTGTGACAAAGTCGGACGCTCAACTGACTGAGCCACCCAGGCACCCCTCTTTTTTTAAATTCTTATCTTGCTTTACTTATTTTACATCATTAGTAATGAAACGTGTGACTCTATTCTTCCAATAACTTGAATAATTTTTGCAAATAGATCCACCAAAATTTAAGTAGGTGCAAAGTCTGCATATAATGAAGCACAATTTGCTCACCTAAATAAACTTTTTGCCAGAAGAAAAACTTAGGCCTTGATTTTTAATAGATCTTGCTCACCTTGACAACTGTTGAGATCCCTTCCCAGTTTCAGGAGCATACTCAAACAGAAATTTTCTGTAGTTACTATTACTTTCTTCATCAACCATTGATGAATATTTTTAATCATATCAAGTTTGTGTAAATCAGGGGTATGTTATACCTGGTAGTGAGATAGGGGCCTTTGTTCAAAGGGTGATTTAAGAATTTAACCAGTTATCAGAATTCATTGAATGAATCTTGGTCATCTCCATGTTCCCTAAGCTGAAATCATTAGTTATAATCACAGAAGATTTTTAGTCCATAGAATTTGGCATCCCCACTCTTCCACTACACCCCGCATTTTTAAAACACTGCATGTGTCTGACACTGCATGTGTCATACAGGGACTCCCTTTTTTATCTCTAATGGAACCTCTACTTCTACCTCAACTTACTAGCCACCATCTGGTGAAATGCACTTCTACTTTCATTGTGTTTCATTGCACCTGTTATTATGCCATACCCATCACTTCCTAGACCAGTGGCTATTGACACTGGCTATTGACAACATTGACAGTAATCAAGACATAGTCACTATGTATCTTAGAGTTGGGAAAAATCGAATTTGTATTTGAGAGACCAATGTTTAATTATAGTGGTATTTCTGATTTTTGTTGTCCTGCTCTCAGCTTCTTTCCCTTCTCAGTGGGCTCAAGTTGAGTGTCTGACAAATTGGTAGATGATTCTGCTATATAGTAGGACAGATTCTAAGGCATTACGGATGTTTTTGAACTCCAGGATAAGAAAATTATGCTTTTCTACTTCTCAAAACTAGAACAAACTATCCAAAAATTTGTATGTAACCACAAAAGACCCCGAATAGCCAAAGTAATCCTGAAAAATAAAACCAAAGCGGGAGGGATCACCATCCCAGACTTTAGCCTCTACTACAAAGCTGTCATCCTCAAGACAGTATGGTATTGGCACAAAAACAGACACATAGACCAATGGAACAGAACTCAGAAGTGGACCCAAAAGTATACAGCCAACTAATCTTTGACAAAGCAGGAAAGAATATCCAATGGAAAAAAGACAGCCTTTTTAACAGATGGTGTTGGGAGAACTGGACAGCAACATGCAGAAGAATGAAACTAGATCATTTTCTCACACCATGCACAAAAATAAACTCAAAATGGATCAAGGACCTGAACGTGAGACAGGAAACTATCAACACCCTAGAGGAGAAAGCAGGAAACAACCTCCTTGACCTCCACCGCAGCAACTTCTTACTTGACACATCCCCAAAAGCAAGGGAATCAAGAGCAAAAATAAATTGTTGGGACCTCATCAAGATTAAAAGCTTCTGCACAGCCAAGGAAACAACCCAGAAAATTAATAGGCAACCAACGGAATGGGAAAAGATAGTTGCAAATGACATATCAGATAAAGGGTTAATATCCAGAATCTATAAGGAACTCACCAAACTACACGCCCGAAAAACAAACAACCCAGTGAAGAAATGGGCAGAAGATATGAACAGACACTTCTCCAAAGAGGACATCCAGATGGCCAACAGACACATGAAACGATGCTCAGCATCCCTCCTCATCATGGAAATACAAATCAAAACCACACTGAGATACCACCTCACGCCAGTCAGAGTGGCTAAAATGAGCGAATCAGAGAACTCTAGATGCTGGCGAGGATGTGGAGAAACAGGCACCCTCCTACACTGTTGGTGGGAATGTAAACTGGTACCGCCCCTCTGGAAAACAGTGTGGAGGTTCCTCAGGAAACTAACAATAGAACTCCCTTATGACCCAGCAATAGCACTGCTAGTAATTTACCCAAGGGATACAGAAATGCTGAGGCATAGAAGCACATGTACCCCAATGTTCATAGCAGCACTCTCCACAATAGCTAAAACATGGAAAGAGCCTAAGTGTCCATCAACAGATGAATGGATCAAGAAGATGTGGTTTATCTATACCATGGAATACTCCATGGCAATGAGAAATAATGAAATCTGGCCATGTGTAGCAACATGGATGGACCTTGAGGGTGTTATGCTGAGCGAAATAAGTCAGGCAGAGAAGGACAAATATCATATGTGTGCACGTATAGGAGGACTAGGAGGAACTTAACAGAGGACCAACCGGGAGAAGAAGGGGGGAAATGGTGGGGGAAAGGGAGAGAGGCAAACCATGAGAGACTCTTGAATGCTGACAAAAACTGAGGACTGATGGATGTGGGGGGGAGGAGGGATGGGCATGGAGGAGGGCACTTGTGGGGATGAGCACTGGGTGTTATGTGGAAACTAATTTGACAATAAACTATTTGAAAAAAAATAAATAAATTGAACACTGAGATTCTGCCTATAAAAAAAAAAAAAGAAAATTATGCTTTTCTTGACAGGAAATGAAAACTCGTGAAACATTGAAGAGGGCAGTAAAAATTATTAAAAGTGCTCTTGAGGAAACTTGTTAAATTGTGTGACTTTGTGAAGGGAAATGGAAGCAGGAACATCATGTTATGTTTCAGTTAAGAGTGTTTAACAACTGAGGCGCCTGGGTGGCTCAGTCTGTTGGGCTGCCGACTTCGGCTCAGGTCATGATCTCATGGTTCGTGGGTTCAAGCCCCGCGTTGGGCTCTGTGCTGATGGCTACCTCAGAGCCTGGAGCCTGCTTCAGATTCTGTGTCTCCCTCTCTCTCTGACCTTTCCCTGTTCATGCTGTCTCTCTCTCTGTCTCTCTCTCTCAGAAATAAATAAAACATTCAAAATTTTAAAAAAGTGTCTAACAACTCCTCTTTAATTTCTGATTTTGAGTCTTCTCTCTTTATTCATAGCTGGCCTAGCTAAAGTCATTTAGCTTTATAAATGACTTTGTTTATAGTTTTAAGAAATCACTCTTAGTTTCATTGATTTTTTTCTGTAGTTTTTCTATTTTCTATTTCATTTTATTTTCTAGTGTTTATTATTTCCTTCTGCTAACTTTGGGCTTAGTTTGTTCCTTTTCTAGTTTCTTAAAGTGTAAATTTATTTATCTGATTTTTTTTCCTTTTTAAGTGTTCGCTGATATAAACTTCCCTTTTGTTACTGCTTTCCTTGTATCTCACAAATTGTGATATTTTGTACTTTCATTTTCATTTCTCTAAAGATATTCCCTTTTTATTTCTTTGTTGGGTGTTCAAAAGTATGTTTAATTTCCACATATTTGTGAATTTTTCAGTTTTTTTTTTTTTTGCTGACACTGGCTTCATTGCACTCTATTCAGAAAAGATATTTGCTATGATTTCAGTCTTCTTACATTTGATAAGACTTGTTTTGTGATTTACATTTTAATCTATCTTTAAAAAAGATTAATGTGCACTTGAGAAATTGTGTATTCTGCTCTTCAGTTCAATGTTCTGTATATGTCTGTTATATCCATTTGGTCTATAACATTGTCAAGTCCACTGTTTTTCATATGGCTGATTTTGTCCATTATTGAAAGTGAGATATTGAAGTCTTATACTATTTTGTATTACTATTTATCTGTTTCATTCTTTTAATATTTATTGAAATATTTATGATGTGTGCATATATATTTATAATTGCTATTTTTGTATATTTTAAATATTTATATATTTCTATTTGTATATTTATATCTTCCTATTGAATTACTCCTTTTATCATTACATAATGTAATTTTTTCTCCTTGTGACAGTTTTGACTTAAAGTCTACTTTGTCTGATATAAATACAGACAACAGTGCTCTCTTTGGGGTGCCATTTATATGGAATCCCTTCATTTCCCAACCCTTCACTTTCAGCCTATGTGTGTCTTTGAATCTAAAGTGAGTCTCTTGTGGGCAGCATGTAGTTCAATATTCTTTTTTTATCCATTCATCCACACTATGTCTTTTGTTTGGAAAATTTATCTGTTTACATTTAATGTAATTATTGATAGGGAAGGATTTCATCTTGTTTTCGGTTTGTCTTATAGTTATTTTGTCCTTCTTGCTTCCTTTGTGTTTTATTAATTTTCTGTATTGTTATGCTTTGATTCCTTTCTTTCTTTTTTGTAATATCTATAAAGTGTAGTGTGTGTGTGTGTGTGTGAAAGAGAGAGAGAGAGAGAGAGAGAGAGAGAGAAAGAGAATTACCATAGGGTTTACATAAAATATCTAATAGTTATAACAATCCATTTTAAACTGGTAACAACTTAACCATGGTCACATACAAACTCTATGCTTTTACTTTTTCTCCCCCAAACTTTGTTATTGATGTCATAACTTACATCTAATTTTATTGTATCTCTATTAACATATTTTAGTTACTGTTATTTTTGATACTTTTGTCTTTTAACCTTTATACTACAATTCAAAAGGATTTACTAACCACTATTACAATAATACGGTATTCTGGTTTTATCTATATATTTACCTTTACTGATGAGTTTTAGACTTTCTTAATCTGTTTTGCTATTTGGTATCTAACAACTTGAAGAGCTCCTTTTAGCATTATTCTAAGTTAGGTCTGGTGGGAATAACTTTCTCAGCTTTTATTTTTCTGAGAATGTCTTTATCTCTTTATCAAAGGACAGTTTTATATGTATAGATTTCTTGGTTGACAGTTTATTTTTTTTCTTTCAATACTTTGAATATAGCATCTCACTCTCTTTGCTGTGTAAGTTTCTGGTGAGAAATCTGATTGTAATCTTATGGAGATTCCCTTGTATTTGACAAGTTGCTTTCATTTGCTACTTTCAAAGTGACTACCTTGTTTTTGTGTTTTGATAATTTGATTATAATTTGTCTTTGTGTGGGTTTCTTTGGATTTATTTTATTAGAATATTATGGACTTTATAGATCTGGATGTCCATACCTTTCACAGATTTGGTAAGTTTTAAGCCATAATTTCTTTGAATAAATTTTCTAGTCCTTTCTCTTTCTCTCTGCCCCCCTTCTTGGGACTCCCTGAATTCGTTTGATGGTGTGCTATAAATGCTTCAGGATGTTTTCCTTTTTTTTTTTTCTCCTCTTACTAAATAATTTCCAATGACTTGTCTTTAAGTTTACTGATCCTTTCTTCTGCTTGACCTAGTCCAGAGTTGAATTCCATTAGCAAATTTTTCAGTCTAGTTACTGTAGTCTTCAGCTCCGTGACTTTTATCTGGTACTTTCTTATATCTTTTCTTTAAGTCTCACTTTATTTATGTATTGTTTTCATGATCTTGGTAAGCCTATGTATGATGGTATGATGGTTAATATGAATCTCCTTTTAGGTAAATTATATATCACTCTTTTCTTAGAGCCTGTTTCTGAAGATTTATCTTATTGAATTATTTGGAAAATATTTTCATTTCTTCATTTTCTTGACTCTGTGTTGAGACAAAAGAACCACCTCTGCTCGTGCTGATGGATTAGTCCTGTACTGGAAAAGAGCTTCTCTATTAAATCTTTCCAGATATTATCAAGTTTTTATGCTAGTCCAAACTACTTTCTTTGTTTTTAGAGGCCCCCAAGAATTTAGGATCTGTTGGGTCCCATCACTATTCTGACACAACAGAGAATGAAGCTATTTCCTCAGGCAGTCCCCACCTAGGTTGAGTTGTTGGATGTTCAGTGCACCTCCCCCTCCCTTGGGAGAAACTGGGACCTGGAGTTTTCAACTACTAGCTCTGTACTGCGTCAGAGACAGTGGTGTTGGTGACATCCATCCCAAATTGCCATCTTTGTTTTTACTGACTCCAGGCCACTATCCAATTCCATATTAACTTAGCATTCTCAGATAGACTAGATGGAAGTCAATTTTGTGGGGAACGCATGGAAAAGTTGGAACACCAGACCCATGAAATCATGGTGTACCTCTTTTCTTCTCTAACTAGAAGCTGGGATCTTTCTTTTGTTCATTCATTCATTCATTCATTCACTCATTCATAAATTTATTTCTGATTGCATGGCACTGTGCTGGGGGTAGAGATTATGACAAGAGGGTAACTTGAATTTCTGTATTGGTTTGTTTGTGCCCAGGTCCTCTTAACTAGTTTCTGGATTTCTCACAAAGTTATTATGTTTACGAATTATCATTGAATAGGTGTGCTTTGGGGGGAATTGGGGGTGAGTGCTTTTTATCCCATCATGTTGCTGACATTACTCAGTAAGTACTATTTTTAAAGGTCAGTTTCTTTTTATATATTTTTACATAATATTTCCAAAAGTACTGCATACAAAAGTGAAAAACAAACAAAAAAACTGTGCAATGTGTCTGTTTTGGTTTCTTGAGTGTATGTATGTATCAATAAAATCTATATTAAAGTTAATAATTTAAAAAATTTATAAACTTTTGAGACAATTTTTTAAATGGCTTCATATAAAAACTAGTCTGTAATTGCTAACATCCAAAATGTCCATGGTACACTGTAGTTTAAAAGTATTTAGGGGGCACCTGGGTGGCTTAGTCGGTTAAGCGTCCGACTTTCGCTTAGGTCATGATCTCGCGGTTCGTGGGTTCGAGCCCCGCGTCGGGCTCTGTGCTGACTGCCAGCTCAGAGCCTGGAGCCTGTTTCAGTCTGTGACTCCCTCTCTCTCTGACCCGACCCTGCTCACGCTTTCTTTCTCTCTCTCTCTCTCTCTCTCTCTCCTAGAAATAAATAAAACATTAAAAAAAAAAGTATTTAGGTAAAATTATAAGTTCTCATTAACCATTCAGATCTTACACAAAGAAAAAGGAGAGATTACACCTAAAGGAAATCTGTGTAAAATATTCAGATTTGTACTATAATGACTAAATTTTCCTTTTTAATTGAGTTAAAGCAAACTTAAAAGTTTTTAAATGTTACAAAAATTGCTTATGAGAATAATTACAAATATAATGAATTTGGTAGAAAAATTCATATTCATTAAGAAGGGAAACAAAGGCAATTACCTTTCAGTTTTAGATAAAATCCAGAACTAGGAAACTTTGATAAATCGAATTCAAGATTCAAACACATAGATGTTGTTCTGTATATGAGAACAATTAACTCTTCTAGCGTGTTCTTTTTGGCATCTCTATTTTATTCCATCCTGATACATCTCAGTACCTACCTAGTACAATGTGTAGGAGCAATACCTAGAAGAAATACCTAGTGCTCTAAGCTGAGTCACATGCATAGAGAATAAATTTATTTTCATGACTTAACAGCTTTAGCTTTTGATGATAGATATGAGATGATCCTCATTTGATTAATTAACCAAATGAAAATTTCACTCTATTTCATTAATCGATCTTCTTCACTAAAATAAAAGTAAAATTAATCTTTTTGGATTAAATGACATGGTAATCTAAATAGTAACTAAAAAGACATGGTCATTTCTATTACAACTTAATCATACTTTCTCTTATAATACACATATATTTTTGTGAAGCAGCAAAATACATTGATGTCTATAATCACAGATTAGAAAACATCCAGATTTTATAATGGATTGACAATGAATACAGATGTAACAACAGCATCTTGAAAAGTATTCATTGGTAGTCCATAAAGTGGTTCCAAAGTGAAGATACTAGCTTTACCAAAATGATGTATTGACCTTTAGATATACAAAAATGCCTTACTGATGCTGACAGGTGTGTGTGTGTGGAGGGGGGGTAGAGAGAGAGAGACAGAGACAGAAAGAGGGAATTTTTAAAAAATACTTTTGACTATTCTTTGATTTCCAATTGCAGTCACTATGTTGGAATTTGATTCTGCTCATAACACTACTTCCTAATGTGACATTCTGCCTGATGTCTTTTTCAGAGAGTCACCACTCTGTAGATTGTTAATCACTAGGCAATCTCTTTGCCAGGGTCTGGGAAAAAAAAACAAACAAATGGAATAAGTCACTTCACTTTAAAATCAAGCTTCAGCATGTCTTCCAAAGATTGTGTGAGTGTGTAAAGTGTGTACATGCATACATGTACATATGTATGCATAATTGGTTAACAGCTTGCCCAGTTCATTTTCTTAAATGATACTATGTATCTTCAGTTGATGAAAACAGCATCAATAATGGCAGCACAATAAAGACACCATCACAGTGCTCTGTGTGCCTACTGGTGGGCTAACTATAGCATATTTTATTTAATTTTCAATTTTTTTTAAAAAAATGAATTATTGTCTGAATTTTTATAGTTAGGAAAATATATGCTCATTTATTTTTCTGTTATTTATTGAATACACACTCTGTGCAAAGTTCTGTATTAGGTCCTGGGGTTCAACAGTGAACAAAAGACTCAGACATGCCTACTTTTGTGTTTATTATGTTCTGTTATGAGGAGAAGTTCAATAAACAGAATTAAAATGACTATGTAATGAATTAGAAGGTGATTAGCGCTATGGAAAACATGCAGCACATAAATGAGGATAGGAATGAAGAGGAGGGGGTAGCAGTCTTGAGTTAGGTTTTCAAGGAATAGGTGACTTTTAAGAAAAAGCTGAATGTGGTAAGAAAACCCATCCCAGGCAGAGGAATTGCCAGTAGAAAAGCCTGAAGGTGGGAGACTGCCTGAGATACGGAGACCATCCTGGAAGTCTGCCTGCCTGGCATGCGGTGAACAAGAGATAGCAGGACAGCAGACAAGGTCAGAGGGAGGCAGTGGGTCAATTTGTAGTCTCGCGGTGCTTTTGAGCAGAGGGCTAACACATACTTGCTGCTCTGTTTTAGAAGGGTCATCTTGGGTACTGTGTGGTGAATATTCTATAGGGAGGCAAAGATGGGGGCACAGAGATCCATGAAGCAGCTGTTGCAGTAATTGAGGAAAAAAGATGATGTGGTAGTTTAGATGTCCAGTTGCACAGTGAGTGAGTTACCTCAAGTCGACACTTCTTTCCTCTGTGTGTTTGGTACAGCACTGCTGTAACTCAGCCTTGGGTATGTGTGCAAGTTTCTTTTTGGCACGATGAGGGGCGTCAGAGTCTGTTTTCTGAAGCATAGGATAAAAGGATTGGCTTTTGTTTTGACAAACTCCTGACACCAGTAAAAGTCATAGTTGTGTTATTAACTTTTAAATATTTCCCTTTATTGGTCTGGATAGGTTGATATAGAGGAAAGAGAATAAGCATTTCTATAATAGCGATATAAATTAAGCAAGAAATAAAATAATGCCTTGCTACTGAGAGAAAAAAACACATTTTTCCAATGATTTTTTTTTTAATTTAGCATGTGAGACCAATTCAAACACAAAGGGTATACTATCATCAATCCTTATTGTTCTGTAGAGCATAGACATATAGCAGTAATATATTTAATTTTTGAGAGAGTAGATGACATTTCTGCCCTTCAGATGGTTCAGATCCTCTCCTTAATCAATGGAGTTAAAGTGAGTATCTAGATCATTCTGAAGAGAATTTGGAAGATGTTATGGATACTAGGGAAACATTGAAATATATCTCTTAATAAAGTAAAGTAAAACTAGATAAATATAATAAAATATATTCATGAGTTATTTTTGTTTCTAGAAAAATAATAAAAACATTGCATGGATTAAAAATCTTGCTACACACATTTAAATGTATTTCCATTCTTAAAAAATGAATGCTGAATAAAAAATTTTCAACTAATTTTATATTTCATTATACCTATTAGGATTATCTTTCATAGAATACCAGTAATTGGGTGTTTCCTTTGAAAGCATAGATGTCAAATGAAAAAGGAAAAAATGCCTGCATGTTTTCCTGATTCATATGATGTTCAAGCCTGGTAATTTCTGGCTTTAGGCAGCAAACGGGGAGCCTTCCTTGATTCTGTGCGTCCATCTATGTACAAAACCAACACTTAGCACACTGAACAGGAGATGATGGGTTACAGTTTCCTGTGTTCAAAAGGAAGCATTGGTTTATAAATAAATCAAGGACAAGAGCGCACGCGCGCGCACACACATGCACACACAACCGCGCGCGCGCACACACACCACATCCTATAAAACACTTGGAGAACATCAATAAATACAGGATTACTTCAGTTCTTAAAATTTAGCTACTATGATTAGATAGGAATTCCTCTTTACTAGCATTGTTAGGAACTTCACATTAGCAAGGAAAGAATTAGCTTTGGTTTTGACAGATTTCTTCGATTTTAGTCACAGAGGAAGGTGACAAATATTTTTAATATCAATTAAATAGTGATACATAGTATCTTATTTTCCATAGTCGCATCTTTTATAACTTTTTAATGAAATTTTTAAAACCTGTGTTATTTCAGTTTATTCTAAGAACTTCAAGAAACTCATGCTCTCATCACCCACCCACCCACACGCACATTTTCTATCCTCTTCTATTACTGTGTGAATTCCCACTTCCTGTCATGGACAAATTAATTAGAAGAGTAATCAGCATTCTGCTATCACTTCCTCATTATCCATCACTATTCAACTTATTGCAATTTTCCTTTTCTTACCAAGACTCAAGACTGGAATTTGCTGGGATTCTCCTAACTTCAAAGTCAATGGCTATGTTAGCCTTGATTTTTCTTAATTTCTTGGCAGCATTTCTCTCCACTGGATATTACCCACTTCTTAAGTATCCTTTCTCCTCAATTTCCTGAAAAGCATGTTTCTTGTCTCCTACTCTTCTTATAGTTCATTCTAAGTCTCATTTCCTTTTATTATTTTGTTTTACACTCTTCCTCATATATCCATCCCTTAAATGGTCCCTAGATCTCCATAAAGAATCTTCTTCTCTATCTGCCCCTTCCATGAAACCTTACCCATTTGCATTTTTTCACATTACCAAACTCAGGGAAATCTAAGTAACCACCTGAAGTCTGGTTCTTTAACATGACAACCAATATATTGCACCCTCTGCTTAATGAGAGCTTGCAATTTATCACTAATTATTTCAAATACATTTTTTCTAATAATATATATATATATATCATCTATAAATAATCTTCCTCTCAGTAATATCTATTAGAATGAATAGAACCTCCTTCAACAATTTTTCCAACTAAATGAACCAAAACTTGTTCTTCTCATTGACCCTACGTGGTCAAGTCACAAAGTTCTGTAGATGTGAAATAGGTGTTAACTGTTCTCCCTGTGCTCCTTCTATCTCTGTCACTGTTTTCTCCAACCTCTCTCTCATTCTTTCTCTAAAAGAAATTCTTTCTCTTACTCACTCGGATCACTGTTTTGAATCTTGATTCTCACTCATAATTTTCAACACCTGGAATGATATGTTGGTTTTAAAAAAGAGATAGATGGAGAAACTGGAAAAGAGAGGAAGCAGGATGGAGGAGGAGTAGGGAGAGAGATTGTTCTACTACCACACATTTTGTTTCTGAGATGTTGGGTTACCAACATTCATTAAATGAGGAAGTTTTACATTTGGGGAAAATAGGCTAGGGAGTTTCTAACTAGCACAACTCCCTTCCCCCAGAAGAATTTGAATCACAGAGATTCTTCATATCTATATAACTATATTGAGAAGATCTTCAATTTATAGCAGCATATGTATACCCGAGGGAGGCCCTTATTTTTCTGAAATGAATATCTTAATAGGATCCTTAGGATATGTTCCTGAGGGTCATAGGGCCCCCCAAAGGGCATGCATTAGGAAATGTTTGTGGTTCTACTAATCACCAGGCTTCTGTTTGCTAAGCTAAGCATGCCAGCTGAGAGTGAAAACTGAATTGTTTTGGAAAATACAGGGAACAAAATTTCGCAGCTCTTAAAGTAAAGAATGAAGGGAAATATAAATTATGTATCAGAAAAAACGAACTTGGCTGGTAGAACAGAGATTCTAAATTGGAAATGTCATGACATTTTTCCTGATATAAGTACAATAGGAGTCTTCTTCCCCACCCACTATTCTTCCTCTCCTGCAAACAAATAGCTACAGGCATAACACACACATTGGTTTCTACTTATTTGATTTTATGATATGATATCCAGTTAACTTTCTGTGTTTGTAACATGTAGGAGAAATACTTGTGCCATATGAGTGCACTCAAATGGCAACATAAAATCAAGCCTTCTCTATTCTCAATCTATACATTGTGGACTTCTGTTTCAATGGCTCTCATCTGATGTGTGTATTTGTCTGAGTTTTCCAGTCTATTGTAAGACATTTAGAACACAGAAGCCATACCTTCATCCTGTATTATTATTCTGTTCTCTCCACAACCTTCCAACTTATTCCATGGTTCCAGAATAATATAGCACAACAGTGATTAAAAATAACTTTAAAAGGTGGCAAAATAACATGTCATGACTTTTAAATTCAGTCCCTTCCACTAATTATGTTACCTTTACCCACTCTGCATGCAATAAGCCATAAAGTAAAACAGAAGTTTCTAAACTCATAGAATTATCTGTGGTTAAAATCTATCTCCAGAACTGAGAAGGCTTAAATAAACCTTTTATCTGTTACACAATGAAGCAGCCTGAAATCAAATGCTGCCTGCCTAGGTTTTGAGGAAATCTTGCAAAGTTTGATGTGTATGAATAAACTTTTCTGGAAGCTGTGTTAAGCATTAGCAACAAGTATCTCTATATTCCCTTTCTTCTGAACATGACTGTTTAAAAATGGATTAGCTCTGTTACCTGCCGCATTACTATATCGTAGCTTTTAGAAATAGATCATGATTTGCCTATAAAACACTTGAAAATGTTACATAGGAGTTAGTTTGTTCTCCACAGTTCTTACTTACCACTGATAGCCACAAACATTGCATTCCTGAAAATGTTTTTGAAGTCAGAATGCTAGTACCCCAGGTAAGGGCTGTAAACCAAAACATAGTGGTATCACAGCTTCGTGCTTTATAAATATCCACATTAAAATGTGTCTTGTGGTTATTAATCAGAAAATAATATGTTACTGGGTAGGAATATCTACTATTCTCTGATTTTATTAAAGGAAGTTTATTCTGAACAGAATGACAGTTTACATTGGGTTTCTGCTCTCTCTCCCATTGCAATCATTGTCCTAATTCCTGACCAATACATGGGCACTGAATAAAAACAAATAACTTTTTTTTAAGAATAAACAAAATATCTTGAGGCATTAAAGTGCAATTTTTATGTTTCTTCATCTCTTAAAAATGTTTTTACTGTTGCCATAAGTCCTAGTAAATTATAGTTCTTTTATACACATGAAAAAAAGATAATGGTTATAATCCCACTATGTGAATTTCAACTTTCACCCATCTCTCTAAAGTTAAAAGTGAGCTTCCAAAGCTTTTAGAAGGTGGCTGCCCTTTTCAAACTGCATTTCTAGTGTGTCAGTCTTATTGATTTATTCATAGTAAATGCTACCTGCTCTATCTTTGTGCATGAAACTGAAGAAGGCTGCATAAGTGCTTCCTAAACCTCAGCAACCATCTCATATGTAACTTGCCTAAATGGTGAAAACTTATTCTTTCTGGTGAGGACAATGTGCAGGCTGGACAGGGAAAATGGGGCTCTTAGTGCCAACCAGGATAGGTCATAAATTCTAGTTTACCACCAATAGCAAATGTGAAATGTTTTAACATTCCAGGAACTGTTACTTCCAGAAAGTGATAGGGTGTCCAGTAATGAAAGCATTGATCCTGAACTGAACTCTAAGTGCATGGTGTAAATCGGTTAAGTTTTCCTGGAGAAATCCATTTCTGAGTCTCAAAGTCCTTACATGTGAATGCAGATTTAAAAATAAAAAGTGAGGCATCTTAATTTTTACCACCCAAGATACAGACTTATTAATAGAAAAAAACATATCTGTTTTGGTTATGCTAAGGAACCTCTTCTCCTTTTATTTACATATTTTTTTATAATAGTGTATTGTCTTGTTTCCATATAACACCCAGGGCACATCCCCACAAGTGCCCTCCTCCATACACATCACCCCCTTCCCCTCTCCCCGACCCCCATCAGCCCTCAGTTTGTTCTCGGCATTCAAGAGTCTCTCATGGTTTGCCTCCCTCCCTCTTCCCAAATATTTTTCCCCTTCTTCTCCCCCATGGCCTTCCATTAAGTTCCTGCATATCCACCTATATGTGCAAACATATGGTATCTGTCCTTCTCTGCCTGACTTATTTCGCTCAGCATAACACCCTCAAGGTGCATCCATGTTGCTACACATGGCCAGATTTCATTCTTTCTCATTGCCATGGAGTATTCCATCGTATAAATAAACCACTTCTTCTTGATCCATTCGTCCCTGGATGGACACTTAGGCTCTTTCCATGTTTTGGTTATTCTTGAGAGTGCTGCTATGAACATTGGGGTACATGTGCCCTATGCATCAGCTCTCCTGTATCCCTTGGGTAATTCCTAGCAGTGCTATTGCTGGGTCCTAGGTGAGTTCTATTGTTAATTTTTTGAGGAGCGTCCACACTGTTTTCCAGAGGGGCTGCACCAGTTTACATTCCCACCAACAGTGTAGGAGAGTGCCTGTTTCTCCACATCCTCGCCAGCATCTAGAGTCTCCTGATTTATTCATTTTAGCCACTCTGACTGGCGTGAGGTGGTATTTCAGTGTGGTTTTGATTTGTATTTCCCTGATGATGAGGGACGCTGAGCATCATTTCAAGTGTCTGTTGGCCATCTGGATGTCCTCTTTGGAGACGTGTCTGTTCATATCTTTGGCCCATTTCTTCACTGGATTATTTGTTTTTCGGGTGTGGAGTTTGGTGAGTTCCTTAAAGATTTTGGGTGCTAACCCTTTATCTGATATGTCATATGTAACTTTCTTTTCCCATTCTGTCAGTTGCCTATTAGTTTTATTGATTGCTTCCTTTTCACTGCAGAAGCTTTTTATCTTGATGAGGTCCCAATAGTTCATTTTTGTTCTTGATTCCCTTGCCTTTGGGGATATGTCAAGTAAGAAATTGCTGCGGTTGAGGTCAAGAGAGTTGGCCTGCTTCTTGTCCAGGGTTTTGATGGTTTCCTGTCTCACGTTCAGGTCCATTATCCATTTTGAGTTTATTTTTGTGCATGGTGTGAGAAAATTGTCTAGTTTCATTCTTCTGCATGTTGCTGTCCAGTTCTCCAGTTCTTCAACCATCTGTTAAAGAGCCTGTCTTTTTTCCATTGGATACTCATTCCTGCTTTGCGAAAGATTCGATGGCCAACCATTTGTGGGTCCAATTCTGAGTTCTCTATTCTATTCCATTGGTCTATGTGTCTGTTTTTGTGCCAGTACCATACTGTCTTGATGATGACAGCTTTGTAGTAGAGGCTAAATCTGGGATTGTGATGCCTCCCATTTGATTGTCATCTTCAGTATTACTTTGGTTATTCGGAGTCTTTTGTGGTTCCATACAAACTTTAGGATAGTTTGTTCTAGTTTTGAGAAGAATGCTGGTGCAATTTTGATTTGCATTGCATTGAATGTGTAGATTGCTTTGGGTAGGAATGACATGTTAACAATATTTATTCTTCTGATCCATAGGCATAGAATGTTTTCCATTTCTTTGTGTCTTCTTCAATGTCCTTCATAAGTTTTCTATAGTTTTCATCATACAGATCTCTTATATCTTTGGTCAGGTATATTCCTAGGTATTTTATGTTTTTTTGTGCAATTGTGAATGGGACCAGTTTCCTGATTTCTTTTTCTGTTGCTTCATTGTTGGTGTATAAAAATGAAACCGATTTCTGTACGTTGATTTTGTACCCTGCAACTTTGCTGAAATCTTGATCAGTTCTAGTAGGCTTCTGGTGGAGTCTATTGGGTTTTCTATGTAGAGTATCATGTCATGGGTGAAAAGTGAAAGTTTGACTTCTTCTTTGCCGATTCTGATGCCTTTGATTTCCTTTTGTTATCTGATGGCTGATGCTAGGACTTCCAGCACTATGTTAAACAACAGTGGTGAGAGTGGACATCCCTGTCGTGTTCCTGATTTCAAGGGAGAAAACTCTCAGTTTTTCCCCATTGAGGATGATGTTAGCTGAGGGCTTCTCATAGATGGCTTTTAAGATATTTAAGTAAGTTCCTTCTATCCCGACTTTCTCGAGGGTCTTTATTAAGAAAGGATGCTCTATTTTGTCAAATGCTTTTTCTGCATCTATCGACAGGATCATAGGGTTTTTATCTTTTCTTTTATTAATGTGATGTCATCACATTGATTGATTTGTGAATATTGAACCAGCTCTGTAACCCAGGAATGAGTCCCACTTGATCTTGGTGGATAATTCTTTTTATGTGCTGTTGATTTTGATTTGCAAGTATCTTGTGGAGGATTTTTGCATCAGAATTCATCAAGGATATTGGCATGTACTTCTCTTTTTTGCTGGGTCTCTGTCTGGCTTGGGAATCAGAGTGATGCTGTCTTCGTAGAAGGTGTCCAGAAGTTTTCCTTTGATTTCTATTTTTTGGAGTTGCTTGAGAAGAATCTGTATTAATTCTGTTTTCAGTGTCTGGTAGAATTCTCCAGGGAAGCCATCTGGCCCCGAATTCTTATTTGTTGGGAGATTTTTGATAACTGATTCCATTTCTTCACTAATTATGGGTCTGTTCAGATTTTCTATCTCTTCCCATGTGAATTTTGGTAGTGAGTGTGTGTTTAGGAATTTGTCCATTTCTTCTAAGTTGTCCAGTTTGTTGGCATATAATTTTTCATAGTATTCCCTGATCATTGCTTGTATTTCTGAGGTGTTGGTTGTAATAAGTCCATTTTCATTCATGATTTTGTCTATTTGGTGCTCTCTCTTTTCTTTTTGAGAAGTGTGGCTAGGTTTGGCAATTTTGCTTATTTTTTTCAAAAAACCAACTCATGGTTTCATTGATCTGTTCTACTGTTTTTTAGTTTTGGTTTTGGTTTTGGTTTCTATGTTGTTTATTTCTGTCCTGTTTTTTATTATTTCTCTTCTTTTTTTTTTTTTCAATTTTAAATACAGTTTATTTAAGACATTGCATTTTCCACTTCACAATACAGTGCTTATAAAGTGCAATGTTGTATTTCTTTCCCTGTGCACATATTCCATATTCAAGTATCAAGAATGCCCAGTTTATTAACTATAGCAGCTCCTTTAAAACTGCCATGGAATTTGCTACAAATTTGGGTCCTTCAAATGTTTTGTGTGGAACAATGCTAGACCTATTCTCAGGTTGGCTTAATCAACCTCCTCAATGGTGGGCCCGGAGGAGGCACCACCAGAGGGAGGAGCACCGCCACCAGGGAAGCCTCCGGGCATTCCTCCAGGCATGCCTCCTGCACTCTGGTACAGCTTTGTGATGATGGGGTTGCACACCTTCTCCAACTCCTTCTGCTGATGTTCAAATTCTTCTTTTTCTGCAGTCTGGTTCTTATCCAGCCAGTTGATGATTTCATTACACTTGTCCAGAATCTTCTGTTTGTCCTCATCATTTATCTTGCCCTGAAGTTTCTCATCTTCAACAGTTGCTTTCATATTGAATGCATAGGATTCCAGGGAATTCTTGGAGGACACCTTGTCCCGCTGCTTCTCATCTTCAGCTTTGTACTTCTCAGCTTCCTGGACCATGCGCTCAATGTCTTCCTTGCTCAAACGACCTTTGTCGTTTGTGATGGTGATCTTGTTTTCTTTCCCTGTACTCTTATCCACAGCAGAGACATTAAGAATGCCATTAGCATCAATATCAAAAGTGACTTCAATCTGAGGAACGCCACGGGGGGCAGGAGGTATGCCTGTGAGTTCAAACTTGCCCAGTAGATTGTTATCCTTGGTCATGGCACGCTCACCTTCATAAACCTGAATGAGTACACCAGGCTGGTTGTCAGAGTAAGTAGTGAAGGTCTGGGTCTGTTTGGTAGGAATGGTAGTATTGCGCTTGATGAGAACGGTCATGACCCCACCAGCAGTCTCAATGCCAAGAGAAAGAGGAGTGACATCCAACAGCAGCAAATCTTGAACATTTTCAGATTTGTCTCCAGAAAGGATGGCTGCCTGGACAGCTGCACCATAAGCAACAGCCTCATCAGGGTTGATGCTCTTATTCAGTTCCTTCCCGTTGAAAAAGTCTTGTAGAAGTTTCTGGATCTTGGGGATACGTGTAGAACCACCCACCAGGACAATATCGTGGATCTGAGACTTGTCAAGCTTGGCATCCCGAAGGGCTTTCTCTACAGGGTCCAGGGTGCCACGAAACAGGTCAGCATTCAACTCTTCAAACCGGGCACGAGTAATAGAGGTATAAAAGTCAATTCCTTCATATAGTGAATCAATCTCAATACTGGCCTGGGTGCTGGAAGAAAGTGTGCGCTTGGCGCGCTCACAAGCAGTACGGAGGCGACGGACTGCCCTCTTGTTCTCGCTGATGTCCTTCTTATGTTTGCGCTTGAACTCTGCAATAAAATGGTTTACCATTCGGTTGTCAAAGTCTTCTCCCCCTAAGTGGGTGTCTCCAGCTGTAGATTTGACCTCAAAGATCCCATCTTCAATAGTGAGGATTGACACATCAAAAGTGCCACCTCCCAAGTCAAAAATCAGCACATTCCTTTCAGCTCCAACCTTTTTGTCTAAGCCATAAGCGATAGCAGCAGCAGTTGGCTCGTTGATAATCCTAAGCACATTAAGACCAGCAATAGTTCCAGCATCTTTGGTAGCCTGACGCTGAGAGTCATTAAAATAGGCAGGTACTGTGACTACAGCATTGGTAACAGTCTTGCCAAGGTAAGCCTCTGCAATTTCCTTCATCTTTGTCAAGACCATAGAAGACACCTCCTCTGGATAGAAACTTTTGGTCTCTCCCTTGTATTCTACTTGGACCTTGGGCCTGCCAGCATCATTCACCACCATGAAAGGCCAATGCTTCATATCAGATTGGACAACAGCATCGTCGAATCTGCGTCCAATCAGGCGTTTGGCATCGAAAACTGTGTTGGTGGGATTCATTGCAACTTGATTCTTTGCAGCATCACCGATCAATCGTTTGGTGTCAGTAAAGGCGACATAACTTGGGGTGGTCCGGTTTCCCTGATCGTTGGCAATTATTTCCACCTTCCCGTGCTGGAAAACTCCCACACAGGAGTAGGTGGTGCCAAGATCGATGCCAACTGCAGGTCCCTTAGACATGGTTGCTTCTGGGTGGGCCCGGCCCGGCTGGGGAAGAAATCAGCTACCTGGAAAGCTAGCACCGCGTTCAATGAGACCTATTATTTCTCTTCTTATACTGGGTTTGGGGTGCTCTTGTTGCTCTCCCTCTAGTTCCTTTAGGTGAGCTGTTAGATTTTTTACTTGCACTTTTTCTAATTTCTTGAAATCTGCCTGGAGTGCAATGTACTTTCTGCTTAGGACTGCCTTTGCTGTATCCCATAGAGTTTGGATTGTTGTATTTTCATTTACATTTGTTTTCATATAATTTTAAATTTCTTCTCTAATTGCAGATTGGCCCATTTGTTCTTTAGTAGGGTGTTCTTTAACCTCCATTTGTTTGGAGTTTTTCCAGACTTCTTCCTTTGATTGGTTTCAAGTTTCATAGCATTGTGATCTCATTGTGTGCATGGTATGATCTCAATTTTTTTACATTTATTTTAAGGGCTGCTTTGTGTCTCAGTATGTGTTCTAACTTAGAGAATGTGCCATGCGCTCCTGAGAAGTCAGTGAATACCATGGTCTCAGGATATAGAGTTCTAACTGTATCTGTCAAATCCATCTGATCCAATGTGTCATTCAAGTCCGTTGTTTCTTTAGTGATTTTCTGTCTTGTTGATCTATCCATTGCTATAAGTGGACTATTAAACTATTAGCACATTCTTATCCATAAGATTGTTTCTGTTTGTGATTAATTGTTTTATGTATTTGGGTGCTCCTATATTCAGTGGATAGACATTTATAACTGTTAGCTCTTCCTGATGGATAGACCCGGTAATTATTATATAATGCCCTTCTTCATCCCTTGTTGCTGCCTTTACTTTAAAATCCAGTTTGTCTTATATAAGTATAGCTACTCCAGCTTTCTTTTGACTTCCCATAGCATGATATATATTTCTCCATCCCCTTACTTTCAATCTGAAGGTGTCCTCAGGTTTAAAATGAGTTTCCTGTAGACAGCAAATAGACAGATTTTTTTTTTTTAATCCATTCTGCTACCCTATGTCTTTTGATTGGGGCATTTAGTCCATTTACATTCAGTGTTATTATTAAAAAATATGGGTTTACAGTCATTGTGTTCTTTATAGGATTCATGGTTGTGGTGGTGTCTTTGGCACCTTGCATTCCTTGCAGCATTTCCCTCATTGCATTCCCCTTAGGATTTCTTGTAGGGCTGGTTTAGTGGTGATGAACTCTTTCAATTTTGGTTTGTTTGGGAAGACTTTAATCTCTCCTTCTATTCTGAATGACAGGCTTGCTGGATAGAGGATTCTTGGCTGCATATTTTTTCTGTTCATCACATTGAAGGTTTCCTGCCATTCCTTTCTGGCCTTCCAAGTTTCAGTAGACAAGTCTTTCACCACTCTGATAGGTTTCCCTTTGTATGTTAGGGCCTTTTTCTCCCTAGCTGCTTTCAACATTCTCTCTTTGTCCTTCTATTTTTCCAGTTTCACTATGATATGTCATGCAGAAGATCAATTCAAGTTATGTCTGAGGGGAGTTCTCTGTGCCTCTTGGATTTCAGTGTCTGTTTCCTTCCCCAGATTGGGGAGGTTCTCTGCTATAATTTGTTATAGGACTCCTTCAGCACCTTTCCGTGTCTCTTCGTCTTCTGGAATTCCTATAATACGGATATTGTTCTGCTTGATATCTACGGATATAGAGCTCTCAAACTCTCCTTTAGTGTTCCTGGATCAGTTTATATCTCTTTTTCTCGGCTTTCTCTTTTTCTATAATTGTGCCTTCTAATTCACCCATTCTCCTCTCTGCCTCTTCAATCCATGCATTGGAAGCCTCTATTTTATTATGCATCTCATTTATAGAATTTTTTTATTTCATCACAACTATTTTTAAGCTCCATCCTATTTGCAGCAATAGTTTCTCTGTTGTCTTCCATGCCTTTTTCTAGCCCAGCGATTAATTTTGTGACTATTGTTCTAAATTCTTGTTCGGTTATGTTGCTTATATCTGTTTTGAGCAGTTCTTTAGCTGTCATTTCTTCCTGGAATTTCTTTGGAGGAGAGTTCTTCCTTTTCATCATTTTGACTAGCTTTCTGTCTCTTGTTAGTTTTAAAAGCTTGTTATGCTCTCTGCACCTGTGAGCTCTGCTTTATTAAAGATGTCTTTTTAACTGTCCAGGGCCTGTCCATTCAGGAAGTGTTCCTTGAATGGTGTCTCTTGGTCTCTTTTGTTGAAACTTTGGTTATTTTATTTCCCTACTCATAGTGGTATTTGGGACTCTCCACCATGTGTACTCTGGCTTGTTTCTTCAGGTAGCCCTGGAAAAGAAAACAGACAGACAAATATACAGGGAATAAAGGCACACAAACACATAGACAAATCCAACAAACACGCAAACTGAAAGGGAAAAAGAAAAAGGAAAAAAGGAAGGGACAAAAAAAAAGAGGAAGGAGAGAAGACCAATAATAAAAATAAAAATAAATAAAAAAGAAAAAAGAAGAAAAGAAAGGAAAGAAGGAAAGAACCCAAAAGACAAAGGACAGTCTAAAAGCATAAAACCAGAATTCCCAGCTACAGATAAAGAGCCGCGTGTATGCAGTGCTGATGGAAGAGCAGATATAAAGAGAAATGACAGGATGGGGAGGAAGCAAAATTGGAAATGAAATGATCAGGCAGAAGAGGCGAGGAGAAAAAAACGAAGATAATATTACTCAGAAACTATATAGTCTGATTAGAGAGAGAGAGATAAAAAGGTAGTGGTGGAGATGTAGAATATACATCTAGAGAATGGATTAAATGTGACTGTTTAAGCAAACCAGTGAGCAAAGTGCCGAGTCCAGCAGAGTGGAGGGTTACAAATGAGAAAAGGAAGCTATATCTGAATAGAAAGAATTGATCTAGAATTATTCACAGCACTGCATCCATGTTAGTCTTGCCCCAGCTCTGGTTAAAAAAAAAAAAAAAAAATACACAGCTCTCTAGAGGCGATGGGCGTGGTTTGGTGTAGACAGGTCTTAGCCTCCACTGAGCCCAGGCCTGCTGGAGGCTCCCTGAGGTCCCACCTTGGTGGTTGTGGAGAGAAAAATGGTAGCCCCCAGTCCCCTCTCTAACCAACCGTTGCCAACTTACTCTTTGGGTCCGATCTCCCTGTGCTGCAGGCGTAGTGAAGGTGGGCCGTGCTCTATATCCCAAGCCAGGCCTTGTTTCCAGATCTTTGTCTGCGGGCCTGAAATATAAACCCACAGGCTGAGTCCCTCCGAGCAGTTTTAAGCCTCTCGCCTCCCTACTGGGGATCGAGCCGAGCTAGGGGGTGGAGCTGAACCAGAAGAGCAGTGGAGTGGCCTCAGGTGAGCTGCTTCCCCTCCAGGTTGAGCTGGCGAGCAGAGGGGTGGTTTCTCAGGGGTCGACTGGGACCAGGGCATCCTGCTCAGGGTCAGCTGCACAGCAGGAAACCGGATCCCTCTGTGTTCTGAGCCAAGGTTTTTCTCTGCTCCAGGGACAGGGACAGTGTCTTGAGCAGTTTTAGCTGTTCTTTCTTTTCCTGTAGACTCCCTGTGGCTCCTCGCAAAGGGGGCTCCCTCTTCTCCCTCCGTGTCTCCAGGTCCAGGCCCTTTTTTATCTTCCCCAGTTTGCACTCACGCTGTAAGGTTTTCTCAGCGAATTCTGTCTCTTTTTCCTCCCAAACTTCTGGGTGGTGTAAGGGTTCCTACAGCTTCAGGCCTTCTCCATTTGAGAGATTGGGAGGGGTGGGGGTGAGTGAAATGTACAGAGCTCCCTACTTCTCTGCCATCTTGCCTGTTTTTACATATTTATTTATTCATTTTTTAAACTTATGAGTCCTGATTTTGCATTGTGTAAGTTATTCCTTGTGCCAATGTACACTGAACTAAATCACTTCCTACCATGCATATGTTTATAAGACAGAAAAATCTTGCAAAGCCATTACTTTTGGCCAATAACCAAATAACTATAGGGTAAGTAAATTCTCTTATTTATTATTACTTTCCTGGGCTATCCATCGGAAAAATTAGGTAGAGACCACATTGCTTCTCCTTTTCTAATTCCATGAAAAATAAGAAGCTGAGATGATTTGATCAAAATGGTTTGATCACCCATTTTTTGGCTTAGTGTCTAGAAATTTAACAATTAAATGTATGATAGAAACAATGATGAAATTACTATTTTCCATAAAACAGAGACAAAGTATTTCCCACTGTTATTGTCTGAACCGGACCCAGTCAGTCAGTGACGTAGCAGAGGGTGTGGCGTATGGTGAAGTGTCTTCTAAGCTGGTTTTTAGTACATCACTGTTGCATATAAATTGCCAAAGAGCACCTAACATTTGAGATAAACATTTAAAATGAAGTTACAATATAGCCTAGGTGTTAAAATGGGAAGCAGAGACAATGTTGGGAGGTGAGAAAAAATGTGAAGAAATTATATATAAAGGGTAAAAATAAAAATAAAAATAAAATAAAAATAAAAATTCTCTAAGGAAGGGAGGAAACTTGGAGAAAATAAAGAAGGAAGGAAAATATAAAAATTTCAAGAAAAAAAGAGAAATCTGTCAGATTTTTTTAGACCAAGAATTTTGCAGAAAAAAATAGTAAATCTTGTGGGAAAGGTAACAAAAAAGGTGATTAAAAATTAAAAAATATAATTTTCATATTTTTCTTTTTGATATCAGAATAGATAAGCATATAATTCAAGTCCCGAGTTGTTCAGTTGAAATAGTTCAACATTCTAAGTTAACAATCCCAATAATTAATGTGAACACTGTCAATGATAGCATTAGCTCAGTCCTCTCTATTTCTTCACATCCACAGATATCCACCTTGTCTTTCAAAATTCAATCACTAGGTCTTTGTTCTTAATAAACAGAAAGGTAAGTGGCATCCCTTCATGACTGTGCAGTGCTCATCCATGAGTCCTATTACCACACGAAGAATCCTATCCTTTTAAAGTTTTTTAGTGTTCATTTATTTTTGAGAGAGAAAGAGAGAGACAGAGAGAGCACAAAAGGGGAAGGGCAGAGAGAGAGAGAGAGAGGGAGACACGGAATCTGAAGCAAGCTCCATGCTCTGAGTTGTCAGCACAGAGCCCAATGAGGGATTGGAACCCACTAACTTCTAGATTATGACCTGAGCTGAGGTCAGAAGTTCAATCAATGAAGCCATCCAGACGCCCCAAGAGTTCTATCCTTTTAAGTGAAAGATGAACATTTTGTATATATTTTCATATACTCAGCTTTACTTATTCCATGAATACAAAAGAATTGCTGTGCATTTAAGTTAGTACCAATGTGCAAAATCTTTTATGTAGTTTCATACCAAGGATGGTGTCAGTGTCATACCTGAATATTTATAGCACCTTGACTTGAGTAAAATTTGCAGATGTGAATTTATACAGTATTTTAATTATACAAACCTGGATGGTTGGGATAGATTTTTTAACATATATATTGTTTAATAGTATGAAAATACTTAATATTATACATCAGTATTTTCTCTACATGCATGTTAGATTTTAAAGGAATGCTTTCCCAGAATGGTGATTTTTTTTTAAACTTTGTTTACCTCTATAGTATATATATTTGGATCTCAATAATCTATTAATCAATAAAAATCAAGATGTAGAAAAATTATGAGAAACATTTTCAGAGGAACTATGCTCAAGTGAAACGGTTTGAAAATCACTGTGCATAATAAGTGATGATATTGATGAGATTATGGATAACCATGTTTAAAAATTTTTTTTTATGTTTATTCATTTTTTTGGGGGGGGAGAGGGGCAGAAAGAGGGAGATATAGAATCTGAAGCAGGCTCTAGGCTCCGAGCTGTCAGCATAGAGCCTGATGCGGGGCTTGAACCTACAGACTGTGAGATCACGACCTGAGCTGAGATAGGACACACAACCAACTGAGCCACCTAGGCGCCCCAAGAATAATCATGTTTTTAAATTTTTTGGTATGATGTCTCAAGGAAGAAAATGGATGGGAGTATACTCTCCTCTAGGATAATTTTCTTTATTATGTATAACTCATTATCTGGTTTAGTTTCATTCTTATTACACAGAATACTTATTCCATGAAAATCCTGGACTAAAATCATTTTGAGCTCTTATTATGTGAAAGATACTAAGATCAATTAAGTTCTAAAAGATTTTGATAATGTTTCCATTCATCTTTGACTATACTTCCACAGTATCTGTTCCAAAAACTTTTCTACTTTTCATAGTTTTATATTCACTCATATTAATTGAATCCAACATACTTATTGAGAAATCAAAGTTATTTGAAATGATGTCTCTCCTCATTCTCTATTTTTCTTGCTCCTTCTTACCCTCCAGCCTGAGGCCAAAAGGCATTTGTACTTCTGCCAAAAAGCAATTTCTCCACTTAAGTTTTCACTTATATCCCAACATGTGTCCTGCATGCTTTGACTCATTCTCCTTTAATTTAACCAAACAGATAAATAATCAACAAATAGAGAGATAACCGCTTAACACTGCTGTTGCCATCTTTTCTTCAAACTGTATCCTTTCTTTTAAATTACGGATTTCTAAGAGTATATCACAATCATTATCTTTCTGTCCTAACTTCTTAGTTTTGCCTTACCTTCCCCTATCTTTTAAATTCCTTACTCTCAACCATCAAAATAACAGGGATTCACAAATCACAAACCTAGTAGCTTCCAAGCCCACATTTTTCTTTACTTTCTTGAAACAGGTTTTATTTCCTTCTCCTACTCATTAAATATCTGAGCTCTTTTTGTTTTTTTTTAATGTTTATTTATTCATTTTGAGAAAGACAAAGAGAGAGTGGTGGGAGGGGCAAAGACAGCCTGAGAGAGAGTGACAGAGAGAATCTCAAGCAGGTTCTGCATTAAATAGCACAGACCTGATGCAGGCAGGGCTCAGTCTCACAAACTGTAATATTATGACATGAGCTGAAATCAAGAGTAGGATTATTAGCCCACTGAGCCGCCCAGGCATCCCTGAATTCTCCATGTCTTCTCAGTTTTCATCACTTCTTTCCTTACTCATGAATGGATGTAATATGTGTATTGCCAATGTTCTATCTATGTCTACTTGCATATGAATGTCTTGTCTTTTTCTTTTTTTTTTTTTTAAGTTTATTTACGTTGAGAGAGAGAGAGTATGTGAGCCAGGGAGGGGCAGAGAGAGTGGGAGAGAGAGAATCTCCTGTCAGTGCAGAGCTGGCCAACTATGGGTAAACTCACAAACTGAGATCATAACCTGAGGCAAAAATCAAGTCAGAGGTTTAACCAACTGAGCCACCCAGGCACCCCTGAATGTCTTTTCTTATTTTAGCACAGTACATATATATCTAAATTAACAATCATAAAATAAAATCCTTTTAGTGACTCTCCTGTGTCCATCAATTATATAACTAAACAGGTTAAATTCTTAATAATTTTCAGAAGTGCCTGGGTGGCTCAGTTAATTAAGTGACCAACTCTTGATTTCAGCTCAGGTCATGATCTCACAGTTTGTGGGTTCAAACACAGAGCCTGCTTGTGATCCTCTCTCTCCCCCTCTCTCTGCCCCTCCCTTGCTTGTATTATTTTTGTCTCTCTAATAAGTAAATAAACTTATTTTTTTAATTCTTAATAATTTTCGATCAGTTTCTCTTCTTTTCCTCCCATTTCAGTTAAAACCTCTAAACGATATTATTCCTTGCCTGTCTCCCTACAAAAGATAATGCAGGTATTTACCAATTTACAAATCATGCAATTGAAATGTCTCTCATTTTATGTTGACAGGAGTATGAATAGTGGCCCTTTGTCATTTTTTGTGTTTGTTTATGCTACCTAAGTACTTTATTTCATACAAAAATTAGAAATACACGTTGAGAGCTATTTCCCTAGGTGTGGAGCAAGGATCAGGGCAAGGGATCCCCCATGGCTAGAACAATACCCTCACATGCCAGAGGAGTTGTGATAATCCCATCGTTGGCCCCTATGATGGGAAACCTCAGCAAGTTCAGAGCCCATCTGTCAAGAACACAGACTAGAGGTCAGTTCCTGAGGGGACAGAGTCAGGCAATAGCACAGCTAGTGGCCAAACACAGGGTCAAGTCATAAATACCAAGAATATCCTGACTATGAAAATGATCTTGTTGAAGAAGATGGCCCCCAACCTGGGGCTGCCCAGGGACATGTACATCTGCTCCAACAGCTGCTCTCTGGTGAAGCAGTAATGGTCTCTCTGTCTGAACAAAGCCTAGTACAGAGTTTGTGCCTGGTGCCATGACCTTCATTACAGCCTCTGTATGCGCGAGCAACCAGCTGACCAAAGCATGCCTGTCTCATGAAACACAACCACTTTCTGTACTTCCTATGAGAGAATCTTGCTCCTTTGTGCCATCCAGGCAATGATGCACTCCACGGGGTACCTGAAACTAAATGTGTGGATGGACATGTCGCTTTGTCACCCAGCATGCAGCAGGCCTCCCTAAAGATGCTGACTGTGTTACGACACTAAACCCTGGAGTCATCTCTTCCAGATGTGATGGGTAAAAGCTTCTGGCCTGCGTCAACTTCAGGCTCTTCAGAAATGTCCCACCTTCCCTGCAGTGGGGAAAGGTGGATGGAAATATGCGGATTAAGTGGCCCTGCCTCCAGCAGACAGTTGTTCAAAATAGCTTGGTTGGTGCACGCTGCCAGGAACGGGACGTGGGGAGTGGCGCCCACTCCATCTGTTTACACTTGGGCCCTGGTGGACGGGCAGGGCTTTCTCCCCACCTTACATGAAGCACCTTTTATTTTTATAGACCAACTAAATATGTTTAACAGGAAAACTATTTTAAAACTTCTTAAAATGAAAATAATGTAAGTGAAAATCTCAACATGATTCACTAGATTATGACAATCCAGTTAGGAGAGAAGAACAAATAGTCCTTAAGCATGAAAAATGGTCCAAATGAATGACCTAATGTGAAAAATCAAAGAACTACAAAGTGGGGTATAAAGAAAGGTGAGAGAAAAATGACCACGACTCCACGATCTTTGTGATAATATCAGTCTCACATGCATAATGAGAAAATTGGGAGAACCACAGTTGAAACATTAATAGCAATAATTCCCAGAATTTGGTGAAAAGGATAAAATAGATCAAAGAAGCCCTTTGAACTACAACAAGGGTTAAGTAAAAAGAGCACCATACAGTCAAAATACAGAAAAGCAGAGGCTAAGAGAAAGATCTTGAAGATTCCACAGTAAAAGAACATATTGCACGTGGAGAAACAATGATATGAAGAACAGTCATTTTGTTCAAAAGGGGGTGGCACTGGGCAGGGAAACCAATACAGAGGCCAGGAAATATCCCTAAAAACTGAATGTGAAGAGAAGACCACAATTAGACAAAAGTTGAGAAACTTTAAGTCGTTACACGAAACTACCTAAGTTATGTAGGATGCTATTGGTATGAGACTAGGAAAAAGCAGATCCATGGAATAGAATGAGGAATCCAGAAATAGACAAACACGTGTAAGTTCTTTTAGTTTTGGACAGAGATGCCAAAGTATTTCAATGGGGGAAGGGCAGTCTTTTAAATGAATGGGCCTGCAATACAAAAAACAGTTGAGATGGAGCCAAATTTAAATGCAAAAGCTAAAACTCTCAAAGTTTAGAAAAAAAAATAGTGGATTTTCTGTGCAACCTGAGGTTGCAAGGATTTCTTAGAACATAGAAAGGAATAATAAGAAAGATAAGACATTATAAATTAGATTTCATTAAAATCAGCTTTCATCAACATAAGAAAATTAATAAAATGTACAAGCAAAATCTTTAACAGACAGAAGATCAGCATAAAGAGTTGTAAAGTACTTTTACAACTCAATTAGAAGATAAGCGATCTAACAAAAATGGGTGAACAATTTTATACTTCACAAAGAAATATGTACAAATGTTCAATAAATATGAGAAATATTCAATATCATTGAGAAAATGTAAATTAAATTCAAATTTATATGGACTCACTAGAATGACTGAAATTTGAAAGCTTGTCATCACCAAATGTTGGCCAGGGTATGGAACAACTAGATGTCTCATGCATGCTGGTGAGAATATAAATCATGCACTCCCTTTGGAAAGAGAAAATTTGGTAGCCTATCTTAAAGGGATAATACATTCTACATTAGTTATTTGCCCAAGATCTAGAAATCTACAAACAGTTTTACACAAAAATGTCTAGAACTGCTTTATATACAACCAAAAACTGGAAGTGGCCCTAATTTACAAATAGGAAAATGCTTAAATATTTTATAATTTACAAATATACTGCTTAGCAATAAAAGAAACTTAAGGCATACAAAAAGATGCATCTCACAGACATGTTGGAAAATGAACCAGGTACTAAAAATTATATGCTGTAGGATTCTTACACTGTATCCTAGAACTGGCAAAACCAATCCATGATGGAAAAGAAAAAATCATAACATTTACCTCTGTGGAGGCTGAGAGTCTTGATTGAAATGTGTTTCTGAGGTGACATAAATCTTGTGTCTCAACAGTATATTCTTTTGTCAAAACTCATTAAATTTTACATTTAAGCTTTACTCATTTCACTAAATTAAATTTTATCTCAAAGAAACAAAGGAATGGTAAACAAATATTGAACTCTGGTTACAAGTGTGTTTTGTGTTAGTGGTGTGGGTTACCAATTGTGAAAATGTCTCCTGTGTTTGCTAAGCTTAAGCAAATGCGTAAATATATTGAGGTTAATGAGAACCAGGCTTGTCATTGTTTTCAAAAGGAGTTAAAAATATTTAAAAAAAAAATCTAGGTGCCCTGAATTGTTGGATAAAATTAGAGACATTAATATGAACTTGTCATTTTAAAAGAAAGAGAGAGAGATTTCTGAGTTTGTTCACTGAAGAGTCATAGAAGCTGTGAGTATCTTTGGTTCCCAGTTTTGTTTTCTAAGAACTGTTGTCCACTGAAAAAGGAATAGGGATTGCTGCCGATAGTTGGGCTGAGTGAGAAGATGCAACCCTGGACCATCCTGTAGTGCCAGACATTGAAGAAATGCTCTAAGAATCCTGGAGAGATGTCTAAACACAAGAGACAGCCACATACATACAGAGAGAGTGAAGGAGAAAGAATATTACGAGGAAAATTGTCAACAGTCAGTGAAGGTAAGTAAAGTATGTAGAGGGTATAGGACAATTTTTGCAACATTTTTGTACATGTGAAATGAAATCAAAATGAAAGGTACAAAATAGGTTCTATTAGATGTTTTACAAATGTTTCACAACCATTGGACTAGTCTACCCCATCTATCTAAACTCAGTCATGGAATTGTGACTCCTTGTTTAAGAATACTTTCACAATGAATACCTGTTTCCTACCTCCCTGTAACAATCTGTCCCTCAGAATTCACCTAACGGGCTTTCTTTTTTTTCTCCATGAGACCTTACCTGAACACCTTTACACCTAACTGGATAGGTTAGGTTATTACTCTTACTTTTTGGTACGCCTTTTTGTTTCAAAACTTTTTAAAACTTTATTTAAGTTCAAGTTAGTTAGCACAGAGTGTAGTGTTGGTTTGAGAAATAGAATCCAATGATTCACCGCTCACATAAAACATCCATGCTCGTCTCTACAAGTGCCCTTCTTCATGCCCATCCCCCATTTAGCCCTCCCCCCACCCACCTCCCCTCCAGCAAAGCTGTTTGTTTTCTGCATTTAAGAGTCTCATATGGTTTTCCTCCTCTATGTTTCTATCTTATTTTTCCTTCTTTCTGCTATTTTAATCTGTTTTCTTTCTTAAATTCCACATATGAGTGAAATCATATGATCTTTGTCTTTCTCTGAATTACTTATTTTGCTTAGCATAATACACTCTAGTTCCATCCATGTTGCTGCAAATGACAAGATTTCATTCTTTTTGATGGGTAATATTCCATTGTTTTTTAAAACCATTTTTCCTTTTTCTTAATGTTTATTCATTTTTGAGAGAGAGGGAGAGAGTGAATGGGGGAGGGGGAGAGAGAGAGAGACAGAATCCGAAGCAGGCTATAGGCTCTGAGCTATCAGCACAGAGCCTGATGTGGGGCTCAAACTCATGAACTGTGAGATCATGACCTGAACCAAAGTCAGACACTTAACCAACCGACTGAGCCACCCAAATACCCTAAGTAATATCATTGTGTGTGTATATATATATATCGTGATATATATATCACGATATATATATATACCCTGAGTAATATCATTCTGCGTGTATATATATATAATGATATATATAAAAAATAATGATATTACTCAGGGTATTTTTATATATATATATTATATAATATATATATTACTCAGTGGTATATATATATATATATATATATATATATATATCACTCCTTCTTTATCCATTCATCAGTTGGTGGACATTTGGGCTCTTGCCATAATTTAGCTATTGTTGATAGTGCTGCTATAAACATTAGGGTGCATGTGCCCCTTGAATCAGCATATATTCAGACCATTTCACCTAAAACAGCAGAATATACATTCTTCTCAAGGGCACATGGAACATTCTCCAGAATAGATCACATACTTGGCCACAATCAGCCCTCAACAGGTACAAAAAGATTGAGATCATACCATACACATTTTCAGATCACAATGCTATGAAACTTGAAATCAACCACAATAAAAATTTTGGGAAGCCGTCAAATACATGGAGGCTAAAGAACATCCTACTAAAAAATGAATGGGTTAACCAGGGAATTAAAGAAGAAACAAAAAATACTTGGAAGCCAATGAAAATGAAAACATGACAGTTCAAACCTTTTGGGATACAGCAAAGGCAGTTCTATGAGGGAAGTACATTGCAGTTCAGACCTATCTCAAGAAGCAAGAACAGTGCCCAGTACACAATCTAACCTTATACCTAAAGGAGTTAGAAAAGGAACAACAAATGAAGCGTAAAACTAGCAGAAGGAAAATAATAAAATTTAGAGCAGAAATAAATACCATAGAAACAGCGACAACAGAAAACAATAGAACAGATCAGTGAAATTAAGAACTAGCTCTTTGAAGAAATAAACAAAATTAATAAACCTCTAGCCAGACTTATCAAAAAGTGAAAGGACACAAATACATAAAATCATGAGTAAAAAAGGAGAGATCACAACCAACACCACAAAAATACAAACTTATAAGGGATTACTATGAAAAATTATATGCCAGCAAATTGGGCAGTCTGGAAAAATGGACAAATTCTTAGACATGCACACACTACAAAAATTGAAACAAGAAGAAATAGAAAATTTGAACCGACCCACAAACAGCAAAGAAATTGAATTAGTAATAAAAAATCTCCCAACAAACAGGAGTCCTAGGTCAGATGGCTTCCCAGAGGAATCTACCAGACATTTAGAGTTAATACCTATTCTTCTCAAGCTGTTCCAAAAAAATAGAAATGCAAGGAAAGCTTCCAAACTCATTCTATGAAGCTAACATTACCTGGATTCCGAAGCCAGATGAAGACCCCCCTACAAAGGAGAATTATAGGCCAATATCCTGGATGAACTAGGATGCAAAAATTCTCAGCAAAATACTAGCAAATTGAACTAATAGTACATTAAAAAAATCATTCATCATGATCCCATGATCAAGTGGGATTTATTACTGGGCTGCAGGGCTGGTACAATATTCACAAATCAGTCAATGTGATATACCACATTAATAAAAGAAAGGATAAGAACAATACGATCCTGTCAATAGATGCAGAAAATGCATTTGACAAACTACAGCATCCTTACTTGATAAAATCCCTCAAGAAAGTTGGGACAGAAGGGACATACCTCAACATCATAAAGGCTATCTCCTAAAGGCCTGAAACATGCCACCAAATTGTTTTAAAACTTTTGAAGCTCTGACAGGCAGAATACCTTAACTAACACCTAACTACTTTGCTGGAGTCAAGCAGGTGCTTAATATTTTCAGTTCAATTGTTTTTGGTCTGAAAAAAAAAAAAAAACAAACAAACATATCCCAGTGAAAGCCTGGCTTTGAAAGATACTTAATTCCAAGTTTTTATGCTTCTATTTTAAAACTTATTTGTATAAGCCAAACTTATATTAGAAAGTTAAATTATTGTAGGCTTTGGAACACTTGCAATTTTTTGAAGTCTGAACTCCTTTCTTAAGTGCAAATACATTTTAACTTGTGGGTTGCTTTAATAAGTTCAAACATTAGTCAACTCATGACCTTACGTTTGCTATTCTTTCTTGTAGTAGTGAAAATGTTTTCACACCTTGACACTATTTTAATCACATAAATCAAAAGTACTGAATTTCCTGGTCCTTGCCAGATCCGACATAACCTTGGTAGGCAGATAACATCATCACATGAAAACCTTTATCATCGTGGGTTCTGAACTGACAAAAGGAGAGTGAACAGATGTTTTCAAACTCCAGTGGCCATCTGCTGAGCCCTAAGCAGCCCTCCTGACAGAGGCGTGTGCTGCAGAGCACTTACTCATAAAACACCCATTTTGTGAATGAAATTATTTTAGTGGTCCTAAGGCTATCACTTTGTCATCCTCTGCCAGTACTAAAATTAATGTGGAAATAAAAGTAAACAAAGCATCTTTTCTTCCTGTGTTTCCAGAAATTTATTGACTTGTTTAAACATCTGACTCTTGTGCAAACAAACATGGTTTTATTATAATTGCATTTAAATCTTGATGAGAAACAGCACCCTTTCATCAGAGTTTTTCCTCTTTAGGATTATGCACATAGGCTTAACATTGAACTCTATTCTACCCTTTGGGTAGAAGACCCATGTTTTGTTTTTATTTTATAGAAGTAATTCCCTCATCATACTAAGTGACATACTAATATCTGCATATACTAACATCACATACTAAAATCTGCATTAGTCTGCTAGGGGTATTGTAACAAAATACCACACCCTGTGTGGCTTAAACAGCAGAAATTTATTTCTCACAATTCTGGAGGTGAGAAAGCCAAGATCAAAGTGTTAGCAAGTTGTTTTTTTAATGGAGGGTCTTATGGGAATAGTCTGTTTTAGGACTCTTGCCTTGGTTTATCGATGGCGCCTTCTCACTGTGTCTTTACATAGATGTCCCTCTGTGTGTGCAGGTCTTCTGCCTCCCTAGGTTCCCTCAAAACTTTATATCATGTGATTTGTCTTCCCTAACCTGGATTCCTTTTATTCTTGTCATTGCTGAGGTGTGGTGCGGGACCACCTTTCACAATGTCTCCTCTTCCACACATTTAATTCTTTTCCAGGTAATGGACTCTTACTATAGGCATATTGTTCATTGCTGAGGAGATCATAAATAATATATGCTTTATCCTCATGATGTATAGTTGGGAGATGACCTCTGATTGTGTTTGCCTACATATACATGGCAGATGGTATTGTACAGTGGCTAGAGGTAGGGATGGGTGAGAATCTAACAAAAATAGTTTAGCTTTAGATGTGTTCAATTTGAGAAGACTGGAGTAGCCAAGGAGGAAATCGTATAGAAACAGAAAAACTGGCAACAAAGTTGTAATTCATTGCACTACAGGTAGTGGTTGAAATCAGTTAAACCACTAAAGATCTTAAAAGATCTCCCCAGCAGAAGATGTGAGGAGGGAGAGGAGAAAAGGGCAAAGAACAGAATTTATTTAGGTGAGGATGCTTTGAGCAAAAATAGAGCAAAAGCTACTCCTCGACTTTATGATTTCAGAACTTCCTAGATTTTACACAATTTCAAACTAAAAGTTTATTTCTAGTGTTTGTCCCTATTTGAATAGCTTAGAACCTATTTCCCTTCCTTTTTTTAAAACATTTTTTTAATGTCTTATTTATTTCTGACAGAGACAGCATGAGCAGAGGAGGGGCAGAGAGACAGGGAGATACAGAATCTGAAGCAGGCTCCAGACTCTGAGCTGGCTGTCAGCACAGAGCCTGGCCAGGGGCTCGAACACACGAGCTGTGAGATCATGACCTGAGCCAAAATCGGATGTCCAACCGACTGAGCCACCCAGGTGCCCCCCTATTTCCCTTCCTAAAGATCAAATTCTACAGGTGGAAGCTGGTGTAGAATAAATTCATTCTGCTGCCCCAGTATCAAACATGCAGTCCAGAATTTTGTCACTTTGCTTGTTGCCTTAATCCTTCTCAGAGCTTTCTTGTAACTGCTGAATCATGGCCTACATTCTCAGGTTGAGATCATCTCCAGCGATTTTCCTCTGCTCTAATTCAGGGCTCTGTATATAGGCTGCTATTCTCACATCTCAGCAGCCTCCATCACTGATTCTTTCACCTGGGGATCTAGCTCCCCTTTACACAGTGAAACTGGAGACTAGATTAAATCCCCACTTATTGCTGGTCTCAGAGACAAGCACCCAGAGAGTTTTTGTTTTATTTTGTTTTTGCTGGCTTTTTGGAGATATAGTTGACATGCAACGTTCTGTAAATTTAAGGTGTACAATGTGATGATTTGATACACATATGTATATTGCAAATGTTTACCATGATAAGATTATCTCATCCTTCACTTCACATAATTACCATTTGTTGTTTTTCTTAAGATGAGGCCATTAAAGTTCTAGTCTTACAGTAACTTTTAAGAATATAATACAGTGGGGGCAATTGGGTGGCTCAGTTGGTTAAGCGTCTGACTTCAGCTCAGGTCATGAACTCACATCACGGGTTTGAGCCTCAATTTGGGCTTTGTGCTGACAGCTCAGAGCTTGGAGCCTGCTTCGGATTCTGTGTCTGCCTCTCTCTCTCTCTCTCTCTCTCTGCCCCTCCCCCACTCATGCTGTGTCTCTCTGCCTTTCTGTATCTCAAAAATGAATAAATATTTAAAAATTTTAAAAAGAACACAATACAATGTTTTTCACTTAGTCACTATGCTGTACCTTATAAACCCAATACTTATTTTATAACTAAAAGTTTGTACCTTTGACCAACATCTTATTCCCCAACTCCTCAGCCCCTGGCAATTACCATTTTATACCCTCTGTTACTATGAGTACAAATTTTTTTTCAGTCCACATGTAAGTTAGATAATACAGTATCTTTCTCTGACAGACAGTTTTCTTATGCTAGCAAATCACCAGAGGGAAACAGAAGATATAAACAATTTAGAGAGGGGGCAATGGTAAAGCTTAGAAAGCTCTTAAACCAACAGTCCTTGTACTTAAATCTCTGCCTTCCATTTAAAACAGTAAGATAACGATTTTTCTGGCTTCAGATTCTGGCATCAGATTTTTAAGAATAGGAGTCTCACCTTTCTCATAACCTTAGCCTTCTACCTCTACCCAAGCAAAGTAAAGGAGTATTGAAGTTTCTCTCTACTATACACTCTGTGTCTGAAAGAAAAACTGAAATTAACTCTGATGATGCAAATTAGATGTAATACCATTTCTCTCTTACTTGTTTTTAAATAGGAGACTCAAAAATTAAATTTTCTTTTAAGCATTGTTCTAATCCCACATTCATACGGTCCAAGATATTTTCTTTAGCCAACTTTTCATTTCAAGGAAAAGTTATAAATGAGGTAAGATACTGGTGAAGTTGTTCACAAACTAAATATGTCAAATAGAACATATTTTCTTGAAGGAAAGATGTCAGTATGATCAGAGGAATGGCAATTCTTTAAAGATTTACAATCTTTCCTGTATTAAATTGTATATAAAGAAAAAGCGTTTGGAAGATGCATTTCTTCAGATAAGGATAGTTATATTCAATGATTCATTTTTAGTTTATGATTTTCTTTTTTGAGACAAAAGGGGAGCAAGCAACAGGGGGTGGGTGGGGGGAGGAGATATCCCAAGTAGTCTCTGCACTGTCAGCATGGAACCCAATGTGGGGCTCAGTCTCATGAACCATGAGATCATGACCTGAGCAGAAATCAAGAGTTGGAAGCTTACCTGACTGAGCCACCCAGGCATCCCAAGGATAGTTACTTTTACTTATGAAAACATGACTGCAGTCAAAAAGCAACTGCATATTCTTTTCCATGATACATGAACTCTAGCCCTAAACCAGCCAGTCTCAAACTCTTTACTAATAGTGAGCTATTACTAATCCCAGGAAACCCAGGGATACCTAGACCAGGGATATTGTTACACACTCACATACAGCTATACGGTCAAAATTCAGCAAATGAAAACCTCAAAGCCAATATTCACTAGCTCAGTAATAGTACCTCTCCATAAGGTATTAATCTTATTCCACTCATTATTCTGTGATAAAATTTCATCTAAATTTTCATTGAAATTAGTTCATTGTAAAGTTTTAAAAACAGAGTGCTTATGGGTAAATGCTTTAAATTTTTTTTTCTAATGTTTATTTATTTTTGAAAGAGAGAGACTGTGAGAGCCAGGGAGGAGCAGAGAGAAGAAGGGAGACACAGAATCTAAAACAGGCTCCAGGTTCTGAGATGTCAGCACAGAGCCTGATGTGGGGCTCAAACTCACAAACCATGAGATCATGACCTGAACCGTTGGATGTTTAAAAGACTGAGCCACTCAGGCGCTCCTAAATGCTTTTAAAATTAATAATATATGAAAGCATTTAAAGCCCTGTTCACTTATTTCTCAATAAGACAAAACAAAGCCTAATCATTCTGCTACTGTAAAATTAATTTCTTAGGCATAAATAATACTACTAGGGATAAACTTTGATTGATGGGCAATCCCTCTTAATAAATGAATTTGTCTCCTTCATTAGTTTTATCCATACTTTATTTTATCTTGAACTAGCTTATAAAATCTAGCATGGAGAAGAATGTGAGAGCCACTGAATTAAGTTCTCTAGGGAAGCCAGTAGGCTTGCTTTCTCCTAAGGGAAATGAAGAGTGCAGGTGGCTATTGAAGGATGATGATCATGTTGTTTTGTTTGTGTTTTCACAAATAAATGCATTTTCAAGTGTGGATGAGGGAACTCAGTCCTTTCAGAAATTGGCTGAACAGATTAAATCAGAATATTGTTCTTGCCACCTCCTTGATTTCCCCAATCCTTCTCAACTTTCCCTTAATGAATGTCTTTCTTTGAGCCATAATTCATCTGCTACAGACCACGCAGGTTCAAGTGAGGGTAGTAATTTCCTAAGGGGACTTGACTCTCAGGGAAATTCCAACAAAAAACTAATTTTAAACTTAATGTTTGTTATAAATCACACATAAGGAGCCCAAGGGAGTTTTCTTTTTGAATGCTATTCGGGCCAAACCAAACAAAAAAGAAATTTAATGGTTGATAAGCTGGGATGGAGCTCAGAAGAAAATTATCTGTGTTTATTTGATTCTATTGGTTCGATTCTGTGGTCATTTATGAAATCTTCAGTTTTCGCTCTTTGAATATGTGACTTAGCAATAATGTTATCATGTGCATATTAAGGGCTGCTATCCCTTTTCAGAATGTTATCAATAGGTGAGTTAATGCATAAAACAGCAAAAGAAAAAATTCTAATAAGTCCTTCCACTTATTTCTAGGTAAAGCAAGGAGTAGTGGGTCTTTTTTTGTTTTTTAATAAACCAGCATTATTGTTTCTATAAACTTAAACTTAAATGGAAAATCTCAATCATTAGCAAAACTGGAGAGAAGACAGAGTCCTCCTCCAGAAAAACATTTGTAATCAAATTGCTTAAGATCTATACTGTCTCCTTTTCCCTTGTACAGGCATTTTCTTTTTAGATCTTTCATCAAATAAATACCTTTACTACAAGGAAATAGTGAGGGTAGACAAATGAATATACAAATACATAACCATTTGTAATTTTTCTCTTCTAGTAATATTTTCCTTCAAGATTAGCCGAAGGATTGTACAAAGTAGGAAGTACTCTAGACCATCATTCTTAGTACTGTTAGAACCATAATACAGTCCAAACCACCAGAACCTCAGCCCAGATGGTATAAACCTCAATATCATTTTGATTAAGAGTAACATATACCAATATTTGATGTTTTCACACATACAAATGCAAATTAGATGGGTCCAGCCATTAGGAAAAAAAAGTTAATATCTGTTGCAATGGATAAATATTACCTTAAAATATGTTAAAATAGGCATGTTATATGCTACTCATTTTTGTATTTGCATTTGTATGCTTTAATACATATGAGAAGCTGTATGTGCAGATAAGAAACTATTTTTGAGAACTGACAGACTCAGATATTCATTTTTTAGTTATATCCAATTGGGCATATTACTTAGTCTTTCTAAAAGTTATTTTTCTATGTGCAAAATTTGGGCAATGCTCATGGACACTTCATAGGATTGCTCTGAAAAGTATGTAAGAAAATTGTGTATAAATGAAAATGATCGGACCCATAGAAGACCCTGAGTTTGAGGTTTCCACCATACCTATTATTTAACTTTAGTAATTTTTGATATTATAAAGGATTGTTGAAGAGAGTCTTTACTCAGAACTTCTAAATTTTGATGCTACTAATAAATTTTCTTTATATACTGCTATCCATCAACAAACATCTCCTCTCTTCATTTTACTTATTAACATAAATGTGATTTTTAAAAATGTTTTCACCCCTTGGTTCAATACCTTATTGGATGCTCAGGTGTGTATTCTAATTAGTTCAACTCATCTTGGTAATAGGATTATCTTTGCCAGTCAATGGTAAAGGCAATTTGCAACAGCATAAAATGACAATGACCCCAAAGAGTAAATCCTCAGGTAAATTTTAGGAAAATTTTACTCATTCTAAAAAAGTGGCATATAATCTATTCCTACTTCAATCATTGTCATGTTTGAATGTGTTATCTGAAAATGACAAAGTCATCTTAGTAACATGAGGGGAGGTAGCTTGAGAAAAATAAGGACTTTATCATGAAATAAAGATAAAAGTTTAAAATTAAAAAACTCTGGAATAATTATATCTTTGTACATTTCATGATGGGAGATACTTTTGTCCTTTAATTATTCAAGTGGGATTTATCTTTCTTTGAATGGAAAGTAATTTCACCCACATTAAGCAAAGTAGAAAGTCAAATGTAAGATGATGGTGTTTGTTTTCTAATGCCTGACAAGCACCGATATACTTTTTTTTTTTCAGAAGTAAGCATTAATACTTCTGACCAAAATAATTTCCCTATCTTTGTAAATAAAATATTCCATATATTGTATAACTTTTATTATCGTGATTATACGGACTAAAATTTTAAAATGCTCTCTGATAAAATTTTGCAATTAAACATCTTCCACTCAGGGTGTATATATTTTTACTTGCCTTAAAAAGAACCTATAGATTTTTATTTGTAACAGCTTGGTAGATTACCCATCCTTATGCTGAAAACAACTAAAGATGATAGATAAAATATGTTTTAACTTAATGAATTGGGAAGGAGATACAGAATATTCAGAAACTAAGGGGTAGATGAAAGAGGGATCCAGTGAGGCCAGCAGAGCACTAAAGCTTACTTTTGCCTTGAAGATTTTTTATAAACCTTATTAACATTCAGGTCACTGGGGATAAAGTCCAGAGCCTACTGAGATGTGTATAAGCTCATAAGAGATCCCTGCCCCATTAAACTAGGATGCAAGAAGACTTAATCCTCACTGCAGTGGTTAACTGTAATTGCCCAACCTCGATTCCAAAGTACATATAGTTCATGACTGTATAAACATTGGCTCTCAGGTTGGGAAACATTTTTTTCTTTCTTTAGGTTCTACAGCCTCAAGGCAATATCACAACAAGTTGGCACCAAATTCACACTCTCTCAATATTTGGAAATCTCAAGTGCATAATTTATTTAATGTAGTTTTGCTTTCATTACAATATCAGAAATAGCAGCAGTTTCTCTTAGAGTAACCTACCTTCCACACTGGCCTCAAATTTTTCCTCAAATTAACCTTCAAAAAAATTTAAAATATATACACCTCATGGCATAAACAAATCATAAAACATCCAGGAAAATATTAAACACAAGTTCTACCTGTATATATACTGTCCATTGATGCTTGTTATCCTTCTTGCTTTAAGATTTTCAATGTATTACATTGCCCAGAATTCTTTGATGAAAGTTTCAACTAGATTTCACATATAAGGAGCATCCACATAAAATCTGAAAAGCTAAAGAGAATAAGAAACAGTCTAGTAGATGACACAGCTATGTGGTTCTTCCACTGGTGGATGTGCTCCTCTGAGCCTGGCTCACTGGTCACTCAAATGAGCCACTTGACAGGGCGTGAACTTCAGCATCCTGCCTCATCTCACAGCTTCTATGTAGCATCCTGAATCATCCTTATTAGGGTTTCAGGAAGGTGAGATCATTGGCTAGAGATCCTAGTAATTGCTACGTTTCTGGAATTTCTGAAAGCTATTGGCAGAATCACTGACATTTGGCATACTAGCCCTTCAAGTTAGTGTAAGCCTTTCCTTTGCTTTTTTTGTTGTTGTTCTTAAGTCTTCTATAGGGACATCCATTTTCCTTGGAGACTCTGATAAATATACAAGATTTAAAAAAACAGACAATGGATAGAAAGCTCAAAATTATTCAGAAGTTAGAATTAACTGAGTGCACCCAGATGGTTCAGTCAGTTAAGTGTCCGACTTTGGACGAGGTCAAAATCTTGCAGGCTGTGAGTTCGAGCCCCGCGTCAGACTCTGTGCTGACAGTTCAGAGCCTGGAGCCTATTTCAGATAGTGTCTCCCTCTCTCTTTCCTCCGCCCCCACTTGTGCTCTGTCTCTATCTGAAAAATAAATAAACATTAAAAAAAAAAGAAGTTAGAATTACTGAAGCATAATAGAAAATGAATATTTTAAACAATGTTTAAAAAACTTAAAGATGGGTTTAAAAACATGACTAAAGGGCAACAGACATACTAATGACCAAATTGACCTGAAAAAGAAGTGATTACAATTTTTAGAAGAAAAAAAATTAATGTTGTTTTTGAAAATAAGAACTTGGTGGGGTGCTCGGGTGGCTTAATCGGTTAAGCGTCCGACTTTCGCTTAGGTCATGATCTCGCGGTTCGTGGGTTCAAGCCCCGCGTTTGGCTCTGTGCTGACTGCCAGCTCAGAGCCTGGAGCCTGTTTCAGTCTGTGACTCCCTCTCTCTCTGACCCGACCCTGCTCACGCTGTCTCTCTCTCTCCTAGAAATAAATAAAACATTAAAAAAATTTTTTTTAAATAAACAAAAAAGAACTTGATGAACAGTGTGAACGAAATATTAAAGATAAAGAGGGAGATAATGAATTTAGACATACAATTAGAGATTAACCAGACAAAAAGATGAAAATATGTAAATGGGTAAGGACTATGGGAAATGAGTGAGAAGATACAATACATGTTTAGGGTAATTTCAGAATAACAGAGAAAAAAGGGTAAGCATTTGAAGAAATAACAGATTTTCCAGATATGGTGAAATCTACAGGCTCAAGAATTTCTGTGAATCTAAAGCTATATTTACACACACACACCAGACAGGAAACAGTATTTAGATTCATGAGAATTCAAACTTATAATGTCAAAGACACAGAAAATTTGTAGAATACTGAGAAATAGAAGATAGTTCACCCAGAAGCAAAATTAGACTGCTGGAAACCTGTCAGAAATTGGTTGAATTTTAAATTTAATGAGTTGAGAAAAATTACTTGGCAATCTATCATCTCTTATGGTATGTGAGTGTGTGAGCATACATGCATGTGTTTAAAATAGCAATCAACAAAACTACAAATAGACATAAAATCTTTTTTAATTGCAAATTTATCAAATATGGCTGTCAGTGATTGATAGATCAAGCAAACAAAAATTCAAAAAGTATACAGATAATATAAATAATTAAATTCCAATATTAATCTTATATATGAAAAATGACACAGCACCGTGAAAAATATGTATTCTTTTCAAGCACATATGGACCAGTTAAGAAAATTGACCTCATATAGGACTCATCAACCAAGCCGAATCAAAATTCAAACTGTTAACAGTATCTCTCAACTGCAAAAAATTATGTTAGAAATCTACAAGAAAGAAATCCCCAGAAAAGTCCAGATGTTTAGACTTACAAAAACAAAAACTAGTAGATTAAAAAGGAAAAGATCATGGGATTTAAGCATGATTAAAGTGAAAGATGAAGAAAATGCTACTTATTGAAACTAATTCCATATAGCTAAAGGGTTCTTAAAGAAAAATGCATCTTTATTTAGATAAAGTAGGGCAGATGAAAATAAAGATATAAAAACAAAATCATAGGCTATTGAAATAGAACAAAGAAATGAAGGAGAGTCTGTAATTGCCAAAGACAACTTTATTGATGAAAAATAGATGAATATTTAGCAAAGGTTAAGGGGAAAATGAGGATCTCAAATAAATGAAAACAGAACAAAATGGTCATCTGCAAAAGTAAATATAAAATTAAAAATATATTAACTAAAATTTATATCAGTAAGAAAATTGCATTTACTTCTCAGTAATTTACTAAAAACAGTTCAGAAAAATCCCTCATGAGTTTTGCAAGCTTTAATTATATTGATCAATATTCTATAATCTTACAATAAATTAACAGGCCCAGATTTTGTTTCCAGTGAAATCCACCAAGTGTTTAAGGAACACATGTTTTCAAGCTTACCCAAACTATTGCAGGACCTTCAACTTATTTTATAAGACAAGTATAACTTTGACCCAAAGATTGATAAAGGCATTACCAAATGGAAAAGTTCATGCTAATTTCATTCATGGTTCTGAATGTAAAAATCTTAAATAAAATACCGGCAATACAAGTCATGAATCTGGAAATAACATTGGGTTCATTCCGGGACTGCAAGTTTGATTTCACATTAGAAAATTAAAATCATTAGCATGTTAATAGGAAAATAATTCATTCACCTTATAAGCACAGAAGAAGCATTGTCATAAAATTTCTGATAAAATTTCTTGTCTAAATATCAAAAGGATATTTCCCTAGGTTGATAATCTCATTTGAATAATTCAATTGTATAATAGATTTAAAAATAATATGTTTATTTTTTACTCAATAGTTCAGGGTGGATTCACCTGTTGAGCAGCTCTTCTTTAGAGACTGCAGGGGTCAGCTGCTTTCATTTCATCATGTGATTTTTCAATAGGATAACTTTACCATGTGTTCTTCAAAATGGGGTATCTTTGAAATATTAATATCATAATAATGTTATTAATAATTTGCCTAGAATACCAGGTGTAAGTCTTTATTGTCCCAGACAAACTGGGATAGACAGTCATCCTTCAAGAGCAATTTCTATTACTAGGATGGGTCATAAAGTATGAAAGAACATAAAAGATTTCCTGAAATTATATGCATCACTTTTAATCAGCTTCATTTTCTGGAATTTGTCACATAACTTATAGAATTGCAAAGTTGGCTGGATATTTGGTCAAACACTTTGCCCATAGAATAAGACTGATTTTTATCAATAACTAGTGGTCTTTGCCAAATATAATACAGAGTATCTGAAAAAATCTTTGCTATTATATGTAATCATAAAAATACTAAAAGAATGGTAATTCAAGATCAAGACCAATTAAGGATACACAATTTTATTTAGAAATCCTATACAGAGATAAATGATTTTTCGTAATATGAATAAAGATAATATGATTTTTATAGAAACCACTAACACTATATGTAAATTATTTTTTTAAATTTTATTTATTTCTGAGAGAGAGACAGCATGAGCAGGGGAGGGTCAGAGAGAGATGGAGATACAGAATCTGATACAGGCTCCAGGCCCTGAACTAGCTGCAGCACAGAGCCTGATTGGGGCTCTAACCCACAAAATGTGAGATCATGACCCAAGCTGAAGTCGGCACCCAGGTGCCCCACACTATATGTAAATTATTATAGAGTTCAGCATGAATTCTTGATACAAAATTAACATAGAAATTTACATTTCTATAGTCCAACAATAAGTGTTATTAAAAATCACATGGACTATTTTGCTACAACAACAATAATATGAATAAATCTAATGAAAACTGTATAAAACCAGTATAGAAAACATTACAAAACTTTATTAAAGTATACTAAATTAGACCTAAATAAATTGAGATCAATAATACATAATAATAGTTAAAATATAAACTCTCAAGAAATTATCCAGTAGATTCAATATAATACATATTAAATAAAATCAAACTACAATCTGCAAAGGATATCTCTTGACAATCTCAATCATAAACACCCACACAGACACACATAAGGAATAGCAAAGAGCCAAGAATGACTAAGATAATGCTTAATTTGGGTAACGTATTTCAAAGATAATTTTTTATACACTTGCTAGAAATTTTTTCATTATGCTGTGTATTTTAGAGAAATAATAAAGTGTCGGTTAGTTTAATAGACATAAACTTAGATCATATTTATAGATAGGTCAAAGATGCATGCCAAACTTCTCTGTGAGAACTCTGGGAGTGGCATGATCAGGAAACACTCAAGAATCCTGACTGATGGTTTGCATCTGTCAAGAGTAAACATGCAAATAAGTTTTTCTTTTTCACAAATCTTTATCTTCTACTCATGCTATTCTGTTGAGTTACAGTCTTGTATATCAAACCCACAACTCTACATACAAGTGTGTGGACATTCACATTTGTTTGAGATTGAATATGTTATGTGTACATCTTCCGTTCTCACCACATGAGATCTAGTTCAACCAGCTGTCAGAGACACTGGATTTTCACCCTGGATCCTTTTTGTCCTTCTCCTCTTCTCCCATGTCATCTACTGTATAAAAATGAATCACTGCTAGGAAAGAGATTCAACGATAAAATCTTTTGTCATTCTATCTGCTTTTTTAAAATCTCCCACTCCCTTCTTCAGGCTCTCATCATTTTGTGATGATAACTGAGGCTATGATTGGTCTGCAGTGTGGTTTCTCTTTAATCCAGTCTTCTCGTTGTGCTTTGAGTAGAGCTTCTAAATCAGAACTGATGAGGTTGCTCCCCTTTAAATTTTTTAATACTCCACGTGTCTTCATGAATTGTATAAATCCAATTGTATAAATTGATTGAGATAGATTAGGCTGTAATATCAAATAAACTCCCTAAAGCATACAATGGCTTGGTAACTGATGTTAAATTTCTTGCTTATGAATCAGCCACATGGATGTTACTGGTTTTTCAGAGAGCTCCCTGTCATACACTGATTCAGGGGCCCACATTCTTTCCATCTTTTGGCTCTTTACAGTCTATTCCTGCCATCCAAAGGAAGAAACAAAACATTAAACAATGTAATGAGGCACAGTCACATTCTAAAAGCCTAGAAATGGTACCCATATTCTATTGTCTAGAAATCAGTACCATGGCAACATCTAGCTGAAAAGAAGCCTGAAAAATGAAGCCAGTCTGTGTGTTCAAGTGAAGGAGAAGAATGTGGCTTTTGGTAACTACTTACCTTTAAAGATGTTACGATCTGGTCCTGCTTGCCTTATAATCTCTTGCTATTTCCTGGCTCCATTCAAATATTTTCTCCAGCTATGATGAATTATTTGCAACTCTCTACATTCTCTTTTCTGAGGACCATTTTATATGTTGGCATTTTCTGGTTGAATTTAATTTTCCACACGAAGCCCATTGTTATGAGCCTAGATGCAGATGTGTCTCCCCCACCCCAGTTCATATTTTGAAGTCCTAAACCCAGTACCTCAGAATGTGACCATAACTGGAGATGAGTTCTCTAAAGAGGTGTTTAAGTTCAAATGAGGCTGTTTTAGAGTGGGCTCTAGTCCAATATGCCTAGTATCCTTTTAAAAAGTAGAGGAGATGCCAAAGATACATGCACAGTGCACAGAGAAGGCAGCCATCTGGAAACCAAAGACAGAGACCTCAGAAGATACCAAATACTGGTGTTAGCTATCACCTCTATCATGTATGTAACTTTCTTTATGGGCAAAGGGGTGAGGGTCAGCCTAATTGTGTGAGGGTTGAGGGGACAACAAAGGACACAAAGCAAGAAAACACAATGTGAGGTTCAGACATCTAAATCACTTGGAACTGATTTCATAAGATGAGCAGGCTGTGCTTCAAGACAGCCAGATTACAATGTGATCTACTGGAGAAGCTCTGATAAATAAATGCTAATTATTTCTATTAACTTTGAACATATACATGGCTAGCTGATTCATTAGCACATTACCCAATACTGATGCTTAATTTTTGCAAACTACAATCACAGTCCTGGGGAGTAGGACCCCGAGAGCCCTGCAGTATGCCTTAAAATAGCATGCTTGTATTTTTCTTGAGCAGGCATAAATTATCAGAAAGATGCAGATTTACTAGGACTAGTAATTTAAATATTGTATCCATTAACGTTATTTAAGAGGCTTAGTGAATAACAGCTAACTCATTTGTCCCTCTTGTCACCAGAGTTCTTTTAATCTGCTGAGTAAACAAGATCTTTGAGATTTTGGTTGTGGACATTTTTATGCTACTATATTCTATGGCATAGAACACATAATTTTTTTTTCCTGCCTGCTCTCTTAAGCAGATAAATGTGTGATCTCAAAAGTTATTAGCATATCAGTGTCTAATTGACTGTAATAAAAAATGAAAAATCCTAATAACATTCCTATATGTCATTCCCATAGACCTCAATTATTCAGAAGTTTCATAATGCTGCTGCTGCCTAGTAGAGTATAACCCATTAAATATGCATCTGGGCTAAAATATAAAAGTTTCTCAAATGCTCATAGGATGAAATCATGGTGGTGTTTTAAAATTTAATGTTGCTTAACCTGCAACACAATGAATTCCTCTGCCTGGATATAAAGTTTATGGCGTGAAAGTCAAAATTAATCCATAGTGTTTTGTAAAACTGGTCACACCAAAATTTTTATTTTTCTTTCTTTCTTCAACTTTTGATTTCTACTCTAAATATGCAGTTTGCCTCTGACAATGTTTTAAAGTTTGAAAAGAAGAATAGCCATCTAACAAATTGTGATGGCTGTTATTACCTAACTCAAGTAAATAAGATCCAGAAAAATAAAAGGAGAAATTAAGTATGTTGTTATCTATTTCAAACTTTACCTAAAATCAATCTCTGTTTTCATCCATCTATTTATCTATCTAGTCATCATCATCTGTCAAAGAGCAAAGAACCAAGAGCAGCACAGACACATTTAAAAATATTAAATATTTCAAAGATAATTTTTCATAAGTGTCATGAAAAATAAACATTAGTTGTTATATGTTAGATAATATTTAACAAATTAATTGTCTACAGGACATGTCACATAACATGTCTTTTATTATTTTAAACTATGCCACACATTTTGTTGTGTATTCTTAATATTCTTTAAGAAATAAAGTTTATGCTATTTTATTTGACAATAAATGCAGATGTATATCTGATAAGATATGCAAGTCTACATCTTGCATCAATTGAACTCTAATTTTAAAAAATTGTAGGAAAAACATCATTATATATGTTCACAGGACTCTAAGAAAAACATAGTTTGTAATTTCAGTATCATTTTAGAAGAAGAGTATTTCTAAAATGAACTTAAACCAACAACATTATTTATCATATTCAAAATCCATTTCTAATTTTAAAATGCACTTATCACTTTTAGAATTTATAACATATTTCATACAACTACTTTGTCCTTAACCTTTTTATAGATGTGGACATTCTGGAAAACATTTTGAAGGCAGTTATCAAGATGATGAATTGCTTTGGACACCAAGTCACTAAAGGTTAGATTTCTCTTTTCTCTTTCTTTCTTTCTTTCTTTCTTTCTTTCTTTCTTTCTTTCTTTCTTTCTTTCTTTCTTTCTTCCTTCCTTCCTTCCTTCCTTNCCTCCCTCCCTCCCTCCCTCCCTCCCTCCCTCCCTCCTTCCCTCCCTCCTTTTTTTTTTTTTTAAGTATCCTAGAAGGATAGATACAAAGAGAAAGGTAATGCAGCTCAGATTTTGGGAGAGATGTTCTAACTTGCAGAGGTGCCTAAAGATAAATTTTCTTTTTTCAGATGTAGCGTATTATATAATCAACTGAGGATATTTCACAATAAGCTAGGGGAAGAGTTGTTGCTGGGTTAGGCTGAGAGGATTAAGTCATGAGACGGTTCAACTTGGTTTTTAGGAGCAATATCAATCCTCTTTTTCTCCCTTCCTGGAAAGCCGTGGTTGGAAAACAAGAAAAGCCATAGTACCAGTCCCCTCTCCTGGGCAGGACAGCGATATCTCCAGTAACCTGGCCTATGTGTTCTTTAAAAAGATATACTGATCAGTACTCTTTTAATGTGTTTATATTTGTTTCATTATATTCATATATCGTTACTGACATGTTATCAAAGGGAAAAAATTAAAAGTTGTGCCAATGCCCAAAGATACATGTGCACACACACATGTGCACACACACACGCACACTCCCCAATATTTAGTATGTGAGAGAGATGTTATTCCGTGCCTTTGGTTAAATGGGGTAAATCAAATGGCATGAAGTAATAATTAACCTATAGTTCAACCATGTTTTTCTCATGGAGCATGTGGAAGAAATCCACTTGACTCTATCTTCAAAGAAGCAGTCATATAAAATAATTCATCCTTAATCTATGAATGGAAACATTTCAAAACTATGAGGAATTCATAGTTTTTATTGGAAAAATATATATTCTGCCAAACACACATATAGAACATGCACACACAGAGAGATACATGCACATGCTTTTATTATGTTGAACAGAATTTTTAAAAATAAAGACATGTATTTTAATAATGATGCATTCATTGCACATTTTAAGGTCTGAAAATAATTTAAAATTTTAATGTAAAACTCAAGGAAATTTTCAGGCTAAAAGAATAACTTTTTAGTAGAGGACATATTTATAGTTCTTTAAGGACATTTTAAATCCAAACTGATAGCTGTCTTTAATTTTTTTAATGCTTATTACTTTTTGAGAGAGAGAGAGAGAGAGAGAGAGAGAGTTTGGGAGGGAGGGGCAGAGAGAGAGGGAGACACAGAATCAGAAGCAGGCTCCAGGCTCCGAGCTGTCAGCACAGAGCCCAATGCTGGGCTCAAATTTGAGAACCGCTAGATCATGACTTGAGCAGAAGTCAGACACTTACCCAACCAAGCCACCCAGGTGCCCTGATAGGTCTCTTTCAAAAATATAACAAAAAAAATTAAAAAGAATAAAAGCATGTAACAAAACAAAACTTTCGCTTATAATCTGCAATACTACTATCTCATCATATTTCTCTTTCCCCTTATTCCCCCAAATTGATTAATGTCCTCATGCCCTCAAAAATAACACATTTCGATTTGTGGCAAAACATACATATTCTTTTTAAAAAGGAAATGTTTGAAGAATATGTGAGTTCATTTATTCCAATTTTTGTTGACTATCTTGAAATCAACTTCTTTTAGATTTTAGAAGAGTTTCAGATTTCTAGAAATGTTGCAGAAGTAATAGTTTATATATACCTCACACTTAGTTTGTCTTTATTACTCACATACACTTGTGTGAAAAAACTTGTTTTTAGTGACCTAAACAGATTTGTGGAGCATTGATAGAATATTTTTTTAAATGCTTCTCAATTGAAATGTTTGTAAAATTTTTATCATGAATGGGTACTGGATTTCTCAACTATTCTCTCTGCATCAATGAATATGATCTCACATTTTCCCTTTAATCTGTTGATAGAAGTAGATTATATTTACAGAGTTTGAATGTTGAAACAGCCTCATATGCTTAAAATAAATCCGACTTGGTCTTGGTGCATAATTATTTTTATAGACTGTTGGGTTTGTTGAGGATTTTTGCTTGTGTTTTCTGAGAGAATTTGGTCTATAATCTTTTGAAAAAATTTTTTTTTATTTTTTAGGAGTTTTTTAACCTTTATGCAATTTTGAGAGAGACAGAGTGAGAAAGTGAGAGCTAGCATGAATGGGGGATGGGAAGAGAGAGGAGACAGAAGATCTGAAGCAGGCCCTACATTGTGAGTGGAGAGCCCTATATGGGTCTCGAACCCACAAACCATGAGATCATGCTCTGAGTCGAAATCAAGAGTTGAAAAGCTTAACCATGAGCCATGAAGGCACCCCTTTATAATTTTTTAATGTTTATTAATTTTTGAGAAAGAGCATGAGTGGGGGAGGAGCAGAGAGCAAGGGAGACACAGAATCCAAAGGAGGCTTCAGGCTCTTAGCTGTCAGTGTGGATGGAGCCAGACACTGGACTTGAACTCATGAGCTGTAAGATCATGACCTGAGCCAAAGTTGGATGCTTAACAGAATGAGTCACCCAGGTGCCCCTATAATCCTTTTATATTGTATTATTTGTGTATGGTTTTGTTATCTGGGTTATGGTGACATCACAGCATGCATAATGAATGGTCCTCCTGAGGCGCCTGGGTGGTTCAGTCGGTTAAGTGTCCGACTTCAACTCAGGTCATGATCTCACAGTCGATGGGTTCGAGCCCCACGTCAGGCTCGGTGCTGACAGCTCAGAGCCTGGAGCCTGCTTCAGATTCTGTGTCTCCCTCTCTCTCTGCCCCTCCCCCACTCGCTCTCTGTCTCTGTCTCTCAAAATAAAGACAAAAAAAAAAAAAGAATGGTCCTCCTGCTTGTATTTTCTGGAAGAGATTTCAGAGAAGAAGTATTATTTCTCCTTTAAGTGTTTCAGAGAATTTTAGTGAAATAATCTCAGCTTGATGCTTCATTTTGGAAGGTTTTCAGTTATTGATAAAACTTTATTACAGATAAAAGGCTATTAATGTTCTTCGTTTCTCCTTCTGTGAATTTTGGTAAATGTGTCATGGGTCCGTCACATCTAAATTTTCCAATCTGTATGTATAAAATTACCTATAATATTTCCTTGTTAACCATTTTAATGTCCATGTATTACTAGAGATAAACCACTTTTAATTTTTTATATTTGTAATTCATGTTGTCTCTGATTCTTTCTCAATTAGCTTGACTAGAGATTTATTAATTTTATTGACGTTTTCCTAAAACAACAAAATTGCCTTTAGGTGTTGTTGATTTTCTCCTTTTTTTTCAATTTTGTTGAGTTCTGTTCTAATTTTTATTTATTTTTTCTTCTTGTTTAAGGGTTACTTTTCCTTTCTCTTTTTAAATGTTTATTTACTTTAGGGGCCCCTGGGTGGCTCAGTCGGTTAAGCGTCCAACTTCACTCAGGTCATGATCTCACGGTCTTTGGGTTTGAGCCCCACGTCGTGCTCTGTGCTGACAGCTAGCTCAAAGCCTGGAGCCTGTTTCAGATTCTGTGTCTCCCTCTCTCTCTGACCCTCCCTTGTTCATGCTGTTTCTCTCTTTCTCAGAAATAAATAAAATTTTGTATATTTTTCCTTTCTAATGCATATATATAAATAACAAGTATGTTATTTACTTCCCTCTCTTTTTTTTCCCTTCTCCTATATTCATCTATTTCTTAAATTCCATATATGAGTGAAATCATATCGTATTTGTCTTTCTGACTGACATATTTCACTTAGCATAATACATTCTAGTTCTATCCACATCATCGCAAGTAGTAAGATTTCATTCCTTTTGACAGCTGACTACTATTCCATTGTATGTATGGATGGATGTATATGTCTATGTGTGTGTATATATTTGTGTGTGTGTGTTTGTACTCTTTTATCCATTTATTAGTCAATGGCCATTTGGGCTCTTTCCATATTTGGTTATTGTTGATAGCACTGCTATAAACATTGTGATGCATATGCCCTTTCATACAAGCATGTTTGTATCCTTTAGATAAATGCCTAGTAGTGCAATTGCTGGGTTATAGCATAGTTCAATTTTAATATTTTTGAGGAAACTCCATATTGTTTTCCAGAGTGGCAGTACCAGTTTACATTCTGACCAACAGTGCAAAAGTGTACTCTTTCTCCACATCCTTACCAATATCTATTGTTTCCTGAGTTGTTAATTTTAGTCACTGTGACAGGTGTGAGGTGGTATCTCGTGTGGTTTTGATTTGTATTCCCCTGATGGATAGTGATGTTGAGCATCTTTTCATGTGTCTGTTGGCCATCTGGATGTCTTCTTTGGAAAAGTGTCTATTCATGTCTTCTGCCCATTTCTTCACTGGATTATTTGTTTTTTGGATGTTGAGTTTAATAAGTTCTTTATAGATTTTGGACACTAACCCTTTATCAGATATGTCATTTGCAAATACCTTCTCCTATTCCGAAAGTTGTCTTTTAGTTTTGTTCATTGTTTCCTTTGCTGTGCAGAAGCTTTTTTAAAAAATATTTATTTTTTAGAGAGAGAGAGAGAGAGAAAATGCATTAGCAGGGGAGGGGCAGAGAGGGAGACACAGAATCTGAAGCAGGCTCCAGGCTTGGAACTGTCACCACAGAGCCTGACGCGAGGCTCAAACCCACGAGCTGTGAGATCATGACCTAAGCTGAAGTCAAATGTTTAACCAAGTGAGCCACCCAGGTGCCTCTAGAAGCTTTTTATCTTGAAGAAGTCCCAATAGTTCATTTTTGCATTTGTTTCCCTTGCCTTGGGAGAGATATATGTAAGAAATTGCTACAATATGTCAAAGAGGTTATTACCCGTGTTCTCTTCTAGAATATTGAGGATTTCCAGTGTCACATTTAAGTCTTTCATTCATTTTGAATTTATCTTTGTGTATGCTGTATGAAAGTGGTACAATTTCATTCTTCTGCATGTCACTGTCCAGTTTTCCCAACATCATTTGTTGAAGAGATGGTCTTATTTTCCGTTGAATATCCTTTCATGCTTTGTTGAAGATTAGTTGACCATATACTTGTGGGTCCATTTCTGGGTTTTTCTATTCTTTTCCATTAATCTCTGTGTCTGTTTTTGTACCACTGCTATACTATCTTGATGACTATAGCTTTGTAATATAACTCGATGTTTGGAATCATGATGCCTCCAGCTTTGTTTTTCTTTCTCAAGATTGCTTCAGCTTTTCAGGGTCTTTGTGGTTCCATACAAATTTTAAGATTGTTCCAGCTCAGTGAAAAATGCTGTTGGTATTTTGATTGGGGTTACATTAAATGTGTAAATTGCTTTGGGTAGTAAAGATACTTTAACAATATTCTTCCAATCCATGAGCATGGGATATGTCACCTTCAATTTCTTTTATAAGTATTCTATAGTTTTCAGAGTACAGATCTTTTACCTCTTTGGTTAGGTTTATTCCCAGGTATCTTATAGTTTTTGATGCAGTTGTAAGTGGGACTGATTCCTTGATTTCTCTTTCTGTTGTTTTATTTTGGTGTATAGAATACATAGAATATCATGTTATCTGCAGATAGTGAAAGTTTTACTACTTCTTTGGTGATTTGGATGCAATTTCTTTTTGTTGTCTGATTGCTGAGGCTAATGCTTCTGGTACATTGTTAAATAACAGTAGTAAAGTGGACTTCCTTGTCTTGTTCCTGACCTTAGGGGGAAAGTTCTCAGCTTTTCCTCAGTGAGGATAAAATTAGCTGTGGGTCTTTTGTATATGGCTTTTATGATATTGAGGTATGTTTCCTCTATCTCTACTTCGTTGAAGGCTTTTATCATAATGGATGATGTACTTTGTCATATGCTTTTTCTGCATCTATTGAGAGGATCATATGGTTCTTATCCTTTCTTCTATTAATGTGGTATATCACATTGATCAATTGCAAATATTGAACCAACCATTCAATCTAGAAATAAATCCCTCTTCATCGTGTTCAATGATTCTTTACATTTACTGTAAGATTCAATTAGGTAGTATTTTGTTGAGAATTTTGGAACCATGTTTATCAGAGATATTGACCTATAATTCTCTTTTTTTAGTAGGGTCATTGTCTGCTTTTGGAATCAAGGTAATGCTGTTCTTGTAGAATGAATTTGGAAGATTCCTTCCATTTTTTATGTTTTGGAACATCTTGCAAAGAATAGGTATTAACTCTTCTTTACACTGGTAGAACTCCCCTATGAAGCCACCTGGCCCTGGACTTTTGTTTGTTCAGTGATTTTTGATTACTGATTCAATTTCTTTGCTGGTTATCAGTCTGTTCAAGTTTACTATGTCTTCCTGTTTCAGTTTTGGTAGTTTATTTTTTTTCTAGGAATTTATCCATTTCTTCTAGATTTCCCAACTTGTTGGCATATAATTTTAATATAATATTGAAATTCAATATTTATTAAGAATGGCATATAATATTCTCTTATAATTGTTTGTATTTCTGTGGTGTTGATTGTAATCTCTCCTCTCTCATTCATGATTTCATTTGCTTGGGTCCTTTTATCTTTTAGTTAAGTCTGGCTAGGTGTTTATTAATTTTATTAATTTTTCATGGAAACTGCTCCTAATTTCATTAATCTGTTCTACTGGGTCTGTTTGTTTGTTTCTATATTTTTTCTTTTATAATGTTTATTATTTCTCTTACTCTACTGGCCTTAGGTTTTCTTGTGGTTCTGTTTCCAGCTCCTTTAGGTGTAAAGTCTGGTTGCATATTTGAGACTTTTCTTGCTTTTTTATGTAAGCATGTATTGCTATATACTTCTCTCCCATGACCATTTTTACTGCATTTTACTGCAAAACCAAAAGTTTTGGACTGTTGTGTTTTCATTTTCATTTGTTTCCATCATTTAAAAAATTTCTTCTTTTATTTCCTGGTTGACCCATTCATTCTTTAGTAGGATTTCCTTTTTTTTTTTTTTTTTTAATATTTTATTTATTTCTAGGAGAGAGAGAGAGACAGCGTGAGCAGGGAAAGATCAGAGAGAGAGGGAGTCACAGACTCTGAAACAGGCTCCAGGCTCTGAGCTGGCAGTCAGCACAGAGCTCGATGCGGGGCTCGAACCCACGAACCGCGAGATCATGACCTAAGCAAAAGTCTGAAGCTTAACCAGCTAAGCCACCCAGGCGCCCCTAGTAGAATTTCTTTAACTTTCATGTATATATCTCTTTATGAGCATTTTATGATTCCATTTATTTTTTATCTCTTTTATGTCAATTATACTTCTTATTTTTCTTTTTTATTTTATTCCCCTCTACAACTACAAGTTTCTTCTCTGTATTTATGATTCTCTTTCTATTTTTTTGTTGTTTGTTTTGTTTTTATAATCCACATATAAGTGTAATCATATGGCATTTGTCTTTCTCTGTATGACTTATTTCACTTAGCATATAATACCTTCTAGGTTCATACATACAGCTGCAAATGTCAAGATCTAATTATTTTTTATGGCTGAGGAATATTCCATTGTATATATGTACCAAATCTTCTTTTTCCATTTACCTATCAATGACTACTTAGGTTGCTTACATATTTTGGCTATTATAAATAATGCTTCAACAAACATAAGGGTGCGTATATCTTTTCCAATGATTGTTTTCTCTCTCCTTTCTTCCCTCCCTGTCTCTTCCTTTCTTCCAATTCACACGCACACACACACACACGCACACACACACACACACACAAACTAATTTGTTTCTAAATTCTGTCTCGTAGGTATTTAAACATTGACTCTGGCACTGTGCTATTTTTTAGGAATTAATTAAGTATGATGATGCTAACTCTGCTTACTGCTCCCACCAACTGCTTTAGATTTGGAAGCATGAATATGTGATCCAACTATATATGAAAATACTAGGAAAGCGAATATAGGTCAAATATTTTCCTATACTTGATAAAGAAATTGATGTCATGAGTAGCATCAGTTCTTTTGGTATACTCTAGATTGCCTTTCCTTGAATACTTTTACCCCTAGATATTTTGATTATTAAAAAATATACAGCTTGTCTTTATCTACATTCCTCAAAAATATTTTAAACTCCTATCCTTAGCAACAAATCAATTATATTTTATATGAATGACTGAACATCTTAGAATATATATATGTATGTAATGGTTTTAATGCACTGACAAGAGATGTATGAGATATTGCAAAACCTATAGATTGCAAATCTGAGACTTCTCTTCACTTGCAGTGTTCATAATATAAATATAATTATAATCTATTCCAGTTATATTAAGCTTGAGTACAATACTCCCAACAAAAATATCTGCAAAAATCAACACATCAAAGCCAATATTTTATTACAATAAGGCATTCTTGAAGTATAACTAGGGCCTCAAAGAATAAAATGAAGATTATTAAATGTACGATTGAAATGGGAGTCCAAAAAGATTACATTCTCTATGTATTCATTCTCCACAGGGTGCATAAGTCCCTAAGAATAAAACAAATACTTTTTAGAGCTGAAAGGCTTCAATTTGGAAAGAAATGCTTATACTAACACATTGTGTTTGTTTTTGACATCACATTTCCTTGACATATAGAAGAGTTATATTTCCTATTACATTTCAATAATAAGCTTCTTTTGATGAAAAAATATATGTTTTGTCACTGCAAGATATATTGAATAGAAATATAGAATACAGAAATATTCTGAAACTAAAATATATTGAAAATAAAGGAGAAAACAGATAGAAAAATATGGTATTTTAATGTAATAGCTTATTTTGCATATTAAGTATCTTAATATGCTAGTATTAATACTCGGATGTCATTTTTGTTGATAAACATTATAAATTTAATAATAATTGCCAAATGCATTGACTCTTTACTGTTCTTATTTCAGTTACTTAAACTTATGCTATATCTCCACTTTAGCATATTCTAATAATTTCCTCATCATCTGCACATCTTTTTTACTCTTGTCAAGTCGTATACTCTGCACTACACACACGGTCAGCATTATCACATTTTTGTGTGTGTGTAGCTAAAGAGCAGCATCATAATTGGAAATATTTTGTTTGTTTCATTTTTGTTTCTTAGAAATGGTTCACTCAATTTATCTATATATTTATTAATTTTAATGCTACCATTAAATTTATTCTACAGTGCTACTTTTAAAATTATTTAATGTGTTTTTCCTCTAGGTTTACTTTTCTTCTAGGTGAAGTGCATTTGTTTATATTTTTTTTTTCAGTGAGAGATCATGTATTGTAAGGTTTTAGATTTTGAGTATCTTCACGTGTCCTTATTTTGACTCTACGGAAGGTAGGCTAGCTGAGTATAGAATTTTGGACTAGCCATCATTTTTCTTCTACAGTTCTAAATTTATTGCTTAATAGTCTTCTGTTCCTATTTCTTTGGAAAAGTTAGTAAATGTATTCATTTGTTGGTACTCTCTATTCTGTATCTTTATTTTAGTATAATAAGGTTTCATTAGGATTTCTATAGCTGAGCATTAATTTTTATTAATTCTAGCTAATTAGAGTTTGCTTCAAATGGCAAGACTTGTGCTTTTCTATAATTCTGGGAATTTCTAAGCAATATCTGTGCAAGTACTGCTGCCACTGTATTCCTCCCTTTATCTTGCTTCTGGAATTTCTATTAGGTGACTATTGAATCCTGTACTCTTTCTATGTACCTAGAATCTTGTTACTCTTTCCTGAACACACACACACACACACACACACACACACACACTTATGATCCTGGTCTATTATTCTGGTAGAGTTGCTCAATATTATCTACTAATTCATTTAGCCTCCCATTGATCCATAATAGATAGTTTATTCCAATTCTAAATTCTCTATTTAAATTGTGTATCTTTTTTAATTTTGGAAATTTTATCACCCTCTTTTACAGAAGCCAAAAAACTTTACTAGGGTTTAAAATGACTACTTTTGTTTTGGTTCTGAAACTAATTTTAAATATAAATGGTAACTACTTAAAATACCTGTATGGTTCTGTAAAAGCCTACTATGTAATAATGAGCCATTGCAATCTTGTTGTTTAATGCGATTATAAAGGAAAAGAAAGAGAAAGGAAAAATCAGAAACTGAGTGTTTTACAAAGAGCCCTAGAGATATTAACTTCTTCGTTTGTTTTTTCTTTGGTCCTGTTTTTTAAAGTTTGTTTTCTTCTTTATTGAGATATAGCTGAAAATTAGAGTGGTGAGATATTCAAAGTTTATTCATGATAATTTGGTACACATATACATTGTGAAAGGATTCTTCCCTTTCATTTAATTAATATATCCACCTCTCATATATTTGGTGAGAATATTTAAGTTGTACTTTCAGCAAATTTCAATTATACATTATGGTGTTTTCAATTACAGTTACCATGTTATAAATTAGATCCTCAGAACTTACAGTTAAAAGGTTGTACCTTTTTACCAACCTCCTCCTATTTCCTCCACCCTAACCCTGGCAATCACTATTTTACTTTCTGTATTTGTGAATTTGTTTTGTTTTATTTTGTTTTTAGTTCCCTCATTTATGTGATACTAAGCCATATTTGCCTTTCTTTGTTTGGCTTATTCACTAAGCATAATGCCTTCAATGTCCATCCATGTTGTTACAAACTGTAGAATTTCCTTCTTTCTTGTGTTTGAATAATTTTCTAATGTACATAGAATCTACATCTTCTTTATCCATTAATGGACACTTAAGTGGTTTCCATATCTTGGCTATTGTGAATGATGCTGCAATAAACACGGGAGTGTATATATCTCTTTGATATTCCATTTTCACCTTTGTTGAACATATACCCAGAAGTAGAATTGTTGCAACCCAAGGCAATTATTTTTTTTTTAATTTTTTGAAGAAGTTCATATTGTTTTCCACAGTGCTTGAACTAATTTACATTCCCATTAACAGTGTAGAAGGCTTCCTTTTTCTCCAACATTTATCTTGCCTATTATCCAATCCTTGCCAACATTTATCTCTTATCTTCTTTATGATAGCCATTCTAACAGATGTGAGATAATATCTTATTGTGGTTTTGATTTCCATTTCTCTGATGATTAGTGATGCTGAGCATTTTTTCCTATATTGGTTGGCCATTAGAATCCTTCTTTGGATAAATATTATTTAGTCCTTAGCCCACCTTTTTAAACTGTTTTTAAAAATTTATTTCTGAGAGAGCGAGAGAGAGACAGCATGAGCAGGGGAGGGTCAGAGAGAGAGGGAGACACAGAATCCAAAGCAGGCTCCAGTTTCTGAGCTAGCTGCCAGCTCAGAGCCCATCTCAGAGCTGGAACCCACGAATCCTGAAATCATGACCTGAGCCGAAGTCAGATGCTTAACTGACTTAGCCCCCAGGTGTCCCCTTAGCCCACCTTTTTAATGAATTGTTGCTACTGTTGTTGTTGTTGTGTTGTTATAGTTATAGAGTTGTAGGAGTTATTTATCTATTTTGGATATTAACCCCTTATCTAACATATGGTTTGCAAATATTTTCCCCCATTCTGAAGTCCATACCCTGTTTGGCCCTAAAATTTGAGATGTTAACCACTATGCTAACCTATGTCAAAAGCTGGTTACTTGCTGTAGTCAGGCTTATTTTATGTGCAAGTGTTGTTTATGAAAGGCACCGTGGGAGAATATAAAGAAAACTAAATTTGGAGTCGGTTTACATGGAATAAAGGAGTAGTTCTTAATTCTGTTGTCTGTATAAGTATAACCTCTAGAGCTTTAAATAAGTCATAATCCCCAGGCCTCATCTCCAGCGTTTCTGTTTTAATTAGTCTACGGCAGGGTCTGCACATTTCATACATGCAGAGCAATCCAGGTTGTTGTGAAATGCTAATGGGCATGAAAAGTGGTGGAATAATGGAAAGTACCATAGGCGTAAGTGTTTGTCTCTAGTAATTAAGAGATTTTAGATCTTGGGTCACAATCATGGAAAGCATGAGGTTCCCAGTCTGTGAAATGGAGAAGATCAAAATGTATTTTATTACCTCACCTGTTTTAGTTAACAAATAAAAGAAATAATGTATTTGCAATGCATTTTATCACTTATTACATACATACAAATAAGTTATTGTTCTGAAATTCTTTATCATGAAATATCAGTGTTGCTCCCAATTATGTAATTCTAAAGCAACAATATCTAACACTCAAAACACTGTCACAGATCAGTACCATATTGAAACAAGGTGACTTTTAGTTCTGTAAGACACTCCTCCCTACATCTTCTATCTACATAAAAATTACAATATAGTCCTTGTTGTGGTCATGCTTTTGAAACTCTTTCCTTGTGCTCTCTACAGCAGATAAGATTTGTCTTGAAGTTGTGAACCTTCCACATATAAAATATATTTCATAGAAGTAAAGAGGAGATACTCCTTTGTGTGTGGTGGTTATTCTTAAACTTACCTGCTGTGATTATGTAGTGCAGATTTAAATGTGACTGAAAATGTCAATGTAGTAGTAATTATCACATTTTTGTCAATGATTGACAAGTAGAGCACATTGCTCAGAAAATTGCTAAGGAATACTTGTCGTTTTAATGAACTTTTTGGTGATAATACTCTTAAGGAGTGATTATTTTTTTAACCAGTCCACTCTTTTACTTTTAGCATTTCTATTTATTTCCCTAGTTTAGCCTTAGATAATTGATAAACAAGTTTTCAAAACAGATAAAATCAACACCATAATCTGTTCTCTTCCCTAGTCCATTGAACAAACTGTTCCTAATTTTTGAGCAAAAAATCCCCAAAGACCTTCCACTCATGAGGTAAGGTAATAATTTCAGTGACATATGTTTTATTATATATGGATTTACTGGAAAAGACAATAGATGGCTATCCATCTACATTCAATTATAATTATTTTTTCCCTTTGTATGCATCAAGTTAGAGGGTGTTCCACTTGTAGTGTCTAGAAAGCCACCATTACAGATGATGGAACTGGTTTTATTTGAATGTAAAATCTGCTTTGACAGGAAAGAGATATGTCGTGTGATTGAGAATTCAAATGAGCCACATTTCTTAGCAACTCATGTCCACTTATGTCTAGCTCTTTGAATTTGGGGTAGAACAACCTACGCTTTGACAGGAAAGAGATATGTCGTGTGATTGAGAATTCAAATGAGCCACATTTCTTAGCAACTCATGTCCACTTATATCTAGCTCTTTGAATTTGGGGTAGAACAACCTACTCTCTCTGCATTACTTTCTCCAAATGCATTAGTTGCAATATTTTGCAGAGCAGCCTAAAAGCAAGATGAGAGCTGTCAACAACATGGCTTCTGCTTTACCACCAATTCATGATGTGTGCTCTTTTATGATGAAGTTTATCACTTTTATCATCCTCAGTTCTGGATGTCTTCAAGACTGGCCTTTGGTTTGATAGCATAAAAACTGCCAATGTCAAAACACTTTTTCCCTAATTTTGAGAATACATTTTCTCCTGGTCTTAGCCATATGCTCTTTCTGAGGTTAACTCAAGAAATTTCCTTAGCAATCTGATAACTTACTGAGCTCATTTTATTAATGTGCTCTATTCAATGTGTGAAGTGCATCATACCATTTGTTTATCAGAAATGTGGACTTCTGGTTTGCTTTCATGCACAATTCATTGAAGAATGTATGGGGTGTTGTTACTTTGTTTTCCTTTGTAAAATGTGCTGATCATAACATTTTAGATGAGTGCACGGATCGTGTTTGACTAAATTTCTGAAAAGCAAATGGAAGATGGCAACAAACACATGAACATTTTGTGAGCAAGATGCTCCCTGTGTTAAGCTATTGCCTATGTAAATTTTTCTTCTTTGACAGTATGATTCTGTTCAGCTTTAAATTATAACATTACTATGGAATTTTGTAGTTGACAGGGGACTTTGAAAACCTTATTTTTAACAATAAGGAGCCCAATAGTGGAGAAAGAGAGTGTGCAATCCACAGTTTAAAAAATACTGTCAACTATTAATAAACTCAGGACTGGTACACAGGTCTTCTTATATTCTCTTTAGTTTCCTGCTTCAACTTTAAGCTACCCATCCAGATAATCTACTTTAAAGATATATGTAAGACTACCTATTTCATAATGACTAAAATTTTATATTTAATTCATTTGCTTGCTGCTGTTGCATAGCACAGATACAAAAATCAAATCAAACAAATGAGTACTTTGCTAGCAAACACTAACATTTGGTTCAGGGCAAATGTTTTTTATTTTCCATTCCATCTAAAATCAACATTAACTTTGCTATATTTTGTTTAAATGGCATGTTTTTAACACATCAATAAAATTTTATTTAATTTATGTGCCACAGCTGTCAACTACATGCAAATCCTGTTAGTGCAGTGATATGGAAACCTTTCCCTGAAATCTTGTTAAAAATACCTCTGGGAATTCATATTCATATCCATTTAAGAGAGTGGATGAACAGAATCAGCCTAACGTAATTGGGGAAAAAATCAATAAGATTCTCTTATCAACTGTCCTCATTGCCTTCTGGTTATACACAGCAAGTGCAAAGAAGAAACCATTTCTAGTCTTTAATTCATTCTATTTGTTTTAAAAATTGTATTTTAGTTCTTCTAGAAAGTAAAGATGAGTGTTCTATGAATTTTGGATACAGATTCATTACTTCGAGTACTTGAAGGTTAAGTTAGCCATCTTTTCCCTATATATCAGCCATTTAAAAGTTATCTTAGAGACGAGGTGGTAAAATAAACCTATTTGATGGGATTCTCGACTTTAGAGAGAGTAGGTCATTACTCAATGGTGCTCAGTTGGAGAGCAAGACAAGTCTTTAACCCAGGTATCCAACTGCTCAGTGTCCCATGAGGGCTCCACCCTTAGGACCTAACTGTCTCCTAAAGGACTGGCATCTGAAGACAATCATGTTGGGATTAGAATTTCAATATATGTATTTGGGGGGGAGACACAAATATTCAGTCCATAACATTATGGACAGAGCTGCAGGTGAAACATGTTCTTTTCTCTCCCACCTTGAAATGATTAGCATAATCATTAAGAGAGAGGCACAGCCAACAAATACCTATGAGGAATCAAATAGCTTCGCTCAGAAACACAGGTGCTCTGGCACTACAGGACAGAAGGAATGTTTAGGTGGTTGGACCAAAAAAGCAGGAGAGATACTAATTATTTAAGCTGAAAAGCTACATAAATAGTGTCTATATATCCAAGTAAAGGTATATTTTAACTATACTAAATTAAAATATTTGGAACATTTAGAATTTTCTTTGGCTATGTTGATAATCCCTAACCAAATAATGAGTTAAATGATTTGGAATGTAAAGTAATGGAATTATAATAGCAAACACTTAACCAAAAAAAATTCAATTTTAGACATTAAGATCGGATTTGTAAATCAGTTTTAGATGTCCCCAAAATGCTTTGACTCTATATCTCTTTGATGCCAAAACAACCGCTAAATTTCCCAAATGCAGAATCAAAGCTGAGCAAACAGTTTTGGGAGCAGGGTATAAAACTGTTGTAGTGGTAGAAAAAAAGAATGTCTAACTAATGTAAATATTGTTCAATTACAATCTTTTGATTGTAGTGCCACTCAAAGATAGAAAACATAATTTTGTGGACACAACTCTGTAAAGTGATGTCTCCTGGTATAATTTCTGATAGCTTTACATAGTTACTTGAAATAGTCACTGTCTTCAAATAAATATACTTCATTTCAGATCACTTAATTCTCACAATAGCCTTAAGAAAATAATGTGAAACCCTTGATCCTTTAAATGGGTATATTATTTCTGTAGATCAGATGGAAATAGATTAATTTATTCATGACAGCAAACATAGTTTTAAAATTGTAATCCAGAATTGGAAAATCCTAAGTGCATCTCCATTAACTAAAAAAAATAGGGGTGCCTGGGTGACTCAGTTGGTTAGGTGTTCGACTTCAGCTCAAGTCATGATCTCACAGTTTTGGCTTCTAGCCTTGCATTGGGCTCTGTGTTGAGAGTTCAGAACTTGGAGCCTGCCTCTGATTCTGTGTCTCCTCTTTCTCTGCTCCTTCCCCACTCATGCTGTCTCTCTCTCTCTCTCTCATAAATAAATAAACTTAAACATTGAAATATAAATAAATAAATGTTGGCTTTTTAAATTATTATTCTGCTGATGGGAAGCATGTAAGTGCAGTTAAGTGATTGTGCACTGTGGAGGCATAAAATTCGGTACTATCAACAAATCAGTACGCTCAGTCATCTGTTCTCACTTTACATCTAAAAATGTAAAGGTCTTTTTGTAGAACTGCCTTCTCTGTTTATCTGAAGGTTATATTCAAATTCTTAGCTTTCTAAAAATCAAGTACACATCAGAAACCCAGAGAAATATCCCATCCATCACCAGTTTTTATCTTCAACAAAAACATGTATTTGTCCTAATAAGATATTCATGGGATCTGTTAAATTCATTTATTGACTTCTAGATTGTACCAAAATATAGCAGCAGAATTGAGTCATGCAGATGACTACAACAAACAATGGACGGTTGGAAACTAAGTGTGCCATCCTATTCATTGTCTCACATTTTAAATAGAGAAGAATGCCATAATCCATAATTTAATTCAATGAGCTTTTAAGTAATGGTACCGACTGCTGTTTATGGTTCAAACAATATAGTCACAGAACTCCTATTTGACAGGGAGTGGGACACTGTCCCATTTCTGATTGATTTAAGTTTAACAACAGATGGATCCCTCATAAGGAATGAAAACAGCGTAATAGAATGCTACCTGAAAAAAAGAATGTGTCAAAATGCTCTCAAAGTAAATTAAAATGATAAGATTTGAGATTCTGTTTGGTTTGTTTTGGTAAAGGCTATTTTTGTTAATGTCTGCAAGTCTCCATTTTATAATGAAAAAAGATTTTCAGTACCTAGGCAACATGTTAAGTCTCCTAAAGATTTTGCTGTTTAGAACTCTCTGGTTATACTATGCACATAATGAATTGTCCCCCTTGATGTGATAAATTATGTATTAGAATAATGGACAGATCAATCAGTGGTGCTGTGTAAGTGAAACACACAGCTTTTGGCAAAGCAGGGTCTACATGTTTACATTTATCACCCAAATGCCTTGACTTTGATGTAGACCCTTGAGAAGCATTTATTAATCATGATTTCATTAAAATTTTTGGCAAGCTAATGACTTTTATTTGTCAGAAATATTGCTGATGATATACTAGTGGTGTCCAAAAACACTAATCTTCTTTTTGCTACTTAACCTTCTGTGAGATTGCTAAACAATAACTTTCATGAGACATCATACTTTAGATTACTAGAAAGGTCTTGGTGTCAGAACTAATCAGATTGTATATCTACTGGTAACAGAATGCTGTACAGTCCAGTACAGCTCTGTTGGGATTCACTTACTACACCTCATCTGTTGAAGAATGAAGACTTCTATTCTAGGGGAAAAAGAGTAGTTTTTCTGGTAATAAACATGGAATGATTAATGATGCAAATTATTAGTATTTTAGTGTATTTCAAAGATTATGAAAAATTTGGATTTGAATAAACTACTCAAAATAATGAAGTGTATTTTCTTTTGTGACCTCTTTGTATTCCATAAATAGAGACATCTACTGTGATATTAACTCTAAGCAAGTTACTCTATGGGTAAAGAAAACTGAACTTTTCCCTAGCTCTAAGGAGTATACAATCTACATGGCTAGACAAAAATTGTCATTAAGAAAAAGACTAGTGAGGCACTTAGGTGGCTCAGTCTGTTGAGAATCCAACTTTGGCTCAGGTCATGATCTTGCACTCTGTGAGTTTGAGCCCCATATCGGGCTCTGTGCTGACAGCTCAGAGCCTTGAGCCTGCTTTGGATTCTGTGTCTCCCTCTCTCTCTACCCCTCCCCCACTCACACTCTGTCTCTCTCTCTCTCTCAAAAATAAATAAACATTAAAAATTTTTTTAAAAAGAGACTACTAAATGCAGTATATGTTAATAAAATGCCTATAAAAATTGCCTAGAAAAATATGTTTCTTGGTGTTAAAAAATAATTATTGAAATATATATCCTTGAATCAATTACAAGGTAAGGTATTAACTCTGTTTTATTTTTCTATTTTTATAAAAATACTAAATATAACTAATATAACCTTTATTCAAAATTACTAAAAGAATGGTTGAATTTTCTAGGTAAAAAATAGGTGCTTTGTTTTTTATTTGTTAATTAAAAATCACCCAAATGAACCAAGTTTCTTAGATTCCATGTTGCCGATGTAGGAGTCCTCAGTCTTATATTAGCAATTAGATATTTTTCTGACTAAATAGAAATGAACTTGACCCAATCTCAGGACCATAGATTTCACCAAACAGTTGCAAGCCAAATCCTAATCGGCCTGTCACTAAAACTCCCCAGAATTCATCAGTTCCTCAAAGAGAGGAAGACATTGTAAGAAACAAATCTATTAGTGGGTACTGTTTTTCTCATTCATTCTGATTGTTGACTTTCATAAAATGAAATATTGCCTTAACTCAGTTTTTTGATGCTGCACATAGATTTAACCCAGAAGAAACTGTTATAAAGTTGAAGTGGATTGCCTCTGAAGGCAAATCTTTGCTTTCCTTATTATAATTATATTAGTGTGCTTAGGTTTACAGATTAGGTACATATGTGACTTTGATTTTTTTAAAGGTCAATATGGTGTTTTAAAAAGGGCCAGGAGAAGAGCCAGCCAGTCAGAGGGAAGAGCAAATAAAAAGGTCCAGAGTCAGGAAGGAGCTTGGTATGTTCAGGAAATTAGGGTGGGATGGGGAGGAGATTTTTAGGGCATAAGAGAATACTAGTAAAATGAGGAGAAATCACAGAGTAGGGGACTATAAAAAGACCCCTCTCAGTGTATTTCTGTCTCCAGGTTACTCTCTGAAGGCAGTTGTTATCTGGAGATGGTTGACTACCCCCATGTTCAATCCACACTCAACATATATCCTTCCCAATTAATTCCAAAGGCCAGTCAGGAAAAGGATTGTGTGTTTTATCTTTGTCCTAGGACTTCCCTGTCTTAGCAAAGGATCTGAAGCATAGTTAATCCACAAAGTATACTTCATTTTCTTTTTGTTCATTAGAGATCAAAGAGGGTCTTAGAGATGTGGTTACAACCCATAACTTTATAATCAAAAGAAGATGACAACAAGTGGTAAGACAAATAGCATTTGGTACAGCTGTGATTATAATTCATGATTCAAGTCTCCTATTGCAGAGTTGCAACCTTACCTGATTGTTATTATAAGAATAAAGGGATAATGTCAAAATATTCCTACTAAGCCAAATAAAATTGGGAGGTTCAAGAAATTTTGTTTTTTTAAAGTTTATTTATTTATTCTGAGAGAAAGGGAGGGAGGGAGACAGGGAGAAAGGGGGAGTGTGAACCCCAAGCAGACTCCACACTGTCAGGGCAGAGCCAGATGTGGGGCTCGAACTTACCATAAGATCATGACTCAAGCTGAAATAAAGTCAAATGCTTAACCAACTGAGCCACCCAGGTACCCTAGGAGGGTCTAAGGAAGTTTAAAAGCTCTTTAAGAGTTAATATAATATGAATAGATTTTTTTAGTAGACTCAAATACCAAACTTTTGTTGTTGTTGTCATTCTTTTAAAAATCAATTTAGAGATTATCAAATGAGAATCAGAGAAGGATGTGTTTTCTATTTAGATGAAATACATATTACCATGACCCCATAATTCTAGTTCCCTAAATGAATTTAGTATGTTTTGTGATGGAAATATCAAATCCTCAGTAAAGTAAATAAAAGAAACATCAGCAAAAGTAGACTCAAATAGGGGTACATTCACTATAAATTTTCATTTTTATATGTCAAATTTTAGAAACTAGCTTATTGAAATACATATAAAAATACATGTTTAAACATTTTTGGCACTTAATTTTAAAGTGTGTATACCCTTTACTCTTTTTGGAATTATCCTGTATATAAATGTCAAACCAAATGAAAATAATAAATTTTAAAATAGCATTCTTTTTAAACATCTACGCTTGCAGCATGCACAATGCAGTAAAATTAGTCATGTTAGCATGAGACACATCTTACTAAATACCAAGTTTTATTTAAGAGTAATGATATAAGGAATATGAAATTAGGTTATTATAAGGGTAGTTTATATAATAAACTATTCAGTGAAAAAAAAAGTAACATAGATATGAACTGTGGATCAAAAAATTCCACATTATTTAGAAGAATGTGCTTCTTTTCCTGAGGCAGAAAATGCACTTTATCTTATCTTCACAAAGCTTACATAGTGTTTGTTTTTGGCTCATATCCCTAAAGTGCCCTGTTGGCTTCTTTTGCATTTCCTTTGTTTACCTGAGTTGAGAAAAGTTCCCTTTTAGACCCAAGTGCTATTGTAATAACTCACCTCAAGATTCAGAGAGAGAGAAAAAAATCATCAGTCCAACTACCTCAGTGCAGGAGAGATGAGCCTGTTAAGGACTCTTAGGGAATTAGCAAACACACACCTTTCCTGACACTTATTAGGGCAAGAGGAGGGAGAAAAGGCTACCTGTGCAATGTGGAAACTGGCCACTGTGAATTAGGCCAGAAGACTCATCTTATTCTCAGTCACATATGGTCAGAAGTGGAAACCTTGAGGATGAAGCCAGAATTTACTTTTTTAGGGCCAAAGCTGCCATAGAAATTGAATAGCAGAATCCCTCATTTTATAAGTAAGGAAACTGATGCCCTGAGAACATGTGTTTTATATCACAAGTTTGTAAAAAGGTAATATAGTCTTAACCCATTGCTCTTTCGTATTATCCATCAAACCAGTAAAAATTTAAGTGGCATTTATTTATCAGGCATCTATCTTGTACCATTAATTTCCTCATTGGAAACATGGTAATGAGCCACAAAAGATCCCATTCCTACCGACCCTTATAGAACTTAAATAATGTGAATTATATTTATAGATATTTGTATAGCAGCTATTAAATAAGGTCTCCAAAAAACAAACATTTGTTTTTCATAGGCCTTAAAATATATTTTTTCTTTAACAAAGCAACACATTAAATCACCAATAGCAGTAACTATTTATCCATTTTCTTGTAACGCTCAGACTAGTTAAAAAAACAAATCTTGTAATAAAATTATGCTATTATATCCCAAGTTTTAAATTCTAAAACCTTCTGCTTCTCCAAGAATTCCAGGATTGCCTTCCACTATTGAAAACAATATGTTAACTGAGTAATTGATAATCGCCTTGAGTTCATGGAACTTCCCCCCACCCACTGAGCATTTGACTCTCTTGCATAGAAAACAAAATGATAAAGAATGAGGAATAATATCTTCGGAGGCTATTGCACTGCTTGAGAAAAAAATAATGCAAATTAAGAGCGTGTCTTAATTTTATACTTCATAAATTATGGTGGTGGGCACAAATTTCCTGGCTGTAAACAATGAAAATTTGGTTACTGTGAATCAAATGAGGAATCAGAATATCCAAAGCTACATTTTCAGTTAAGCAATTTTGTTTATAAACTGTTCAAATTACATAGAAAGAATGATCTCAGAGTTGAAAGCAATAATTTTGTTGTTAATTACTTTAATATTTAACTTAATTTTCTGTTTTCCTTTTCCTCTGAAGATAATTACAATGAACTGGTCTTTTGCCTCCTCCGCTCTATTCCAGCCCTAAACATATGGGAACAAAGCAAAGCTTCACAACTTGAAGGAATGGTTTGTTTATAGGGATAGAAGGAACAGAAGCCTGAATTAGCTTTCCACTCTCCATTGACATAATATTAGCTACATGGTACTGACCTCAGTTCCGATACTGTGGGTAACTTAGCATGTTTTGCTTTTGTGTGTTTTCTTAGAGACTAAAACGAGGGTATTTCAAAGGCTCCAAAGGAAGACTTGGTAAAATATTTACAGCATGCAGTCTGGATAATAATGTGAGTTTGTGGATGAGACAATGTCAAAGGAAGATGTTATTATCATAGAGAAAAATAGAGTTGCTCATTATCAGAACCACTGATGCTGCTAGAAGAGAGAGTAGGAGGAGTATAAAAATCTGTATGTGTCTGTGTTTTCCTTCCTGTTGATGAGCATATTATATAGGAACAAACTATTCATTTTAATATTGCGTAAGCATTCTTAGTAGTTCACTGAAGGAAATAATACAAAGGAAGAAATAAGAGAAATGTACCTCTAAGAAAATGAGTTATATCTGTAATATACTTAATCCTAAGGAGCACAAGATCAAGTGCTATTTTCCTAAAACATTTTTTAAAATAATGATAACAGAAGAAAGTGTGGTAGTCTTAAGCATGATTCTACACCAATGATATTGTATTATTTGTTTCAATCCTTAAACCTCCTAGGGCATAATGCACAGTAAGCAATGATCTTTCTTAGGCTAGACCATGCAGGGTATTATTTTAAACTACTTTGCCCAATTTGGCTAGTTGTTTTAACTGTAAATGTCAGATGTGGTATACCAGATGATAATTAATAATATTTGGAGTGCCTATTAATTATGAGGTTAATGAAAATGTTAAAATATTTGAGGACAGTGGAAGTTTACTATGGAATACACTTCATGTACATTTTCTGTAAATTAAGACAAAAAATTTCAAACCAAATATAGTGATAGAACCTAGATAGATATTTTATTAATAAAATAATTTCATATGCACAGAAATCTAACTGATAGTCTACTGGGGTTCAAATGCTAATTTTTAATTTTCTCCTAATCATGACATTTTAAAACCCTGCACTAAGTCCCTGTTCTCTTTTGTTTTAAATTTATCTTGTTCTGTTACTGATCCTCTTGTGTCTGAACACACTATTCATGTCCACATCATCATGCTCTTGGCTGACCATACCCTTTAATTAGTATCCATATTACTATGTACAGAAAATTCTAAGTCTCCAAATATTCAAAGTTTACAATAATTACATATTTTAGTCATACTTTTTAAAAGGGGTTATTTTGCTTTAAACACCATTTTTTAAAGACTGCCTTCAGTATTTTTGTGTGTGTTAATAAGGGCAATTCAAGATAATTGCTCTAATAACCACAGAAGCACAATGGCTTCAAACCATTTCTTGTTAATATCATAGTTTAATGAGGGTCAGTTGACTCTCCTGGGCATCTCCTCCATGGCAGCTTCTGAATATTACATTCCATCTCTCTCCCTGTACATAGTATGCCCTCACTTTTGCCCTAAGAATGCCAGTACAAACTTCCATAATCCAGTCTCCACAGACCACAACCTTAATCTCCAGTTCATCTACAGCTTTGTGCATAAATTCCAGATAGCTCTCTTTTCAGAAAGTTGACCTATGTATAATTTTAGACAAGTTATTGCATGTGCACGTGCATGTGAGCAAACACACACACACACACACACACACACCCATCCTTAATATACAAGAATGGAAGAGGGACAAAAATAACTGGAATAAAATCTTATATTTAGAAAAGGAAAGAATGAAAGACATGAAAAATATCTGGGTTATCTGATTCTTGAAATCTGCAGAATCCAGGTAAGGATAGATATTTGGGCTTCTTACATTGTATGTCTTCATCATATCATAACTTGAATACATCTGGGAGAGCTGAAGTCAATATATTATGCAAAAGAATGGAGACATTTCAAAGAATAGGTTTATAATGTTTGATTTCTTTGGCCAAAACAAAGTTACATCTAGAAGTAAGAGGTGACTGGTGATATGGTCTTCTTTTATGACTAGTGGAAAACTGAATTGGCTTGAGAAAAATAAAATTATATTTGTCGTACCAGAATGGTTGTGTTCTCCTGGGACTATGCATTTCTGCCCTTTTTCTAATCTCAAATCAGCAGATTGTGTTCTATCTAAATTCTGCCTTCTTCACTAAACTGAAAGTGATACATTTAGAATAATTCTTTATTGCAGTAGTGATAACTTCGTGATTGAATCTAAGCTGTACTCAATCCTGCCGTAGATAACATGAAAACCAGAATACTTTTGTGCAATATCATCAATATCCACTATGATTACAGCAGCAAGGGGGTGGTTTGTTATTTGGAATTTATCCATAGCTATCTAGAAAGCAGCAGGACTGGCTAGACATAGGTTTCTTATCTGAGTGCTATTAGCCAAAGTTCAAACTCTTTATAACAATATTTGAATATGTTAGTTTGGTCTTTTGGGCCAGATAAGCATGCTCTTTCTACTCCATATGTATATTATCTCTTAGTATTATATGCATTGGCTATTAAAAGTCAGATCTACACTTTGGTTTGAATGAATTTCTCCCTCTTAATATTTATTTGTGTCAAAAGATAAACTGAGGTATATTAAAATTTTCAAGAGTTTACTAGAAATCATCTATTTGAATCTGGGAGTTTACTAGAAATCATCTATTTGAATCTGGCATTGCAAAACTGAAATTGGTTAGGGGAAATCTTGTTATGTGACATAGCTAGAAGCAGAACAATTAAATGATTTGACTGGCTATAGCCGATGTGATGGCCTTGGTTGGGAAAACCTAGTATGTTATATGGATCAGTTCTTAAATTTCATTTTCTTGGATATTAATGCATTTAAAGAATTGACTCTGGCTTAGATTTTGATTTGCTTATGTAGCCTACCAAGGCAGTAGAGCTACCTCAGTGGAATGGACTCTTTCTAATTATTAACATGTGCAAGGACCTAGGCACACTATTAACAAATGAGGTGAGCACTTGGTATAAGTTTGTCCATATTAATTACTTGTTTTTGTATAGTTACTAACACGCTTAAACAATTATGGTACTCTATGAAATATATACTTCTTTTGTTAAAGTATGAAGATGAGTAAGTGTAGTCTAGTGTAACAATAATAATTTATCCCTAAACATTGACAGAGGGTCATTATTTGATGTCATCAATTTTATGCATTGTCTAGCACAAGCTCTTCTGAATTGAGAGGTATTCCATCTTTAAAGTAGGGAGCACTCATTAGGATTATTAGATTCTTACGAACAAACAAGAAAACCAAGTCATTTTATACCCCATTTGAAGTTATAATCTTGAAAGAGGCAATGTTACAATTAAGTTTTCTTCTGATATTCTGAACATAGAACCCCAACAGGTCTTAATGCTATGCTAAAATTCTCCAAAGTACCTTGAATTGAAACACTGGCTTTTCAAAAAATACTGAACTAAAAATAAACTACTAAATGACATAAAAATAAAATTAAAATTAAATCTACTTATTTATCTGTATTCAATCCATCTGAGCATAATTTAAAATTTTCATCTAATATTAACAGACAACTCAACCAATCCTGAGTAAACCTTACTTCGAACAAGCATAAACTCTGGTAATGGCATGAGATAATTCTATTTTCTTAACTCACCATTTGAATGGTATGACCTTGAAGTTACTATATGTCTTCAAAATTAGATTGCTGAAGATATTTAGATGCTTTCTACTTAGAAGAGTTTACATTTTTACTTGAAAGAAAGAAACTCAATAATTAGCCCTACCTCTTTTCCTACATATTTAATCCATTTAGCCCCTAGAAATTTTAGAGTTATAAAATTTGTCATGCAAAAACGTTTAAGTTTCAAGAAATAGAATCATCCATTAGGTAAAGGAGGAATATATAAGGGTGTGGGGACCAAGGATGATGGTATACTTTCTTTTGCTCACAAGCATGCTCTTCCTCAGTGATGAAGGAGCTTCTACTACTCCTCATATGGTATAAAAAAGGCAACCCAAACCCTGAGTTATACCTCAAGTGTATGCAAATCAAGCTACCTAGAACAGATAGGGAAGAGATTCAATAAGATGAGAGTTTCAAATAACATTCGTACACAAAAAGTACAAATAAAGAAAAAGGTCACTTTAGTTTTCCATAGAAAACTTAAAGCTCATTGTCAAAAGTATCTAATTTTAGCCTTCCACCCTCCTTCTTCATAATGCCAATTTGAGTTAAAAAGACTGCACAAATTTATTTATAGCTACATATATATGCAGCCTTGCAGAGAAGTACGAATCCATGTCAGTTTTACTAGTTCTAAACGGAAAGAGCTTTGATGGAATTTTCCTTGAGTGAGAAATAGAAAATTTAGTTAGAATTAAAATTAAATACAAGAAATGGATTAAATCTATTCTGGGAAACTTTTAGAAGCAGTTTATGTATTTTATGAAAAATGTCACATCATAGCCCAACAGATTGTTTTGTGTTAATCTACCATATTATTTCAACAGAGGTACTGGTTTGAAAAAAAAAAATATTGCTCCATTTAAATGCTAATGTAGATACTGCTAGGAGTTCTCTTCAAGATTATGGGTTCTGAGTACTCTAGTTATAGAACATTTGGCCTTTATAGATAAAGTTCCTTTACTTTAGTTAAAAACCTGTATCTATAAAAGGAAAATGACTTTGTCACTCCGTTGGTTCCTAATATTATTAAATATTTATTAAGATTCAACAGTACACTAAACATTTATAAAGTAAGAATAGAATAGTGTTTACTTTAATTAAGCTAGTATCTGAAGACTCTTAAGGGAGATAGACACATGGTACACACATTTATGTATTGCTTTTCTGGGCAGGATTAGGATTCAGATTCGTAATACCTTCTCTCTTTTGTTTATTCTTATGGAATTAGAAAAAATTACTTAAAATTTCTCTAAGTCAACGATAGTAAGCTCTTTAAAGTGAAGACAGATACATCCAGGATATTGCCCTTACTGCATATAATTAAGCTTAAGATTTGCTTTTTTGATTTTGATTTTGATTCTACTAAACAAGGTTGGTATCCAGAAAAATAAAAAGTATGTTTCTGGCTCATATTAAGACACTGTAATTTATTGTATATCGAATCATCAGACTGTTAGACCTTCATGAGACATCTAAGATACACTCATCCACTTTGCCAGTAAAATACTTAAGGCCCAAAGAACTTAAGTCCCATTGAAAATCCAGTGCTTTTATCAACCTGTCAATCAGGGAAACAGACAGACATTCAAAAGAGTTAATGAGCTGTGCATCTAGACCAAAAAAAAGAGAGAGAGACTGTGAACCTAAAAGAAAAGCCATGGTCTTTTTTCATGCAGATAAACAGGGATCATAATTGTAGAACAATTCCTTTGGTATTGCCATATAAAAACTGAATTCATCTTTAATCTGTTTCCTGGAAATGATGATTCTAAAGCATTTTCCTTAGAATGAGTTAAACCTGCCTCAAAATGAAGTGCTTGGTAAAGTTCAACATATTAGAGGGAAAAAAAATAGGATACAGGACAAGAAGAAGAAAGCTTCTTCCTTGCCAAGTGATCCTCTTTCCATTATTAAAATATTTCCAATACTTATGTGATAAATTCCCCCCCTCCTTTAAGTGAAACATTTCTCATTAAATTTTCAGGGTTAAATTTTACTATTTTAAAGTTAGCATCAGAAAAATACACAAAGATCAGAGACTAGGCATAAATTTCTACGCTTAATGTTTTTAATTAAGTAAGGAGAGTGGGAATGACTCTTCCATACTACCATATGCCAAGACATGACTCAACACACTTGTAACAGTCTTCTTGAGTTACTGTGAAATGTTCATTGTTGCAATGGAGCGTGATACCATTTGGCCTCACATGACAAAAAAGGATTATTTGCCTATTTAGTTCACCTTTGTTCTTTTCTTATCATACTGTGATATATCCAGTGAAACTAGTCGGTATCCAAAGCCAAATACAGAGACTGAAATCATCTCTTGTACTTGGTGGTAAAGATGATGAAGATGATAATGATGCAGGTGGTGGTGAATGATGATCATTAGTAACATGATTACAGACTTGATCATTATATTGAAAATTAATTTAGGACCTCCTATATGCTGAGCATTGCTTTTATTTTAAATGTATTACCTCATCTATTTATGACAATAACTGTGTAAAGTAGCTAATATGGTCATTCTTTTTTTTCAATAAGTAAACTCATATATAGGGAGGTGGAATATCTATATACAAGCCCTGCATATCATATTATAACATCCTAGTTCAACCTAATTATACAGTGTATACTCACATTTATTAATACTCTCAATATATATGATATGTATTTTACATATATCATATTTATTTAAAAGATTGTACAATAATTTGCAGTTCTCAAAATAGTAAGTTCTTGAATTTCAGTTTGCAAACTATCTCCGTTTTTATTTCACTGGTAGATAATACCTGTATATACTCTCTTAAAGTGACCACTCTGTACCACTCTTTAGATGGCTCTACTAAACTGTCTCTAAGGGTTATAGGTAAAAAATATTCTGTTTATGGGCCCCTGGGTGGCTTAGTTGGTTAAGCGTCCAACTCCGGCTCAGGTCATGATCTCACCATTTGTGGGTTTGAGCCCCACATCGGGCTCTATGCTGACAGCTAGCTCAGAGCCTGGAGACTGTTTCAGATTCTGTATCTCCCTCTCCCTCTGACCCTCCCCTGCTCACACATTCTCTCTCTCTCTCAGAAATAAATAAAACATTTAAAAAAATTAAAAAAATATTCTGTTTAATATATCATGACTGCCTTAATTTCTTTATGTAAAATTTAAAAACCAAGATTATGGTGCAATTTCTAATAATTTACACATTCTGTCATTTTCTTATAAGTTTTTACATTCACATTTTAAATTGTTTTGGCTTAACTCTGACTCAATTATGCATTCCACAGTGTTAAAAGTCATATAAAAATATATCCTGATGTGAGCTTCCTGGAAGAGTCAGACCAGATTAAATTGGGAGGGTATTTGAAAACTTCCCAACATTTGTATAGTTATGGTGAGTTGCACTTTATCTTCAGTGTAGCCTGAAGTGAGAGTTTGATATATAGGGAATATTATTTTCTTAGAGCAGGCTAGTGCTATTCAATATAGCATAAATACTTAGATATTTCAGGCTGTTCAAAGAGACAAGCTCAGTAATTCAAGACAACCATCCTTTTCCTTGTCTACAGCAAATGCATATGCTCCCTCTGCATAAAAATGTTGTAGTTCCTGTGATGAACTGAATGTTTATGTCCCCTTTAATTTTACATGTTGGAGCCCTAACCTCCAGCTATGCTGTATTTGGAGATGGGGCCTCTAAAGAAATAAGGTTAAAGATGGGTCTCTGATCAGATAAGATTAGTGTCCTTTATAGAAGAAATATCAGAGCATTCTGCCCCTCTCTCTGGCTCTTTTTATCTCTGTCTCTAACTCTCCCCAAGCTCTCAAGGAAGGGATCATGTAAGGACAAACTGAGATGGCAGTTGCCCACAAGACTGGAAGAAAAGACTCACTAGAAACTGACTGTGTTGGTGCCTTGATCTTGGGGTCCAGCCTCCAAAACTATAAGAAAATAAATTTCCATGTCTAAGCTACCTAGTCTGTGGCATGTTGTTGTCTCAGCCTGAATGGACTAATAGAGTTCCTAAATATAGTTTTCCCTTGTTCCTTTCCATATCACTATACGGTAAAGTATTTTTCATACTGAAATTACTGGGACAGTGTAATACCTTGGGCCAAATTTAAATGCTGTCTTGAGACTTTTCAATTTAGCTTCCAGAGTTATAACATCTGAACTTAGCATAGGATTTAGGGGAGATAGGCATTTGGCGGTAGCCTCTCAGAGCTGTCTGGGGACATGTATCTTTCTTTCTAGATCTTTGGCTTATTTTTGTTTGTTTTAATTTTGATCAAATCTTTTCTAAGTCAAATGTGGGAAGTCAACTAATTAACACTTAATTGTCCCCCACAAAACCTTGTATTAGAAAAATAGAAATTAGAGACTTTTATTTCCAGGTTTAGAATGGGGTTAGTGATGCTTAAAATTATTGGGTTATCTTTTCTAATGAATTGTATACTTGAAAAAATGATATTTTCTAACAAATTATATATTTGAAAAAAGTTACTCTCCTGAAACTAATTGGGATACTAGGATATTCTTAAATACATTTTTACATTTACCTCTTTGGCTCCATTTTGAATTTTATTATTGTATGTGGTCAACAAAGGACTTCAAGCAGATCTAGTCTAGCAAGCTGGCATGAAACTTGCCTATTACTGGTTGTGAAACTGAATGTTAGACATTTCAATTAGTCAACAGTTTATATTGTTACCTCTTAAGAAATAGCTTCTACAACTATTTTTCATTTCTGAAATACTCATTTAAATAAAAAGGAAATAGGTCTTGTCTCTAAGATATTGACACATATTAAGCAATCTGAATGATTTTGATAATTTTATGAAAAATCTTCCTTAAGAATAGTTATTTAGAAAGGTTACAATATTGGAAAGCACCTAGAGAGGTCATTAAATTCTTAAGCTGTGCTGGACAGAAAGGTGAAATACCATTTCAATATATTGATTTGAGAAATCCAGGCTGTTAATACCGATGCTATAGCTGTGGCATTATATGAGACCTTACTATCTTTATTCATGGTTATACTATAATTAGTATAGCTGTGCCATTAGGAGAGTAAGGATTAATTACACAGGCTATAGGTATGCTTTGTAAATAAACAATCACTTATTTATAGGTTAGTTAATGTGATATTGATTCCCCATCTCATTGTGGACCCAGTGTCAAATCCTGACATTAGTCAGGTAAAAAAACTTTTCCTCAAGGATACAGCCTGAATTAGTGAATGGCTTAATATTTTCTGATTTTGTACAAAACTACTTTTACAAAGTTTGAAGGATCATAATTTAAATTAAGCTATTTTAATGGATTCCGGAAGGTGGAATTTTATCATCTTTGGTTGAGGTTTTCTCTGGAAGTATCTGCCTCTGGAGAAATTAGATTCCATTAACTGTCTGATTCACTTAACCTGCAATTCTCAGAAAGCAAACAACACTGGCCGTCACCAGAGTCTTTATATTTGAAGAACAGACCACTTTGGTCTTATAAGCCTGTGGATCCTTTTTTCATCTGCTCAGTGTGCTTAGGTAAATGGTATCTAACTATTTACTCAGAGCCAAAGAAGGATGTAAAAAATGCTTTCACTCTCTGGAACTTATCCAAATTAAAGAAATAAAGTTTCCATTGAAGTACAACTGGCTTTAATCAGGTCAGTCCTCTACTAACTCTGTGTTTTCTCACTTACTTTCCATTCTAGACATCCTTTTTTTCTCTGACCTACGTATCTCTCTTGTACTTACCATTATTTAGAGGCCTTTTTTTTTTTTTTTTTTTTTTTTTTTTTTACTTGTCTGATAAAATCCACAGGGAAAGGGAATGTGCTATTACTACAACTTGCATAGGCAAGTTTTGGGATTTGGCAGCTCTACTTGTGCATTTATTAAACACTCCCCTACCTTCTCCTTCATTGGCATATGGGAATTATATACTTGATTCAATTCCTCCCCCCACCTCTGCCAACCCTCCGCCAAATGATTCAACTTTAGGATGGAAGAAAAAAATGCTGAATCAGTACTAGCAACTTGAATGTATATTTATTGCCTTTTTAAGGAAAGTAATTCTAAGAGTCTAAAAACACCAAGGGTTCTCAGAACTATATGGTCAGGCATGCTGAAAAATATTCTAGGTCTTTCGCTTGGTACTTTTTGCTTTCTGCTCTAAGTTGAAAGTGAAGAATGTTTAAAAACCAACACACTGCTAAAAAACAATTACATAAAAATATCTTATGGAACTGACCTAAGTGGACCTCTATGCCCACTTACATTGGATTAATTTTCACTAAAATTATGTTTTCAAATATAGCAAAGTGTCTATATTCTGAAAATAACTGGCTTTGTCATTTGGAAAGTTTGTCTCCACTAAACCTACCTTCCATGAGTACCCTGCATAACCTGAGAAGAAGTAGGTGGTGGGAGAAACTTCCCATCAAAGGAAAAAAAAAAAAAACCCATGTATTTAAAAAAATTATTATGCTCACACTCTTTTCTTCATTTTATAAAATTTTCTTAAGATTTTTAAAAAAATTACTGCCAAATATGAAAAAAAGAGTAGACTGAAATGTGAGAGCTGTGAAGTTAATATGATATAAGAATCTCCATGTTGACTCACTCATGTTGGTTCATGAATTAGAGTGGTAAGAAAAAGCCATGAGGAGTTAAGGGCTCTGCGCCATGCAAGGTATTGCCTTGCTCAGGACCTTTTTTCATAAAAACTCCTAAGAGCATTGAGAAGACTGATCCTTATACTAAATTCACCAGTGGATATTATTGACCTGACTTGGTAGTTAACTGGAAATTCCAACAGCTTACATAAGATGTTTCATTATAGAAATTTATCTTGTCTGACAGCCACAAATTATTCTGACCATGAAATAGTGGGATAGAAAAGATCTGTCTTTATATATGAGGCAGTGAATTCTTTATAAATATCTCCCTATTCTGTAGTAATGGTGAGACAAAACAAAACAGAAACTCAGATTTGAGGGACTGGTTTTTGCTCATGTTGTATTGAGTACAGTTCTATGAAACTGGTCAATCCTTTAACCTCTTTTGATTTCAGTTTTATATTCTATAAAATGTAAATTAAAATAGTCCCTGTTTTTCTTCGTATTTCACAGGAAATTTGTAAGTAATCAAAATTTTAAGCAGTATGTGTGTGTTTCTGTGTGTGAATTAAAACATTTTGAAAAGTGTAAAAATCGAATTATCAGGTAAGAGAATTTTTAAAAAAATAGTCTAAAAAAATTTGTTCTCTCTTCTTTGGTTAGAAAACCACTTCAATTTTATCCCCTAAAAAGTCACATTTTATATAGTTCTGTACATTCATTCTTTATGCCCAAGTCAGTCGAATTGAAATGTGATTTTATTGAGCATTTATTACATACTGGTACTGGACTAGGCTGGCCTTTTAATAATTTTATTTCTCTACTTTGAAGGTTTGGTTCCTATTTTGATGTAAATGAGTTTTTTTAAACTATGACACTGGTATTTTGAACACATCAGGCATCTTTTCTATCACACCAAAATTTGCTTTATAAATGTGTTTTTCACTTCCCACATCTGTATATTCCACTTGCTCTATCATTTCATCTCATTACATTTTTGAACATGGGACTTTATGCATCCCTCTATGAAAGCTGTTTATTTCTTATTTTTTATATTCCTCTATTCAAGTCCAGGTGACAGATATTTTCTCTTTCTTGAATTTGGAAGCATGGGGAATATCCTCCTTCATTCACCTCCCAGAATCTCAAGAGATTTAGAAATTATGGAGTTAGTAAAGGTATATTCTGTAGAAGTAACATTTTTTAATGTTTATTTACTTATTTTGAGAGAGAGAGAGAGAGTGGGGGGAGGGGATGAGAGGGGGGAGAGAGAGAATCTCAAGTGGGCTCCATTTGTCAGCACAGAGCCCTAAAGTGGGGCTTGATCTCATGAACCAAACTCTGAGATCATGACTTGAGCCCAAGTCAGATGCTTAACTGCCTGAGCTACACACATGCCCCATGAACCTTAAAACCTCTAAGTCTCTTAGAGGTTTTTCATTAAATTAAATTAAATTAAATTAAACCCTTAAAGGATTTTAATATATTAATTCTGACGTATATTAGAATTAACTTTGAAAAAAGTAATTTTTTCATAGATAAGCTGTTCTTAAGAAATGCATTTAAAAATGGTTACTACGTGTCTCTTCTGTAAGTGCTTTTTACATCTGGTATATAGATCAGGTATTATACAAAAATAGATTTTGTTTTATAGCACCTATAAAACACCTATTTTTTAAAGTTTATTTATTTTTGAGAGAAAGAGCATCCGAGCAGGGGAGGGGCAGAGAGACAATCTCAGGCAGGCTCCGCACTGTCAGTGCGTACCCCAACACAGGGCTCAATCCCACATACTGTTAAACACCTGTTTTTAAATGAGAGACTTAGAGGTTTTAAGTGACTGGTTGAAGGGTCTCTAGCCAAAAGGTGGACTCAAAATTTACAGTGAAGAAACTTTGCTCTTCACTCATGTACACTCTGCTCTTCACTCTGTCCCACTCATGGGCAGCTTCCTCTGTGCCTGAAGGTTGTCCTGTTTCCTTTCTGCCCATCCTGTGATGGAGCAGGCAAACAATAACAAAACAAAAAAGGTCAAAACTAAGTGAATTGACTTTCTTTAAAGATGTTAGTTTCTCTCAGAACACCTCGATACATGTGCATGTAATGTACTTGGCAGTGATGCATATTGCAGGATCCCAGTCTCTGTCTATAGGACTGTATCTTCAGTGGATATTTGTATGCCTGTGCTCCGTCTTCTCCGTTTGTCTCTCAGTCTAGAACTGAAGTTAACATGCCTGTTGTCATATTCCATTTCTTTGCCTGATTGTTATTTGTCAGTTTCTCTGTCTAGCAGTATACTTTAGTATGCACCTAATGTGTCTACATATATCATTGTTTAACCTCAGAAGGCTTGCTTTGTCCTATTCCATTTTTCAATTCCTTCCCCATCTGAAAGACTAAATGATTTGTATAATAATGGCAGTGGATGCAATTCATAATCTAACAGGCTTAAATTTGATATATTTGGGACTGTAGCAGTGTGCATATTTCCTCTTTCCTCTGATTATTTAATTGTGCTTGTATCACTCATGTCGACATGACATTAAAATCAGGAGTGATTGAATTAAGTATATACTTACTCTGAAATGTGCTTTTTTATTATAAACACATATGTAAATTTTTATGTGTATATTAACCTTAAACAAGATGTTATGTCACTAAGATCCCATATCTAACTGATTTTTCAATCCCAGTTCACTGGATTATAACACAGTGCTTCGAAGAGCATAAATTTTCTCACAGTGCTTTATAATAAGATTCTAAGAAACTGATGTAAAGACATATAATTGACGCAGGACATATTCTTGTGCTGGCTAGCTGGGGCAGTAGTTCCACCAGAGTGCATGACTCAGGACCAATGATTACTTCTAACATTGAACAAGGTAGCTAAATTTTCTAAAATTCCATTTTCTCAAACTGGAATTATGAAACTTGTCTCAAATTGTCACTATGGGATTTTTGTTTCTAGTTATGATGGAGTAATTGGCACCAGATTACCAGGCTAGCTCTCCTGCCAAAAAACATACATATACACGTATATGTGTGTGTGTGTGTGTATGTGTGTGTGTGTATGTATATATATATATATATATATGTATATACACACACACACATACACACACACACATATACATATATCTGTTTTAAGATGTTGTACCTAAGCCAAATTATATTATGATATCTGTAGCAAAAAGGGTTTTTAAGGTGATCCTAGCATTTTGCCTGGAGGAACTTCCCAGACAGCAGTGCAAGGAAGTGATGCTGGGGTTGAATACAGAAACCTTGAAGTGTTGAGAAGGGAGAGATTAGAGTTCTTGACTTCAGGGTGGTCTGGAATTTTTATGACAGGACACCATAATGAGTGTGTTGAACAGAGAAGTTCCATAAATTTGTATAGGAGTCTTCTTAAGTTTTTGACCATATAATATATGGTGAATATAGGGTGGATCTCCATGAATCTGACAGAAAAGTTATTTTGAGGCAGTAGAAACTATATAGTACATTGGGATATGTAGAAATTCCAAAAAGGCAATCAAGAGACCTATTTGAACACCACAGGGATTTGGTTAAACCCCTGGAAGACCATGTTTAAGGATTAAGATGACTGGAGTCTTCTAGGCCTACACTAACTAAGCTAAAAACAAATATCTAAAAGATAAAGCTGATCCTTTATTAAATTAACTAACTAACCCTCCAAAAAGAATCTTAATAAGTTTTAAATGAAGGCAATAAAATTCATTCTCAACATTTTAGTATCTATAATGTATCTATAAATGTATCTATTTAGTATCTATAATGACTACCATACAATAAAACATTGCTAGATATATAAAACAGAATAATGGGTCCCTATTGTCAATGCATATTTTTCATGTTATATGAATTATATACTGTCTTGTTACAATAAAGTAAGCTATGGAAAAGAAAATGTTATTAACAAAATCTTAAGAGAAAATACATTTGTGGTACTGTACTATATATATATATTATATATATATATATATATATAGTACATTTATATATGGACCTGGGAAGGTCAAACCTGGTTGTTCAAGGGTCATTTGAACCTAGTAATAAGTTCAAACTATACTGGAAGCAAAATTGGCAATTAGAAATACCTCAACTTATAATTACATTTAAAATTTAATCAGTCCTTTATCACTGATAGAATTAGTATATTGAAAACTTAATAAGATACACACCTATTAGAATAGCTAAAGTCCAACAAAAATGTACACTACCAATTGCCAGGGAGAATGCAGAGCAACGGGGCCCTCATCTACTCATCTAGTGCTGTTGGGGAGAACAAAGTGGTTTCAACTCAGAAGACAGTTTGACAGTTTCTTACAAAGTTAAACATAGTCTTACCATGCAATGAGGAAAACACGCTCCTAGATACTTTTCCAATAGACTTGAAGGCTTACATCCACAGGATAAACTCCTTTTGAATTTTTAGAGCACCTTCGTTCATGATCTCCAAACTGGGGGCACCCGAGATGCTCTTCAATAGGAGAATAGACAAATAAAGCATACAATAGAATATTATTCAGTAACAAAAAGAAATGAGCCATCAAGCCATGAAAAGACCTGGATAAATTTAAGTGCATATTGCTAAGTGAAAGAAACCAGTCTTTAAAGGTTACATATAATAGATTCTAATAATAGGAGATTCCAGGAAAGGCAAAACTATAATGAAGGCAAAAATATTATGATGGCTTCGGTTTGGGGTGGAGGTGAAGGGCTGAATACGTGAAGCACCTGGGATTTTCAGAGCCGGGAAACCACTCTGGTACTATAATAGTAGGTACATATCATTATGCATTTGGCAAAACTATAGAACTTCACGGTACAAAGAATAAAACTTAATGTATGCAATTAAAAAATATCACTCAGGAAGTGAGAGCACCAGGAAGAAACGTAAAAAGTCAGAAGCCATTCTAACTGTAGTACAAATATATGAAACAAACTACTAAATGGGATAAGGAGAATAGTGCTAACCTTAGTAACTTCAGAAAGGGGTAGACTCCTAAATCCGAAGGCAAAATAAACTGTATGATAATAATTACTGTATGATAATTGATGAAGTTGCTTCGCTTGAGCATTCAGGTTAACAATATTGATTATTTACATATGCAGGACTGAAAATGGTATAAGCTGATAGCATGTGGTAGAAGTTCAATCTTTCATTGTTGGAGTGGAAATTTATGGATAATCATGAGCACAAGACTAAAATGGTCCATAGGGTAATGAATTCTAGTTGGAGATTTCAGAATGAATTAATGCTTAGCTTAACATAGATACAGGTGATTACAGGAAGTATAGATAAGTGAAGATACATAGTAGTGCACAGGAATGTATTTCAGTGCTCTTTCAATGGAAGAGCATAGAAGCAAAAATACTCTGGTAGCAACTAGCACCCCCAGCAACTATATCTTGATATCTAATGCCATTATCCAATAAAGCGAGCCAAGCCTCCTTGGATAAATGGCTGACCTAGTATTGGTGCCCATAATATTAAAAATATGTAAAAGATGATTTTGGAATATGTAATAAAAAATCCACTCACCAACTCACACATATTTATGGGAAAATGGCAAAGAAACATAGTCTGTGCAACTGAAAGAACTTGCAACATTTTGAGCATAAAAAAAGTAATATTGCATAATAACCCCAAGTACAAATAGTATTCATAAGTCCATACTGATACAAATAAATTATTTAAATATATAAATAAATGAAGGAAATGAAACAAATCTTATGTGCACAAAAATTTCAAATAATGTATGTATATAGACTACCTTAAAGGAGAATGTGCATAAATCCCTACTTCTTAAGTGTAGATTTCAACAGTAACTGCTTTCCAAAAAATACAGTAGAAGAAGTGGTGATAGGGGGAGAATAATTAGAGAGTGGAGAAATTTAGCAAATACTGCCTGAGTCCTGTGATCAATGTCAACATGAATTGTGATAATTCATGTGGATAGTATCTAATCTTGTTATGATGTGATGAAATGACACGTTATCATTCTTGACTTCCACCCCCCCACACCCAATCTCATAGCCCTATTCTAATCACAACAGAACTATCAGAGAAATTGCAATACTCGAACAGTCCTAAAAAGTGTACAGGACAGGAAAAATAAGGACAATCTGAGAAATTGTCACAGTTTGAAGGGACCTGAGGAGACATCACAATCAATGTGGTATCGTGGATGGAATCCTGAAACAGGAGTAAAAGGCATTAGGTAAAAACTAAGGGATTTGGAATACACTATGTATTTTAATTAACAATAGTATAGCAATATTGGTTCACTAATTATAATGAATGGAGCATACTAATTTAAAATAATAGGAGAAACTGGGTGCTGAGTACACAGAAATTTTCTGTACTATATGATTTTTCTGTAAATCTAAAACTGTTCTAAAATTAAAAGTTTTTGTAGTATCAAAAAGAATGCAGATTTATACATGTATATTATCAACCAACTTGATCTAACTTTCTTGGTACAATGCCACATTTTTTTAAAGTTTGTTTATTTTTGAGAGAGAGCAAAACAGAGGGAGAGGCAGAGAGAGAATGGAAGACACAGAATCCAAAGCAGTCTCCAAGTTCTGAATTGTCAGCAGAGACCTCAACGTAGGGTTCAAACCCATGAACTGTGAGATCATGATCTGAGCCAAAGTCTGAAACTTAACCCACTGAACCACCTAGGTGCCCTGATGCAATGAATGCTCCATTGAAAACTCACAGTATGCTGTGCGCTTGGGTGGCTCAGTCAGTTAAGCGTCCAACTCTTGTTTTCGGCTCAGGTTATGAAAATGCAGACCTTGCTTGGGATCCTCTCTCTTTCCTTTTCTCTCTGCTTCTCCTCTCCTTTTCCTGCTCTCTCTCTCTCTCTCTCTCTCTCTCTCAAAATAAATAAATAAAAACTTTAAAACCTTAGAATACATATTCTTTTTACATATGCATGAAACATTCACTATGATGGACCTTAATATCCACTGCCACTAATTAAATATAGTGGCATGTATACATACATTCTCTGGCCTCAGATCACTTATGTGATCAATATAAAAGGATATCTTAAAAAATTAAATGTTTGGAAACTAATAAACCATTCCACTGTATACATATAAAATGACGAGGATAGCAAACCTTGGGCCTGAATGATAATGAACATGCAACTTACCTAACTTTTGGGACATATCTGCAGGGTCTCAGAGGGAAAAAAATGTATACATCACAAAATTACTGTATTAGAAGAAAGGAAGATTAGAATAAATGATATGAAAAGATAAGAGCAGATATCAGTAGAATAAACAATAGAGAATAATCATAAAAATAGATCAGCATTTATAAAATGAAAAAACCTAGGTAGACTAGTGAGAAGATATATGTGTGTATCTCACTATATATTAATACATATTAAGGATTTAATTACATACTTAATTAAGTAATTATTAATTAGGGATTAACATATAACCTTAAAATATTTCAGCATAGCAAATAGTGCAATTTATAAAATGCATTATATACCATGATATTTGTTTTACCTGAGTAAAATACAATTTGGTTTTACATTTGAAGAACAAGCAATACAATTTATCACATTTGTAGATTAAAACAGAAAAAATGATTATCTTAATGGATTTTGAGAACCTTTCATAAAATTCAATTCATGATAGCAAATTTCTGCAAGAGAATGAAAGAAAGGGATTTCCTCAAATATAATAATATCTGAGACAAATCTACACCTATAATCCTAATAACTGGTACTGAACATTGAACTGAACATGTTTCTCCCTGAAAAAGAAGCAAGGCAAGAATGTTCGCTTTCATGATTTCTAATCAGCATTATACTAGAGGCACTAGCAAATGCAAAAAGGGGAGAAATACATTGAAAGATAAACAAATGGGATAAGACGAAAAAATTATTTATAATTTTGTGTAGATGACATACAGAATGCTAAGATACTAGAAAAAATGCCTTATATATAACAAATGCACTTAACAAGGTTGCATGTATAAGATCAGTATATAAAATTCAACTGCATTCTATTAAGAAAAACAAATGGAAAATAGAATTTTAAAAGTATAATTTAAAATATTATAACAAATGCAAAATTCTTAAATATTTATGTCTAGTTTCAATGAAAAACAAATACAATTTAAAAATAGTTGAGAGATGCCTCAATGGCTCAGTAAGTTGAGCATCTGACTTTGGCTCAGGTCATGATCTCACAGTATGGCTTGTGAGTGGGAGCCCCGCATGTGGCTTGCTGCTGTGAGCTCAGAGGCCACATGTGCCCCCTCTCTTTCTGCCCTTCTCCCACTTGTACACTCACTCTCTCAAAAATAAATAAAACATTAACAAAATAGTTGAAAGAAATTAAAGAAAACCTTAATTAATGGAGAGATACACCTTATACATGCACTTGATGACTCTATATTTTTATATACTATATGCTATATACTCTAAAATATATATACTCTATGTACTCTAAAATACCTATGCTTACATATTGACATATAGTTTCAAAGTAATCCCAGTTAAATACAATGTGCTTTTCTTGTAAAAGTTAACAAGCTGATTGTAAAATTTATATGGAGATGTAATGGACGCAGAATAGTGAGAATCTGCTTGAAAAGCAACAGTGTTTCAGGGCTCACATTACCTGATTTAGTCACATGATCTAAGCTTTACCTAATACTGTGGTAGATCTGATGAACAAACACATAGTTTAATTCAGTGGAAAAAGGAATGAGGAAACACTTGTATGGTCAATTAATTTCTGAAAAATGTACCAAAGCAGCTCAACGGAAGAAAAAATATCTTCAAGAATCCATCCTGGAAGAAGTGGATATCATAAGGAAAAAAAAATAAACTACCTCACACTATACACAGAGATTGAATCCTCCATGAAGAAGGAGGTTAACAACCATACATTGTTACACCTGTTGAAGCAGGTGACAAGATGCCTTTGTGTGTCCATTGGTGGCCAAAATTAAAAATGTTTCCAAAAAAATTGAAATCTAGGTCTTGGGATAATGAAGTCTGAATATCTATTACCATCCGATCAGAACCAGATAGCATTAGTGATGTCAGGCAAGAACTATCCAGTTGAACACTGTTATTTCTACAAGATGATGAGAAATAATAATTTCTTGTTTTAAACTGATATTTCCAGACATGCCTTGTTTCTCAACAATAGATAACCAAAATGGAAGGATCTCACTGCAGAGAGAAAACAAGCAAAAACAAAACAAACAGAACAGTTGAAAACAGCATACGTACAGACATTTAAACATGGCAGGAGATAATCCATAATAATGGAATTCAGATGGCACAGAGAATTTATGACCTCAAGAACTTATGGCAATAGATTATCTGAAAGAATATAAGTTATGTAACAGAATTGTTAGATAAAATAAATCACAACTTCTCTGTTTTACTTGAGAGACTGAATTTTATCCTAATCAAAGCTGAGACTTAATGTGAATTATGAACAGTGCTGGGTATACCTTACCATGAATGATAATGTATGACTTGAAGTGAAATCATATTTAATAAAATCTAGCATTGTTTATATTGACAAGCCAAGGGAGTAACCAAAAGTTCTTATTGTAAGTAATTAACTTGAGTATCCTAAGTACTTTTCACTAGCAGATAGTTTATTTTACAGCAATTAACTGTTAGAGCAGCTGCTATATATTTATATTATCATGAACTTGCATTGTTTTGAACTGTAACTTGACCGGGGAGAGCAGAGTAGCTTGAGGATATAAACACTATTTATTATATTGTTTCTTGAGAAATGATATTCTGAATATTAGAAAACTAGGTTATAAACAGATAATTAAATGTGAAAATTAATTTTGTTTAATGGGGATCAATTACCTAGTATGAACAATATAAATCGTTTAAGCTTAGTTGTTAAAAACAACATGCATATTCAGAAAGTCTATGATTACCCTTTATGAATAATAAGTAGATATATTTTTAGTTGTTACCTACGATATTAGAGGAATGCTAACAGCACTTAGCTTGACAATGAACTTTCAATTCCAGGTCAAGTTGTAGCTAAGCATCTGCTGTGGCCATATGTCATCTCAGTAGACTGCCACCAGGTGAAATTTGTAATGTGACACTAAATTCTAACAACTATCACAGGAGATGCTCTAATCCATAAGGCTTTCCCTTGCTTGCCCCTCACCCTCTGCTCCCAGTCCCAATGTGGAAGGCAACTCCACATTTCAGCTAATATTATTTGGGTTCCTGCCATGAAACTGGAAAATATCCCTGTCTACAAAGACTCTACCACTGGCATCTAAAAAGTGAGCATAAGATTAAAAGCCAGAGAAAGAAGGGCACCTGGGTGGCTCAGTCGGTTAAATGCCTGACTTTGGCTCAGGTCATGATCTCGCAGTTCATGAATTCCAGCCCTGCATCAGGCTCTGTTTTGACAACTCTGAACCTGGAGCCAGTTTCGCATTCTGTGTCTCCCTCTCTCTCTGCCTTCCCCTGCTCCCATTCTGTCTCTGTCTCTCCAAAATAATAAAAAACATTAAAACATTAAAAGAGAAAGAATGCATTACTCATGCTGGATGGATCCTACAGTTTTCACTCTCAGAGACTTCCAAAGTGTGTTTAGATTTTCCTTTACTATTTTGAGGCACCTTCCATAAAGTGTGAACATCCTTGATTCAGTAAGACACTTGCAATCCCTTAAATACTTGTAAGTCTGATTCCATAGTTAAGCTGTTGTGTCCATTTTTCGTTAACATAGGTCAATCTATTTGCTCTTTAAACAATGAAGTCTCAATCTGTCAGTAAATGAAACATACTAAAATATGTCAAATTAGTATAAAAAGAGAAACATTAAGATATTATCCCACATAATTTTAAAATAAATGAAAATATTTTATTTTATTTTATTTTCCACACTCAAATTCTCAAGCAACAGTTTGGCCTAAAGTAGGAATGGGGAAATTCAGGTATAGAAACACCAGTGTAGCTAAAAGTTACTGTATTCAATTAGACAAGATACACTTTAGTTTTTACACTTTAAACACACTTATACAGTTTGTACCTGGATATTAAAACTACATCCATTACATTGCTGTTTTTTTAAATATTGCTGAAATATAGTTGGCATACAATGTTATATTCATTTCTGCTGTACAACACAGTGATTTGACAATTCTCTACATTATGCAATACTCACCCCAGTAAGTGTAGGTACCATCTGTCACTATATATGTTATTAAATTAAAGCTTTTTCTAATCTGCTCACCTAGAAGAAGAGAGGTTCATAATGTTTCAATCAGATTTGGGAAAATAATCTATGCCAGGCAGAATTCTAAAACACCCCAGATTTCTCCCCCACCCCGATATATGTGCCCTATGTGCCTTGAGTGTAGGGAACCTATGAATATGATAGGATGCTATTACTGTAATTAGATTCCAAATCCCTTCACGTTAATCAAGACAGAGATGATCAAAGTGGACCTGACTTAGTGAGGGGACCTATTTAAAAGAAAATGAAGCATCAGAAAGATGCCGCATATTATCCTTGAGAAAGCTGATCACCAGGCTGTGAAGACCATGGGACAGAGCACAGTGGGTAGCCTCTTAGAGTCAAGAGCCTCCTTCCTATAAAACTAGAAGGAAATGAATTGTGCCATTAACTAATGAGTTTGGGAATGGACTCCAAGCTTAAAGGGGAATCACAGTCCCTGCCAACGCTTTGATTGCAGCCTGTGGGAGCACAGGACCCAGCTAATACATGTCTGGGTTCCTGACCTATGGAAACCATAGAATGATAAATGATATTTACACAGCTAAATTTATGGTGATTTGTTGCAAGGCAATAGAAAACTAATATATGGTCATATTGCACTTTTACTCTCTCCAGAACACTGAACTGAGTAAGAATGATAACAAGCATGTAAGTCCAAGTCCAATTCAAATAATACCAAGCCAACCTCAACTGATTTTTGTTCTTTCTCAGCTATGAAAAGGTTAGGTGCTGTACATTTGGAAGGCATAAAATCTGTATTTTTGAGTTTGAAAATATAGTGACTGGATGAATAATACACATATATATTATGTATCATAGTTTGTGTATCTTATCTAATTGAATACAGTACCTTTTAGCTACACTGGTGTTTCTATACTTGAATTTCCCCATCCCCATCATATCATATATTGCATACCTTTGGGAAAATAAAAATAATGGCAATCCTCCTAAAAGTTGCAAATCATCGAATAATATGTGAAATGATATATATATATATATATAGTATCTTATATATACACAAATCTGTGGGATAGCTACTCAGAACTCAGCAATCAGAACTGTTAGTCATCTTGTAATTAAGAGGAAAAAGATTTACATGTGACCCCAGGTAGAAGGCAGCAGCATAGGGGCACCTGGGTGGCTCAGTTGGTTGAGCGACTGACTTTGGCTCAGATCATGACCTCGTGGGTCCTGGGTTTGAGCCCTGTGTTGGGCTCTGTACTGACAGCTTGGAGTCTGCTTTGGATTTTGAAACACCTTCTCTCTCTGCTCCTCCCCTGCTCATGCGCGCCCTCTCTCTCTCTCTCTCTCACTCTAAAATAAATAAACATTAAAAAAATTTTTTTAAAGGCAGCGGCATATGACTTAATAGTCCAGGTTGGCAAGCCACAGTATGTGAAATATCAGCTTTACCTCTTACTACCTAGGTATTCATAAACATGTTATTTAATGTCTCGGTGTTTCAGTTTCTAAGTCTATAAAGTGGGGATATCCACTCTCTTGTGACAATTCTTTGCAGGCTGCATGAATTAAATTATGTAAAAATTTTCTTACACATAATAAATACTTATAATTAGCATTACTCTGTGTCAGAAGTACGGACCTTAAAGTGCTGCCTATATAGTACATTACTATGGATGGTTATTTTTTGTCATTTCTAGCAAAATAATAGCTAACTTGAAATAATTCTCCTCAAAAATGGAAACTCTCAAAATGAAGTGTTGGGTTCCAATGCATGCTATGCATAATTAACGTGTTGCTTAGCTAGATGCATGATTTGTCAAGGTCTTTAAAGAAGATAATGTTGATTTTTAATCTAAAATTAGCAACTGATTTGTTTGCTCTGTTCAACATTGTATTTAGTCTTCCCTTTCCCCTTCAAGTTACCTTATTTGCATATCTTTAAACCACCCTATTTGGTTTTATCATGTGGCCATATTCAGTTTGCTTGGTTGTGTATAAATTGCCAAACTGAATTCATCAAAAGAGTAATGAATACTACATATGATATTCATTATTTTGATTTTCAATAGAGTAAATTGCATCCAATTTGTTACTCATTTCACTTTGAAATGAAACAGATAGTTTTTCCAATAATTATTCTCTTTTATTGACAATAACCAGTCTCTTACATGAATACCAAGTAATGGTTTTATTATATATCTATAAGCATAACTTTTCATCAAATGGAGACAGTTAGTTATTAAATTGACTATTTTTTAATGAAACTTAGCATTGAGCAATACAACCTAAACAACACAGAAGGTAAATACAATCCCTGTGGTAAGAAGCATAATGCACTTCCTTACCCCCAAAATATCTACATCCTAGTCCCCTGAACCTGTGAATATGTTATGTTACATGACAATTGGCAATTAAAGTTGCAGGTGGAATTAAATTTACTGAAGAGCTTCCCTTAACATATGAAGATTATTCTAGATTATCTGGGTGGGCCCAGTGTCATGGTTTAAAAATGGAAAGAAATGCAGAAGTCAGAATGATGCCATGTGGGAAGGATTCAATCTACCCTTTAGAAGTTGGAACAAGAAGGTCTTGAGCCAAGGGTCAAAGGCAGCCTCTGGAAATTGGAAAGACAAGGAAATGGATTCTCCCCTAAAGCTTCCAGAAAAGAACAAAGTTCTGTATCCCTTGATGTTAGGGGAGACCTGTGTTAAATTTCTGACCATCAGTACTTTAAGATATTAAATGTGTCTTGTTTTAAGTCACTCCATTTGTGGTAATTTGTTACAACAATTACCACAATTGTTAGCAGTAGAAACTAACATGGTCCTCAGCTTTTGGAGGGGTACCGTCCTTGCTGACTTAGAGACTAGCAGACTAGGTGCAAACTGAACACGTGTGACCATAGACACATGTAAATTCCAGACAGCATAGTTTACAGAAAAGGAATATTTCATGAGCCCCCATTAGAGAAATGTTACAAAAGTGACAGCAAGTCTACCAACAGGAACACATCTAGCAATTGCTGCCAATTTCACAAACTGCAAACGACTTTCTTTGGAGGACAAAAAAATGTTAGCTTAAGACATCACATGAATCTATTGTATATACTCTATTGTAAAATACCTAGTGATTTTAAATTTTACTCAGATTGTGATAAATATCATACAGGTTTCCATATTTTGCTTAGCAGCTTAAAGATAGGGCCCCTAGATCCATTGTTCACGTTGCTTATTCAAGGGAAATATATGTATACATATATATGTATATGTAAATATAAATTATATATATATAAATTATGTGTATATATAAACATGTGTGTGTGTGTGTGTATTTTTAGCCTTTTCAAAAAAGAGTAAAGGAGAACCATTTTGGTATGGATTTAGAACTATATGGCTATATTCACTTATGAATTTGTCGTAATGAATTGGAAGATGCTTTTTTTTTCTTCCATCCTCTCATAAGAACCTTCTTGCTTTGCTTGCCAGCATTTGAAGAGAAATGAAAGAAATAGTTCATAAGGTATGAAGGAGTAGGAAATTCCTTCCTAAAGTTGTCATGTTATCTTTCTGGCCACCTGGCCCTCATTCTGACACAGAGAGACCAGTTTAGTTTATTATTTAAACCTGAACATATCGGTTCTTCAAGAGAATGCTAAGATCTAAAGGAGGTACTTCACTGCAGACAAAAAATTACTGTGACCTTGACTACATGTTTCATTAATAGTGAACTATTTTCATTTCAACTGTCTTCTTATATTAAAGTAGCAGGTTGTGTTGAACGTAAAACCATGGAGAGGAATTGTGGCATATGAAATTGTGACATATTAAAGATTTTCGACGTTACAAACTATTGAGAGTTATTTATTTCCAGAATGACAATGTGGTACATATTAGAAAAGCAACCTATAGTGTGGCAAATTATTTTAAAGATTTAATTTTAAACTTTAAAATATAGGTTTTTCATATTTCAGATATAGCACTGATTTATAAGCAGTTATTTAATGTTTTCTCCTTTGTCCCTCTTCCCCTCTCTTAAAGAAGCATGGATATCCAACTCCTTAAAAAAAGAACTGGTACAATGAAATGAATATGTTGCTTCTCGCTGCATTAAAATGCAGTATATAATATGGAATTGACAAATTAAAAATTTTTCCAAAACAGGAAATATACAAGCAAGAGTCAACATACATAATACTTACTACATGAGGGCACTGTTTTAAGCATTTTATATGTGTTAATTCACTTAATGTTGCAGAAAGGTAGGAACGTTATTTCTTGCATTTTATACAAGATAAGTCACACAGTAGATCTGGTAAGCATAATAACCTTGCTAGTAGAGAAAGTTTCTTTTCCATGTTTCTATCCAATGCATAGATTAAAATGAATTTGAGTTCTTTGGTTGCAAATAATAGAATAAATGCAAAAAATAAAAGGCAAGATAGTAAAGAGAAAAGAATTTTAAGGGCACAGTAACATCTGGAGAAGCACAGGAGGTTATAAGGAAGAGATTGTAGCCATGCAATGAAAAAGCACTTAGAATTACATTTTCATCTTTCACTCATCATTTTCTTCTGTTGCTTTGTTCTTTCTTCTCTGTAGATGAGTCTTCTCAGTCCCCTTATCTACATGGTTACTAGAGGTTGGCCACCCCATCGCTCCTGAGGCCTATTTCTTTCATTCCGCGATCAATCCATATGAAACTTGTCCTAATTATACATTCTTATGCTGAGAAATTAGGTTGGTCAACTTAGTTCAGGTGTCTGTCTCTGTAAAAACAGTACTACTGTTAATAACTTGTCATTCAGTGAATAAAAGAAGTCAAACAGAAGCAGTGGACTAGAAGATACCATTATTTTGTTTGGAATTTTCCAATGTAAACTAATGTATTTGTTACACATTATTAATTCAAACTCATGTGATACCACCATGATACCACCAGCTGAAGATCTGTGCAAATTATGCAACTAGACAAAAAAAATCAAAGCTAAAAAAAACTATTATTTGGCTCCCAACTCCTCCCACCTGAAACATGCACAAAAATGCTATAAGAGTGCACATACACTCCATAATATAAGGAAATATTTATATGATTATATTAAAATAGTATAAATATACATAATTGTTGTTATATGTTTCTAATGCGCTTTAAATATCACTAAGTGTGAAACAACTCATCTTTAAAATCTTATGATTCTTCCGTTTTGTTATATGAAAATTTTTGATTCCTTAAAAAAATAAATTCCATTATTATATACACATGATTAAAAAAATAAGCAGTTGTAATTTTAATGGGTCAATTTTGTACCTGCTTCTAGCACATTTCCTGACAAGCTATATTTGGAAGTTTACTATTAATTAATTTCTGCATAAAACATAAATCTTATGGATTTTGGGGGGCTTGCAGCACACTTTGGAAAACACGCAGTGGACAAAAATAGCACTAAATGTATGGGGAACATAAGGGGTGGGCAGGAACAAATGTTAATACAAGCAGGAGATAGGACCATGGACCATGTCAACATGAAATACCTTACACATTATAATACTATTTTAAAAATGAAAAATAAGTAAAACTAAACAATATATTGCTTAATGATAAATGTGATAAAAATATATTTGTATTCAAAATATAAAAATTCAAAATTCAAAATTTGGGATATAATTATTACCTCTGGATAGGGAGGGCGGCCATCCGGGGTTTGGAATCACAATGAGGGAAGTATTAGATAAAGAAAGTTAGGGACATAGAGCCATGTTGTGCTTCTTGAATTGTCTATTGATTCTCAGGAACTCATGGTTCATAACTTATGTGTGTGTCACATACATTTTATATATATCAAAAGTTTAAAATAATAAAACTAAAAAAGGAATATATTGATTATATAGCTTAATATAAAATTAGATGCAATTTTACAAACTAATTTTGTACTTTGAACTTTGTTATTTAGAGTACAAAGGAACACAAGGTCCAAATCAGTGTCTTGCTAGGGGCATATGTTCCTTAAGGTTGTGAAAATTTCTCCCCTTTCTCCTCCTCACTTTCCCCTCCCTGGCCTCCTTGGTGATTGCCACAAAAAATTTTTAAGTGACTGCATTTATTTCAATTATAAGTTTAAAAAATTAAACCTAGTACATTCTGCATCATTTCAATGGTTACTTTAAAACTATGTAACTATTAAAACTCTAAAGGCTACATTATAGAATGAATTCAGTAAGTGGATTTACTTCTATGTTTATGATCTGCTGAGTCAACAAATCATTTTACTTTTTAATGATATCAGGTTAATAAGAAAATAATGGAGGTCAAGGAAAAAGTAAACAAAGTATTCTTGCTAAGACAAGACCCTAGGACCTCCTAACACACAATGTAAACTCAAGTTTTAGAGTAATTTGAGTAATAAAACTAAAATTGATTCAACAATGGAATCATCACATACCTGATACTAGAGTACAGTGAACTCAAAAACCCATAGTGGTGTGGCAACTGGTGTTTTCACATTAAGTCATGATTTGGTTTCAGCAAAGCATTCTCTGCCATATTTTGTTAATTTATCACCAAATTTATCAAGTATTTAATGATTTCTATTTAATAAATTTTCGGTTTTGTAACTGTATGATTGCATCATAGTTTATTACTAGCTCCATGTTTATACATTTTAATTAACTTTACGATTTAATAATTTTCATAACCGAAAACAGCTACATATTTTTTTTCTCTTAAAGGCTATCACTAGTTGAACATTTTGAGATTACCAGATTGAGTTTGAAAAGCTCAAATAATTTTCAAGAGTGGTACAATTTGGATGATGAATTTTCATTTGAAAATCTTGGAGTCATATTAACAGAACAAAAAATTTGCATCTCAAATCACAATTGTAAACTACTAAAAGGAGATTAAACCAAAAATGTTAGGTAGCAAGTAGGAAAGCAAACATGTTTATGTTCCCACATTGAGCATTCTGCAATATCACTTTTTAACTTTTCTAAGAAAGCTTGGAAGATACTATACGAATTCTCATTAGAAAGATATTATAACTACTTTGGTAAAATATGACTGGTATTCTTGCATAGCATTCCAGCTCACTGCACGTAGCTCATTACATACAAGATATTCATGTTTACTCGTATAAATCAATGAGTGAATGAATAAATAAATGAACAGATCTTGCAGAAATGTATTTCATATTGGTAGCATGTCTCTCTTTCAGTAGAAGATGTATTCCACTATCCTAAGTGTCAGACACTGGTTATCTCGTCTGGTCTATGCCTGATTATTTCATGCTTCTTTTAATCTCCTGGTGTTTGTTTTCTTGCTCAAATGCTTCTTTTAAGTGCATCTGGATATATTTAAGTATCCAAGATGCCTTCTGATGCCAGTGTCATTTCACTATTATATAATTAAGATGTTCTAAGTACAACATCTTGTAAAGTTTGAGATTTTGTATATGGCCCTAATGTACAAGGATCTGGAATTCCAAAGATAAATTACCATTTGAAGAACTGACCAAGGAAACTTAAATTAATAAAAATAAATTGATCTTAGTGTTTTGAATCCTCTTACGTCCCGTAGAGAAGAGATGAAAGAAAGGAGACAGGGTTTTGGAGGAGAAGACATTGGGAGGAAGATATTTTTGGATAAAAATGTGATGTGATATTCTTTGCTCCCCCGTCTCCCTCCCTATACTTGAAATTCTCGTGAGTGCAGACTCTCTCAAACAGCTATGGAGAGCTTAATATGGATGCCTTCATGCGGGAGGCAGAGACCACTAGGATCTGACTTCCACCTTGGAACCCTTGCAAAATAAAAAGAACTTAAAAACTCTTTAGTGAGTAACGCTATTTTGGAGTCGACCTACATACACTCCCTGATTGTGTGGTAACAATGGATTCCTCTAGGGTTCTCTTCTATTGGATGTGGTCTGTGCTTGAGCAAGTCGTCCTGATTTCTGTACAATAGCGCCACCTGGAGTCATGGAGGGAACACAGCAGCAAGAAGCTGAAGGTACGTATTCACAGCCCAGGAAGAGTGGCAGAGATCCATCTAAAATAGCAGTGAAGATAAAGGTAGAGGAGAGAGAGCCAGCAGAGAACCTTACAAGAACTCAGGAGAGAAACTGTCCAAAATATCAGTCCCCTAGAGATGAATGGTGGTTAAAGTAAGAACTGTCCTTACCTTGAAAACAACATCTAGAAAAGAAGGTGAGAGAAGGAGCTGTTTATGAGAGAGGTTTAGATGAATAAATGGAAAAGCCAACTATATAAAAGCTTCCAGCCTGAAACAGGCTGGCGTTAACATAAAGTGGTAAACAAGCTTTTACATTTCAGAGTTGTGATGAGTATCTTGGGTTGAACATTCTAATTCAAATGCGTCTGTGATAACAATTCAAAGTTTCCCTAAAACTGATTTTATTTAAGGGTGGGCAAAGAAGTCCTGAAAATTACCTCACTAAATATATTTTAAAGGGGCAATGGTTAAGAAACATAAATTTGCATTTTGGATTCATCAGAAGGAATTGTTCAACCTCCAGGTCACATAAGAAAATGTAAAACTTTTCTTAAATAAGCTAATCCCATCTTCTTCACTACACTGTCAAAGAAGGGGCTGTGTTCTTTGACAAGGTTATGTCTGCAATGCCACCTGCCAGATTCCTGTTAGCGACACTGTAGTGCATACTGGAAATACTGTATCAGTGCTCATTTTCAGCTGAGGTCAGGATGAAGACGGATTTTATTTTCCCTTTTCTGTCTTCTTTAATGGTGAATGTCTAGGTTCAGTCTTATATGGATGTGCTTTAAAGTATGGATTTGGAGATATCTTCCATAGTGAGAGGCAGTTATACTTAAGCAACCTGGAAAATTAAAGTTAAAGCATTACTTGAAGAAGAGTCCTTCTGAATATATTCCCATGCAGATTTAAAGCTGTTACTGTCAGTTGTATTTTGTTTTTCATTTCTTGTATATTTGTTGCACTTGCTGCTTTACAGAGTCACCTCAGTACTTATCCTTAGGTGTATAAATTTGGCAATGGTGCCATGTAATTGGTGTTCAAGTAAACCAAATTACCTGGATTGTCATCATTTCCATTACACACTCACCAATTTCAACATCTTCCCTGCAAAAGATGTACAGGAAAGTCTACAATAGGTCTCATTTAAGAATTGCACATATTTCGAAGATACATTAATATTATATATCCTTAAAAGCTACCATCAAGTGAACAAGTCCGTGTAGACATGGATATCTGTTATTAATTCTGTTATTTGGGATTGCTATTTGCAAAGTAATATTTAAGATTTCTGTTGGTCAAGCAGCCTTTCAACACTGAAATGGCAGCTATTACATCTCGTTTGAACATTTTGTATAAGTATGACAAGATGCTTACAAAATCTTTTCCATGTCATGATGTTTATGTAGGGTTTAAAAAATGATGACGATAGATTGGTTGTTTGCCAGCTTATAACCATTATTTTTATTTTCTTTTTTGCTGTGATATAATTGTTTTGTGAATTATTCACATAATTAAAGGGAATGAATAAAACAACATATCTTATGCTTTTGATACTTGAGTTTATCTCAGCCTTTATAATATTTATCTCATTGTCATAACAGTTAACTGATTTTCCATTCGACAAATATTTTTTTATCATATTACCATGTTAGTTGAATAACATCCTGAAATCTCTCATCAAACAAGTAGAAACTCAGTGTAGGTGATACACTCTGGTCATAAAAAGACTCATTTTAAATTTCCTAATACCTCATGTGTAATATATTTAAATAGCACAATTTATTATATAAATAATGTTATTGTGCATGAATTTGTGTACTACTATAGTAACTTGAACAAAGTATTATAGCACAAAGGAATGAGGAACAAATAATGCTTTAGTAATGGAAAATTTTTGAAGTAGGAGATATTTTAATTTTGGTAAAAAGAATGAGTGATAGGTTTCCATGCTAAACGCTATAGAGCATTTGAAATGATTTGGCCTCTGCCTTTCTTTTCTCCCTTCATTCTTTCCTTCCTTCTCTCTTTTTATAAACTATTTCATTGGTTTGTGTTTTCCAAAGTCGTCCAGATACCCGTGAGTACCCAAAGATTATCTTTTCATAATATGGGTATTTATTATGATTATCAGGACAATTCCTCAAATATAGAGTATTTCCATTAACATATATGGCTTACACATGTTAAAATAATCCATTGACTTATAACTTTTATGTTTGCGCTACTTTTGATATTTAACTTCTATAGGTCTTTTTTTTAGTTCAAGAATTATACCCTTCCCTTCTCCCTTGTCTTTCTTACATTTTATACAAAAGCTAATAGTCTGCGCTTTTCAATATCATTTCAAGAAACTACTAATTTCTTAATTGTCACTGAGTATGAAGAGATGCAATAGACTCTTGCTTCCAAATCCTGTAATTTATCTGTATTTTTAAAACACTAGAGGCTAATATATTTCCTTACAATAAAACCAATGTCACCTTGTTTTTCTATAGAACCATTAAAAGGTCTCCATCAGCATCTTTACCAAAGGTGCTTCCCTGTCCTGGTAATTTGTGCTTCAAATACTTTGCTGATTGTGCATTCACTCCGGTGATATTTTGAGTCTCATTTATAGTAGATCTTTGAGTGTCCTTTATGCCTTTATACCAGATGTAAATCCATTTTGACCCTAAAAGTAAAACATCTGAGAAATGTTGAACCCAAACTCTTACTGTTTTCTTTCGCATTTTCATTGCATTGTACCTCTAGAGAAGAGAAGGGAAATATATTTATATATATATATATTTACATATATATGTATTTATAAATATATGTAAATAATTAAGAAGCATATGAATGTAGATAAACTAAATCTCTAAGTTTTTAAGGAAATTTATATTTCATGGGACGAAACATTCAAGATAATCAAATAAGCTCATACCAATGAATACCAACCTACAGAGTAGTAATAGATACTATGAGGATATGTGAAGCAGAGACGACAATGAATAGTGACAGTGTCGTATGCTTTAATAGAACACACAAAGTAGCCCTATCAGATGAAGTGACGTTTGAAAAAAAAAACTGATGAGAGAGGGGGAATAAGCTACATAAATGTTTGAGGGACCAGTTCCGGTTCAAGGAACAGCAGGTACAAAGCCCTGAGTTAGGAGCATGTTTACAATCGCGTTCAAGAAATACAAGGAGGATAGTGTGGATTAACTGATAAGCTCATAAAAATGATAGGATGTTGAGTGACAGAGGTAGGTAGAGCTGGAAGGTGTAGGTCAATGCTTCCTGATCTTATTGACCTGAGCATGCTATGACAAATGTGTGTGTGTGTGTGTGTGTGTGTGTGTGCATGCGTGTGTGTGTGTACATATATTATAGGGACTCACATATGGCATACCAAAATGCGTCACTTAGTTTGAGCTGATGTATATGAGATTTGACAGATGAAGAAAGAATCAATCCTTCCCAGAGCTTCCCTTATCTGACTGAAAAGAGAAACTATGGGGATGTGAGGACTGCCATAAATCTCTTCTTCTGGGGCAGTTTTATGACCATGATGAAGATGGAAAGTTGGCTCCAAAATGGACCTCATAAACAAACCATACTCTGTTAGTGTTCCCCATATATTTACCTTTTCACAGTTTGCTACCTTGAAAGCATAAACCCTTTACTTTTGTCTTGTCATTTGTCTGAACATTTATTGTTCTCTGTTTGTTATATTAGCCAAGTTTCTAACCACCCCTTTGCCTCCCTGCCTGGGCACACACCGCACATGTTAATGAACTCCCTCTCTTTTTTCACTTATGCCTCTGTCTTTTGTCAGTCTAATTTGCAGGGCACCACCCAGAGAAATTAGGAGGGTAGAGGAAAAAGGTTTTTTCTCCTTTACAATATATTTTTAATTTTGCCGCCTTTAAATGGAAATCATAGATTATTTAACCTATGCATTCATAGTGTTTTCTAAAGGCAATATAATGCCCTAACAGTATTATGAAAGAAAAAGAAAAATAATATAATTTATTGAAATATTGATTTTAAAGTAGGGATGCCCGAGTGTCTCAGTGGGCTAAGGGTCCAACTCTTCATTTCAGCCCACGTCATGATCTCACAGTTTTGTGAGTTTGACCCACGCATCGGGCTCTGCAATGACAGCATGAAGCCTGCCCTTGAGATTCTTTCTCCCCCTTTCTCTCTGCCCCTCCCCCATTCATGCTTTTTTTCTCTGTCTCAAAAATAAATAAGTAAACTTAAAAATATGTATTTCAGTATAAAGGTACATCTATACTTTATGGCAGAACAAAGTTGTCAATGCTTGTCTTTGTAGTACCATTACTGTGACTCTTGCAGCTGTATGACTGTGGCCTGAATTGGCAATTCAATACTACAGACACTTTTGATTGCAGTAATGGGATTGTTTAAAAAGTGAATGACTGGGGTGCCTGAGTGCCTAGTCTTTTAAGTGTCCAACTCTTTATTTCGGCTCAGGTCATGATCTGATGGTTACTGGGATCAGGCCCTGTGTTGGGCTCTGTGCTGACAGCCTGGAGCCTTCTTGGGATTCTCTTTTTCTCCCTGTTTCTCCCCTTCCTCTCTCTCTCTCTCTCTCTCTCTCTCTCTCTCTCACACACACACACACACACACAATAAATAAGCTTAAAATAAAGTGAATGATTGCTTGTCAAAGTTCTGTTGAAAACACAGCCCTACTTTTACTTGATTTACTTAATTTTTATCTTCTAAGGAATGTAAATTTACTAAACTTTTATCCTCTCAAGAACGTAAATACATGTAAATTTATTTACATTTAAATGTGAGTGGCATTAGAGTCTAGGCCATGCAATACAGCATGCTGAGACATGCAGGGAGGATTTTCATTATGTGGTATTGTCTTTGAATTTCAGAATATCCTGCTCTCTGGCCTTTTTAAATATAGTTGTGTCACAGTCAGTGGGACAGCAAGGTACTTTGAAATTTATCCAAAATTCTTCCTTGGATTTTGGTAAAGATCTTAGTTCTAGTCTAAGTGTAATGGCAAGTGTAATGGCAAACCACTGTGGTTTTTTGATGGAAAGTGACATCAGATTAATATTTTAAAAGGATTGTTCTGTTAAGCTTCAGGGTGTGAAAATTAAGAAGCACAATCAAATCAAATAATTTTAGTTATAAATTTTTGTTCCTTTTTATTATTTTCCTCTTAATGTTTCAAAATAATGTATTATTTTAGGACAGATATTGAATGTATTTAAAAAAAAAAGAACAGTTTGTTCCTTGTTCTGTTAACAATAACCTAGTTACTAACCTTAATAGTAGAGACATTCAGTCTGAAAAAGTTCAAGGACCTGGACAGTGGGGAAATAGTACAAAACTGAATATTTGGAGTTGATATTTGTTAAGTCCTCAGTAGTGTCTGTATTATTAACCACCATGTAAAAGTGGACAGCTACTCTTCCACACTCAGAGATGTGGATCTAAAATTATATTCTCCCTTTGAATGACATCACATTAAACTTAACACTATATTTTTGGGATAACAGCTTCCTTCCTCATATTAAGAAAATACATAATCCAGCAATGAACCAGAAGAACAGGTATCATTTTGGCTTAAAAATTAATTTCTGTTTACCCTCTTTCTGCTTGTATCTCCTGATACAAGTTTTTCCACCCCATAATTCATCCTGAGAGTAAAGTGACCAGAGTAGCTAGAAAGACTACTCAAATCAAAGAGATATGTGGTCCCGATGGAGACAATACTTCTCTTTGAACCTTATATCATACTCACTTGATTCAAAAAATGGTAGTTTAAGGGAGCTGTTTTTTTCCTAGGCCCAATTCATCAAATATATTAGGAAACTTTTCACACTAAAAAACTATGTGTGGCAGTATATCACTCAATAGTATCTGTAAGAGAGGAAAAGAAAAGCCACTTTAATTGTTTAAGCCATTAAATCAGTCCAGAAGGACATACCAATTTAGGAATTTTGACAGTCAAATCTTATTTATGAACCATCTGCTAAGTTCTCCATCAAGTTTATCATTAACGTTATATTGGAAAGCATTTGATTTGGTATTAACATCCAAATGCTAACATATACTAAGATCAGTAAAAATGTGGGCCCAGAATCAAACAACATTACATGTATAGAGTAATGAGGAGGAAGTATAGTATTTCATTTAAAAGTAGGGACTCAAGTCTGGCTAATGGGTTTAAATGTTCGCTCCATCACTAACCAGATATGTCATCTCAAGCAAGTTATTTTCCTTTTCTACTCCTCAAATTTTCTATCTGTAAAGGGATTTCTAACTACATATTTGTGGTGAGAAATAAACTAATCCAGTGCATTTAAAATACTTAAAATATGTTTGGTGCATAGGAATCTACAAATAAAGACTTTTAATTATTGTTATAATTGAGAGGATGAGGTATATTTATGTTTTGATTTAAGAAAGAGGAACAAGATTTTGATACATAATAACTATATATCTCTTAACTATAAGTGAGGACATAGAGTTGTACTATACTATGCTAACAAGATTTTTTCCTATTGTATCACGAACTGTGATACTTACATTTAACTGTCTCTCTTAAAGTGCAAAAGTTCACTTATGAACTTTAATCTCTTCTTTCTGCAGAATAGGCAGGTTCTATTGTCACAACAGGGATTAAGGGCCAGATGTATCTGTTGACAGCCCTTGGATTCTTAAATAAACTTGCACACATGGCTTGAGTTCATGCCCTTTTATGATATCCTAAAATTAAAGATAGAAAAATGGCTATTCTCAAGTTGGTAGTAACAATTAATTCTATAAAGTCCTAAAGTGGAAGGGAGAAGAAAAATTATAGTTGAGAAGCAGCTAAATTAAAGATATTATGAAGATTATTTCAAAGAAAGAACACTTCTGCCTTCACTTAAGCCATTCAAACAAATTTACCCATAGGATATTTGACTACATAAAATAAATAATTGCTTCTATTTTTGACGTCAGTTTTAATTGAGACATCTTTGTTAGAACATATTAAAATTTCCAGAGAAGATAGAATAAGTGAAGAAATTATACACATTTCCAGGTACATGAAACAAACTGTTATTCTAAATTTAGACATTAACAAGTATGCATTAAATATTTTATTTAAAAAAACAAGAGAGTAGGAAAATAATTTAGGAAACTTTATTAAAGTTTATGACCTATGAGGGTGCTTGGGTGGCTCAGTTGGTTAATTGTCCAACTTCAGCTCAGGTCATGATCTCGTGGTTCGTGGTTTCGAGCCCCATGTTGGGCCCTATGCTTACAGCTCATAGCATGAAGCCTGCTTCAGATTCTGTGTCTCCCTCTTTCTCTGCCCCTCCCCTGCTTGTGCTCTGTCTCTCTCTGTCTCTCCAGAATAAATAAACATTAAAATTTTTTTAAATAAATAAACCTTAAAACCTTTTTTTTAAAAAGTTGACAACCTATGAAGAAAACCCTTCAAAAGACAAGAGCATTGCAAACTATCATATCTTCAGAAACTTCAGTGATACAATTGTCCTGGCCTTTAAGCAAAGGCAAAGAAGATACGGCTTTTGGCTTTCAGTTGTTTCCAATCTGTTGAGAAACAATGAAGAATTATAAGAACTTGATAGGTATTGAAAGAGAGGTATATGTGGAGGACTAATAAGAACATTGATAAAGGAAGAGTTTGATGTGGAATAGGAATTAATGAAGAGATGAAGTGAGGGAAAGGAACAGTGAAATTGAATTTTGAAGATGCACAGGTGTTCCTCAGGACTCAGGAGACATGCGTCATAAGCAGAGAACATAACAGAGAAAGATATTTGGAAGTATGCTGTGATATTTGGGGAATTGTATTAGTCTGAAATGAACGGATGGCACACTCTATGGAGTGGAATAGAAAGGTTGATAGAAAAAGAAAAAGAAGCATATCTGACTTAAACATTTCTTATGAAGAGACATTAGTAATCGAGTGCCACAACATTAAACTTTTTCCCAGAACAATATTTTCCTACTTCCTGATGAAAAAGAAACTTCTTTTTACCCTTGCTTCTTCCATTTGGTCTCTGGGCCTTATTGTGTTCCATAGTAAATAAAGCTAAGAAGAGAATCCTCTATATGTTTCTTTTAGTTCATTCACACAAATGATTTTTTTCTGGATAATTTAAGTTTATATTTATATAAAGTTAAATGCCATACAAAATCATGATAGCTACTGTGGAAAACACTATGGAGTTTGCTCAAAAAGTCAAAAACAACCACCTTATGTCCCAGCAATCACACTACTGGATGTTTATCCAAGAATTCAAGATCAGTAATTCAAAAGTATACATGTACCCCATGTTTATATAGCATCATTCACAATAGTCCAGATATAGAAGGAGCCCAAGTGTCTATCAACTGCTGAATGGATAAAGAAGATGTGAAATTAGATAGATAGGTAGATCTGTAGATCGGTAGATCAATAAATTGATAGATTGATCGATAGATGATAGATAGATGGATAGATAGATAATGGAACATTATTTAACGATTAAAAAGAATGAAATCTTGCAATTTGCAAGGTTATGGATGGAGCTTAAAGAACATAATGCTTAGTGAAATAAGGCACAGAAACACAAATGCTATACAATTTTTCTCATGTGGAATTTAAGAAACAAACAAGCAAACAGAAATAGAGAAATCAAGAAATAAATTATTTAAATTTTATTTTTGAGAGAGAGAGAGACAGAGTGCAAGTGGGGGAGGGGCAGAGAGAGAGAGAGAGGGAAACACAAAATCCGAAGCAGGCTCCAGGCTTCGAGCTCTCAGCCCAGAGCCTGAAGTGGGGCTCAAAGTCACAGACTGCGAGATCATGACCTGAGCCCAAGCTGGACGCTTAACCAACTGAGCCATCCAAGCACACCAAAATAAACTGTTCATTATAGAGATCATACTGATGCTTACCTGAGGGGAGGTTGGTGGCAGAATGGGTGAAATAGGTGATGGGGATTAAGGAGTGCCCTTTGTCATGATTAGCACATGGTGATGTATGAAAATGTTGAATTACTATATTGTACACCTGAAACTAATATAACACTGTTTATGTTAATTGGAAAGAAACTAAAAACTTAAAGTTATGGCATAGTCATACCAAAAATTCTAAATTGCTGTTAAATGGTGTTTTCTTTTCCAACTCAAGTTAGCCCATGAATGCAGCAAAGATCCAAACCTGCTATTACATTATTAGAACCATAAAAACACTAACTCTTCATCAAAGCTGTAGGTTTTTATGGGGGAGGATGTGAAGACTATCCTATTATTTTTTTTTTATAATCGTTAATACTCTCCTTTTATGTTATTTGTCTATCAAATGTTTGAGAAGTTATTGTGCTTCCTACTCATTTGTGTAGCACTTACTGTCCAGTATCTACAATGAAATTTATTATTTTCTGAGTAATTTTATCATGTGTTAGTGCTGACACAGTTGTCAGCAACAATAGCAGCAGAAATCTCCATGATGTTCTAAAAGCTCTTATAAAGATAGAAGTGTCTGAAATTCTGGAGGAAAGGGCTGAGGGATCCCTTCTTCAGTTACCATTTACCTAGATACATATTCGGCAATATTTATTGGCTGCTTACTATGTAACTTTTTTAGGTGTTGTGGATGCAAATCTGAATGAAACAGAGTTACTGTTTCAGAGACACTCCCCAAAGCCCCAGCAGCAGCAGAGTAAATACACACATACACTTGAGCTTGCTAAGGTCCCTGTTCTCTACATCTCTCCCTTGTTATTAGGGTTACCCATTATTTTGGGCAAGCCCTTTCACCTCCATTTCAGAGTTGATGATGAAAATGCAGTTGAGATTAGGATGCTATTGAATACAAACATGCTCCCTACAAATTAATGTTCCACTGAGAATGATATTTACTGGTGGTGGTGACACATTGAAATATTTCTATTGACAAGAATCTAAAATTCAGTGTAGACCATGGTTGAGTTCCAATGACTTTAAAGCAGAATTTTGAAATGTCTAAAATCAGATTAAGGGGATTTGACTACGATCATTTTCTTCACCTAAGAATAATTGGGCTCTGTATGCATATTGCCTTAAAGTCAAAGCCACACACTACACATTATATTTTATATAGCACATAATATGAAATAGCTTTTATACTTCAAATGTAACCAAATTGGTTACATTTATGTTGTATAGCATAAAATAAATGGACTCCAACAGTTCCATAAATGTAAGAAGATAATTATTATAGTCTTTAATATAATATCTGATGTTTCTTTCAGATCCTTGAGATAACTTTATTTGCCGCATGAAAATAACTTATAAAAATTATTCTATATATTACTAAATGTCAAATACTTAAATAAAGTATGTGTTCAGTTTATTAAAAGTCAATTAAGCAAGCTCAGGCTTAACCTCTTCTCAATGCTTTAATAAAACCGCATTGCATAAGGGACAGCTTTTATCACCCAGGTAAAAGTGGAAACCTGAAAGCTATTGAGCACTGTAGATTTCCCACTATATCATAATTATAGAAACACCTGTGTTAAATAACTCTGAGTTGATCCACTCTAAAAATACAGAGTGCTTAATAATCCCGTGAAACAAACACATTGCCAACAAGCCACAGGTGTTCACCACAGGAAGATATAAAAAATGTGATGATGAAGGATGTGATGACATTTCCCAACCCATAATATATATATCCCAAAATGAACTTATGCATGTATAATTGAGTTGGTTTTTAAAAATTGTTAATGTGGCATTTATTTTTTTAAATAAAAAGCAATACAGTTTCCCAAATATGAATATATTAGTTTATAAAATTGGATGCAAAGGGATAAAATCAAGCTAAGGATCAGAGTTTTAATTACAAAAAATTATCCATGGTAACACTTGAATTGCCTGTGTCTTACATTGAATCTACAGTTGTATACAGATAAGTAGTTATATGAATGAACGTTCATTATAATAAAATACAGCTTTTGAATTTTCTTAATTCAAGCAACATCTATCTTCAGATAGACTATTTACTGCAATAAAAATTATAAATGTTTCACCTAAGATTATATTTATGTTCACATAAAAAGTTATATCTATAGGGAATCATAATCAAATTGCCTCATATTTCATTAACATGTACACTAACCTTTCTATTTAATTCCATTTAACATAAAATAATCCTTAGTAAGGCATTTAGCAAGCTTTATTAATGCCTCCCAGACATTGATGTTTAACTAAACACATGTTTATCCAAGCTGATGGAAGGCTACAGAAGCATGGATAATTGAAAGTAGTAGGTAATTCAGAAAATTGCTATGCAGTCAAATGCACATACGCATAAACAAACCCACATGTTTATTCAAATATATCCTCAGAAACCCCTGCAAGTCCTATACGTAAGTGATCCAAAGTGGTAGATGAAAGAAAAGTGGTTTCTGCCAAAGTGCATGCAGATAATAAAATATAGGTGCTGCCATCTGACCAACAGAAAATGAAGAATGTCTAGGTTTCTACTTCTAGAACTTAACCGATGACTTAATGTTTACATGTAGGTAATTCAAACATTTCCATCTAGGTTGGTTCTATCTAAGGTGGTCCAGCTGGAATACCAGATCATCATCAGTTTAAAGAAAAAAAAGATTAACGATACATAGCTGTTTGGTAGATCTGACTGGAACACAAGTGTCCGTACAATGGAGTATAAATCAGAAACAACTCCTAAATCTGAAATTTTTGACATATAATATATAATTAAGGATTTTAACTACTTCATAAGAAGCCAAATGCCAGTCATATAAATGAGATAGAAATGTATTTCCCATCTGTGTTCAACATGACCTGATGGGGCAACAGGTGATAGATTTCTCTGCTCTATAAAGTCAAGCATGCATCCGCCTTCCTGTATTTTGTGGTTTCAACATCCACTGCCAGTGTCTTCATAACTGTATCCCCGTCACAGCCCATGGAGGGTGAGGCCTGGGAAAATAGAGAACAAGCAGTTTTCCTTCCATGAGGGTGCTAGAAGAAGCCAGTGTTATATATATTCCAGAACTTAAGCACATGTTCTAGGCTGGCTGCAATGCAAGCTGTGAACATAATCTCCAACTCGGGGCTCATTTATTCAACTAAAACTTGAGAATTCAGACTAAAAGAATGAAGAGAAAATGAATAGTTGAAGATAAGTATAGTCTTTTCCAGAGAAAAAGAGAAAGAGAAAAAATGACCATAAATTATAATGAATAGCCTAAATAGTTTTCTCCCTCGTCTCCTCTCGTCTCCTCTCCTCTCCCCTCCCCTCCTCTCCTCTCCCCTCCTCTCCTCTCCTCTCATTTTCCTTTTCTTTTTCTCATAAATGGTTGAAATCAGGTAAGATTCTGAAGAAAGAAAATGACACCAGCCCCATTTTTTTGTAAGAAGCTTCCTATGCAAAGATTCTAGCTGGGGGTGCCTGGGTGGCTCAGTCAGTTAAGCATCTGACTTCAGCTCAGGTCATGATCTCATGGTTTGTGGGTTTGAGCCCCGCGTTGAGCGCTGTGCTGACAGCTCAAGCCTGGAGCCTGCTTCAGATTCTGTGTCTCCCTCTCTCTGCTCCTTCCCAGCTCATGCTCTGTCTCTCTCTCTCTCAAAAATAAATAAACATTAAAAAATTAAAAAAAAATTCTAGGAGTGTCAGAAGTTCTCATCTTCCCTGAAGCATTATTCTGAAAAAAAAAATTGTTTGATTTCCATACTAAGTAGAAAATCAGAACTTAAAGGTTAATGTTCACAGCGATGCTCATATTTTCCAGTGTTCTCCAAAATATGTCCTCTTAATGACTAGTCCCATTAAGAAAACTTATTTTTTTGTCAAATAGATTTGACAGACATTGTATACTATATCTCCACTTGGATAATTGTAAGACAAATTAAAATATTAATGGATATTTTTACACATAGTAAAAAAAATTAAATTTGTTTATTCCAAGTCAATTTCAGAAAATTGATTTAATTCGACTCTTTGTTTTTCAAGGGAGTATGACAAACAAGAACCAAACATTTATATACTGTAATGAGAACTAGATAAGTCAATTAACCTACTATTGACAATTGTATTGATTTAATCCAAGGGTCAGAAACCTGGCTTTTGGGCCAAACCAGGATCACTGTATATTTTCTTAAATAAAGTGCGATGGGAAAACAGTTGTGTCCACTCATTCACACATTGTTTATGGTTCATTTCTCACTGCAATGGCAGGATTGATTGGTTACAACAGAGACTGTATGGCCCACAAATCCTAAAATATATACTATAGGCCTTTTTACAGAAAAATCATTTGTTAAATCCTGAGTTATTTCACTCAGCAACACTGTATAATGTCAGTATAAGACATTGGACTTAGTGTATCACAGGGCTCCAGTGCATCACAGGCCTACGTATAGAAGAAAGCCAATTTGATATGAAATTGATTTAAGCTCAGAAAAACCTTTTGGAAACCATAATTATTCTTATTGCAACCTATGTCGTTTCTTTCACAAAACTTACTGATGAGCAGTTGAGCTGAATAATATCTAAGACATGTCAACTGGGGTTATTCTGTTACTTGAAAACCACTGAACTCCAATAATGCCATTGTGTTAAGCACTGATGACATGGAGATGAATAGGGACATAGTACTGAGTTTGGACTAGCTTCCAAACTAGCTCACTGTCCAGTAGAGAAGATAGAAAAGAAATCCATCAATTATTATATGGCAACAAGATCTCTAATAATGTTAACCAAATTCTATCTGAGAGAGAGGTATGCCAGGCTGTTTAAGTGTAGTCTTTTATCTTTCTTTTTCTTCAAAGTTACCTGTCACGTATATGTCAAACACTGTTCCAATTAATTTATATAAATGAATACATATAGTCATCACAACAACTGTAAATATAGCACTTCTTAGTCTGAAAAGACATAGACTAAAGGGAGAAAATATATTTAAAATGTTTTTTCTAATCTTTACTTTTGAGAGAGAGAGACAGAGCATGAGCAGGAGAGGGGCAAAGAAAGAGGGAGGCACAGAATCTAAAGCAGGCTCCAGGCTCTGGGCTGTCAACACAGAGCTCGACTTGGGGCTGGAACTCATGGACTGCAAGATCGTGACCTGAACCAAAGTTGGACGTTTAACTGACTGAGCCACCCAGGTGTCCAATGGGAGAAAAAAAATATTTTACTCAGAACAGAATGTGCCAGGACACAGTGCAAGACAGGTGCTGAAGCAGAGAAATTGTTTTGTATATTAAATATTTCATATAAGTGATATAATTTCTTTTGTTCCAAATGCAATATCAAGAAGGATGGGAAACAGAAGTGTATGGATCAACTCAGAAGAGCATCTTATCTAGAAGATTGTATTACAATCAGAAGAAAGATAAAAAAAATCAAATGCCAGATAGCAGATATTGAAGTAAGATAAATTCAGAGACAATGCTTAATATCATAATTTTGGTTTAGTCCAGTTCAGTTTTTTGGCATCAGATGTGGTGAGATCATATTGTGAAATTTCTGAGCGTCTCCATGATGGTGTGAATTACTTCACAAAACTCCTCTTGATGTCTGATTCACTCAAAACTATATAGTGTATGTATAAGCAGGCATTATTAAAAAGTAGTTCAAATAAAGGAATGGTTTATTAAAATTATATTTTAAACATAGATATTATATGGATACACTAGCATTGATAAAATACCAATAAAATGATCTTAGAGGTTATCCATTCCAATACCTTAATTAACTCAGAAGTGGCTGTGTAAGTTTATAATGCCACACAGCTAATTCCACCATCCTGATTTCCAAAATATTAGAAAAGCTTTGTACTGCAGTGTACTGAGTTTTATATTAGTTACAGTACAAAACTATTTTTTACTGAAATAAAGTATTTGTATTTGTGACTTCTATCTTAATAAATTATATCAGGTTTTATAGCTAGTATTTTTGAATAGCATTGAAAAGGCACATAAATCTTTTTGAATATGTATTTTATTGTTTTAAAGTTTATTTATTTATTTTGAGAGAGCAGGAGAGAGGCAGAGAGAGAGAGAGAGAATCCTAAGCAGTCTCCACACTGCCAGTGCAAAGCCCAATGTAGGGCTCCATCCCATGAACCATGAGATCATGACCGGAGCTAAAATCAAGAGTCACACACTTAACCAAAAGAACCACCCACCCAAGGACCCCTCAAAAGATACTTTAAAAAAATTTTAATGTTTTTTCTTTCTTTCTGAGAGAGAGAGAGAGAGCGATAGCATGAGCTGGGGACAGTCAGAGAGAGATGGACACACAGAATCTGAAACAGTCTCCTGGCTCTGAGTTGGCTGTCAACACAGAGCCCAATATGGAGCTCAAACCCACAAACGGTGAGATCATGACCTGAGCCGAAGTCGGACGCTTAACCAACTGAGCCACCCAAGCACCCCTCAAATGATACCTTTAATACTGCCATTGAAGCATATTTGCAGTCCATTAGAATTTATATGTTGAAAGATTCACTGTTACATTCTTTGGAATAAGATTTAATTCATAAATGCCATTGGAAAAGAATCCAGCTTTTCAAAATCTAAAAGATAAAGTCAACAGACAAAGAGATCAATGTTTAATTTTGGAAAAGCAATCCTTAAAGTGTATGAATATGAAATAAAAAACAGTCACTGTCAGTTATAAGCTTACGCAAATACATTTCGTTACCATGGTAAAAACAAATATGCCAAAAAATTTTTGTTGCTAGAAAAGTAATTGAATACTGAAATCAATAAATTTACATGACATGCAGAATACCAGACACAATCTTTCTCTTCTACTTTGGATTAAGTGCAACTAGACTAAAGAATTATGTCTGATTATGAGCTCCAAAGTTAATGAAAAAAAAAAGATATAGGATGGAATGAATATGTAGCTTGCCCAAAAAGATATGTGGGAATACAGTCCATTTATATTCAGAGTAATTATGGAAAGGGATGAATTTAGTGCCATTGTGGTATCTGTAGATTTCATGCTTTTGGTGATGTCTCTGGTCTTTTGTAGTCTTTGCTGCTTTCCACTCACAGACCCAGCAATTGCGTTATTAGGAATTTATCCAAAGGATTCAAAAATGCTGATTCAAAGAGGCACATGCACCCCAATATTTGTAGCAGCACTATTAACGATAGCCAAATTATGGAAAGAACTTAAATGTCCATCAACAGATGAATGGTTTAAGAAGATGTGGTATATAAATACAATGGAATACTACTCTGTGATGAAAAAGAATGAAATCTTGCCATTTGAACAATGTGGATAGAATTGGAGGATATTATGCAAAGTGAAGTAAATCAGAGAAAGACAGATATATGATTTCACTCATGTGGAATTTTGGAAACTTAAAAGATGAACATAGGGGAAGGGGAGGAAAAGTAAGATAAAAACAGAGAAGGAGACAAACCATAAGAGACTTTTAAATACCGAGAACAAACTGAAGGTTGATAGGGTGGAGAGTGGATGGGTGGATTAAATGGATGACAGGCATTAAGGAGGGCACTCTTTGAGATGAATACTGGATGTCATATATGAGATAAATCACTGAGTTCTACTCCTGAAGCCAAGACTACACTGTGTGGTAACTAACCTGACAAAAAAATAAAGAAATACAAAACAAACAAACAAAAAGATATGTGGGAAGATACTTGCAAGAAAACCAGGTTAAATAACAATGAATGATATTTATTTTAATGTTTATATACTGTAAACCTTGAGAGCAAATGGGAGATTTAACATATAGCCTGATAGTAAGCACTAGATCACTTAGTAACATTAGTAAAAGGAAACATGGGATTGGTAAGAACATTCACTTTCCAAACTTCTGTGTTGAAAAACTAGGATTGGTCATATCTGTCTGGGACAACATCTAGTCCTTGAATCAAAGGATGGCTCGAGGGAAGACGAATAGTGATGTAGCAAACATAGTGAAAAACCAAGACATCTGGCATTAGAAAGATCATGTTAGACTTAAACTATGTCAATTGGTTGTAATTTTCCTGAGGGGGAAAATGTAATACTCATCTTCAGTTGTTCAGTGGCCAAAACAGCACTTGAGAACCAAATTGTCTGAGTTTAAATCCCAACTCTTTATTTATTATTTCTGTTACCTTGGGAGAGTCAATTCATTTCTCTATAATTTATTTTTAACATTTTTAAAATAAGAATAATGACAAAACTTGTTGTATGATATATTATAACATCAACTTTTAGATTTCATAGAAGACTGACACAGATTAAGCTTTACAAGTAAAATATTTCTACTGGCATGTTATTTATTGACACATCTGTTGATTTTTGTTTTAACACACAAAACTGGTAGTATAAAAATCAAGGTTATTATCCTAAACTATATTCAAAAATTTTAGTGCTGCTTATATATTTACAAAATGTCCCTTTGTTATATTAATATTAAAGCTCAGAAGATAGAATGAAAAAAAAGTATGATAGTCACTTGCAAAGTACATGTACTCTTCCAACTTCTTATAGTATCATTTATTGCATTAAAATTTGGGGAGAGTGGGGAGAGGGTCTTGAATCTGAATCTTGAACCAGCCACTTATTATCATTACACACACACACACACACACACACACACGCATATAATGGAATAAATAGCAAGAAAATGTTTCCTCTGTTCATAACTACGTTAATTTCCTCAAACTCTTATCTGTTCTGCTACAAAAAACATAGCATTAAAATGTGTATAAGGATGGAGACGCTTTTGAAACTTTTTTTTTTAACGTTTTTATTTATTTCTGAGAGAGAGAGACAGTATGAGCAGGGGAGGGTCAGAGAGAGAGGGAGACACAGAATCTGAAGCAGGCTCCAGGCTCTGAGCTAATTGTCAGCACAGAGCCCGACGTGGGGCTCAAACCCACGTACCATGAGATCATGACCTGAGCCTAAGTCCACTGCTCAACCTACTGAGCCACCCAGGAACCCCTCTTTTGAAACTTTTAACACAAAACTTAAGACGAGAGCCTAAGCAGACTCTTCCAGATTTTCTTTACACAGAATACGTTAAAGAGCAAGGCTACCTTCATAAGCAAAGCTAACTATCTCATTTATCATTTAAAAAATAATAATAAAATTGAAAAAAATAAATCTACAAACAGAGAAGAAGTAACACATCCCTTGTTAGTGCTGTCTAAAATTTCTTCTTTTTCTCAAATATTCAACTGCCGAGAATGATAAGCCTGTTGTGTACTCTTGGATATAAAACTGAATTTACCAGATTTAAAAAACCCAATAGCTACTCATTGAGTGAAATCCTGCCTGCAGGAACCAAATTCAGGCAGTCTGGAAGCCCACACTTCCTAAAGGAATGGTATAACTGAAAAAAATGGAAATGATTCACTTAAATTCATAGTAATCCTTCAAAGATATCCTGAAATTATTTGAAAGTGGTGAGCAAACATGCAGGTAGCCAGGGTCGCTGGAGGTGTTATGAGAAAGCAAAATGGTTTAAACACCCTGCCATAAAGTAAGATTGGCACTTTACACCTTAAAAGATACAGTTACAATTTAGAGCTAGAGGCCTTCTGGAATTTCATCATGAGGAAAGTTTGTCCCCAGCTGGTAGGCCTGCTCTTTCAATAAATATTTTACCTTTCTATAAACTCAAAACTTACTATGCTTTTACCTACATTAAGACAAATCCTATACAGACATTTTGCCTGCTGGTGTCTTTCTTTCAGTTATGTCATCGTAATTATTTTTGCAAAACCGCCATCTTTCTCAGATAGAGGGAAGAGAGAGAAGACAATAAAGCCACTACAATGGGTCATTTGGACTCTAGGTGGAATATTTATGTCAGAAGACCCAAAGCATGCATGTCCTTATAAGAAAGTTCTTGTTGCTAATAATGTTGCCGTCTCTGCCTTAGCTTCCAAATTCTCTGAATTCTGGAACCAACCCTTCTGGAGTCAACAAGGAGACTCTTGTCAATTGTTCCTCTTTTCCTCTCATGTCTCTAGCAAACCCCTTTTAGAACTAAGACATGGGGTGCTTGGGTGGCTCAGTTGGCTAAGTGACTTTGGCTCAGGTTATGATCTCACTGTGGTTTGTGAATCCAAGTCCCGAATCGGGCTCCCTACTGTCAGCATGGAGCCCATGTAGGATCCTCTGTCCCCCACTATCTCTGGCTCTCCCTCTCTCAAAAATAAATAAATAACACATTTAAAAAACACTGAGGCACATATTAACACATTCAGGCTCTTACAAGTTCAGGCTCATTATTGCATTCAAAGTTTTAGCAATTAACATGAAATACGTGCTAAAAGAGTGTGGAATTTCTTTGATTCTAGCTTACCCATGCTATTCATCACTAAATATTTTGGAAAACATTCAAAAAAGCTTTTGCTTTGTTAAAATGCTGTCCCCAAAGTTACTAAATATAGTGAATAACAGTCAGAGTGTTGTATTTATCAAACGACACTCTGACAAAAGAAGCATATCTTATTTTTATTTCGTAACCAAATAAACAATGTGATAAAAAAACCATCGTCCAAGAACCACTTCCTCATACTATATGTTTGGTCATCTCACTTTGCTATGAACTGGTAATTTTTAATATATTTTTGGGCTAGATACTTTTATAGTGTGGAAATATGAATTAGTTTTTACAGTTTCCCTTCATTTTCTATTTTCCTAAAAGTGTCCTTTTAACTGTGTCTGGGCCCCAGTTCCTGTACAGAGCAGCAGAGAATTCTGAATTTCTCCATTCATCGTGGCTTTCTGCAAAAGCCTTCAAGGAGCTTCAGTTCATCTATATAATATTCATGACTCATTCAGCTCTGATCTTTTAGGATTGTTCTTTTTATTGCAGATGTTCTTGCTAAAAGATAATTCAGTTTGTAGTGTTGATTCTGACAAAAGAAAACATGAATTATGCTTTAGTTTCATAAAAACAACACTTCTGGAGAATGGGAAAAAAACACATAAATATATTCACTCAAGACATTTTAAAACATTAGGAATTAGAGCAGGTATTTTATGACTATGTCAGGTAAAAATCGTATTAAAATATTTTGTAGTCCTTTATAGTATCTTTAGTTTAAAATAAAAAGGGCCTTTGAAAAGGGCAATACAAAATGAAATGTTAACTGTGAAGGATAGAAATTTATCAGTAATACCAAGAGAATTAAGAAAGAACATACTTTCATAATTAAATAATTCCACTTCTGGAAATATAGCCTAAGAAAATACTGCCCTCCCCCCCCACCAAAATACACACACACACACACACACACACACACACCTGTTGAATTTTAATAAAGAATATGATTAGCACATACTTTAAGTCTCTGGAGCTCAAAATAACATGTAGCAGTGATGAGTAAATACTAAAGTATAATAAAATTCACAATCATGCTCAAAGGATAACAAATTTCTTTATAGTCCAAAAGTGGAAAAGAATCTTCACAATGTTATGTGAGGGATAATCTCATGGGGCTCATGATTTTCAGGAGCAGCAGTAGGGAGGTTAGACTCCAATATGGTAACTAAGACTAAACATTATGTCGTTGATGATTAAGTGAGGCCCATCATTTTATATTAGAATCTGGATCAGTTTCCTGCACTCACTTAAAATGCAGAGACAAACTCTGAGAGCTTCCTGGAGTTGCCACTTTTAGAGTAGAAAGAAAGAAAAGAAGGCCACAAAATGGGACTTGCACCAAGGTATTCACCTACTAAGTGAAAAGATCTATGACATTGATCATATGAGCTGAGAACAGAAACCCTTACTCTCATTAAGGAATGTACAAGACTGGGGTGATATGGTGGTTGGTCATGGTGGCCATAACCATGGTGGCCATATGACACACACATATGCTGGAGATAGATAGAGAGATGGGGGAAGGAGAGAGAAGGAAAAAGACAGAGATCCTCACATTCAAGATGAATATATAACAGAGCCTTTTATTCCAAAGAACTTGAACAAAACTAGCAACTAAGAACCAATTATTATCAATTTACCTCAAAATAAGTGTTGAGTGATAGATCACTCTAAACATAATAAAAAATAAGTATTTCCTCAAAGTGATAAAGGAATAAGTAGCATACATAAAAATGATAAACTATAATATGGAAATAGCATATACTAATAAAAGCAGATATTTAAAAGAAACCATTAAAAATGTTAGGAGTAAAAATTATAATCACTGAGTCATAAAAGATAATATCACAATATTTAGGGTGAATTCTAGAAATTCCTCAGAAAGGATAATATGGAAGATAGTAGTAATTAATTTACCCAAAATTCTGCACAAAAAGCAGAAGAAATAAAAGAATAAATAATATATTTAGAGCCTCCAAAAATAGCTCCAGAAGTCAGGATTAGATGACATGGCTAGAGTTGCAATTTCTGAGGACATAATAACTGAGGTTTTTCAGAACTAAAGGAAAAATAGCTGAAAACTCAGTGAAGACTAAATAGGATAAATGAAAATAAGCTAACAGAAATAAGTATACCAGTAATCACAATATATCAAAAGGATTGCAGTTACCTCAAATTCATATTTTCGGATTTAGCTTTTTTTTTCTGTTTACTTGATTTACATATAAAATAAACCAATCGTACATATTGGACCTATAAGTATAAGATGCTAAGTCAAAAGTTGATTAAAAGGAAGTACTAATAGTACTATAGGATAGTGCATTAGTTACCAAAAATGTTGCAGTGGCAACAAAATTACCACAAAGAGTGGTTTAAAGCAACACAAATAGATGACTTTACAGTTCTGGAGGTCAGAAGTCTGAAATTACTCAAGTTCTTTCTGACTGAGGAGAATCTGTGGGCTTACCTCTTTTGGCTTCTAGTGGCGACTTGTGCTCCAGGGTGCATGTTGCTTGTTACACCAAGCACATTATTCCAATCTCTGCTTCTATTATAACACGGCCTTTTCATCTGTGACTCTTTCTTCATCCTTATGCCTGAATAATCAGAATAATCTCTCCATCAAGATTAGACTCAATCACATCTGTAAGGTCTCATTTGCCTTTATGCAAGGTAACATTCACTGGTTCCAAAGATTAGGCCATGGGCATTATTTGGGGGCAATTATTCAGCTAACATAGGCAGAAAATGAATAAAGACACTTATTATTTGGAAAAATATAAATCTTGTATAAATAAACCAATATATTCTTTTTGCATCATAATCTGAATATAATTTTTCAAGAACTTGATAATGTGAAAGTAAAAAACAGTAAAGTTTACTAAAAACAGTAAAGATACTGGGAATTTTTATTATTGGTTATGAAGATTTACAAATTTACAGTAATTAAGAAACAAGCAAAGAAATAGTATTTGCTAATTGGTGTAGGGAAATGTGGCTTTATGTGGAAAAATACCAATTAGATATTTACCTTACACCATAAAAATAAACCAGATAAAGGAGACCCAAAAATACATTAAAAAATTGAAAGCCCTAGAAGGAAGTAGAATTTCTTTACAACCGCCATATTATAAATAATGTCTTGAATCAGGCAAATATATTAAAATTCTTAAAGGAAAAGGATAATACATCTGACCATGCAAAATTAAGTGTCTGATTGATTAAGCAATGCAAAAAATAAATAAGTGAATCCTCTCTGGCATAGAACATTTGTCACATTGTGGAATTATAAAAGTGGTATTACTGAACATCACATTCTTCATTTACAGCACATGTGATCTGTGGCAAAATTAAATTAATGAGCAAGTATCTACTTTATGGTTGATAAGAAATTGAGGTAAAACAGTAATTTTGAAATAATTTTTATTAAAACTTCTTAAAAGAAATCAATTAATAAGGAGTTCTGAAGATACTTCTTTGATATGAAGATGTTTAATTCATACATATATTTATAAAATAGGTAAATTTTACTTTCCTATCTAATTTCCTAACAAACGACAGAGTGTTACATAAAGAATTAAACACATGGTCTCCAAATTTAATTAGTTTTTTTCCATTGGACATGTTCTTTTTTCTTGAATTTTTCTAAAACTTTTCCATACTTTATCAACATAAAACATTATTTTAATAAACTTCCAAAAATGGTGACTAACTGCTATAATTGAAATGTTTTTAAGTTTTAATATTAATGTATAAGATACATGTCAATATAGAAAGCCAATGAGACTGAAAGCTGTTACTTTTAAGAAAGGAAAGACTAATATTATAGAACTTGATTTTAATTGATTCATTTTGTTTCACTTAGCAAATTAAACGCTGTTATATCCATAAAAAATCACTTTAATAAAGTCCATTGATGAGGTAGCTGGCTTCAAAATCTTACTAATGGAAATTAAATAATCCTATTCTCATTCTTCTCTGAACATAGAGGATAGCGGTTATCACTGTCATGGTTTATTTGCATGAAAAATGCTTTTGTTGTTTTGATAATCTCATAATAAGTTGATTTTCCAGTGACTATATAGGAGGAGAGAGCATTCTGTACCAGATTTTAAAATGAATTAAAATGAAGCATGTTTCTGAAATGAACATTTATTATCTCAAGAGCCTGGGCCAATTAAACTTTTTTTAAAAAAATTAATGCGTTCTATACTAAAGCAAAAAGCTTATAAACCTGTCACTTCACTGGCAAAAAGAGCACTGATTTTTTTTTAACAGTTTTTATCCTTTTGAAGTATTCAGAGGTTAGAATATCATCTTGAAGGAATTAACTACAAGTGGCAAAAAAAGTGATTAATATTTTGGTGACAGAAAGGAGGGGGAAGGGAGAGAGAGAGGGAGAGATGGAGAGAGAATGAGAACTCATTTACCTCAGAAATAAGCACTGTGACTTCATGAACAAAAGCTGCATTTGAAGTTGAGATAGTACATTGAAGTATGTATTTTGAAGCTCTTCTTTCTTTAAGGACAAACTATCAGGTGAGGTGAATTTGTAAATTAACTTTTAAAAAACACCCCCAAACTTTCTTCCTGTTCCTTTCTGTCTCTTCCCTTCCCCTCCTCTCCTTAGCTATTTTGGGAACTGGGAATAAGACTCAAAAACTTATAACAAAAGATGTTTCTATTATTTTTGGTCTTATCATTTAGGAAATTACAGGAATAAAGACCCCAAAAAAAGCCATATTCACTAAATGCCATTAAAATTCTCTCTGATTACCGTTTTCATTTTTACCACAACTTAGATAATTGTGTTTTCATGTTTATTTAATTGAAAGAACTTTAAAATTTCTCTTGAGACCTCTTCTATGACCCATTGATTATGTAGAATCTTCTATGACCCATTGATTATGTAGAATCATGCTGTTTATGTTCCAAATATTTGGGGGAAAAGTCTAGGTATTTTTTGTAGTTGTTCTTCTTTTTCTTGCTTTCTAGTTTAATTTCACGTAGTTTGAGAACATACTTAGCATGGTTTCTATTTTTGTACCTCTTTGAGGAGGGTTCTATGATGCAGAATGCAGCCTGTCTTGGTGAATGATCGATGTGAGCTTAAAAGATGATATATTTTCCTTTGAGCACTCTATAAATATCAACCAGATCAAACTGCATTTTATGTCATCTGTATCCCTCCTGATTTTCTACCTGTTTCATCTGTAAATTAGTGATAGGGAGATTTTGATGTTTCCAACTATTTCAGTAGATTTTTCTATTTCTGTTATCACTATGCCAGTTTTTATCTCATGTACTTTGCTGCTCCTTTAGGTGCATACATATTTAAATGTTTATATTTATGGGAGATTTGAACAGTTGCTTATGTCACAGTGCTTCTCTTTATCTTTGATAGTTTTTCTCATTATAAAATCTGCTAGGTCTTAAATGAATAGTGTCACTTTAGCTTTATTTTTATTAGCAGTAGCATGATATCTATTTCTGTATTCTCTTTTAACCTATCTGAATTTTTATATTTAAATTGAGTTACTTAGGGGCACCTGGGTGGCTCAGTCGGTTAAGCGTCCAACTTTAGGTCAGGTCATGATCTCATGGTCGGTGGGTTCCAGCCCCACATCAGGTTCTGTGCTGGCAGCTCAGAGCCTGGAGCCTGCTTCAGACTCTGTGCCTCCCTCTCTCTCTGCCTGTCCCCAACTTGCACCCTGTCTCTCTCTCTCAAATAAAAACAAACATTAAAAAAATAATAAATTGAGTTACTTGTAGACGGCATATATTTGTTCTTGTATTTTTTAATCCACTATGATAATTAGTCTTATTTTGTGTTTTTAAGATATTTAAAGTGATTATTGATATAGTTGGATTATTATCTGTCAATCCTGAAACTTTCATTTATTCTGTTTCTTTTTATCCACCCACCCTTTTTAACCTTTTCTCAACTTAACATTTCACATAATTATATTTTCTCTCTTCTCTGAGCTCATCATATAGTTCAAAAAAGTGGTTTAGCAAGAATTACACTATGTCTTTAAAAATTAATCTGAGCTACTTTAACTCCTTTGATTATTTCTAAATCTGTGTCTTATCTGAGTCTATTTTTATGAGTACTTTTTCGTGTCAGACTTTTTTCTCTTGCCCTTTTTCACGCTTTATAAGTTTTTATTAAAATCCATATGTGTTGTATGGGACAATAAAAAGTAAGGTAAATGGGCCTTTGAGGTAATGACATCTGTTAATCTGGCTGGGGATTCTGCTGTTTAATACTTGTTGGAGCTTGTTGCTAGAGATTAGTTATCAGACTTTTGATCCAGTGCCTTTATTTTTATCTCTTCTCTAGACTTTGGGGATTCCATATATACCTCTCTGAAAGTTTGTTTCTCTCTCCTTTTTTCCCGACATAATCTACTATTATTAGACTGAAGCCTTGTTGGTTTGGTTATAAAACTGGGATAGGAGGAGCATTCTGCGGTTTTCTGATTAATTCCCAATCTTTTAATGTCCCTGTGTTTTAGCTCTATTAACCTTCACAAGTATTTCTCTAGTGGTTCAGTTTTTTTTTCCCCCTGCTGTGTCATACTCCTTTCTTGAGAGACAGTATCCCCACCTATTTTCTTAAAGTTCTGTCCCCTCTTATTGTTTCTATACTTTAGGTGAGATAGAATCTCAGGAGCAGCATTGTGTGGGGAGAAGTTCCATTCTGCCAGTGAAGATAAGATTTCTGAATTGCTGTCTGGCAAAACCTTTTTTCCTAGAGAGGACACTCATGTTTTGGAGGAGATGGTAGGCATGCTTCACAATGATTCATCTTTCCATTTCAGAGACAAGAAAAATTTTTCTTGGATCCTCACCATAAAATCTCCTGGCTTTCTAAAGAGAACTCATGAAACTGTGGAAGTTCTACTAAGAACCTAGGAATTTCTTGCTCAAGCTAGTCTACAATTAGCCTCCAATATTAATCAAAATTCCCAATTAAGTGACTTCACTAGTTTATAGATTCAGGAATGCCTACACTAAAAAATCAAATTTCAATTGCAATAACACTATGGATTTGCCTCTTTCTCCAGATTTCAGAGTGACATTGTCCTGTAGCCCTTGTTCTGTGATGAGTACAAGAAAGTGATTGATTTTTAATAGCTGATTTTTAGTACCAAGTACATCTCATATTGGACATGCTGGGTACCTCGAATTCCTGAACCTTTCTGAATTTCTCTCACAAGCAAAAGTTTATATCTTGGTTTTTCCCATTTAGTTGGCTAGTTTGGTTTCTACTCATCCATTGGCTTTGCATCTTAAAAATATTGATATCATTATTATTTCATTTCTCTTAGTACCTGTGGATTTGTTTTATTCTTTCTCTCCTTCGTTACTATTTGGTGTCATTTCAGTGTTAACAATTAGCCAACATGTGTCTATTCCATACTTTGTGAACTTATCTCTTTTCCACATTTCTTTAATTGTTGAATGTGTGTATTTACCAAGCACATACTATATATAGCTCTGGATATGAATGGTAACAACATTTAAGTTCCTGGTCTTATAGTGATTGTAGTAATTGTGAGGACAAACAGATGAGAAAAAGCATAAATATTATATTGAATTAAACAGATTTGACACTTGAAACTTTTTCTTCTTAATCTTATTTTAAAAGCCCTGGATGGGCCACTTCTGTCCTTAGCCCCATATAAAGTCTTCATCAGGTTCTATAGATTTGCAATCATGCAGGCATTCATTTCATGGATTCATAGATTTCATAAACTTCAATCATATAGTCAACTTTGTTTCCACTGACGAGAATGATAGTCTCTTCTAGTTGGCACTGCATTTCTAACTTTCAGTCAAGAGATTCTATAAACCGAACATAAGGGTATTATATTTTAGAAAATGTTGGAATTTTAAACCTCTATGAAACTTTAGGATCTGCCTCAGTTCCAGAAAAGTGCCTCACTAAAGGCCATACTCTTCCTGGAGTAGTGTGAATCTGAAAAATGAGTGAGACTGGAGTATTGAGATCCAGATACTTTGGTTAGGTATAGGGCAATTATGATGAGAAATAGTCACTCTAGAGCTCTCTGTGGGACTGTCTGTTATGGAATGAATGTTTGAGTCTCCCCAAAATTCAGATGTTGAAATGCTGACCTCCAATATGATGATATTAGGAAGTGGAGACTTTGGTAGGTAATTAAATCATGAGGGTGGAGTCTTCATGAAGAGGATTAGTGTCCTTGCAAAAGAGACCATGAAGACCTCTCTTACCTTGTCAGCCATGTCAGCATACAATGAGAAAATAGCCTTTGCACCCCAGAAGAGGGATAGCACCAGACCGGAGCATGCTGGCTCTCTGATATTGGACTTCTAGAACCCCAGATCTGTGAGAAAAAATTTCTGTTGCTTATAAGCCATCCATCTATGATATTCCGGTATAGCAGCTCACCCTGACTAACATGTCAGACAAGGCTTTGTGGAGCTTGAATCACAGTGTGGCTTTTCACTCTGCCCAATCCTGCTTCATCTACTTCCTTTCAAAATTATTGTTCCCTTAGTGGACAATTTATACTCTGAACTCAGTATCTCAGCATCTGTTGAGAAGCCAACTTGTGACAATAATAAAAATCAGTGAAAAACAGGAAATTTTCTGCATATTTGTTTTCACAATGTTCTCCGTAGCACAAGTCACTTTGGCAAAGCAGTTACTAACACACTGTGTGCTACAGAATTACATTTACCTCCAAAGGGCAGATTAACTCTGGGGCTAATGACAAGAGTACTTGTGCAACAGAAAAAGGGCCCCATCATCTTTATTATGTTTGTGTTTGCATAATAAGTATTTTCACCAAACCAATCTCTTAACTAGAATCAATGCAACCCATTTCAATTTTGTGTTTTGATTTAGCAACTGAAGTTAAGCCTAAATTAGAAAAAATGGTCAAAAACTTGACTTAATTGGGCACAAATATGTTAAAAATATACAACTTAATGAAAATGCTGTATTTCACTTTTCCTTGGGATATCTATTCCTCCAGTTAATAAAAACAGGGTTCATGAGAAGGATAGCCTGGATTGCAGCTTACCTGAGGATATTACTGTAAAAATGTGCCCTTCACTTCTTCCTTTTACATTACAACATATATACATAAAAGTTCTAATTATCCATTCCCAATTTAATACCACTAACTAGATTAAAGGTCCATGGAGAGGAAAACTGTGTGTATCTTGTTTGAGTTCCTTGCATAGTATGTGACACAAATGCATACACAAACCTACATATATGTGTACATGCATGTGTGTATATGTATATATACATGAGTACATATTTGATAGAGACTTGGAAAAATGTAATTTCTAGGTCATAAAATGATTCACAAAACCTTATAAAGATATATAACCTATTCTAAGAAAAAAAGTGAGTTCTTATCAACTTTACTGTGAATTAAAAAATACTTTTCAGCTATAATTAACTGCACGTTCCTCCAGAGCCCCCCTACTTTGCTTTTCATCCATATTAATAAACCTATTAGATTTGATGCCATCTCATCTTTATATGCTGATCTCTCTACTCCTCTGTGAACACCTTAAAATCCATGCCTTTCATGTTAACTTCTAAGCACTAGTGCCTAGCAAAGAGCCTATAATGTAATAAAATTTCATAAATTTGTTGAATATAATTTAATCTATATTAATTTTTTTTTCCAAGAAAGCTAAATTATTAGAGTAAGATACAAAGGTATTAAAGACTTTGCCTAAAATGAAAAGTGCAAAACCAAACACGTATAATGCTTGTAAAGTAGATGGATTTAACTGATTATTTTTGTCTCAGCCACTATGAACAAAAGCAAATTAAGAAAATACAAAGGGACGTTAATATGTCTTTGCTGTATTTATGCAATATTATGTTTTCTTTCACAGCTGAATGATTTGTGACAATAGAATCCATAGTAAGATTTTTAAGTAGCATTACTTTGAATTATCTCAAACTGTTAGCATTATGCTTCTTTTTTCTTCATTATACTTCCAAATTCAAGCTAGGGACTGGAAAAGAAAGTTAAATAGATAGTCAATAAATTAAGGAAAGATTTTTAAAAAGATTTACAGGGAAGAAAAGCAGCTGGATACACCGATGCCTTTGTGTCCCCTTACCATGCTGGCCAACTCTGTCTTAGTTTGCCTTTCCTTTATCTTTGTTCCCTCCCTTCAGTTATTTACTTAATCATACTCTATAGCACCTGTGTATTGCTCACCTATGCTTATAGAACATTGCTGTTTCCTTTTCTCTCCTTTTAATGGTCAATATCTTTAAGTGATCGAAATACAGATTTTTGAAAATAAGCCCTATTCTCTCACCAGCTGATAAGCTTCTTATGAATCATTTAGACCCTGGAGCTACCCTAATGTAGAGAGACTATAACTTACTATGGACACTCTCATATTACCCATGAGTAAGTTGAAACACATTGAATGGGGAAGCAATCATCATCATAATATGATTGTTATAAAAAATCATTACCTTTCATGCTGGAAATGTCATTTAAATGTCAGTTTGGAAAATATAGAAATCCGACATGGGCCCTAAATACATGCTGCTTAATTCACCTGTTTTAGATGAAGTGACATTATACTAACCAGCCATCATCTTGTCACTAAATATTTTCTTGATTGAGTAAAATGGCTGGAATATGCACAATTTATCAACTAAACTATTTCAATTATTCCTTTTTATTCTCAACCTGTAAGACCAGCTGTGCAAACCTTAACAATAACAAGAGAAGTAAAATACCAGAGGAAATATACATTTTCATGGGTCCTATCTGGTTAGGCAGAGTGGTTAAGGTTTAGCTATTTTGGTACTTTGCCTACATGAAGTTCAACTTTATAACTTTTCTTCCCTAGTAAAATGTAGGATGAAAAAAGTCTCCAAAAACAGTTAGGTGAAACTAATGTCAGGAGAAGATAAAGAATCTTTGCTGCTGGAACCCTTCTGTTACATCTCTAGAAATAATTTGATTTTTAAAGGCAAGTTGAATCTAGTGACTCATTAAATAAAGAAGCATGCAAATAATTTCAGAGGCAAGAAAGTATTCTTCACTTATTAATAGTCCCCAAAATACCATATAAGGCTTCCAAAAGTTTTATCCACATAGTCTTTCATGCAGGAAATAAACATATCTCCCAAAGAAGTCCAGCTTGCATGGTATTTAATGAAGTAAATAAGACTCTATTGCATGCAATTTCAGTGGAGACACATTAATGGCTCTGGAGGGGAGAGATAACACAGTGCCATTAACAATGAGTTCTTATAGCTACAAGCAATTTAACTAAAGGAAACCACATGCTTTGCAACTGGTCTGTCTTACAACTAAAATCTAAATCCGATGTGATCTCACTACTCATATAAATTAATCTATATCATTAAACAGAAGATTACAAAAGGAATTGTCACTTTTAAAAAGATACTTGAATTTAGAGAGTTGTGAAGAGGAGGTACAATTAATAGTGGAATATCAGGGTCAGCATTTCTTTGGCACATTTTCCAAGATAAAGTCCCCACTCTGCTCTCTTACCAAAAGTCACTGAAAAATACTGTATAAAACAAATTTAACTGTGAAGAAGGGTGCCATTAAGAAGTGACCACAGGGCACTCAGGGATCCTTAGCGATCTTTCTTCATGTCTCAACAGCAACCAGTTTCATCTTCCATTACAGGTAGTGGGTACTGAAGAATTTTATCACTTCTCCCAAAGTATTTATATTTTCTCTAGCTTTGGTCTCATCTTCAAATTCACAGAGGTAATTGAGGCTAGCAAGCACAATTTCTCTGAGTTTATTATACCTGTCATCCTCTACCCCTATTGTAACCTCTACATAGTCTCACAAATTTTGTCCTTCCTCTTTCTCTAATCCAGTGGTTCCCAAACTTTATTGTGCAACAAAGTCACATGAAGGGTTTTTTTTTTTTAAATATGGACTTTTGGGCTCTAAGCCCAGACCTCCTTTTTCAGTAGATCTGGGGTTGGGTTTGAAATTTTTTCATTTCTAAAAATTTCCAAAGAGATGCTGATGCTGCTAGTTTGGTGAACTCTTGAGAATCACATGTCTAAGAAAAAGATATGAACTACATCTTATCCAAGTTTAATTTTACCACCTGCTCTGAATTACAATCCATTTGATCTTACTTCAATCATTTCCTATTGTTTTTATTCAATTTATCCTTTGTAATATAATTACATTTAGGTATATTCAATTAAATATAATATAATATATTTTGGAGAGCTTTTGATGGCTGTGTGTTTATTGAGCTAGTGGCCATGTGTTTTTAAATGCCCACTCTATTACCTAACACCTCTCAGTGCAGTACATTCTTATCTTCTAGTTTTCTAAATCTCTTTTTTATAGATTCAACAATGATTTCCCAATTACCATATTAAAAAATTTATTAACTTCTTCAACCTTGGCCATTCTGACTACCTCTTCATCTTGAAATTTTACTATGTCTTCTGTGCTACCTTTCATGTCTTGCCATTATTTCTTTGTGCTTCTCTTTCCTCTCTATTTTCTCAATTCTACTTCTGTCTTGATCTGTCTGGGCTGCTATTAAAGAATACTATAGACTGGGTGACTTATACATAAATAAATTATTTTTTCATACTTCTGCAGCCTGGCAAGTCCAAAATTAAAGGGCTAGCAGATTTGGCGTCCAATGAGAGCCTGCTTTCCAGTTTACAGACTCTTTCTTCTCTCTCTACCCTCACATGGGGGAAAGGCGATCTCTCTGGGGTTTTATAAAGGCATACATCCCATTCAAGAGGCTCCATCCATATGATCTAATCACCTTCCAAAGGCCCTACTTCTTAATACCGTATTAAGGGTTAGGATTTCAACATATGAATTTTAGAGGGACATAAATATTCAGTCCATTGCAACTCCCCTGCCTCCTTTTTGCTGGTGTTTACCAGGATTGTCTCATTATCATTTTTGTCATCACTCCTTGCACACGCTAGGTAAATTAACACACATACCCACAGATGTAGCAGACACTTGGACCCTTGTGAATTCTCAAATCTTCCTCTGAAGCTTAGAGCCCTCCCAGATCTGTATAACCAAATTCCTATTGGACATAATTACCCAGATGTACCACAAAAACTTTAAACTCCTCAAGATTAGAAGATGGTAATTTTATCTTTATATACCAATCATTTGTTATTCATTAATCTTCATGAAAAACATTTCCATTTAGTGGGTTATGCAATAAGAAATTTAGGAGTTCTGCTTTGCCTTAACATGTTATCAGTCAACAAACCTTCCCAATGCTGTCTCAAGTCTTGCTACAGTTTGCCTTCTACCTCCAACTTCCTCCAAACCACACTGCTATATTGCTGCCAGTGCAAAATTTCTGAAGCAAAACTCTCATTTTTTTTACTCCCCTGTGCAAAATCTTTCATAAGATTTCTCCCTCTAAAGAGGATTCAAAAGGTCTGCCTACATGACTAAACTTAATACCTGTCTCCTCTCTGTTTAAGGGTTTACATCCTCACCTCCCAATTTAATTGCAGTTTCACAAAGATAATGTGTTACTTTTTATTCTTCTTGGTATCATTGGAGTTTCTTACATTCTTTTTTAAGCTACTTTGACATTTTCCCTGTGCAGTTTACTCTTCTCCTTAAATAATATACTTTAAATGTTCTTTAGAAAATATCATACCATTTGGTAATTTTTGAAAGTTGGATTAGTCTCCTGGATTTGTTTCTTTACATCAAGAATTTTGACTTATATGTTTTATGTACTTAAAGTCTGCTAGAATGTCTGGGTAGATAATAATTGCTCAATAGATATTTATTGAAATGAAGTCAGATTTAATAAGAGTATATCATTTGATAAGTGAAAGGTTCAACAAGGCTATTATTTCTAGGACCTAAGAGAAATCAATACAAATATAAAGACAATGCAAATATGCATAACAGTTTAATTCATAATAATTAAAGATTGGAAAAAATTAAAGTGTCAATTGCGAAACAATAAAAGTGGAATATCTGTACAATGCAATTATTACTAAGCAAAAGAGAGGGATGAACTATTGAAAGACACAACATGGATGTATCAAAAGGAAAAAAAAGATGGTGATCTAAAGAAGCTAGTCACACAATAGTATATATTCTGTAATTCCATTTACATTAAATACTATAACAAAAGGGCCCAAGGAAACTTTTCAGAGTGATTGAAATGTTCTATAACTTGATTTGTGGTGGTAGTTTATGCACTTGATAAATGCAAACTTAAGAATCTGTACAGACAAAAAATGGATGCATTTTATTGTATGTAACTTATACCTGGATTTTATTCATGGTTCATATATAAACCTGGTTTTAAATAAGATGTTTCATGTTCATGTCCAAATTCCATTAAATATAAGGCAATACATGTGTCTGGATGGAGATCTAGAAAAAAGGCAATATAAAATGTTGAGAATTGTTTTAAATTGGAGAATGCATGCTGTACCTAAAAATTTTCAAATTTAAATATTATTAAATATTTCTCTAGCCAAGAAACATAACTCCTTTGTAGATCCAGTCCATGGAAATTGCTTAGTAACTCCTACATTAGATAAAATAACAGTTTTTGCAAGATCAGGCTGAAGGAAAAATCAGATAATTAAATTAATTTATTATAATAAAGATAAAAGGTAAATTTTATCTTTTGTCATTTCTTACAGTAAAATAGTTCTGCTACAAATTGATCTGATTAATGGTGAGTCAAAAAGTATAAACTATCTTCTGGAAAAATATGGCCAGTCCATGTGAGGTGAATTAATTATACTCGTATATAGAGTAAAATTTAAGAGGTGTATGTGTGTGTGTATGTGTATGAAAGAGAGAGAGAGAGAGAGCAAGGGACAGGGACAGAATGAGAGAGAAAAGGATGGAAAGAGTAAGGAGAGATAAGGTATACACACATATACTTTCACACCAAGAACACATATAATTGTCCTTTTACAAAAATCATTAGGCTGCAAAAATTCTATTTAGCTGGTGAAATGCTTGGTAAATAAGCCTCTTTAGACATGGATCTTTTCTGAATTAACTGCAGTGGAGGTAGTCTTCAGTGTCAGTTCTATCAAAACATTTTTTAAAAAGTTAGCATCAGGTTACTAAATCTGAGATTCCTGGTAACAGAGAGAGGAATCTTGGATTAAATTGGCACTTTGCCCCGATGCCAGTGTTATCGGTTCAGAGGCTCAGAACTAGGCTACCAAGATGTACACAGAAATGTAAAGTTCAAGTTGTCAATCTGTAATCATAATTGGGAGCAACAAAATAAACATTATGCAATAGAACACACAGAGGAACAGAGCAAACCTGTAGAGAAGGATCATCATCTGAAAAGCAGATTGCCCAGAAGGCCTGATTTATGTGTGTACTCCACTGGGAGTCTTCCTCATAACAGATCCTCATTTATGGGTTAGTGAGGTCTTGACTGTACATCAGAACCATATGTAGATGTTTATGTCCTAGAATCATTTGAGAATTTTTCATCTAAATTTCTAGAGTGAGATTCATGCAGCATTATTTTTATTTTTTTAAAAATCCCAGTAATTCTGATGTCCCTATGAATTTGAGAAGCTTTTCACATAGTCTACATGCTTCTCTGACACATGTGCTCCCCGATGTTCATTTCTGCCATATCTTGACCTAGATGACCCTCTTAGCTACATATTTAAATCTTATTCCCATGTTAAGTTTAAATGAAGTCATTTTGGTAAATATGCTATATTAGGCAGAGTGATATAAAGCACCACTCCTAGCATTTAGAGGTCAGGTGTCTACCAGTTGCATTTATCTATAGATAGTCCAGAAGCCAAAAATCAGCACTAACCTTCCATCCTTTCCATTTCTTCTGCAGTTATTTTAGTGAAAGCCTCATTACATCTCAATAGCACTATTGTTTTAGTTACCTAATTGGTGCCCCTGTCTCTATTCTCTTACTTTTCTAATCTATCCTACACATCTTGTCAAATTAATTTCCCTAAATAACAGTTCTATTCTGGGCACAGTCCTGTTCAAACCTTTGCCTACTTACTAAAATATAAATGTTTTTCAAGGCCTCTAAGACCAAGACTGCATCTATACTTTCAGTTTAATAGCTCTCTACCCCTATTCATACAATGCTCCCCATTCAAGATAATTGTCTCCAAAATGGCCTCATGGTTTTCTCATTCTATGATCCAAAAAATGCTACTTTCTTTCTGGAATACCTTTCCCCACCAAAATAACCTTATACCCCCAAGAGAGAGCTAGTGACCCCTGTCTGAACACACAGAGTTTTTTATTTGTTTTTTTCTTGTTTAAGTGGTTAGTCGTTTGTAACAATAGTCCCTCCAAACAGAAAGCTAATAGGGTCTTTATGTCCTATCTCTCACTGATACATGCCAACAGCTAGAATCAAATTCTATTATGACACTTTAGTCAAATACAGACTGGAATAAAATTCAAGAAGAAAAAACATTCATGCTAAAAAGGCTACATTATACTTACCAAAATGTAGGTATTTTGAATACGTGTGAGCAAAATCAACCAACCAATAACAACAAAAATCTTGGAGAATATTTAAAAGTGGTCTGAATCTGATAATGTGATTTTATATATGAAAACATTTTCATTTGGAATACTTATTTGAAAACTGAGTATTGTTCTTCCACTGTGTCTGGCTGCTTAATAAAAACCTAACTAATCATTGACTGTATTTAAAGTAAAGCGAAAGGCCAGAAAATATTCTAAATAACTATGGAATTAAGGAATTTTTTTAGGTATCATATACTATATTCTTTCCCTCAAGGAATATCTCTTTAAAGTATTCTCAAATATTTTTTAACATATATTTGATGCATACATTTATGTGGAAAGCACCAGCCTGTTGAAATGCTCTTTACTGATTGTTTGATCCCTTGGATGAGGATGCTTAGGAGACCTTCAGCTTATGGGCTTCCTGATGTCAGTGAGAATGGAATATTAGAGGTTTTGGAAGGTAGCCAAAAGATTAATATAAATGACAAATTCCTACCATTGTGATAAGTCAGCCATTTGTGTACCTCAGTTTAATGATCAGAGATCTTAATCATCTAGCCATTTTACAGTATGCCACACTTTACTAAAGAGATCACACCTATATTTTTTGGAGAAAAAAATTAGTAGATACCCTAAACACAATATTAACCCTGCACGTGTACTAGAGAATAAAAGGTCAATTCTATTAAAAGGGCATATTCTACAATCTCTGTAAAGTTTCAAGGCATGAAGTGCTATGTTAGCATAAAGATTATGCCAAGTTATTCTCTCCTTAGTGATTCTCTTGTTGCTCCATTGATAAAATAGCTTAATAATGTCTGATATCTTCTTTTGAGCTGCCATGTATGCTCTGTTGCATGGGCAATGAAAGCAAAAAAAAAATTACAGATAACATAACTGATAGGCAATGAATGTAAAAACATTACCGAACTCATTATAGCCACCAGCTGGTCCATTGTGTGGGATGGTTATCTCATTCTACCATAGGGAAACTGGAGATTCAAAACTACTTAAGAGTTTGGTAGATTCTCAGGATTTTTTCCTGGGCCACACTCAAATAAAAGAATCAGAATGGAAAATTTCAAAACATTAAATATTCTCTTTGGGAATATACTTAATGTTTATACTAAGCTTTGGGAGAAACTGAAGACATCAGTACCTGAAAAGGTAAATATAAGCATGCCATAAACCAATTCAAACATGAAAAATGTGAAAAGTTCTCAGGACGTTACCTGAGGCCTTCCATTTACAAGCACACCAGGTCCTTCCACAAAGACATTGCAAGTTCACACTTGTCCTTTCTCTGGTTCCTTACGAAGAGGAAAGGTCAAAGGTGTCCATACGTGTCATTAAATCCCTCTGCTCTATGCCTGCACAAGCTGCAAGGTGGCTACTAGACCTCAAAGGGACAGTCATGCTTGTCTTAGCCAGTAAATGAAACAAACAATAATAGGATTTGAGGATTCAATGGAGTATGAAAAAAAAAATACGTTGTCCTCAATGTTGGGACTTCTCTTCCAAGCAGTTACATTTTCTTCATATGTGTTCTATTTTATCTTTTTGCTTCTGCCGTGTTAAATTTCTCATCATGGGTGACCAGGTTCTCTGGGAGAAGAGACTGAGGTCTTGTAGAGATGAAAGTTTTTACTTTCTTTTATATACTTATCTGTACTGTTTGATTTTCTTCTTTTTTCTTTTTTTTTTTTTAATGTTTATTTTTGAGAGACAAAGAGACAGTGTGACCAGGGAGGGAGAGAGAGAAGGTGACACAGAATCTGAAGCAGGCTCTAGATTCTAAACTGTCAGCACAGAGCCCCATGTGGGGCTCGAACCCACAAACCACTAGATCATGACCTGAACTGAAGTCCCAGGCACACATGTACAGTTTGATTTTCTAGCCTTGCATCGTCATTTCTTTGTGTCAAAATAGCAGTTACATGAATGGTGACTTCAAAGCCTTTTAAGTATGTTCCTTATAATTCTCTACCAAAAAACTGAAATATTATTAAAAATAAGTAAATGCAAGAGTAATCGTGTAGAGAGAATTGGAAACATAAGACAAAGGAGAAGTGAAAAGAATGTAGGAATAATAGATACTCCATAAAACAAAGAAATACAGCTATATTATAAAAGATTTACAAGTAGTGATGCTATGGGCATGTATTGGTAGGGGGCAAAGGATTCTGCAAAATATTCTATAATGCATAGGACAGTTTCCCACAAAAAAACAAAGAAACAAACAAACAAACAGAAACTAAACAAAACAACACAAAAAAATTTGTCCTGTCCAAAGTGATGGACATCGAGGTTGAGAAAGCCTATCATAGACAGCAATGTTAGGAGAGTGGGGAAAGTATAGAAGGCAAATTTTCATTTTCATTTATTTGTAATGTTAGAATTTTTATTATCTTTTATTACTTCCATATTCATCTTGTGGTTAAAGATTCATTATGTTCCAGAAAAAAAGAATTATGAAAGCACATCCGCATCTACATATGTAGATGGCATTTTATTTGAAAAAAATCCCAGAAGAATCAAAGATTACAATTAAATAGACACATACATGAAGAGATAAAAATCCAAGTTGCCCTCAGAATTATCCTCAAATGATCTTCCTGTTATTCTCCAAAGTACTAAGTCCTGGAAGATAAGCTCCCCAGGCCAATTGTCTTTTAAGGAAAGAGGTTTGATCCCAAGAATTCACTTTCTAATCTAGTAGTCGTTTATATGTAAACAGAACATAATCGAAATCTTAGGTTTCATTGGCTGTTTTGTTTTTCAGAATTGTGCAAAGATGACAAAATTGGGCCTGTACCAGTCAGTCTCTTAACATGTTCCAGAAGATTCCTTAGTAGGCATATTATGTAGTTTGAGGAAAGAATGGGTTGTGCCTTTTCATCTCCCCACCCTGAGGTGCTTCTTCCACTCTGTGGCCGCAGAGACAGGTGTCAAGAAAATCTTTTCACACATTGGGAAAACTGGTTTCTCTTCCGGGCTGACACATCTTGAGCCCAAAGATGTCATATATTCACAAACAATTCTATCAGAAGTCAAAATAGTTCTTACAAAAGCATAATACGTGTTCCAGAACTTTTCCGGGATTGACCTGCATTAGTAAAATAGGAGCTTGCCCACCATTTACAAGCTAACGTTGGACTCTCCAGTCCTGATTCTGCAACCAGAATGTGGGTTGTCATCTGAAGCAGCTTAAAATATTAGAGGAGGAACAGCCTGCATTTACAGAGTTTGACATGGCTAATGTATATGTGTTTTCCCTGGGACCGAGAAGACAGCCTTAAACACAACTGGGGTAAGATGTTTGCCAGCTGGAAGAGGAAAGAGTTGTTAGAGCCAAGGGGTTCATAGCCCTTACTAGGAAATGAAGTATGGTGATGGATGGACTCAAAAATTTACTCAAAGAGTAAAATATATAGCATTTGGGTACCTGTCATAACACTGGATTGTCATAGACACAAGTGAACTGCAAATAGTACCAACTAATTACAGTCATGTTACTCTTGTTTTTCTTATTCCCTCTCCTTCAGATCTGACCCTGGAAAGTCAGAAGTCAGAATATGAAAAGAAATATGCAAAACAGAACCGTTTCCTATTTTCCCACCAAAATGTTTAGGCTGTGGAAAATGTTTACATGTGGTATGAGGTTAAAGTTAGAGCACAGACCAAATAAAACTTCTTCAATCGAAATTAAAAATAAAAAGACATGATTCAAAAAAAAAAAAAAAGACATGATTCAAGACCCAAATATGTCAAAAAAAAATACTATGACAAGAGAAAAGCTCGAGTTGTTAATCAGTTGTGTGTGTGTATAAGTATGTCTGTTTGTGCATGCACGTGTGCGATGGGAAGTTACACCCAATGCAATAGGAAAAAAGAAAAGATTCCAAAATGAAGCTTTACACAAAGTATAGCCCATAAAAAGCAATGCTAGCCAGTCATGTCATGACTCATAAGCCTATTCCTACGCATCCTCACCAGCCAGAAGTTGTGTGTTCACTGACAATGTTGCGAAAGCTTAGGGGGAGCCAGGCACAATTGTCTTTTGCTCCTGGGAGTTGTCAGAAGGGTGTACACAATAGAGAATCTTCTGATGGACGCTACAAAAGCACTCACAGGGGAAATGTTGGGCTTTAACCCTATCTGGCCTGGAGAGTCCAATGTTAGCTTGTAATAGGTCCAATTAGGTGAGAAATTTCCACTTTTTCCCCCTCCACATTGTATCTTTATGCATCATCCTTAGAAAGATAGAAAACTACAGCCACTTGCAAGGGAAAGAGATTCTCAATTTTGAAAATAGTTGCCCATTCTGTATTTCCAGATTAAAGTTTCTCACCTTCTGAATGAAAATTCAGTTATGAAATTGAGTCTGTTTTCCACCGAGCAAAGGAATAACCTAAACATAAAAGAAAAGTGAGATGGAAATAAATATTATATACAGATTACATGTCTTAAATTGTGTTGGTTCCAAGTACCAAAATTGTGGAATTGTGTGTGTGTGTGTGTGTGTGTGTGTGTGTGAGTGCGCGCACGCACACGCTCAGAAAGAGAGAGACAGAAACAGAGACAGAGACAGAGAAGGAGAGATTGGTTAGAGGCACTGCTTTCATACAATTTAGGAATCTACTGAAGAAAAAAGATGTGGGGAAATAATAGTTAGTGGTTAGTTCGCTTAGTTCTATTAGCTATAAGACAGAGGTTGATGATCTGGTTCACTGGCCAAATCCCACTCACCACCTGTTTTTATAAATAAAATTTTATAAGGACACAACTGTGCTTATTCATTTAAATATTGTCTATGGCTGCAGAATTGAATAGTTGGGAGAGTCTACTTGGCTGCAAAAGCCTACATTATTTACTATCTGTTCATTTGTAGGAAAATTTTCCGATACTCTTCCTATAAGAGATAAAAAGGAATGAGAGATTCTAGGTTAAAATTGTGAGTTGACTATATGCATATAGTTTTACTCTCTGAAACTTTACTAAAGTGATTAAGGAAAAAGGATTAAAAAGAAAGTGAATCGTAAAGTTAAGAAGGAAAGGAGGACAAAGGAATATGTTACACATCAACACAATATTGACATCTGAAAAAACAGATGGTTCACCGTTAACAGAATTAACAGAACTAATAACGCTGAATTCTAAGCAAAAAATGGGGAAAGCTGAGAAACAGAAATATTTTATAGTGCAGAATCCTTAAAGAGTTCATAAATGGTAACAACAGCAATAGGGATGAGGGAGATAGTAATTCAGATAATGTTTGACTGAACTGAATGTCAAGACAATAAAGATGTATGATCCTTTTATGTATATTAATGTTGAAGTCTGGTCCCTCTCATCGGTCAAGATTCTGGCAACACTATATTGATCTCTGTAAAATATCTGTGATAATAGAAACTCTTGTATCTCCAGAAAGCTATACAAACCATTATTACTGGGGTTGCCTCTGGGGAGAAAATCTAGGTATCCTGGTGAAGGTTATGAAGAAGATTTATTTTTATTGATCTGACCTTCTGTACCTTTGGCAGCTTTTTCATGAACATTTATATATCACGAATCAAAAAGCAATGATATAAAAAGCACCTCCCAAGAAGATTGTTTTTCTTTTAAATAATGTTTTTACTCCCTTTTCCAAGAGATAAGCCCAAACTTGATATACTTTTTTCCCCCTGGATTTCTTGTTGAAAGGAGTTATTAAACAATGGGTTTTATTTTACAATGCTGAAATTCAAAGTGTTCAGACTCCCAGAAGTCCACTGATGTATTTGGCCTCCCCCACCATCCTCAAACACACGTAATCCACTGATAGGCTCTGTGTGTTCCAAAATGGCTCAGTGAGGGAGATGTAAGAAAGGCCAGTTCTGAGAAATGAGAGGACACTCAACTAGGGATGAGAACATGAGTTTCTTCCTAAGCAGATTCTCTTAAGAAACTCATCTACTCTGTTTCCAGTTGAGGGTTCTATCTCTCACCTCCTAGAACCATCCTTACCTGAATATTATGAACCAACTCTGACATTAGTCACGCAAGTGTATATACACATATATAAAAGTATACATACATAAATAAAATCTCTATACACATACACATATAAAAGTATATATATAAATAAAAATGTATACACACCTTATAAGTACTGTTTCTATAAACGAAAATTGCAGTATGCTTGAAGAGCTCACATATTGGCATCTGATGAAGTCAGTCAAGTTATTGAAAATGTTTCTTTGAACACATTACCTTAGAATTGATATTTTAAGAGTGAGTTAGAATTATATAATGAGAGTTAGAGTTGGTAGAATAAATTCTGATAGAGGATATTATTTATTGCAGAAGACAACATGGAATTTTAGGGCATCTCCAAGAAAGGCCCATATGCTTGGAAGGGACAGAACAAGTAAAGATATAGTGATATGAGGCTAAACAGGAAGCTAGAGCTATAAGTAAGACCTAGGGGCAACGTGAAGAATTTTCTCTTTATCTTGAAAGTAGTAGAAGTCTTGGAGATTTTGTACACTTGAACACTATGATTTGAATAATCTTTTTAAAAGATTCCCTGATAAACTTGAGAATGGGTTACAAAAGTACAGGTATGGAGAACAGATATCCTTTAAGACGGTGATATAGTATATCAAGTAAGATATTGTGATGATGTGGATTTATTGGAAAAGAGGCTAACACAGAAGGCTTCCAAGATCCCAGGATTCAGCTTGGGAAACTGGAAGTATGATAGAGAAATTTCCAAGGGAGGGACCACTGGGAAACATCTGTCGAGCATGCACAGTATGTGTGTGGGGGAATGCTAATGGATAGGAATGTTGCAGGCCCTCCATTCACAGTATTAAAAACAAAACAAACAAAAAATAAAATGAGGACAATTGTGACATGGATTTTGTTACAACACAGGGAACCAAGCCACCATTTTTGCTAGGAGTGAGGAAAGGCCTGCCTACAGAGCAATATTTCAGCAGAAGCCTAAAAAATTAGAAAGAGGTAGCCCTGTGAAATGTTCAGGAATGCTTGTTTAAGCAGAGAGGATGGACAGCATGCGCAAGATGATGAAGAGAAATGACAACATGAAACTGAAAGAAGTTGATAGTCTTAGATATCAGAGATGGAGAAGAAAAACCAAAGTAATGTGATAAAAGGAAATGATATAAAATGTGGATAAATATTTAAGGTGAAATTTACTACAAAATTGATTAAAGTAGGATATATTTGGAAATAAAATGAATATTCATTAATCAAAAATGTTCAAATATACGACCTTACAGCCTGTGGATACATATTATGGATATAGTTAGTAGATTAGACATTGTGCAGCCATAAGACATATAGCTATATATGTAGTACAAAAATGTTGATCCATTCATATCAATATAAAAAATATTATGATTGCAATTAGTAAATCTCTATGGATGATTATAGCCTTTTTAATTATAATTTTATGTATTTTTTTAAATGTCCATGATAAATCTATATTATTTTACTAGCAGTTGAAACAAATAAAAGAAGAAGGCTTGAAACTTCTTAATGGGTTTTAGAAGACTTTCTAATATAACAAAAATGGAAATAGCTTTATTTGTTTAAGAAGTAGCTTAAAAAAAAAAGTGAGTTTATTTACTGCTGTGGGTTGAATTGTATCTCCTAAAGAGTTATGTTGAAGTCCTAATCCCCAGAACCCTAAAATCGGGTTGTTGCAGATGTAATTACTTAAGAATACGTGTGTGGAGTGAGACCTTACTCCAATATGGCCGATGTTCTTGTGAGAAGACAGATTTGCCCAGAGGGAAGACAATGTAAACATATGGGAGGAGACTTAACAGGGTGAGAGATTGGAGTAATGCAGCTGTAAGCTAAAAAATGGCAAGAATCGATTTTCATCGCCAGGAGCTAATTAGAAAAACAACAACAACAAAAAAAGAGATTTATCCAATGTCCAGAGGAAGCATGATTCTGATAATGCCTTGATTTTGGATGTTTTGTGTTAATAACTGTGAGAATATTATTTCTTTTGCTTTAAGCCATATCCTGTTCTGGCCTTAAGAAATTAATACAGTTTTCTAGAATATTAGCTTATATGAAATAGTTTTTTAACCAACAAACCTCCTAAATCTAGAGCCACTTTTCTCACTTAAAAGGAGCACTGAATTCATGTCCAGATTTTAATTGAACTAGAAAACAAAGGTATTATTTCGGATGTATGTATATGAGTTTATGCATGTTTATGTGTGTTTGGGTGTCTGTGTGTGGATGTCTGCAGATATCTAGGAGAAGTGAAGGTTAGATACAGGGAGATGTGTCTTTTTCTGTTTTTCTGTTTGGATTCCATTAAAGTTTTCTATAGCTTATGTTTATGTGGAAAGGGTGGACTAGCACATGTCAGATATTTTTAAATCAAACCGACAATGCTCCTGTGAGGACCACACTCTACAGATCTGATTTATAGTCTCCAAAAGCCCAGCTTTACAGTTCTTTGAAACATGGATTGGTTTCAAGATTTACTGATCAAAACATAAAGAAATACAATCATATTCAAGATGAAAACTGTCTCTGTGACAAATCAAATAGTCCCTGTTTTATAGGCATTCAAAGATTTCCCACAAACTCAGACTATTTTCCTTACAAGTTTGAAGATAACTTAGCCAAGGAAAATGAATGCTTCCAAGCTTCAGTGCTTTACCACAATTAAATTTTTGCTGACAGTGGAGTGTGATCACTTTCTTTCCTCTTTAATAAACACCAAGTGGAGCAAACAGAATTACTTTCCTAAACCTCTTTGGTGAAATAATGATAATGGATCCAATTCCTTGATCAGAGTACTGTAATAAAGTACAGCTAATTCTTTATCTTACCATGTATAGTCCTTTTCCCTGCCTCCCTCTCCTTGTTTCTAGTCTCTTCTTTTTCCCTCCTTGCTCTCCTTCCCTTCTCTCTCTCCTCCCCCTTCTCTCTCTCTCTCTCAATGTGAGACTTCTCTTCTTCTCCCTCCTACTCTGCTTACTGTCTCTTTATCCTCTTAGTAACATTTTAATGTATGATACCATTTTGGTCCTCAAAATATTGTGCCAGTCTGTACACCTAAATGAGCAAAATTCCCCAAGCATCTTTTCTATTATCATAGAAATATATTCATTAACTTAATCCCAGTTAAATTATGGATATGCCTAGTGATTTAATACATTTCAAGATTTCTTAATGGAATGGTTTTATTGCTTTAAACTGTAGACCTTATGCATTAGAAATGCATTTGGAAAGCCCTGTGAGGAGCAGAATTTATACATTTTTGTGACTTCCTAAAAATGAATGTGTCTGCTTTTTATACAGACAACTCACTGAGAAACACAATTACTTTTTTAAACAACTGGATGTCATAGATTTAGCCTAGTGAAATCATTTCTAGATTTAAAAATATGTCTATACTAATGTTACGCTTAGGAAGATATATTGAGTTTTCTTTCTTTTTTAAAAGTATCTTATTTAAATTTCAGTGTAGTTAATATTCAGTGTTATCTTAGTTTCAGATATACAATTAGGTGATTTCACAGTTCCATAGATTACTCAGTACTCATCAAGATAAGTGTCCTCTTAATCCCCTCCACCTACTTCACTCATCCCTCCCCTCCCTGCCATGTATCAGCAACAGAAACTCCTCTTGTTTTTTGGGATTTCAGTGACCTCAGCAAACTAGGCATAACAGTGTAAGACTTCATGGGAGAGATCTCTAAGATACAAATAAAAACACCAAGTTTCTCATGATTTATCCAAGGTGGCTACAACCACAAACAGTTCTGGAAGACAGAGGAGTTTGTTTTGGTGAAGAACTGTGTCAAGCAGTATGATTGCTAAGAAAGAGACAAGCTTTTTGTAGCTTTCCTGAACTTTAGGATCCAAAGACACACCCAGAACTACTGGGGTATAGATGAGAGGACACCAAAGATGGCAGAGGGACCCAACAATTAAAGAGCAAATATCAAGATGATTCACCATTTTGACCACCTATGCCACTACCAAGATTATGAAGTTCCCAAAGTAAAGTACAACAGGCTTTATGGAGTGCTAGGATTCCCTTCTCATGGGTCACTGATACAGGCAGGGTTGCATGCAGGAACCTGCTGGGCATGCCAAGGTTTCTAGCTTCACAAATTCCAGATTCAGTGGGCCTAGAGACAGCTAATTCATCATTGCTGCCCAGGTACTGAATGATACCAGTGTACTCCAGTGGAACCATATGTCACTGACAGTACTACAGCCTGAGCTCATGGGTGTCACCAGCAGTAGACAACAGCGTAGAAGACATTACCTCATCTTGTTGAGGACTCCCCTCTCTGCAGTCAGCGGCTGATAAATATATTGAAAATGTAGCAAAATTTATAAGATGCAGGTGGGGAGAGTTCTTTTAAGGAAGGAAGAGCTTGAGAATGAGATTATAAATTTTTCTCTGCTACTTTGAAATTAGGTGTGACCATGTGACTACTCTGGCTAACAAAATGGGATTGTAAATGATCTGTGTTACTTTAAAGCCAAATCATGGCACCACTGATGCTTGGCTATCAATCTCTCTCTTTGTCCCGCCATAGTGATTGAAGAGACTTTGATACCCAGATGATGCAGTTACATGATCGTGAAGCCTTAAACATCATGAGTCCTAAATCACTATGAAGAGCTGATACACTTTCCCAACTTGCACTGAATATGTAGCTTGACGTGTGTGTGTGTGTGTGTGTGTGTGTGTGTGTGTGTGTGGTCTTAACTTATCATGATTAATATAATACCCAAGTTCTGAAGTAAATAGAAAATATGGAAAAGGTGAGATGGAGGTCAAAAGATTAAATTTATCGTTGATAAAGTTTAAATTATAGAACAAAAAATGTGATGATAGATCTTCTAAACTCAACCTACAAGCTAGGTAGATTAGCCATCATAGACAATGCTGTCCCTAAGAAGTTCTCCCTATCAGATCAGCATTCATGGGGAAAGGCAGCCCACAGCATCCTACGGCTTTTCTTCCACTATCAAAATTGTTCCTTTGGGTTGGTTTTGGAATTCTTGCTGGGAAATAAAGATTTATTCCCCAAAAGGCTCTGAAATATATCGGAACAGTACTTTAATTGTATTAACTCCAAAGTCACTCTAAGTCTGAGAATTTACTCTTTATTCATTTCCTTTCTTAATTATATCCCAAATAACATACCAGTAACTTGTAAGGAGATGGATGAAATACTCCATCACTCAATAATAATATACCTTAACAATGTTTTAAATATTAACCACCTTTTATTTTTAAATTTTCAGGGTAATTACAATCTAAAGATTAAATATCCTTGTGAGCTTAGTTAGGTCCAGATACATTGAACTCAAAAGGAATTAATATGTGAAATATTAGTTTTCTTGCCAGAGTGACTTTATGTATCCAATGACCAAAACTTCTAAGATAAAGATCAGGAACCATGTTTCCCTCTTCTTTTTATTCTATTTTATTCAGTTGCTAATTCTCAAAGTAAAAAATTTCAAAATCTGGTAGGAGTTGAAGTTATCTCAGGAGATTCAGCCTAGTTCTTACAGGAATGGGAGTAGTTAACTTCAGAAAATTAATTCATCAATTATCTGAAGTCTTCCATTCTGAGAGACCAACAGTTAATACATTTATATTAGTTCTTTTGTTTCATAATAGATCACCCTCAAACCTAGAGCTTAAAACATTTATTGAGTTTATCATTTTATGTGTTGGCAATTTATTTTGGGATCAGCTTGATGGTTCTTCTAGGCTTGCTTGACTGACCATGGCTAGTTTATCTTAATGGACAAAGCAGGTAACAAGCTTCAAGCCAGTCAATATGGGAAAGAACATATACTTCACTGCTTGATATTAGTTGCTGAAACATTTTGATCTGTTTTTGCAATCTGCTACAAACACAGAAGATTGTCAAAGCACAATAACTAAATTTAGAAAGTATGCTAATCTGTCGTCTTTCAAGTGGTTTCCCAAATTTTGTATCCCAGGGAATTAGAGTTGCCAAAAAACATAGCCAAAGCACATTTGAATAAGAATGTAGTTAGGGAAAGTCATTATGCTTTTAAACTCAACCACAATGCCAGTTAGTTTATACCATCAGTTGAGACCTGCAATATCCAATATAGTAGTTACTAGCCAAATGTGGCTATTTACATTTGAATATAAATTATAAAAATTTAGTTAAGTTATATTAAACATTTAGTTCCTCAGTTACATTAGCCACATTTCTAGTGTTAGTAGCTATCATATCGGGCTGTTCAAAAATAGAATAATTCCATTATTGCAGAAAGTTCATAGGAGAGAATTGGTCTAGACATTGTGACCTGTGAACATATAACCAAATGATAATAATACTTTTCAATTAAAGGGATTTTCTCAATATTGCAGTCTTATTTCTGGGTTGTTTTCTTTATTTGTTTTGTTTTTCCTTGGAGGAGCCACAATCCTTTCAGAAATTAGAAAAATAAGTGCTCTAGAAATTAAGAATTTCTGCCCTGTCTGGAAAGTGACACTTATGACATCTGGCTACAATCATCGGCTTGAATTAGTCACATGGCCAATGCTTGACTTCAAGGAGATCAGAAGTACACTGCTGTTATGTGCCCAGAGGAAAAACAGAAAAAAATATGATTTACAACATCTCATAAAGTTTTATGCATTTCTTGTTAAGTTTATTCATAAGTAATTAATCTTTTCTTGATATTGAGTATATGGTCTTTTATTATATACTTAATTGGTTATTTTTATTTAGGTAAACTTTTGATATCTGTATGTTAATTTCTTACTGTGCTATTGTTTTTCATACTTTTTTCTATTGATTTACTAGGTTTTCTAGGTAGATAATACCATTACTTGCAAATAAAAGTAGCTTTACCTTCATTTCCAATTTTTACCTCGAATTACATTCTCTTGTTAATTATTCCCTCCAATACTATTATAGCCTCAATAAGGAGTATACCCGTAATAAAGCGGCCATGGAAAATGATCCCAGTGGCAAAACAAAACGTAATACAATTGTTTGTCTACATTCCCTTGAATGAAATATGGCTAGAAGTTTGGATCTACTTTAATTCATGGGGAGCGGTCAACAGTTTTGCTGGATGACCAAGGGCACAAAGGACAAGACTGGAACATAGATGCCAAAAAACTCTGGGGAAGAATTTCGGAGTTTCTTCTACTTCTACTTTGTACTTGTTTAAGGGGCCCAAATAGCACATAGACATGGGATAGGGTTAGAAGGTATGTTTAAGAATCGGAATTATCCCTGTGACTGGTCTGGTCATCAACACTGACAAGGGGCTGTCTTCAAATAGCAGAAATCAGTGCTAAGTCCCTTACATTATTCTTTTGGGTGAAATAGTCCTCCATCTTTTGTCAGATTGATTAAACCAGAATCCTTCAGGTATGGAGAGACAGTTTATCCTCACTGGAATAGACAAGTATTCAAGGGATGGGTTTAGTTTTCCTCTCCAAAGTGTAGGTGGCAACACCACCATCTGCAGACTTAAGGAATTCGTTGTTCACTGTATTACTATACAACACAACATTGTCTTTGAAAAAGGGATGCATTTCACTTGTAAAGAAAGTCAGCATTGCACTTATGCTTAAAGATTCAACATTCTTGATGGAACAATGTAATTACTTACTGAAGATTTAGTTGTAGTATACAGAAACAACAGAGAAATTTTGGAGTCATATCTTACAGGAGCTAATATATTTTGAACCTACTGAAAATATGTGTTGCTCTTTCCTCATAGCCAGAATATACAGGTCTGGAAATCCAGGGATAGAATAGTGACTCTTTGTATTTTATTTACTTCTATCGACTTTATTGAAGTATAATTTCTATGCAGTAAATTGTGTCCTTGTATATCATATGATTTGATGAGTTTCACATATATTCACTGCCGCAATCAAGATAGAAATTTTCCATGAACTCTAAAACATTCCTTTTACCCCTTTGCAGTCATGACCCAATCCATTCCTGGAATCTAGGGTCAGATATAGAAGATCTGAGGTTTTTAATGCAGAGCTTGAGCTGGGAATTTGAAACCCTAACCTTATAACCTTATTCTTTTCTTCATCTACTTTCTCCAGAGCAGTTAGGAGCAACCAGCCAATCCCTATACACTCTTTACTTAAACTAAAATATTCTAAGATATCAAATACATGGTGATCCTGAGTCTTACCTTCTGCAGATATTTGATTAGGAATAACCTATGGTGACATTTTGCATTTCTCTATTGTCACTTTACACCATGGCCTACCTTCGGATACTAGTGCTGCCTTTGCTACAAGAAATTGAGTCATTAATGCCTACAAGTAGATTAGAGAACCTGTTCCAGGAAACTTAGAACTAATTCATAAAACTCATCCTTAAGATTCTGTTCTTTGAGAAATCCTTCCAAGTATCAAAATTTGAATCAGTCAGGTTTTATTTACTATAGAAATACAAACAATACCAGAAATATACTAAGAGATTTATCACAAGAATAGATTTACGTGACTATGGAAACTGGCGAGTCAGGTCAAAAACTGTAAGCCAGCCTGTCAGGAAGGGCAGACTGAAACTCATGCATAGGTTAAGGCTGTTGCCCAAAGGCAGAATTTCTTCATGGAAGCCTCAACTCTGCTCTTCAGGCATTTCAAAGGATTGTATTAAGAGGCATGCAGAATATATAAGGTCACCTGATTATGGACTTTGATCACTTTAACAAAATACTTTCACAGCAACACCTATCCCAGTGTTTGACTGGATAACCAGGGGGACTGTAAACTAGGTGACACATAAAAACTATCCATGAAATATATCTTTTTTCATTCTGTTGTTTATATTTTCTATATTATTGATTTTTTGCCTTGATCTATCTTTAGTTGAGAAAAATATTTAATTAGTTAACTGTTAATATGTAACATTACCACAAACTTGCTGGCTCAAAATAACACAGGTTCATTTTATCAATTTTTGTGAGTCGAGAATCCAGGTCCTCTGCTTCATTATGTAACATGAGTCTGCAACCAAAGTGTCATCAATGTCTGGGGTCTCATATGAAAGCTCAGCAGAATAAGAACCTACCTCCAAGATCATTTATACAGTCTTTTTTTTTTTTTTTTTTAAACAGGTTTCAGTTCCTTTTAGGTTCTTGGACTGTAGGCATCAGATGTCATATGGACTTCCCTAACATGGCAACTATTTCATGAAAGTCAGTAAGAGAAAGGATATAATACAAGACAGAGTCAGACACTTATAAACTAATCATGGGAGTGACATTTCCCTAAATATTGAAATGTTCTATTGGTTAGAAGAAAATAATTTAAGAAAATCATATGAGGCTATGAATACAAGGATGCGGGCATCACTGATGATCATCTTAGACATTACTTACCACAATTGTACAATTATTTCTTATTATTCATGTTATGTCTGTCTCATTCTTCCCACATTGCCTGCAGTTTCTTTTGTAAAACTCTTTTCTTATATAATTTTGTTTTCTTTTAAATCTCTGTGTGTACAACACCAACAGTCCCTTTCTCCTTATATCTCAGAAAAAATAAAAACTCTCTTCTGAAAATAGTTTTCTCTGTGGTAAGTAATTATTGGAACAGGTTAACTTGAAATATTTAGTTACTCCGGAAATTTAAAAAATTAATTTTTCCAAAATTTGAAGGTGCACCAGGCTAAACCAATTACACTCAGAACTTTATATTTACTCAGCCACATGACACTTTTCTTTCAATAAAAAAATAAATAGCCTTTTGCACATTTTTCTAATGATGGATGTTTTATTTCTCAATTAAATATTTTTATGGTTTTATTCAAGCATCTCTTAAATATTTTTATTGTTTTATTCAGGAGTCTCATATATCTGAACCTTCTGCTAGGTACATCATTAAAAATATTATTGGACTGCACAAATTACAGAGTGTAGATTTGATAATGCCCAGAATGGGATGGGAAAGATTTAAAAACACAGATATTTAGCCTTTAATTTTAGCAGATTCCTCCACTGCTACATTATTTTAAGGAAGAAAAAAATACAGCCTTTTAAAAACCTTTATTGTGATCATTGTTACTCCCTCCCACATCTAAAGTCTTTATTATCTCTATATTTTCCATCTTTTATAGTTCCTGTATTTCTGAACACTTCTATACTAAAATTTGGCATAGTAATATTTAAAACATATATCACTTACACTCCCAACCCATCTTACATTTAAAACCTTGCCATCTTTTCCTGTAAAGTTGCTATCTCCTAGTCTACTGGGAATGCTAAGCAGTTGCAAACCATCCACGATTTCCAACACTACCACCCCATGTGTGTCTTCTGCCTATATATTGATCCACAGTTTCAATGTCTTTGTTTTTCACTGATTGATAATTGAGTTCATCCCATCCATAGGAGTATATGGCTGTCACCTCAGATTGTGCCTTCTTTCTATTACAAACTCAAAGGTCTATGCTATGAATGAAATTGTTTCCCACCCCCCAACCTTCAAAGATTGGCGCCTTTACCCTAACTGTGACAATGTGTGTTTGGAGATATAACTTTCAGGAGGTGATTAAGGTTAAATGAGGTTTTAAGAGTAGGGCATCGGATAAGATGGGAACCCTTATAAGAAGAGGAAGGCCCAGAGAATCCTCTCTCTGTGTGTGCACATGCACCAAGGGTAGGCAATGTGAGCACACAGTGAGAAGGCCATCTCTCACCAGGCACGAAATAGACTGGCACCTTGATCTCCGGCTTCCAGGCTCCAGATTGAGAAATGAATTTCTGTTGTTTGAGGCATCCATTCTGTAGTATTTTTTATGGCAGCCCAAGCTGACTAAGATAGCCCATATCCTGGAACAGGTGTGATATGTCTGCCATTCTAGCAACCCTCTACTCCTGACATCTACACCCATTCACTATTACCCCTAGGTCCTGAGAATACTACAGCAACCCCATTTTAGCTACCACTCCGCATGATGGATAAAGAATGATTTACATAAAGCCAAAAATAAAACAAAGAATACCGTCACGTACACAGATAGATATACAGAGCAGGAAATGTAGCATAGTTCTCCCTATCAGAGGACTCTGTATCAGACACCCAGGCCTTCAGCCTGGCAGTTTCCAATAATGTCATCTGCCTGGAGTGGTGATTTCATCAGGCACTTTAATAAGCTGGCTTAGCTTTCCTCACAAAGTTTTCAGGTAACTTTTGGTCTCTTCCAGCACTTCTGAAAACTGTAGATATGTGCCTATCAGCCCAATAGGCACAAGTAACTGGTAACAATCTCAGAAAATTCTATGTACTTAGTAGTAGGTGGTTGATACCACAAGAATATCTTCTTTTTATCAAGTGCTTATCAGGCCTAAAGTCTATCCTTCCAGGAAATTACACATACTCTCATTTTACAGTGAATAACATTAACATACCTGTACTTAGGGAACCATTAAACATAAAGAAGCCAAAGTATATGTGGCTTAACCTGATTTTCCTCATAGTTTTTATATATATATTTTAAATCTCAGTAAATTGCTTTTTAATGATTCACAGAGATATATAAAAATAGATTTTAGTGTTCCTTATTTTTTTCTATTTAAAAACTTTAAGAAACACTATGGCTGACTTGGGAACTATTTTCAGTTCCTTCTCCTTAAATCTTCTTAAAATACTAATACAAACTCACACCTTGTCACCAGTCTCACCTGAAACATTTAAAAGTATTAATTATTCCAAGGAACACAAACCAGGATCTATATATAATGCAACCAATTTCTTTCTGTATATTTTCATTTGTCCTGTGTGTATTCACTGAGCCATTTATACCTATCTTCATGTTAAAATTAAAAGATGTTTCTAATGTAGAAAAACTACATTAGAACATCTACACTAATTATGTCCTTGCCCTTAGATAATGTATTTATAATAGCTAAGTATTTTTAAAGTTATCCCAATATTATGAGATATTATGACAGTTGACTCATAGATTATTAAAAAATATTGAACTGTGTATCTACTGAATATTCAATAAAAGAGCAAAAATAGGTTATATATTTTGTCTAATATATAATGCAATGCAAGTGGACTTTTTAAAACCTTCTGTCAATGTCAGCATAGATAACAATAATTTTTTATACACAAAGGTATAATATTTAGTGTATTTGGATTCATCTGGTTAATTTTTAAAAGATGAATTATTATTACTAATATCATTATTATTTATTTCAAAGACTTTATTTTTTAGAGTAGTTTTAGGTTCATAGCAAGGTATATAGGTAAGTATATATTTTCCATTCTCTTTTGCCTCCACACATACATAGCTTTCTCCGTTATCAATAACCCCACCAAAGTAGTTAGTTTGTTGTAACTTGTTAAATTTACATTGACAAATCATAATTACCCAAACTCTATAGTATACTTCACTGAGAAGTATACTTTCACTGGATTTGGATGAATGTGTAATGACATGTATCCATCATTATGGAATCATGTAGATTACTTTCAGTGTCCTAAAAACCCTGCACCCTGGCTCCCACGAAACTCTGGCAACCACTGATGTTGTTATTGTCTCCAGAATATCTTCCAAAATATCATACAGTTAGAATCATACAGTATATAGCTTTCAGACTGGCTTTGTTCACTTAGTGATATACATTTAATATTCCTCCATGTATTCTTATGTCTTGATAGCTTATTTCTTTTAAGTGCTGAATAGTATTCACTCAATAGTATTCAGTTCTCCATTCTCTTGCCAAATGGCATCTTGTTTGCTTCCATGTTTTAGCAACTATGAGCATAGCTGATGTTAATATCAATGTGCAGGTTTTTGTATGGACATAAGTTTTCATTTCCTTTGAATAAATACCAAGAAACACACGTTGTTGGATTATGTGGTAAGAGTATGTTTAGTTTTGTAAGAAACTGCAAAACTATATTCCAAAATGGCTGTGCCATTTTGCATACTGACCAGGAATAAAGGGTTCCTATTGCCTCACATCCTTGTCAACATTTGCTATTCTTGGTCTTCCAGATTTAGGCCATTCTAATAGGTGTATAGTGTCATCTCATTATTTTAATTTGCATTTCCCTGATGACATATGACATGGAAAGTCTTTTCATATGCTTATTTGCTATGTGTATATCTTTGAAGAGTTGTCTGTTAAGCTCTTTGGCCTATTTTTAATCATGTTTTTATCTTGATATTATTTTTCACAGGTCAGAAATTTGTAATTTTAACTAAGTCCTGTTTATCATTTATTCCTTGCATGAATTGAGCCTTTGATATTTTATCTAAAAAGTCATTGCCATTCGCAGGATTGCTTAACTTCTCTTCCATGTTATCTTCCAGGAGTTTTATAGCTTTGTAGTTTACATTTAGGTCTGTGATCCCTTCTGAGTTAATTTTTATGTAAAATGTAAGGTCTGTCCCTCAATTATTTTTGTTTGTTCATTTGTTTGTTTTTCAGCATGTAGATCCAATTGTTGCAGCATTATTTGTTGAAGAAACTCCTGTTGCTCCATTGTGAGCCTTATTATTTTTCAAATAGAATTATATATTTTTGCTAGATTAAAAAATGTAAGCAACTACACTATCAAAGAATAGTAAAAAGCTTGTAAGTTGAAAATCCTTTTATCCTACCAATTATAATTCTTTAATTCTTTCTAGAGGAAACTATTTCAGTATTTTTAGTTACATTCTGGTATTTGTCTCCATACGTATAGATATTTATTTATACCCTGCTCTTACTTAGTATTTTAATTTAAATTATAATTTCTTGGCTTCTTGTATGGTAGTGAAAACTGTGCTCTCAAACCTCAGCTGTCTCCCAGCTGCTTCCCAGTATCACTCCAATATAGAGATTTCATGCTTTTTCATATTAAATCATTACCACATTTACATGATTATACCTATGGAAATATTTTTAACTTCTGAGTCAAAATATGTCTGAGTTTAGTTTCTTTTCTCATGAAATTTCTTCAGATTTTCCCTACAGTTAAAAAGGCTCATGATTTATCCTTTACTTAGTTTGTAAAAATATGTACATATGTATGTATGCATACATGTACACACACACACATAAACACACACTATTACTTTTGTAAATATTTCAAATACTTATCAGTATATTTTCTAAAATTCCAACTAACTGAAATATATTACAACTTTTTCCTGATAACCATTTGTCTCCCATCTCTCCAGCCTCCTTTTCCAGTCTGGAATGTTATAGTCTGTCCCACAGTAACTGTCCTGGGATTTTTTTTTTTCCCCTTCTCTCCACCTTCAGATTTCAGATTTTCTAAATACCATTGTTTCTCAGATTATTCTTGTTTTACATGTGTTGTTTAGGCTAATTCTCTAATAGTGTCCTAAGAATGATCAACAAAGTTAATATTTTGAGCTCTTCCCTATTGCACTTATTTTTCCTTCAGAATTCTAAAGGCATTGCTTCACTGTCTTTAAGTATCTTTAATATTCCTATTAAGCAATTTGAAGCTCTTTAGATTCCTTGTTCTTGGTATATAATTTGTGCTCTCTGACACTTTTAAGATTTTTTTCACTCTCACTTGTATTCTCATATTTTATAGGATATGCTTTGATGAAGGTCATTCTTTGTTATGCTGAGTACGAGATTGATCTTTTCATACTTGTGGAAAATCTTCTTCCATGGTTTATTTTTGTAATTCCTCATCTTAATTTTTTGCTTTTATTAATTTCTTGTTCTCACATTGCTTCTCAGATATTGCACCTTTTGGTCACATCTTCTAATTTTCTGTCCTTCCATCTCTGACGTTTGAGGGAATTTTTAAAATCATTCAATTCTTCTATTAAGTTGTTTTAATTTGAAACAGCATATTTGAGTAGGTAAGAAAGTTCTATTACACATTTATTTTTTATTTCACATGGGCTCTTATATTTGATTTTTAAATATATCTTCTCAGTGATATTAAGATATAAATATTTTTTCTTTTTCTTTTATTATTTTTTTATTTTGACATTTGTCTTTCCTACTGGAATCTTTTCTCAAATATCTGGATATATTTGAATGTCCATTTATATTTAACAGTTAGTCATTAAAAATCATTTAAGGGTTCCTGGGTGGCTCAGTCGATTAAGCGTCCAACTTTGGCTCAGGTCATGATCTCACAGCTTGTGGGTTCGAGCCTTGCGTCGGGCTCTGTGCTGACAGCCAGCTCAGAGTCTGGAGCCCGCTTCAGATTCTGTGTCTCCCTCTCTGTCTGACCCTCCCCTGCTCATGCCGTCTCTCTATCTCAGAAATAAATAAAGAACATTAAAAAAAATTATCTAAAAACCTCAGTATATGTGTTTATGAATGAATGAGAGCTCATGAGAAGAAGGACACTCAGTAGGAGGTGTGCATACTGAATATTTTTAGATCTCCTTTACCTGTCTTCTTTTTTAAATATTTTCTCCCTGCTCCTTTTACTTCCCTCATTTTATTTCATTATCCTGGTTATTTTTCTGATCTTTCTTTAATGTTCCTACTAAATTGCCAGTTGAGTACCTTCTCCTATGAGTAGAAAATAATAAAAGGAGACAAGGTCAGAGGGTAGCAGGGCCAAATTATGTAGAGGTTTTAGGCCATTACTGGAAATCTGGCTTATATTCTGGGTAAAACAGAGAGGATTGAAGGGTTGGGTGTGGAGGAGTGACATGATCTAATTTTTAAGACTGTAATGGCAAAATTGTTACGCATAGGTTTGAGATAGGAGAGTGGAGAGGTAAAAGCGGGGAGGTGGGGTGGGGGGAACAAGTTAGTGGCTGTTAAAGTAAACCTGATAACAGCCTAGTGTGTTTGTTATAAATGTAATAAGGACTAGCTGTAGTCTAGATTTTGTGTTCATAGCTATTTGTGTAGCTGTGTATTTGTATTATGTTCTTTGCTAAAATTATACAAAATGATGAATATTTTAGGTTTCTAAGAGACATCAAGACAAGTCAGAAGGATTTCCTGCTGCTCTCTTATTGACTATTCAAAATAATATGACACCGGTTTCATTTTCTTTTCTCTTTCTTTCTTTCTTTCTTTCTTTCTTTCTTTCTTTCTTTCTCTTTCTTTATTTCTTCCTTCCTTCCTTCCTTCCTTCCTTCCTTCCTTCCTTCCTTCCTTCCTTCCTTCCTTCCTTCCTTCCTTCCTTCCTTCCTTCCTTCTTTTTCTTTCACATTATTTCAATATATTCAGTTACTGAAGAAATCTTTCAGGGATATACTTAACTCCTTTAGAGAGCCTTTTGTCTGATGGAACAGAGCTTGGAGGCAATGCTTTTGATGCTTCTGAGGCCTTACAAGATTTTATAGTTTACCTTCAAGCTTCATCTTTAGACCGTAATTTCCTGTGAGTGTCCTGGAATTTAGGTTGGAAAATAATTCTAAATTTTTAGCATTGTTTGACATTGGAGAGACTTACGAATCTTCAAAAACAGCAAGATCTAGCTCCTTTTTGTTTAATTTCTTCAGCTTATCACTTTTATATTTGATAATAAGCAGCAAGAAGAAACATAGGTAGGCTTTCATCCCTTTGCAAGATTTCCTAGTCCTTTTGGTACATTTTCCACCTTCCACATCACTATAGGAAATAAGATTGCTAAAGATTCTGCCACTTGGTAACATTGATCTGCTTTCCTATAGTTTCTGACTAGATTTTTCTCATTTTCTTTTAAACCCCCCCAGTCCCTATCAAAGCCCCCAATTCTGTGAATAGTTTGGACAAGGCTAAAGCTTTCACTACCTCTTTTCTCAGAATCCTTACATCTTTTGAAACTTCTGCACACTGCCATTTTGAAAGTCATTCTCACAACTAATGGTTTTGTTATGAGGGCCTTCCACTTGTGGTACAAAAATTCTATATTAACTGTGTAATAGCCATGCAATAGTCATCTATTGCTTCATAACAAACCACTCCCCAATTTAGCATTTTAAAAGTATAAGCATTTATTATACAATAATCCCTGTGGGTCATGAATCTGAGGTTAGCTAATTGGATGGTTCTGGATCTAGGTCCCTTAAGAAATTACATTCAGGTGATCAATCAGGCCTTAGAAAAGCCTCCTCCAAGTTCCCCTCATGTAGTTATTGGCATGCTTCAGTTCTCACTGGTTGTTGGCTGGAGACTTCAGTTTTTTGCCACATCAGTCTCTCCATAAGTGCCCTAAATATATTCATAATATAACATTTGGCTTCCCCAAGAATGATTGATGACAGAGAGAGAGAGACAGAGAGACAGAGAGAACCCAAGCAGAAACTTGGGTCTCTTATCATCTAACCTCTGAAGTGACATGTGACATACCATCATTTCTGCTTTAGCTCAATCACAGAGACCAACAGGCCTTGGTAGAATGTGGGAAGATGTGAGATCAGGACAAGGGGATCACTGGTGACAGTCTTTTAGATTACTGACCACACTGAGGAAAACTGAGTTCCTCTCAGATCATAAGCAGCAAACTTAGATCTTTTCTTGGTAAACAAGTGACTACCTCAAAGCGCGAACTATAGTACTTCTGACACTGAAATTTCTCTTGTGGCAGATGTGTCTGGCATGAAGCATTCAATGAACTTCAGTAACTCATTTTGTGGGTCATTGGATTTAATGGACAGATAATTTTTTATTTTTCTTTACTAATGATAGTTCATTTTCACAACATTGTTATTTTTTAAGAATAAAATGCATGGCAGCTATCAAAAGAGTCAAGACATTTTAGAATTAGAATTTCTGCATCCATTTTCACAAGAGTCAATGATAATGGGAACTGGCATCCAATATAAACATTAAATACAGGCTGATTTCCCTCCTGGTCATATGCATTTAGATAGTCCCCAGGGGTTTACTTTAGACATCATGAAGCATAGCTTTATAAAATCAGTTGCCATTTTTATGAGAACTGATTTTGTTTTCCAACAAAGTAAGCATTTTAAAAGAAAACTGACATACATCATGCTATGTCTACAGGTCTAGATATAAACCAAATTTTTCAGTTTAAGAGCATGTTCAATGCTATTCAGGATATTTTAAACAAAAGACATATACTTCATAATGTCTAACAGCTAGTCGAGTTGAAAGATAAAATAGCTTTTCATTCAAGAACTACCCAAGGTTGGAATTACATCTTGGTTTCAAACCCTTTCTTTGATTAGGACCTCAGGTCTCCCTGTGAATGAAAAAACTGTTGGTGTTCTAAAAAACTTCATTGGATGAATCTCCTGGGCATTATATTATATATATTATATATATAAAGGTGTTTATATATAGCATATAAAATATATATAATAAGTGCTATATATACATATATAATAAATATTTATTTTCAATCTCAAAAGTTTACATGATACATACCATTAATGTAATAGTCTAAAAATGACAAAACTAAAGAAATCAAGAACAGATTAATAGTTGCCAGGGACTAAGGTGCTGGATACAGTAGGTACTAAAAAGATAGCACTAGGGAGTTCCTTTGTAATGATGGAAGGTTTGTGTATCTTGATTGTGGGGTAGTTACGTTAAGCTATAAATGTGACACAATTGAATAGAGCTACTCACATGCACACACACACAAACACACACACACATGTGGATGTAAAAATTGGTAAATTCCAAGTAAGACCTCTGGATTGTTCTACTTGACCAATGTAAACTTCCTAGTTTTGATATTGTACTTACAATATTGCAGTATGTCATTACTGTGGAAAGGTGAGTGAAGGGTACACAAGATTGGTTTGGACTATGGTTCACCTTCCTATAAGCATATAATTATATCAAGATAGAAAGTTAAAAAATAAAATAAGTAATAAATTATTAAATGGATTGCAATCATAATAGGCATGTTTAAGTCTACATTTTAAATTCTTTGATAGGAATATATGGAGTTCATACTTGTCAAAGTTCAAGGAGAATTAAACTCACAATAAAATTATAATTTAAGTAAATCATATATATGTAATTTAATAAATATATGTGAAATACTAACAATTGCACTTTGAGTCTGATATAAATGAGAACACTGCATTTAATAGCATTAACTTATTTATGACACTTTTATGTTATTTTAATGAAATGATGAAAGTCTATCCTTAAATTGCAAATTACATTAACTATCAAAGTCTCATGTAAATAAATTAAAGGTATTATTCTTCAAGATTATACAAGTTTAATGTTACCATATATTTTTATGTTAGTATTACATCAAAACCAAAGATATCCAACCCTCCTGTCAATGCTAAAAAATTATTTAATAGTGATACATCACATTACAGAGCAGTACATTTAATTATTTAAAATTGGACCTATGGGGATGTGCCTAGAACAGGAAAAATTCTTTTGTCTATGGTTTTATTTATATTTTATAAGTCAGCATGACTATATTTTTCATGGGAATTATCCTAACATACAAATATTTTTTTAATTTTTATAATTTTTTTTAAAATTTATTTCTGAGAGAGAGAGAGCCTGAGCAGGGGAGGGTCAGAGAGAGAGGGAGATACAGAATCTGAAGCAAGCTCTGAGCTAGCTGTCAGCACAGAGCCGGATGTGAGGCTTGAACCCACGAACCACAAGATCATGACCTGAGCTGAAGTTGGACACTTAACTGACTGAGTCACCCAGGCGCCCCTCATATAAATATTTTTTTTAAACTTGGTAATTCACTGACCTTGCATTTAAGAGGGACAATTTATATATTGCATTTGTAATTTCTCTACTGAGAGAATTTTTCATAATTTAAATTGAAGTGTATATATAACATCAATTATAAAATATTAGTGAAAATAGAAAAGCAATTTCTATTGAATAATGATACACATTTTACTTTTCCTTACTATTGACAGAAGTAAAATGAAATATTTTAAATATTTTTAAATAAACTATTTGTAGTTCTAATGAAAATTATGCTCCTTGATTATTTTTACTTCTATATTGAATATGGAAATTTTTTAAGCTCTGGAAAATGAAATGAGTTAAACTGAGATTTGACATTTATAAAAGAAGATACAGAATATTCTATTCACATACATAAATAGAAACAACTGAGAAGCTACAAAAATTAGTAAACATTTATTGCAGTTCAAATGAATCCTAAAATAATGTGCATCCAGGGGCGCCTGGGTGGCTTAGTCGGTTAAGCGTCCGACTTTCGACTTTCGCTTAGGTCATGATCTCGCGGTTCATGGGTTCGAGCCCCGCATCGGGCTCTGTGCTGACTGCCAGCTCAGAGCCTGGAGCCTGTTTCAGTCTGTGAGTCCTTCTCTCTCTGACTCTCCCCTGCTCACGCTGTCTCTCTCTCTCCTAGAAACAAATAAAACATTAAAAAAAAAATTTTTTTTTTAATTGTTCATCCAAGGAAAATCAAACAGGAGAAGTAAGGATGTAACATTTAAAAACATCTTTCCCTGAGATTTGTTAACATATCATGAACTAAAATAACTTTAGTGGTATATTATTTGTGAATGGATTGACAACACACTTCATAATGGAAATGAATAAAAAACTCAAAAATATATCCAATTTCACAAATTAAAACAAAAATGTATAAAAGTGAATGAATCATGAATATTTGGGAGGGAGCTCACTATGAAATAAATAATGTGTAGAAAATTCACTACTGTTTGGAAGAGGAAATTTCAAAGTAGAACCATATAGTTTAGCATTTATCAACAAATTCACAGATGAATTAAACATTTTTTTTAGAAAAAAAAAGAAAAGTATAGTTGCATACTCAATACTTCAGAGAGTTTCTGAGTCATATTATGCAAAAGCGACATTTGAAAGGTGTCAAGGAAAGCAAGAACCACAATCCTGTGCTTTTTGTGTGTCGAGATTCAGCAGACAGGAAAATTTGAGGGGGCCTCTGGAATGTTTTACCTAAAACTCTTGCTTGGTGTGGAGGAAACTGTGATTGTCAGTAGCAGCTTCTTGGATTTTATGCTCCTCCCTGTGAAACGCCCAGAGTTCGAGAAACGCCCGAAAACAGACCACCAGAGACCAGAGTCAAAGCCAATCGGTAAGGGTTGTTTATTTGCAGGTTCGAACCCGGACCTCTGCGCACTCGTTGCCGGTGACGCTGAGAGGCCCTGAACAAAGCCTTTGCAGCCTTTTTATACACAGGAGTAAACAAGTCGTGGGGAGGGACAGGAGATCTCTATGGTTACAGGTTTGTATATACCATATTTGATTGGTTCCCGCCATCAGGTTTTTGGCGGGATCCAATTACAACATTTAGGATACCTTTGAATTCAGCCAATCATAGAGCGAGTCTAGGGTCTTGTTCGGCGACTAACAGGTTAACTTCTCTCTCCCTAGGCCCTTCCTTCAGTAAGGCGGAGGGTGGCTGCTGGCCTTTCCTGATTGAGTGTTGCCAGGGTAGTGTGGAGGAGTGATGTGGTGGCCAGTTTCTTCGGCCTTGGGCAGTATGCAGCCGCCCGCCCGGTAGTTCCGGGGAGGCTGGAACGCAAGCCTTAAGCAATGGTACAGAAGCAGAAGGAGCTAGTTAAAGTCAGGTTTTGGATTCTCACAATGCAAGCATTTATACAGAAGCAGAAAAGCTGGTTAGGTTTTCAGTTCACCTAGGCCTCTCACCTGCACCCTAGAAACCTAGCAAAGGCCAGTCCTTAACCTTCATTCCTTCAGTACTTCCTTCCAACAGTTTTAAAGTCTGTGTATTTTTGTTGTTGTTGTTGTTGTTTGGTATATATAGATTGGTTTCTATATTCCTGACTAAAATTGTCTGTTACAATGACTATTATTGGTGTATGAGATTTAAACTGAGGTAGAGGTGTGCATTCAACAACTTGAAATAAAATGCCATTTTCAGGGAAACCATAAAAATATACTTTTGTTCAACTCAAGGTCTAAATGATTACTTTGTGAAACATGATTTACTCACTTGATTTTCATCAAATTCTGGCATAAGTCTATTTGTTCAATAGTCTCTAATTTAATTTTGAATATTAGATACCTGACATTTTTTACCCTTAGTCTAAGTGAATTATGAACAAAAGCAATTCCAAATGTGTGCTGAGTATGTCTCACTATATAAACCTTGGATTAGCCTGTCAAAATTGGCCTACCAGATTTCATGTCCTTTTGAATCTTAATAATACTTTCTCACAAAGTAAATCTGATAATAAAATATGGGGAAGCAAAATAGCCCTAGTGTTTTTATTTCCTGAAATATATTACCTAATGATTATAGAACTTCTGTTTGTTCCAAAACGAATGTTTATTTTTAGATACTATGAATTTTGCAGAAGAATTTATTTTAGCTACTAAATTCTATGTTTTTAATTTTTAGAAATATTTTTCTGATTTTTATTATAATATAAATGTTTCATTAGTGATCATTTTTCATGATTAGGTGTTTGAATATGATTGCATTAGATAATACTATATTTTAGAATAACTACTGGGCAATGACTCATGCTACTGTGATTTAGGGAATGTATTTTGGTCAAGTCTACCAAAGCCATGGACTAGTAAGCCAAAATTTCATTGGCTTGAGCTGTATCAGATATGAGTAGTTCTCAGTTTTCCATGTGGAGACGATGCTTTGTAATTATAAAATATCCAAGCCGACAAAAAGATAATGTAATTCTTTGGGACCAAAATAAATGAGTGTGAAAACTTAGGACACCTATAAAGACAAAGGTTTTTTTTTTTTTTTTTAATGTTTATTTATTTATTTAGAGAGAGAGAGCAAGGATGAATACACAGAAGGGGCAGAGAGTGAGGGAGAGAAAGTCCCAAGCAGGCTCCTCAACATCAGTGCAGAGCCTGACTCAGAGCTTGAACTCATAACCTTAGCTGAAGTCGGACCCTTACCCTACTGAGCCACCCAGGTATCCACCCCCTATAAAGATAAACCTAGTATGACAGTACTTGCTTCTCCTGAAATTTTAAAGAATGAATTCATTCCATCCATAGACTCCTCTTTCCATATTATCCTAAGTGATCTAGTGCTGAAACTAACTAAACAGAGCCCCAATGTATATATCTTTTCCCAAAGCACTTATATTGTAAAATAATTAGGAATATGCTCAAAAAACAATCTGAGGATTGTGCATAGTTAAAACCATAATTTTGCAAGCATTTCTGACATTTTTGTCAGAAGAAATGTTGCAGTGATTATAAACCAGGATTTGCAGCTTCTGCAATATAGAGGCAGAGAGAAAATTGGTGCAGCCTTCAAACTTGGGTGGTTTTTCATTTGTTTATTTGATGACACACCAATAGAAAAATAACTAAAATCTAGCACCTACAAAATTTCAACCTCTTAGGTAGATTAACTGAATTTAGTGCTTACAACATTCCTGTGGGAAGTTTGTTCCCCAAATTTACATGTGAGAAAATTGAGTCTGAATAGTAAGGTAGAGATGAATAGCCATTTACTCAAATGTATGCTTTGTTTGTTTGTTTGCCTTGTTTTGTTTGGTTTTCTTACTATTTTTTTCTAGTGTTAAGAAAACAAAATTAAACCATATGTATTTGAAGATCTTATTGGCTGTATTAAATAATTTATAAATTGGACAGCATTCCAGCTAGCAAGGGATGGGGAGGCTCAGGTGAGGTGCAGAAAGGAAAGGTTTTTGAAAGCAGACAAGGAGAAGAAAAAAGAAAATCATTAGCCAGCAATGCATTATTTTAGGCAAGGTTACCTTTCTAAGACAAATGGGAAGGTATGGATTACTCCTACCAAGAAATTCCAGTTTGTCAGTTAAAAGTTAAATTTCTGGGAGGGTTGAAATTGAAGTTAGGTTAGATATTGAATCTTGGTTTGCAGACATGGGGCCTCAACATCAGAGACTCCATTTAGGTCTCTGTTGTTTTTTTTTTAATGTTAGCTTTTACAAAATTCATTGTGTCCACATGACTAAATCAGTGGAATTTGTGTAAACGTATAGAGGTGACACGTGCCATTTGCAGTCCTGGTTCATGTAAGTATCCCACGACCTTTTGCCATGATTTTTTTTTTCCTCTTGGCTATCCAGCCAGGATAGGAATAACTTCTAAGTAAACCAAGGAAAACATATTGTGGAAATGATGGTGCTCTGGTCAGCCTGGCTATCTAAATAACTACATGGAGGAGGCCTAATTGACTCCATGTTTACTCATTCATCACAAGTAATAGTTAAAACTCTACTGTGCTTGGGGCACCTCAGTGGCTCAGTGGGTTAAGTAACTGACTCTTGATTTTGACTTAGGTCATGATCTCATGGTTCGTGAGATAGAGCACTGTGTCGGGCTCCATGCTAACAATAAGGAAACTGGTTGGATTCTCTCTCCTCTTCTCCATGCCCCTCCCCTGCTTGAATTCTCTCTCTCTCTCTCTCTCTGTTAAAAAAATTTTTTTAAAAACATTAAAAAAAACTTCTACCCTGCTTGAGCCATACATTTTGTATGCAGTTAACCCTCTCCAACTAATTAAGTCAGTTAAATAAATTGCCTGAATTCTCAAACTTGGTAAATGGAAGAAAGAATTCTTGAATCCAAGTCATAGAATTTAAAGTCCCAAAGCATCTACCACAAAGTTTATTCTGTGTGTGTAAGTGCATGTAATGACAAATAAGCATCGGTATAGTAGAATCTTGTGACTATGATCACTTACAAGGTACATAGCTATTTCTGAAGAAAGTGACTTATAACCAGCAGGCCTTCGTAATGTGCACACGTATTTTAAAGACTGTTCTTTCATTTTCTGCAACTGCTATGTGTCATTGTTTTTAACTTTTAGAACTATTTGGCTTTGCAAAAATTAAAAATAATATTACCATGTCCTTAAGCATTGCATACCAAGGGTCTCTGTCCTTATCTTCTCTCTTACTTGGGAAATCATCCATGATTCCATTTTGTTTTGTAACAGTCATTGGCTGTCAATTTTCTGAGGGCAGGAGTTTGGGTGCTGTAGGTTATCAACCAAGGATTAGCTTACTTGACTAGATAGCTATTAGTAGTGTTTCTTAGTGCAACTACTCTACATAACTTGCATTGTATGTATCTTTTATTTGAATGGATCACTATTGAGAAGGAGATAATACCATCTATTGTTTATGTAATAAGGAATAAGTAGAGAATTATCCTAAGTGGGAGAAGTGAGTAGGTTCTCTATCATTAATACAAAAGCAAAAGGGAAACAATAGTCCTCTGGCCCCTGTTCCTCAATGGTTTCATCCAACAGGGTGATTTTCTCCACATCCACAGGTCATCAATCCATTTAACCTTCCCCAGGACTGTCTTTTTTCCCCCAACACAATTAGGTTGATTCCTTCTATCAACACTGTACAACTCAAGGGGAGTGATTATATTTAAATACAGGTCTGATCAAATGTTCAATAACTTCTTTTCAAATTGCCACTTTATTCTGTTATTAGGATAAAGTCTAACTTTCTATATTCATAACTGCTAATCCCAAACTTCTAAGAGAGCAATTCCTGACCTATTTTAGATTCTACATAGTTAATTTTTGAATAAATCTTGAATTTATTCAATTTTTAAATAATTCAATTTGAATAAAAAATGAAATAATATAAGATAATTGTGGCTTGGGAAGCTTGGGTAGTGGGGAAGTCATGAGCCATGCATTAAAGTTTTCTATGAATGGATGTTGATGGGATAACAGGACTCCAGAATGCCCAAGAGAACGGTAGAAAAATGTTTTCAAAGTGACAATGAGCAGTGAAGGTAATAACTTTACATCTAGATTCCAGACAGCCAGGTTTCAATCAAGGTCAGGAAGTTTAGGGAATATTCAATTATAAGACATAGATAAAAGTTTTCTGTTTTGTTTTTGTTTGCCTTTAGTGGGACATGCCTTTTGTGTTCTATATTCTGCATACATTAATATGTATATATAACATCTCCTTGATGCTACGATAAGCTTCAAAAATACTGCAGTATGACACAGCACTCTCACCTTACCCCCTCCCCCCAAGTCTCCTCCTCTCCTGTGTTTATTTCCATTAATGTCACTACTTAACGTTTCCCAGTTATTTAGCTCAGTTAGCCTGAGTTATCTCCAGAATTTTCCCATTCCTATTAGGATTTTAACTTCTCAGTATTTCTTTAGTTTGTTCTGTTTCCATCCATGGTATCTATGCCCTTATTCAGATTATCGTTTCTCTTGGGTATTACAATCATTTCCCACATATTTCCATACTTCACAGGAGAGTCTGGCAGAGGCTTTGTAGCAAAGCCTTTGTGTCAAGGCAAAATAAACTTGGATATGAATTCTGCCCATGCTAATGACCTTGGACAGGTTGATTGCCTACATTTTCTTATTTGTAAGTGTGGTTTTACAAATATAATGATGGGGTTCAGGGCAGGCCATCCTTGAATGTGTCACTTTGGCTTGTGGATTATTTCAAGCTGAAAACAATCAAGGCCAAACAGACTCAAGAAGAGCTTTTCCTCCCCCTTAATTGCCTAAAAGAATTTAGATAGGGAGTCTGTACCAGGAAAAGAGCTATTACCAAAGATAACTTGTTTGCTTGTTTGTTTTTTTTAAGTATGTAAGACTTCTCTGCCTCGCATGGCAAGACAATAATTTATTTATCAAACATTTGTTCTTCCCATCTTCCTGCTAATTGTCCCCCTCCCCTTTAAAGTTCCAGGCCCCTGCCCCCTTATCCATCATTCATGTGACTTAGAAAATTGTCTCTCCTTTTCTCTTTATTCATGATGCATAACGTACAACACTGTACCAAGGTTCTCACATATGCTTACTGTATTTTCTCTTCCCTCCTCAGATGCAAAATTTCAGAAACTTAAAAGTATTTTATGACTCCTAAACTGTTATAGAAATGTATCTTACTATTGTATATTTGTATGCTCAATTACATACTTATCAAATATCCATGTATCAAATAATTTTATGAGTTTAACTGAAATTGATTTATCACTTCAGAAATTTATATATCAGATAAGTGCTAGTATATATTCATGAAATATTGCTAAACTGAAGACTATATTAATGAAAATAGTAAAGCATCAGATTCTTAAAATATTGTGATTTTTAAAAGTAAATGATAATAAGACATTAAGCATTATTAAATAAAGATAGGACATTTATTATAATGTAGAAATACAGATTTCTTATTTTGGAGGTCACTGGAATGAGAAGGAAGCAAAAAAAAAATGCTAAAGCACACATAATGTAAACTAAATGGCTACATATATTTAAATTCATATATACTCAAGGGTACCACTTCTAAGAAATCTTACTAAATGTCAAGCTTAATTATAAAACTGAAGACAATTTTGATTATCAATTAATATAATTTTAGAGGCTTTTGAAAATTTGAGAATCTCTCAAATCTTACTTAAATCAACTTCATTCCAATTGTTAATGCAGCCAGCTGTCTTAGATATCAAGAAAATATATTTACTACTAACATTTTCACTATGATATGTCGTGCAGAAGATCGATTCAAGTTATGTCTGAGGGGAGTCCTCTGAGCCTCTTGTATTTCCACATTTACTTCCTTCCCCAGGTCAGGGAAGTTCTTTGCTATAATTTGTTCCAGGACTCCTTCAGCACCTTTCCCTCTCTCTTCCTCTTCTGGGATTCCTATGATACGGATATTGTTGCGTTTGACCTTATCTCTGAGCTCTCTAATTCTTCTTTCCTGTTCCTGGATCAGTTTGTCTCTTTTTTTGTCAGCTTCTTGTTTTTCTATAATGGTGTCTTCTAAATCACTTATTCTCCTTTCTGCCTCTTCAATCCGTGCATTGGAGGCCTCTAATTTATTATGGATCTCATTTATCGCATTTTTTAATTCTTCATGCCTATTTTTATTTTCCATTCTGTCTGTAGCCATAGTTTCTTTGATGTCCCCTATGTTTTTTTCAAGCCCAGCTATTAATTTTCCCTTATTATTCTAAAATCTTGTTCAGTGATGCTACTGATATCTGTTTTGAGCAGTTCATTAGCTGTCATTTCTTCTTGGAGTTTCTTTGGAGGAGAGCTCTTTCGTTTCGTTATTTTAGTTAGCTTTCTGGCTCTTGTTGGTTTTAAAGACCTGTTATGCTCTCTGTATCTATGAGCGCTGTTTTATCCAAGAAGACTCTTTGACTGTCCAGGGCCTATCTTTTCAGAGAGTGTTTTTTTAATGGTATCTCTTGGTCTCTCTTGTTGGGACCTTGGTTATTTTATTTTCCTATTCGTAGTGATATTTGGGACTCTCCACCTTGTGTACTCTGCCTTGTTTCTTGAGGTAGCTGTTAGAAGGCTCTCTCAGTGGATTCTGCGTCCTTTATCTCCCAATCTGTCAGGTTTTGTAAGGTTTCCAATGGCTTCAGATCTTTTCTGTGTGATGTATGGGCGCGAGTGCAAGTACGGAGCTCCTTACTTCTCTGCCATCTTGCCCTTAACCTGTTGTTAGCCTTCTGAGAGCAGTCTTGGGAAGTTCTACTGCAGTACCATCCAGCTTCATTTTTCTGGCCTCTACACTCACATTGATATTCCAAAAAAGGATATGTACCTTAGCTGGTTCCTGGTCTAGCCTTCTACACTGGAATGAAATCCCTATAGGGCAGGCACCAACTCCTTGAGTGGAAAGGATCATCTGGTGGCTTGAAGTTATGGCAGTGAAGGAATCTTGGCATCATGCATGGAGATATAAGCAAGCTTGCACCAAGGTTCAGAGTCCAGATGAGAAGATTCAGGCCCCATGTTGGACACCTAAACTGATGTGATTCATGTGGGGTTTGGAAGTGAATGGTCAAAAAGAACTCTGAAGATCTACTACTAACATTTTCAATAATCTTTTTAAAGTCAACAAATGGCTCCAAAAAATGTATCAGAAAGAATACTTAGAGTATCCTATAGAGGAGAGATAGTTGTGTTCTCTGAACTTTATAATAAAATGTTTTACAGAAACTTTTTTTTAAATTTAGCATCAGCTCAATAACGCATGCATAGGAAATAAAAATCTAAGAGACTACATGTATTAATTATCTCTTGCTGTGTAACAAATTACCACAAACTTAGTGACTTAAAAAAACAACACAGTAATTATCCCACAGTTTCTGTAGTCCAAGAGTCTTATTATCATGGCCTATCTAGGTCCTCTGAAGGCTGTCAGAGGTCTTGACAGAATGGGGCTCTCATGTGAAGACTTGAGTGGTAATGAATGTGCTTTCACCTCAATTAGGTTGTTGGCAGAGTTACTGTTACTGCTCTAGGACTGAGGCTTGGGCTTCATAGTTGTTGCCTCAACTCCAAGTGATTGCCTTTGATTCCTTGAGGCTACTTAAACTTTTATGGGGCAGTTTTTTGCCATTTGAACTCCACATTGTGGCCATTGACGTCATCAAGCCAGCAGAGAAGATCTCTAGAGCGAGCCTGCCAGCAAGACATGGTGTTATGTAAAGTACACAATCACTGTACTGATACCTCATCACCTTTACATATTATATTAGTAAGAAGCAGGTCACAGATTCTGCCCACATGGAGGGGAGAGGATTACATGAAGAAGGGAATACTTGGAGGGGGAGATTATAAAGACCAACCCAGGATCTTTCCATCAGACTATAGGAACAGTAAACATATAAAATTTTAAGTCAGATTTCAGGTCAGGAACAATGGTTTGTAAACTACTCTGAGCAACATATCCTTCCCAATACTTTCCTAATGAAGGTTTGGGAATGTCATAGTTTATCTATAAATAGTTATTGATAGACTAATGAATGATGAAGGAATAAATATTCAATAATGAATAATTATTGAAGGAGTAATGAATCAATGAAGGATTGCACTACATAAACTAAAATAAACGATCTTTCTCCATTAGCAAGTAAAAGTAGATGAATGAGTAAGGGAGAATATAAGCTTAAAGACTTTGTGGGTTTTTTTGTTTTGTTTTGTTTTGTATTCTTTTGTTTTTGGTGACAAAATGTGTCCTTTTCCTTTTTAAAATAATAAGGGATAAAGGTTCACTGAGTGCACTTTTTGAGAATGTTCATCTAAATCACTTTTTCCCATATACTCACCATTTTTCCAATATAATAGATTCCAATGGTTTATTTTCAAAAGGCAGAGACGTTTGGAAAATTAAGAACCCAGTTTCCGTTAACCCTTACAAATAGTGATCTAATAACAAATAATTACAAATTACAAATAATACAAGTGGCATCAACAGTATATATGTTGGTGGTTAGAGGAATACATTTAAAAATATAAAATGTGAGGTAGAACATCCGACTTGGGCTCATGTCATGAACTTGTGGTTTGTGAGTTTGAGCCCCGCAGTGGGCTCTGTGCTGACAGCTCAGAGCCTGGAGCCTGCTTCAGATTCTGTCTCCCTCTCTCTCTGTTCCTCTCCTGCTCACACTCTGTCTCTCTGTCTCTCTCTCAGAAATAAATAAAGATTAAAAAAAATTAATGTAAAATGTATTACTTACCAGCCAAAGGACAAAATGTTATAGTGCAGATGTAATTAATAAAGCATTTTCATCTTCCAACTGTGCCAGCTTTTTATCTTCAAGCATATTAGACCTGCGCAGAACAATTGCATAGCCGTTAGTGCCAGGTCATTTACTCTCTCACCACATGTTGCTGTGAAAGTTCATTGCAAAGGAGGAAAAATAGTTTTTTATTTTATTGCTGTTTGCAGTCTCTGGTCAAGTCAGAACTGCACAACGGGGCTCTTGGGGGGCTGTTAAGGTCCTACTCTCGGTTTGGGCCCAGGTCATGATCCCATGATTTCGTGAGTTCTAGCCCCACATCGGACATTGTGTTGACAGTGAAGACGGAGACTGCTCGGGATTCTCTCTCCTTCTCTCGCTGCCCCTCCCCCACTCAAGCTGTCCCTCTGAAAATAAATAAATAAGTTTAAAAAAATTAAAAATAAAAAAAGACAAAGCTGCATTTAGTAGCTCTGAGATACAAGAAACGCTACTGGGAAGAACATGTTAGGAAAAAACGCAAGAGTTTTTTCCATGTCATAATCTATGTGAGTATAGAGTTTGACTTGTTCATGTAAAATTGGAAGCTCTGAGAATATATTGAATTCAAGTCTGTGTCATTCTTGCAAATAGATGACTCTTGCTTAATTTAGCGAGTTATTCTATTTAAATAGAGGTTGTGAATTTTTTACTGGAACATCTTTATAAAAGCATAAATTTAAATATAATTTACTATTTTCAAATTTTAGAAATCAGTATTTATATAATGATGTTATTTTGAGAAATGTGCATCATTTGGAATTAATAGGTTGTTAAGAACTTCTATAGCCTCTTCCTAGCTGGTATTTTCTCCCTTTTGAAAAATATTTTTCAACTTTCAACATTTATGATATTCTGAGATTTAACACGATAGTTATTTAATTATTGTTACTTTCAGATGTGAATGAAAATAACTAATACACTTTATTTATAATTGATGCAAGTGAAATTGTTTAAAATATCACTTTAAATTCCAAACAGATATCAGCTAACCACTGACGTCAATGTTTGTAAACTTATTCAATGGAACTTTAAATGTTTCCCTTCTCTCCAGAAGTTCTGCATTTCTAGCTAATACTGTTTGATGTGTCTTGACAGACTACATAAATTTTACATAAATTTCCAGCTTGTTAAGCTTTTTTTTTCCTATTAAGAACTTTTGAAAATTTGTCAATCTATTACTGTTGCATATGCATGAGTGGTGTCATACAAACAAATGCAGAATCAAAAGTGTCTGGAAAACTTTTAATTTTTTTCACATTTCATCTCCTCTAAGCCAAAGACATTCTTTTAAATATGTGTATAAAGTTCTTGTCACTTCGTCACTTCCTCATTAAATATTTCTGCAATTCCATTAAAGCTTTCACACATGATAGCAATGCCATCAGAGGCCTGGCAACACATTTTCTTCAAACAATAATGACTATACTGGATTTTTTTTTAACTGTTTAAGTTACACTCATCATCTTCACTATCATTTGAAAACCCAGAATTATGGTCTCTCCAGATACCATATGCCATTGACAGACATGACTTCAGTCTATAGACACAGTTGTTGATGTTACAAACTGAATGTTTGTATCCCACCAAAACTCCTGTCTTGAAACCTTAACTCCAAAGGTGGTGGTGTAAGGGTTGGAGCCCTTAGGAGGGAGGGGATTAACCATGAGGCAGAGTTCCCATGAATGGGATTAGTTGCCTTATAAAAGACACCACAGAGTTCCCTCTCACTCTTATCATACCATGTGAGGAGAAAAAGGGGAAGTAGGTTTTCTGCAACCTGGAAAGGGGTTCCCACCAAAATCTGACCATGCTGGCACCCTGATCTTTGACTTGAAGCCTCCAGAACTGTGAGAAATAAATGTTTGTTGTTTAAGCCCTCCAGCCTATGGTGATTTGTTGTTATAAGAGTCCAAACTGACTAACACACTGGATAAACCTGTGGAATTGTTGATCCCAGTTATGATATCTTTTGACATTTGGATCTTTTTTTTTCCCCAAGAGATTTTCTTTTAAAAACAGACATTGTGAATGATTCATTGCCATACTCAATTCTATTTTCAAAACAATACCATATGACATTCTAATCATCAAATATTTGAGGACTGGCACATACTTTGAGATTTGTCATGAAATGTTTATACTTCTGAAATAACTTTATAGAACGTCTTTCATTATATATGCCCCAAATTCACATAGTATGAATGATTTTGAATTGACATGTTAGCTATATTTTCCACTCTACTGAGGCCAGATTTAGCCTGATAATTTACTATTGGTGATACAGGTAGTTATTTTGCATCACTGTCTCCATATTATCCTCTTTTCTCCAGCAGACACTCCGGATGAGGGTCTTTGCACTTAACTACTCTTTGGCTCCAAATGTTGTTCTCCACATGCCTGTCTGGCAAAATTTGTTACTACCCTTAAGACTTTCCTCAAATATCATTCTCACAAGGAGGTCTACACTGACCCTATTTAAAGTTGCTTTCTGGACCTTTTGCATCTTTTCCCAAGCCCAGCACCCCCAGTTTACTTGGAAATAATTCAATTAATTTTTACCATAGCATTACCATCAGTTATCATAATATGTAAGTTACTTATCTTAGACCTGTGTTGTTTATTGTCTCTATACTCCACGAGACAGAAATAATTTATTTTGTTTATTGATGTGTCCCACATACTTCGAAGAGATCCCAGCATATAGTAGGGAATGAATATATATGTGTTAAATGGGTAAACCAATTTAGGAATGAAGGAAGGAATCAGTGAAATACTAGCTTTGCTAAGTGACATATTGCCAGTTTTTTTAAAAAATTAAAAACGAACATACAGATTTATATTTTGATACACTTGTGAAATAATCAAAATTAACAAAAAAGATCATATGTTTACCATAACAGACCACAGAACAATTCTGAAGGGCTGAAAGAAAAATAAATATCTACAAGAGTAATTTCTTTCTGTGAACAGGGGAAAGTATATACAAATTTAAAGAGCATGTGAGTAAGTATTACTTGTATTACTTATGCCAATGTATATAATTTAGTTTCTACCTTAAGAAAATCAGACCACCTTATTGCTATTTATCCTTACCAAACAGAACTGTGGGTTATATTTCATAATTTATATACTTGATTTTTAAAATTTTATTTTAGCAGTTCTGTAAAGCTTTCCATTATTGTTATTCTTTTTCTTTTTCTCTCTCTCTGCCTTTTCTCTATGATGTTCAGTAGAAAACATATGCCCTTCTTTTACCTTGTCTGGAAGTTATGTTCAGACAAAAAGGCAACTTCCTAATTAATAAATTTCCAAGGTGAAAACACCTAAAGTATCCAAAGTCTTTCCAAAAATCAGTAATCAGTTCAAGTGAAAATTAGTCTAAAAACTGTTAGTTAACAGTTCAAGAAATACTTACACACACACACACACACACACACACATGCACACAAGTCCAGCCCGTATTTTTGGTTCATGACTGAAGGAATAGATCATTATTTGCTCTGCTGAATACCAAATAAAGTAATAGACTGGACTTTAGGAGTCAGTTTTAGAAAAAGTCGAAAAATATCTTTACACACTACAGCTACATTCAGATTGGTGCAATGGTAGTGAAAACCATGGGAAAAGACAGTCATGTCTCTTATTAGAAGAGATCTCACAGGTATTGGTTCATTGATTGAAACTGCAGGTGGAACTGTATACACCTTGAAGATTCTCTATTCCTCTCTGTGGCTCTTTCCCTTTCCCCCTCCAACTTAAGTATTTAGAATGTACCACTGAGGTCACTATTAGGGCAGAAGGTGTTTGATTCTCTCAATTCCCCTGAAAAGTATAAGTGTTGGTTAGATAGTGTCCCCCGAACGCTATAATTTTCCTGAAATTACGCTCTGTACAACAAGCTGTGTAATCAGTCTCCCAAGGTTTCAGATACCTCTCAGGGCAGTAGTATTTTGTAAAAGAGTTGGGAAAAAAAAAAAGTACTTGCAACACAGTTCAAACCTTATCATTAATACTGTTTATCCTTTCATAAACATTCGTATGTTGAAAACCCTAACCCCCAATGTAATGGTATTAGTAGGCAGGTCCTTGGGGAGGTAATTAGGCCAGGAGAGCAGAGCCCTCATGAGTGTATGGTAAGAAGAGAGCTTACTCTCTGTGTTCTTTCTGCCATGGAGGTCACATGGAGAAGGCAGACATCTGCAAACTAGGAAACAAGTTCTCACTAGAGGCCAACTCCTTCATCTTGGACTTCTTAACCTCCAGAACTGTGAGATATGTGTTTGCTGTTTCAGCCACACAGTTGGTAATGGTAATTTGTTAATGACAGCACAATCTAACTAAGACCATGGCCATGTCAATGTTTACATTTGATTTAGCAGCTTGTTACAATTCAATACATATCTTCACAATTTGAATATCTTTTACAATTCAAAATATATCAACTCTCTTCACTTCCCCTATCTGCCCAAACTTGGTGTAAAAAAAATCCTCAGTCTCGGATTCAGTCCTCTGGCAGTACTGGAACATCGCTCCAATTCTGCATGTACAAGATGCATAGTACAACATGATCTATAGAACCAAAAACTCAAATTAAAGTAAATTTGCATCAGTAGGGAGATGACAGAAAAAAATGTACTACATCATATCATGCAATAATGTCTTTTTAAAAATAATGAGTTTCCTCTCTATTTGACAGAAAGAGGCTTCCATGATGCTTTAAATGACATTTTGTTTCATTGTAATGAAATGTATACATAGATCTTCCTCAATTTATGATGAAATTATGTCCCAATAAACCCATCATAAGTTGAAAATATCATAAATCAAAAATGCATTTAATACTCCTAACCTACCAAACTTCAAACATCGTAGCCTAGTTTAGCTCAGAGCACTTACTTTAACCTACAGTTGGGCAAAATCATCTAACAAAAAGACTGTCTTATAATGAAGAGTTGACTATCTCATGTAATTTGCTGAATACTGTACTGGAAGTGAAAAAAATGCGATGGCTGAATGTGGACAGCATATATCACTAAGTATTTTTTTTTGAAGACTAAATAAGCTACTATGCATAGAACTTTAAGTGCAGTGCCCAACACATGCTGCTGCTGCTGCTGCTGATTTATTGACGATCTTGCACTGATTCCCAAATGGTTTTGGTCTCAGGGACTCTTTATACTCTCAGATATTATTGAAGATCCAAAAGGGCTGTTGTTTATGTGGATTATATACACCAATATGTACTGTATTAGAAATTGAAAGCAATACATTTCAAAATACTTATCCATTTTAAAATCTCAAAATGGGGCACTTGAGTTGCTCAGGTGGATAAGCATCTGACTCTTGACTTCAGCTCAGATCATGATCTCAGGGTTCATGAGTTCAAGCCCCTTATTGGGCTCTGTGCTGACAGTGCAGAGCTTGTTTGCAATTCTCTCATTCTCCCTCTCTCTGCCATTCCTCACTTGCATGGATTCTCTGTCTGTCTGTCTCTCTCTCTGTGTATATATATATAGAGATATATATATATATAGATAGATAGATATATAGAGAGATATATATATATATAGAGAGAGAGATATAGAGAGAGATATATAGATATATATATATATATAGAGAGAGAGATCTGTACACTGGAGCCCCAAGAAAGCCGGTGGTATAGTGCCTCTCCAAACCTGGAGGCCTGAGAACCATGGAAGACAATGGTGTAAGTCCCAGTCTGAGTCTGAAGGTTCAAGCACCTGAGCACCACTGTCCAATATCCTACGGCAGAAGAAGATGGATGCAGTGAGTAAATTCATCTTTCCTCTGTCTTTTTGTTCTTCTCAAGCCTTCAGTGGATTGGATGATGACTACACTGGTGGGAGTGATCTAATTTATTTAGTCTACTCTTTCAAATACTAGTCTCTTACCAAAACATCCTCACAGACACTCCCACTAGTAATGTTGTACCAGAGACCTGGGCATCCCTTAGCCAGTCAAGTTTATACATAAAATGAACCATCACAGAGTGACATTGTTTTACATTCTTTTGTTTTTTCAAATGTCTTTAATCATTGCTTCAATGCTGTTCAGAAGAAATATAGAGCAAGTCACAAATATTAGCCATATATACAATTTTACATTTTCCTGTAGTCACATTTAAAAAAGAAAAGAACACATTATATTCGTTTAATGTTTTCTTTTTTCATAACTATTTTCCAAACTATTTTAAATTTAACATATAATTAATATAAATAATTAAGATAGTTTATTTTTTACACAAAATCTTTTAAATACAATAGTTCTTTTATATGACAGCTCATATGAGAATTAGTCATAGTTTATATGCTCAATGACCATGTGAAGATTTTGGATACTATATGGAACAGCATTCGTTTGGTGGAAGAAAGCTATTTTCAATCTGGTGTTGATGTGACATACCATATAGCTTCTTGAAATATCCTCTATAATTACTAGAAAAATGAGAATAAAAAGACAATTAATAATTTATAATTATTATGAAAATAATTTAATCTCAGAGACCTCCAAAATTTGTCTCAGGGAACCCTAGGGTTCTCTAAGCTACATGTGGGAAGCACTTCTATACAAATATATATATATACACTACATCTTTAATTGACAACCGGTTGCTTTCTAAAGACTTTAGCCTTCATTTCAGTACTCAAAGCTAGTTGTTTCTCTGTTTCTGTCTCTGTCTCCTCTCTCTCTCTCTTCCTCTCCATCCTACCTCACTGGTAAAATATTAAGCAATTTCTAAAGGCAGAGTAATCTGCTCTCTCTACCATGTTCTCTTTGCAAGCTATTGTTTTCAGGTAAAGTTTGGGCTTTCAGTCTTTCAGCCTCTGGCTTTTAAAAATACCTAGTTCTTCCAAGTCAAAAATACACTTGTCCTTACTGTTTCTGATCCAAATTTACCTGGCTCCAAGTGATCTCTTCCATCTTTTCTCTTTTCCTATTTTTTTTTTTGTACCAGCACTGCCCTGAGGTCACTGAACACAGAGATCATCTAGTTTCATCTAAATAAGATAAAGTTTAAAAAGAAAAAAAAAAAAGCAGGTGAAGGAAAATTGGGGGAAAAAATACACTAACCATATCAAAAACTGGAATTAATATCTTGGGATCCTCACCCTCTACAGAAGTACATTTAATACTGCATAGTTTCTATCATTTTCTTTTAAGAAATTTAATGATCAAAAAGTGTCATAAGAAAATGTCCTAAGTAGAAATGAGGAAGTGTTGTTTTAAATAAGGCAGTTTTTTTTATATGTTTTCCAATTACCATGTTGTAAGGGCAAATAAAAGTAATAAATAAGAGGTTTAAATCTTCCTGTTAATAAGGGATGAAATGTCCTCCTTCCTTGTTCTTAGATCATTTACTTTAGAAAATTTACTGTAAGTACTTTATCCACTTTTTGAAGTATTTATAAGTCTTTTTGAAAATGAGATAGAACTTTTTTAAATTTATTTTTGAGAGAGAGAGACAGAGTGCAAGCAGGGGAGGATCAGAGAGAGAGAGACAGAATCCAAAGTAGGCTCCAGGCTCCAAGCCATCAGCACAGAGCCCGATGCAGGGCTCAAACCCACAAACAGTGAGATCATGACCTAAGTCGAAGTTGGTCTCTTAACTGACTAAGCCACCCAGGTGCCCCTGAAAATGAGACAGAACTTTTGCCAGCATTAGGTCCCAAGAACATTTTTCTCAAGGACTTAGGAGCCATCTCTGAAATGTAAACATCACCTCTTATCTCTCAATTTCTGTGTGAGTAAGAGCCTAACTTCTTAGGTGAGCACATAGCACCAAGTTACAGAACCCCTCCTCTCATAAAGATACGAGCAGTTTATTTGGCCCATGGATGGAGCCAACTAGTGAACACACATGGTCACTCCAATGAATCCAGGATGAACTGTAAGGTTGTCAGTTCCTCTTTAGGACTGACTGGTTATCTTGTGAACATTGTACCTGTTTGGCTATATAACAGGGTAAAACTTATTTTTGTCTTTGTAGTATCTTAGCAGATTGCCTGCAATATACATCACATTCTGGTTTAATGCTTATTCAAAAATAAAAACACTTTTTTTTTCCTAATCTCTTTGTTAAGATTTCTGAGGTGGGAGAAAAGTTTTAAATTATATTTCCTCTACACCTTACCTTAACAACGATAACAAAAGAGATAGTTGGAGAGACAAATGCTAGACAAAGGCCAAATGATTATAAGTTCTAGGTTAATGAAACATGCACTATTCAGCACCATATTCAGTTGCACACTGCCTGGCTGGTAAGCAGCGCAGATATGAATGGAATCAAGGCCACCATTCCTGCTGAGCTGTACGCCCCAGACACAGAGGTGGCTGTTCTGATGTGCCAGTAGAAAGACAAAAAATAGACTGAGCTCTTGTCAAAGGCCTGGAGAATGAATGAGAATACGAGGAACATTGTATCATAACATAATTACAGAACTGAACCAATTTCCAGACAAAATGGGCAAATACTGAACTCTGAAGTTAAAACCAGTGGCATGGCTTTCTTATCGAAGTTAGTGCCACGTGCATGGTTCCTAACAGAAGAAAGTGAACACATCATTGTGGGAAGAAACAAGCTGACATTTGAGAAATTTGTGCTAAGGCTAGGTCCTATAAGAGGGAGCTAACATCTATCAATATTGTGGATAATACATTATGAAAAATCCTCTCAATGAAGCAGCAAAACAACTAAATATACATATGTAGGTAAACACACACACACACACACACACACATACAGGCACAGATATAATGTTTCACTAGTGTGGCATAAGTCATAAAGTAGAGAGCTCACAAACCAAAACCAACAGAAGGCAGGAGCCAGGGAGGTATGACAGCCTAGCCAACTTTCAACCTGTCTTCTAACTGAATCCTGGCGATCAGGAACTATCATTTCATGACACACAGGGTTGTAGAGAAGAAGATAAAACTTAGGACTGAAAATTAAGAGAGGCTTAGGCTAGAGCCACAGGAAACACAGCCTATATGCATAGGTTGACAAGACATTATCCTCACCATGCAAAAGCGTAGAGTAATTCATCTGCCCTGAAGTGATCACAGATAGGATTGGGAGAGAAATTCTCTTTAGAAAATTTAAAATCATAAGCGAGCCCTCCTGTGGGTTTGCAGTCCAAATTCTCGCTACTTCTGTGAAAACCCTCATGAGAAAAATGTGTAGAGCCTCCAGATAAGAAACAGTTATCAAATGTAAATTTTCTCTAGATGAAACTAAATTCAAGCTCAGCCTTGAATAGAGATAAAATATGAAGGAGAAGAAAGCACTCACAGAAAGATCTTTTTTTCACAAGGGTGGATGGGAGACCTGAACCGACCAAAGCCTGAATGCAGCGGGCCAGCTAAACCCAGGCTAAATTACCCAGAACACACATAAATATGAAAATTAATATGCACAGATCCATAAAGATGACAATTAATGAATGCTAGTGCCATACATCATTTTTTACAGTACTCCAAATCTCATTCTCCTTTAATAAACATGAAAATAGCTTCAAATTTTCAAATACTTGGCCATAGTGCCAAGTCATGTGTATTACCCCATAGAATAGACATATTTGTTTCTCGAATTTTTCCCAACTGATGGACTTCTTTTTTTTTCTCTTTGATGAACAGCTTCTTTTTTCACTTTTTAAATTTTCAATCCTTCATTTTCTTGAATTTTCTCTTTTGAAAGCTTATTAAGATTATTGGCCATGCTGATATAGAACATAATAGTTCCTAAAGTTTGTCATATTTTTTGCTGGGAGCCACAATGGCCTCGCTGTATGACAGTCACAGTGAGGAAATGGCCGCATTTGCACAGCTCCTGCCATGAGAAATGAAAACTGGTATCTCCTTCTGCTACTAATTGGCTCATGTTGGAAATGAGCCTGCTGGTATTGACCAGGCCTCACAATATTCCAGATCAGACCGATATTCCCCACACAGATTCCTCATAAGGAAAAGCCTATTCCTGCCTTTTCAAAAGAGATTTTAGTTGAAAGCACTGTGTATGACTGTCAAAAGGCTTTTCCTATGGGCCTTGCAGATCCAAGACTTAGATAATAAAGGGGGTTAAGAACACAAGAGTTACAATTGAGCCTGGCCCTGAGACAAAGAGCTTAAGGTTAAGGACAGATATCCACCCCCACCCAATTGTTCTGCTTGGAGCACTGACCCCCAAGGCATCTTTTTTTGATCAGTATTCCGGAGTGACTTATTTTGGCCTTGAATATGCTGATTGCACCCTGTGAAGGAACCTATTGTAGGAACTTCTTCTTTTGTGATTATGGGAGCAAACATTGTGTTTCCTGAAAGACCTGTTTCTCTTAATACTTCTCCTTAAACAAACAAGCTTTTGACCCCTGCTCATAAAGAACTAACTTCACCCTTTTTATGCTAAAAACATTGTCTTGTATGCTAAAGATACCCTCCTTCCCCATAGGATAAGCATCTAAATCACTTACCTCAATCACTATTGATAAAGGTTATGCATGAGTCTTCTACAAATCCATGTTCTGGGAAATTCTTACATATCAAAGAAATTTGTCATCTGAAATCACTGTCTAAGGCAAATGCCACTTCTGTGCCATCCCCCAAACAATTATAAAATAAAGTTGAGCCCCCGTCAGAGCAGGGATGCCTGCCTGGTGACCAGAAAGATTCTCTCATCCCTCCCTCGCTGACACCGTCCATCCTTCAGGGACCCCTGGACCTGGCTGGAGCCGGCCTCTGGCAAATTTTCTAAAGGTCATCTTTCAGATCTTCAGCAGTCGTTCTTCCGCTACTCAGTATTTTATTGGATTTTTTTCTGTTGATAATTTCTAGCAGTCTGCTTCTTTACATTGAGGATTGTTCTTCTTGTATCGAAGTAACATCTTAAATGTGCAGATGCTAATTAGATTGTTTTAAAGTAGTCACCATAAGGGCACCTGGGTGGCTCAGTCGGTTGAACATCCAACTTAGGCTTGGGCCATGACCTCATGGTTTTTGATTTAGAGCCTCGTATTGGGCTCTTTGCTGACAGCTCAGAACCTGGATCTTGCTTCAGATTCCATGTCTCCCTCTAGCTCTCTGACCCTTCCCAGCTCATGCTCTGTCTGTCTCTCTAAAAAATAAAAAAAACATTAAAGTACTCACCATAGATAGTTTGCTTGCTACATGGTAAGGATAGATAATAGCAAAATTTATGTGCCCAAGACCTACATTTAAAAAGGAAATTCTGTTTTATTCACCTTCTATTCACCCTCTTGGTGATGGAAAGCTTCCTATGCTGGATAGGTGAGATCAACAGCTGTTCTTTAGTTGGATAAACTCAGAGACAGGGAGAGGAGGACATAGTGCCCCACGCAGGGTCACATGGGAACCACATCTGGGAACAGAGTGAATAAATAACCATGGTCTCTGGGAGGCTGTGCTTGCAGTAGAGAGGAAAAGGTGGACCCTGGTATCCACCGGAGTATGTGATTGACATATTCGAATAATTGCACTGGCTGGTAGGGAGCTGAAACATGCTACTCAAATACAAGTGGCCTGGTTTCCTCAATAAGGAAGACTGTTTGAGTGGGATTCCTTATCAGCGGGAGGAGGGAGAGGAGGGAAATAGTGCATAGGCCATTCCAGGTCCTCCACCATTTCATGAGATATCAAGAGAACACAAAATATTGGACCTTAATGTTAGGATTTATACCATGAATTCCAAACAGAACATATTAAGAATGGTGAAAATTTGAATGAATGAATGAATTGATAAATAAATGGATAAATAAATAAAAGACAGCAAAACTCTGCCTGATACTATTAAAGAAAAATTTTAAAGGAGACATAAGAAGATTCACTTGTATGTTTTGCAACTTCATCAATTATATCTCAATAAAGCTGAAATAAAGATATAAAGTAAAATAATAAAAAAAGATTCTTTAAAGCCTGATCGATTCATTTTAATGTTTAAAACAAGTAAAGGCATTGTAAAAGCAAATAAACCTTATTTGACTTGAGAAAAATAACAACTAGAACATCTATTAAAATAATATTTAAATCTCTATTCCCATGTATTTATTATTTTGTAAAATATCCTTTGTGAACTCATAATAGTTTTAATTAACATAGTGTATTAATGTACTTGTGAAGAACCTAAATAATGCCATTTTGAAATTCAGACCCCCTATTAAAAGCAACCTCAGGCTGCACATAGCAGCAGTCTCAGGAAAAAACCGCAGATTGTTCAAGGCTGAAACCTCTCTCCAATGAGCCAATCAGAGGAGGTTAAAAACATTCCTGCGGGCTGAGACAAGAGCTGCTCCCCCGTGCCTAACTCACCTCATAATTGGTCATTTTCAAAGGAGTCTCAAAAGGCCATAATTGGGCTCCGCCAAAAGTAACGGACACCTCACAGGTACTTAATTTTCAAAGCTGTTGCCAGGGGTGCTATACAAATATGATTGATGTACAACATGTGTACTGTAACACCCCCATCCCTTACCCCTTAAAAACCCTGCTCGCTATTGTTCTGGGCTCGCCCCTGCTGCTGCTGCTGTGTCGGTAGGCGGGTGAGACCCTGCTCGAGCTTGTAATAAAGACCCTTTTGTTCTTGCATCGGTGTTGGCTTCTGAGGTCACTGGGGACCCGTGATTCGGGCACAACACTTGGAAATCTATATCCGTAGAATTAGATTGAGATAGAGATATAAATAACATTGCTTTTCTATGTATGTTTGTGGTAAGCATGCCCATAATTAACTTTTAAGTTTAAAGATTATGCAGTGTTTTCCACATAATTCAAGCAGTGCAGATTGCACACACACATACACACACGCACGCACACATTGGTTTCCTGAACAAGTTCATGCAACATTCAGTAAATATTTTTTGAACAATATGCACTGAACTGTTCTAGTCCTCAAGAGGAATGTAGACACACTCTCAGTGTGCTCATGACACAGGGAGGAGACAGACATATACATGCAGAAACTTAATAGAACCTTTCGATGAGACTGAACATGATCTGAGTGTTGTGGGTGTATGTGTGAAAGATGAAAATACTCATAGTTAAAACTGGTAATATATATATAAGACATATTATACATATATATTATATAGTTCTATATACTATATATATACTGTATACTATACTGTATACTATATATGTGCTATATGAACTATATATACTGTATACTATATATGTGCTATATGTATACTATATATACACTACTGTGTGTATATATATGTATATATATACTGCATATATAGAGAAATATTAAATTTTTATTGAAATACAATAACCCAAGGACTATTGAATGGCTTCTAGAGCTACAGTTTCATATTACTAGTAAGGTTTCATATTCATACTTTGGCATTCAGTTTATAATTATTAAAACTATATAGGCAATGTAAAAATTTTCAGAAACTTAGAGTAATTTAAGTAAGCATATCTCAAGTAATATTTTACCAAATAGGATCTAATTATACAAAAACATGTAATTTAGCTTTGTGGAGATTATTGTATATTTTATTTTGTAGGTTTTGCCTAGGAATCTTTTTCTCCATATTTAAATCATGCCATTTTTTCATGCCATTCCATATATATCTTTCTCATTCTTTCTAATTGCTGCATACTGTTTTGTAGTTTGATGTATTTTAATTAATCTAGTCCTTTCAAATGAGATGATTATTTAGGTTGTTCCTATATGTTTATATCTAAAAATAGAGTAAAATAAAAGATTTTATCTGAGTCTTTGTGCCTTACCTGCAGACATTTCTTTAGGATGGTTAGCAAATGAGGCATTATCAGGGTAAGTGTAATGTCTTTTTTTTCCCCTTAATTTTTCAGTTTTCTCTGGGATTCATTTATTGGTTGTTCTCTTTTTGCCCATTCCTACTGGTGAGTGTTCTGTGACATTGATTTTTAATATTAATGAATAACTTGTTTAATTAATTTAGATGGTAGCAAAGTGCTTTAAAAATGTACGTTTCGGAGTTACTTGCCTCAAATAAATTATTCCTTGAAATAGAAGGCCAGCTGTGGAGAGGTACAAATGAATAGACTTTATAAAATGTCAGGCTCTTATTAAAACAGTTGAAAGTATGGGCCTGAATTTACCTTAATTGCAGGTTTGAGATCAAACCCCAACTGCTTTCAAGACTCTGATCCATTCAAATCCACCATCCCCACTGCTAAGATTTAGGACAAGATATGATGCAGCTTCATGATAAACATTTGGAGGTTGATGGATGAAGGGAGAAGAGTCAATAATGCCTAAATTTTATAATTTTCCATGGTGCTCAAAACAGACTACCTTCCGGGACATCTTCTGATTCACTCCTTTAGGTAAATACCGAGGCCCTTAAACTCAGCAGGAATATCGTATTTCACACAATCTTATGGACTTGGCTTTCTGAGACTTATGTGGTTTTGTTCATTACCACTGAGAAAGGCCACCGGGGTGTGGTAATAAACAGAGGAAGGCATTTGACCAGTGAACCAAATAAAATGATCCGTGCTTCTTTGGGCAGTACAACTGTATCAGCAAATAGGAAACAAAGTTCACACACAAAAAAGGAAGTCATCTGAACAATTACTTTGTAGTGAGTCTCGGTCTTGGCTGAACCTTGAAATCATCTGCACAACTATTTCAAAATATCAATTCCCAAGCGTCACTCTGACCTTTTGATTCAGACCCCTGGTGGTAGGTAGGTAGCAGGTATTGTTTGTTTGTTTTTTTAATGTTTATATTTATTTTTAAGACAAAGAGATGTAATAGTTAAATGTAATAGTTAAAATAGCTCTATAATTAATTATTGGAATTAATGTCATATGGTTTATATTTCTGTAATTCAGAGAAACTGCTATGTATTTACATATTCATAGATGTGGCTTTTTTTTCTTGGGCTTGTCTTTTCTTACATAACACTAGCCAACTTAGGTTTTTTAGTAACTCTCCAAACTTTCTAGATTGGAGATGACACTTCCATCTTACATTATTTTCTCATTATTCTTATCAATGTATGCATTCACATTTTAAGATGTGTATTGGAATTTCAATAATTAGATTCAATTCAGAAATGCATATACTTGGATCCAATATCTTGAAAGGAAAATATTCTCATTTAATTGTGTTTAATTGATTTAAAAACATTTTTATTACATTGTATAAACAATTGAAAATATATGTGGTTTTAACTCATATACAAAACCATGCTAGAAATATTTTTAGAGGGAGAATATTGGCCTTATCAATGAATGAAGTCAAATATAAGGTGTGGAAAGTATCTGAAAAAGTCTGCAGCAGACATCGTACTTTAAGGTGAAATGTGGAAAACCTTCCTATTATGATGGAGAACAAGATAAGGGTGCCAACTATTCCCACTTCTCAGCACTGTAGGGCTGGTCCTATTCATTTCATAGAGACATGGGAAATAAAAGGTTTTAATTATATAATTGTAATATAAAATTTTAAAATTTAGAAATAAAATAAAATAAGTTGTTTAGAGTTAAAAATATAAAATCAGAATACACATACAAAAAAATTCCAAACAACTGCATTTGTATACTTCAAAAATAGCTAGAAAGCAAGACAAAACATAGAACACACTTAAAATATTATTAATAGTATAAGATGTCTAGTAATAAATCTAAGTCAAAGTTTGATAAGGCATTTATATCAGTATACATAATATAAAATTTTATTTTAAAACATGAACAGATAAATGAGACAAATCAAAATCATACATCTCAATCTTCAAATTTATCTATAGATGTGTATTAACATGCAATCCTTATAAAAGTTGCAAATGTTTTGAGAAGCTTGATAATCTGACTAGATTTACATAAAGGCACAAGGTCAAAAATATCCATTCCTGAAGAAGTATAAGGATATCAAAAAATATATCAAGATTAATAATAAAACTAAAGTAATTAAAATATGGTATGGAAACAGAGATTGAAAAACTGAACAAACTACAGAATCAAGAGGCCAGTGAGAAACTGACACTTATATTTAAATTTGTAGAGCCTGCTTTTGGTTATTCATTACCGCGTTAAAATCTATTACAGTGTTTAGTGGCTTAAACCAATACCTACTTTGTTTGTTCAAAACTCTGTAATTCTTCTGGTTCACTTAGAATAGATGAAGGTACAGGCATGACTGGAAAATCATGGCTTAGAGTTGTGACTGTATGGTGGATAATACCTCAGCTGAGGGTTTCAACAGAATCTGGTGTACCTTCATGGGAGCCCCTCTGCATGGATACTTGGGTTTTCTTACAATATGGTGGGGGGTGGGGTTTCCAAGAAGGTGCATTCCCAAATGAAAATGAGATCCACAGGTCTCTTAAGGAATCAGCCTCAGAATTAAGCAACATGATATTCTACCTCATGTTGTTGCTGGAACAGCTCATAGAACCAGCTAAGATCAAAAGAGAGGAAAACTGGATTCCCCTTCTTGGAGGGAGGAGTAGCAAAGTCACATCATAGAACACCTCAGGATCCTGCTCATGGTTGAGTATCACTGGGGAAATGATAAGCTTTTGATTTAATAAATTGTGGTAGGGCAACTGATGATTCCGAAGGAAAAGAAATAAGATCAAACCTTACAACTCTGATTCTAAATCCAAAATGAGATACTGTAATGAGAGTGAAGAGCAACACATAATAGAAAATGTTTTTAAGTCATGTGACCTGTAGTACGTGACCTGACATGTACTACACACAGAATTACTATAAATAATTAAGAAACAGAATACAAAACAATGAACAAAAGAAAATAATAGAAATTTCATAAACATAAAGAGCAAATGGCCTATAAATATACAAAAGGATGGTCAACCTCACTGTCAGTCATGAGGATGCAAATCAGAACTATAAAGGCATTCATCTTTGTACTCATGAGATTGAAAGATAAAATTACTGTATATTTACCAAGATATCAAGATACATTTTCAAGGGAGGGACCTCTAAGTCCATTTTTCCTTGAGCTTTCTTTCTTTCTTGTTATTTTCCACCTGGAAGGATTTATTAAATACCATTTGATTCCACCCAGAGGTTTGAATAAAGGTTGTAAAAGACATACACTAGATTTGATCTTTATTTCAAGGCTGAGTTCTAATGACATTTATAGTTCAAAGGCTTTCTGACTTGTGTCTTTCCTTAGTTGCTTATTCCAAACATATACATCCTTGAATCACTGGACCTTTTTTATTCTCTTTCATTTCTTCATCCATCCAGCCAGTTCTTTTCGGGTAAAGAAATTTTACCCTTTCTAATAACATTTTCTGAAATGTAATCAATTGAAATCAACACATGCCACTAGCATTCTGTTTTACAAAATCTCTTGCTAATGCTAGACTTTCATATGTATATCAGCTGTCTTCAAAATATTTTAATCAAAAATTTCTCTGTTACATGGATGTTCACCTTTCCAGCTTGCAACAACTCTTTCCTCATTGCCAGTTCCTGTAATTACACACAAGCGTGTGCACACACACACACACACACACATATACATACATACACGATGTGTGGAAACATACATAAGTGACAAAAATTGTGAAGAAAATCAAGCATATAATTAATTTAAAAAACGGTAGTTATTATTTCTATGAGAGAGGTAAGGTGGTGCTTACAAAAAGCATACACGTTTTCTAAGATCTGTGATCATTGTCACCTGTTTGCTAAGTCCATGTATTTGCAATCTTATCTGTTCTTTAAGTTTAGCGATGCACCTTCAAACACTTTTTGCATATATGCCATAACTTTTCTTGCATTTAAAAAAATACTAGGTGACAGACTAGGCCACTAACGTTGTTTAGAGAGGCTGACTTTAAAAGAGATTATTGAGGTCTGGATATGTCACATACAAGGTAACTATTTGTGAAAGATTCATATTGGTGAAGAATAGGAAGATAAATATTATGTGCAGAATACAAAGCAAATTAAAGAATCATTGGAGAAATTCAGAAAATTAATAATCTGTCTGGTCTGAATGTGAATTTACAGATAAATTAATAAATGGATAACTCATTTTGCTAGGGACATGTGAAGTCACTTCAAATTTTAGCTTTTATTTTTGTAAAATTAGTGCCAGTTGATGGTTACATTGAGTGCTAAGTATAGCACAAAGGCAATACAAATATTTTATATGATTGTGGTATAATAAATATAGTTGATCTTTGTCCCAGGGCCTTGGCATGAAGCTCCTAAAACACTTGGAATTCCCTGAGGGACAGGAGTGTCTTTTGTTATGCCTAAGGTGCCCCTTTTTTAACATACTTGAGTTTATGCTCATAAAGTGACTTAGGGCGGGACCTCTAGATAGCTTCAGAATGGGGCAGGCCACCAGGAACACCAAGTGATTAAAAGATTGGAACTTTCAGACCCACCCAACTACTTCTGGAAAAAAGGGGCAGGGGCTAGAGTTGAGCTTTATAAAAACTGCTGAACAAGAGTGGACAGTCTTCCAGGTCAGTGAACATGTACAGATGGTGGTAAGGTGTCCTCCCCAATTCCCAGATGGCAGAAGTTCCCGTGTGAGTCACTACCCAGACCTTGCCCTATAAACCTCTTCATCTGGCTGTTCACATGTATCTTTTATCACATACTTTATACCAAAGTGGTTAACATAAGGCAATGTTTCTCTTCATTCTGTGAGCTGCTTTATCAAATTAACTGAACTTGAGGAAGTAGGTGGTCTGAGCCTCCAATTCACAGCCACTTTGTCAGAAGCACAGGTAGCAACCTGAACTTGGGTTTGGCATCTGATTTGAGGGCAGTTTTGTGGGACTGAGCCTTTAGCCTGTGGGATAGGATGCTATCTCCAGGTAGATAGTGTCACAGTGGAATTAAATTTGTAGGACATGGTGAGTCAGTGTCCACTGAGAATTGGAGAATTGCTTGGTAGTGTAGAAAAACATATGCCAGAATTGTATTGTCCTGAACATTGTAATTAACTTACCACACACACACATGCACACACACATACACAGTTGTACACATATACACATATTCGTGAGTATGCTGAACAACTCTGGAAAGCAATGATAGGAGATTTTATATATATTATTGTATTTGTGTTCAGAGCATGCAGTTCTCATGAGAAGTATAATACACGTACATATGAAAGAGAAACAGCTTAAGTTTTTAATTATTATTTATTACTTGAGTTTGTTTTTGTAAATGGCAGCATTCTTATAAACAGAGTGTTTACTGATATGAAATAATTCAGTTGTCCATAAAAAATAATCTCTAATATTTGAATAAACCAGTTTAAGTGTTGGTGTGAATAGACCCTTCTGGAAGTGCTATAACTGTGCCATGAGAGAGTAAGGAGGGCTGGGAATATAAATATAATGCTAAGAATATTTCAAGAGTACGCAAGTCAGAAGCTCTAAATCTATAATTCATCACATGAAAGAATAATTCTTCTCAGAACAGAGTAAAATTTTGTTCTGTCAAAAGCAGTTCTTGTATTCAGAGTACAACAACAGTTGTACTAAGTGGTGTCAAATATGTAACATTGCCTTTATTTCCTTTACACTGGAGTTTTTGAAGATTTGTAAACCTTACTTGTTTTGACAGGTAAAACAAACAGGAAGATACACATTTGGGTATAATAAGAAAGATAATTTGTTCTCCTTTCTCCACTATAGCCTTCGTCACATAAAGCCATTTAAATTATTTTGATTGGTGCAGATTGATCAATAGTGGAATAACACTAAGAGGGGCAAAATCTTAAAAAGACAGAAAATACTAACTACTGATGAGGCCACGGAACACCTGAAACTGCCAAACATAGCTGGTAGGAATATAAATTGGAACGATTACTTTGAAAATCTCCTTGGCATCTGCTATTAATATAGCTGAACATACACATTTTTGAGGTGTGGTGAGAAACACCCTTCTAGACATAATCAGCATAAATGCATGGATGTACGAACTCAGTAACAAATTAAGCCTCATAGTGTCAAACTGGAAACTGTCCAAGTGTCTATTTCAAGCAAGTGGATAAATTAATAATGCTAGATTCATAAAATGGAATGATACGCAGATGAAAGTAAATCACTCATAGCTCAACAAAAATGCACACGTGACTTACCAAAACAATACTGAATTAGAAAGAAGGCTGGCAAAGGAAACTGGTAGCATATTATTCCATTTACTCTAAGTTCAAAAGAAAGAAACATTATACTAAGTTGTTAGCCCTCGGGATAGTGGTTAACTTTGGGAGGGAGAGAGCAGGATGGGAGGCAGAACAAGTGAGTTCTGTTTCCTGGCTTAGCTATTACTTACAGGGGTGAATCCCTTTGGGGCAATTCTTGAAACTGAATTTTACAATGAGAGCAGCTTTTCATATGTGTGGTGTTCTTTGATGAGCTATGTGGTCAATGTCAGCACTAGAGAAATTAGCACTGGCATCATTTTCTAACCATTTGGATTGATACCTTAACTCACTAAAACTCTATCATATGACTTATTTATGTCATTGGAAATCTTGAAGTATTTTTAAGTCATTTCCTTAAAATCCTGTAAGAAGAAGATATATATTAAGCAGCCAGAAGATATATGTCAAGACTGATATGTGGGACTGGTCTTCAAAATTATATAGACATTGATTTAAATATTCTACAACTTATCAGATATGTTACCTTGGTGGACATGATATTTTCATTAAAGTATTAATGAGTGAGTTAATTTAGCTACTTCCATATAAGCAATTGCTTTAGACAAAAATAATGTAAAGATGAATAAAACACAGACCATCTCTGATAAACTCATGAAGCTCACAATTTGGAAAGGAAAGTTAAATAAAGATAGTGATAGTATAATATAATGTGGTAAAATAATATGCAGTTTGGAAGAACATAATGGATTTTGTACAATAATTACTCTTGGGATGGGATGAAATGCTAACAAAGAAGAAATGCATGCTAAAGGTAAAAGACACTGCTAAAGGAAGCGAGGAGGGAGAACACTGAGAATTGGGATTACCCGAGTAAAAGAATGGGGCAGAGAACAAGGGCAGAACTGTTAAACCAAATGGGGCAGGACAGCGAATATGTGTATGTCTATCTTCGTCCGCTCAGTCAGCTATAACAAAATACCACAGGCTGGGTGGCCTGAACAACAGACATCAATTTCTCACAGTTCTGGAGGCTGGAAAGTCCCAAATCAGGTGCAGGCAAGGTAGATTTTGTTCTGCTGTCAGCTTGTCTCTGACAGGGCCCTTCTCACTCTCTGCTCACATGACTTCTCTGTGCAGCTGTGGGGGAGAGATTTTGTGTGTGTGTGTGTGTGTGTGTGTGTGTGTGTGTGTGTGTGTGTGACAGAGAGAGATAGAGAGAGAGAGAGAGACAGGGAGAAAGAGTAAGTGCTCACTCTGCTGTCTCTTATAAGGACACTAATACTATTAGATCTGGGACCTGCCTTATGACCTCATTTAAACTTAATTACCTGGTTTTAGGCTGCATCTCAATACAGTCACATTGGGGGTTAGTTCAACAGATGAATTGGGGGGGGGAGGAGAGACACAATTCAGTCAATAGAAATGTAAAATTTTAATGTTTGTTTGTAATTAAATTTACATAAAGGTCTACCAACTGCATAGAATGGTAATAAATATTTAATGGCTTCATCCTTTCTTTCATTCTTTCTTTCTTCCTTCCTTTCTTCCTTCCTTTCTTTCTCTTCCTTCCTTCTTTTCTTTTCTTTCTTTCTTTCTTTCTTTCTTTCTTTCTTTCTTTCTTTCTTTCTTTCTTCTTTCTTTCTTTCTGTCTCTCCTCTGTTTCTCTTTCTCTTTCTAACTCTCTAGTTACTATACAGGAAGATAGATGTCATGTACATGATAGCACCTTTAATAGTTTCAACATGTCATGTCTTCCTAAATTGATCTATAAATTATATGTACTTTCAATTAAGAATTCTAAAGGCAAATTTTAAGATAGTACATTTAAAAAATCTTTAATGACAGCCAATAAAATTTTGAAGCAGGAGAGTAATGAAAGAGCTTATTCCTCCATACATCAAAATGTATCATAAAATTATAATATTTAAAACTGAGATATTCATGAAGAGATAAGTGAAACAGAATGAGACAATATAAGTAGAAACTTGTGTATAAAATAACATTAGATCTCAATCTCACAATATACAAAAATAAATGTCAAATGAATTAAATAGCCTAAAGTGTATATGTGTATGTTTTACTTAACATACACACATACACACAACTAGGGGGTATGCATGTGTGCATGTATGTGTGCGCCTGTGTATAACTTCAAAATACTTAAAGTGAGGAGTATCATCGTAGACAAAAAATTTTTAATGTTTATTTATTTTTTAAAAGAAAGATGGGAGATGGGCAGAGAAAGGGAGACAGAATCAAAGCAGGCTCCATGCTGTCAGCCCAAAGTCCAATGTAGGGCTCGAACTAAGAACTGTGAGATCATAACCTGAGCTGAAGTCTTCATGCTCAATAGACTGAGCCACCCAGGTGCCCCTAGACAATTTTTTTTAATTTAAAATTTTTAAAATTTATTTGTGAGAGAGAGACACAGACACACACAGAGTATGAGTGGGGGAGGGGCAGAGACACACACACACACACACACACACACACACACACACACAGAATCAGAAGCAGGTCCCAGGCTAGGATCTGTCAGCACAGAGCTCGATGCAGGCTCAAACCCACGAAACATGTCAGACAAGTATTCATGTCTGAGCCATCCAGGCACCCCCTTATTTAAAATAACAATGCAAATAACATTTTGGTTTAAAACCATGACAAAAGTAGAATGGAAATAGAAAGAGAACAACTTCTGTAGGCCAAGCAAATAAAAGGGGAAAAAGTCAGAAAAAGAAACAAAGATAAATAGCCAATAGGATAAAGGTCCAGTAATGTATATATCACGAAGTATTCAAATGTTTATAAGCAATTTTATAAATTGACAAGAAAAATTATAAAACCTCAAGTTATTTTTTCTCATGACTAAAATTGAAGTTAGCCTCTGCCACATGATCTAGCAGTTACAATTTCAACTACAAATGTACTCACTCCATTCCCAATGGAAGGTGATGGACTGCCACACCATATATTGCATTCCAATCGCAAAATGATATTATCTCTAGTCACTGCGTTTCCTCTGGTCCTCAGGACAGACCAGGTGCTGCTTTTCATTATCCTGCAAGCTTTGAGGTAAATGAGAAAAATAATCATCCCCAGTGTAACAGATATACAATTATGGACCAAGAAACACAATATGATTATATGGTTATGAAAAGTTGTCAAGAAAAGAATTTCTAGAATCAGATAGCATGCTCTTAAATTCCAGTTTTACCATTGACTAGTGGTGTTGCATGGATATCCTTTCACACCTCTGTACATTGTTTCATCCTTTGTAAGGGGAAGCCTGTGAAAGCTAACTTTTTCTCTGTGTGCTTTCAGTGTAGCCTGGAAACTTCAAAAAACTGTATATGTGCTAATTCATTGAATGTTTACAAATACCTCATGAGGGAGATGCTATTGGCATCTTTACTTTAAAGCTGAAGAATATGGATCAAAGAGGCAAGGTGACTTTCTTAAAACCATAGAACTGAAAGTTGTCAGGGCCAGGAAAAGATCTCGGGGGCAGAACTTGCCTGAGCATCAGATCACAGAATCTTCTGTGTCCTGCAAGGGAGAATGTTCTCCTATAGCAAGTCTGACTGCCTAGTGGGTTACTTATAAGGAAGGTTCACCTGGTGTCTGGTACTTCAGAAGTCCCTCTGAGAGAAAAGCTGGAGAAGGTTCATGTAGGTATGAATGTCCACCTAATTATAATTGTCTTCAGAGTTTTTGGTTATTTAGGGAGTTGAGATGTTCTGGTTTGTTAGGCAAAATTTAAGCACACACGTGTGTCTGCTCAATCTAAATGTGTGTGTGTGTTGTTTTGTTTCAGCTTAATTTTTCTTTGTTGACATTTCATGGACTCTATCAGTTTCAGTTGTTCTTGTTTGTTTGTTTGTTTGTTTGCTGGTCAGTTATGCCCATGAATCTCACTCCAGATTCACTGCTTTGCAGGTAACTGTTCTAGGATAACTCTAATGGAAAGCTTTATGGCTTAGCAACCGTGGGGCAATCATGCCTTTTTTAGCCTGAGGGCACTAGTGATATGCTGTGTTCCTTGGGAGTGGGGCTGCAGGGACCATTTCTTCTGTAATATGTTTTAGCTCATCTCCCCATGCACCTGCCACATAGCAACACCAATTAGTCTTTACAAAGGGGTACACTAGAGAAAGTTCCACATAGGATGCCCAGTAGATGAATCCAGGTAGCTGTGTTTCCATGGTTCCCTAAGGCCCTCTCCTATGTCCAAATTTAATTTTCCAGGAAGATTCTACTTGCCAATCAGTAGACCTTATATGTATGGGTCAGAAATAAGATGCCCTGTGGTTTAGAATAAGAAATGATTGATTCCTGGCAAAGCATCACTCCGTCACAATGTCTTTTTTTTCCCAATAGGGTATGAAGTCCACATTCTTATTTCTATTTTAAGCTTAACAATGAAGACTACATTTTTCCTCTTTTCTTATGGATTAAGCAACCATTGTATGTGCTTCCACTAAAGCCTGTAGTTCATGTAATACAAGGTTTAGGCTCCTAAAAATGTCAGGGGACAGCTTAATTAGTGGATTTGTACTTCATTACTTGGTGGTGGTGTTTATGCCCCAAGGCTGGGAAAACCTCTATAGGTATTTGATGCTTGCAACTAACATCTTTCTCTTGTAGCGATTGTTAGCTTCAAAGGACAAAGACCACTAAAACCTGCTGAAAGTAAAGGAGAATTCATAGGGTTTACCTATCAGCAGCCAAGGAATATATATATCACCCAGCTGTATTAAACTACCTCATTCGAGATCTGGTAATTCATGAACTAATGTTACTCTCTGTGTCTTTGATGCAACATGGACTCATGGTTCTTTCTCACTCTGCTCTCTGAATCACCTGTCATAGAAACACATTCTTGGAAGATACATCATTTGCAAGGACTAAGCCAACTCTTCGTCTTTTATCAAATTATCTATGGCTAAAAGGCAGAGGAGCTGGAGAGGTGTCATCACATTTTGCCAGTCATTCAGCATGTGTGCGAAATAATGTGATAGGAATGGGGAGAAATATATAAAGCAGTATCATCATGACAAAACCAAGGATATATCAAATTTAAATTCACAATGGCTGAACCTAATCAGAGACAAGAGGAAGGGTATTCTAAGGGTCAAAATAATACAGTGGCTAAGCTAAAATAGAAAGAATGGTTGAGATCAGATAGCAGATTTGAACTGGAATCTCAATTCATCTTATCACCAGCTGATTGACTCTGGGCAAATTATTTAACTTCTCTGAGCCTCAGTTTCCTCTTTTATGGAATATGGAAACTCTTTTAAGAATAAAAACACATTTCCTGAGTACACTATCATTATAGCCTGTAACAAGGTGTCCAGTTCATAATAACTGATCCAAAAAGCTTAGCTACAGAAATAAAAAATAGTTATATGCTGAATGTCATGAGCGTACTCTGAAGGCACACACCTGACTTGTGTCTTTCCATGATGTCAGCTTTATTCAATCATAAAGTAAAATTAATCATAATGACAAAGCAGGTTCAGAATTCCAAACTCAGTGACATTTTGCCATGTGATTAAACTTGGCTTCTTACACAGCACATAGAGCAGAACATAAGCCACACAACAAACAAGATAACGAACCAAACGCAAAGTCAGTCTGTGGGCTCGCAGTTGAGATAAGGCCTCAGTCTGGTCCAGGTCAGCTCTTGGCACTTACTGCCTACTTTTTCAAGCAGGGAAGGATCTCAGTTCTGTTCAGAGATCAATCAGGCAGAGGCTTTGGCGGCAGCTGCTTTTTTTAAGTGGTCAGACATAGAGGGGTCATGTTTGAAGAGTCTGACAGTTTGTTGCAAAAATCCTCCCCTTTTTAAAGGGACTTAGTCAGTCTCGGGCCCCTGCAGACCTCCTCTGCTGCTGCTTCTTATCAGTTCTGAGTGTCAGCTGATGCTGGCCCCGGTCATTTCTCCTCGCTGCTGCAGTCCCTGTAACTGCTTGCATCATTGCTTGACACAGGCCCTTGTTGGACACAGCCTCCTGCTTGACATGAGAGACTCCATTTTGCTCCCTACAATAATGTATAAAGTGAACATAGTAGAGGGAAGCAGGACTGATGAGCAGTAGAGATGTTGAAGAAGATAGTGAAAGAATATCATTTGTACTTGACAAACAGAACTCCTGTTATCAGAAAGGTTATTGATTACGATGGCTGTTGAAAGAGAAAGTAGGAAGGGAGGATGTGGATAGGGAACATTATAGTTAGATCGAGCCATATTGCTTACAGTTATGGAGAGAGTTGGGTACAAAAAGAGAAGTCAGTATATGTAGACAGTATATCACTGCTACTTATGGACTAAGGAAGTAACAGGTATGATGTCTGGCCTAAAAACAAATCTCAACAAACAAGATTTTTCAGCTCTTCTCCCACCTTCTCAGGTAGAGATTTTAAGACATAGAAAGTTATAACCATGGAGTTTTTAATAATATAAATCTTGACAACAGCCTGCCAACTTTTGGGGGTAAGATATGTATGTACATCCTTGCTGCCTAGCATGGTGCTTGATACATAATTCATGCTTAAGAAGGAAAGAATTCTTTTACTTTTCTTTCTGATATTTATTCAACAAATATTCATTTAGCGTTGACTGAATGAAGATACGTTAGGTGAAAGATAGGAGAAAATAAGTGGGATGCAGATTTTCTTCACACATACATCACTCTAGTGGCTGATGTATGTTTTGAAATATTATTAGCTGGGGCTCAAAAGTACTAAAGGGATGATTAGTTTGTGAAAAATACTTTCTGGGGAAAATGACATTTAAAATGCATCTTGGAAGCTGATTGGAAATTCATGAAAGAGAAAGACAAAGAGATTATTCCAGTAAGAGGGAATAGCAAAAACAAGTTCAGAGATGAAAAGGCAGTTTATTATCCATTTGGTCTATGCTTCCATGTGATTATTTATAAACCATGAGATACTTGCAGATTTATTTGTGATAATGGGAATCTGATGACATTTTTGTCACATTTTAAATATTTATATATTTCAGTACTGATGGAATGCTGTAAATACCAATACTCTAACTGCACCTTCTATGTGTTTTTAAGATTTAATGAAAAATTAGGCTTTCAGAACAAATCATTACTGTATTGCATAACATATATTTGATGACTCAACAGACTATATTTAATCATTCATCTTCTGTAATGTGAAATATAAATTTTAAGACAAATCACTAATGATAATTAAGAGAAACTAATTTTAGCTGATTTGGTATACATTGTCCTTTTATCCCAACACACACACACACACACACACACACACACACACACACGATATACTGAGGGATTACTACTGAGATGTAATCTAGGTAAAAGGGTGAGACATAGGATTTGGGGCCTGAGACCATAAATTTTAAATAATCAATTATTGTCTGATCTTGTTATGATTCCTATATTATTGTATACCAAGTCCTAACTATGACATGGATATCCTCACTGGTTTTGTTCATTGTAAGTAAAAAAAAAAAAAAAAAAAAGGTTATCACTAAAGATTTATGGATAACTACTAAAGTATTAACTCTCTCTTGCAACAAAAGCAAAATTGGAATACAAATGAAGAGGCCTGGAGGTTCATCCAGATCTGAAACTTTATTTCCACAAGATACGATAAATTAGTTGCTTTATTTGTGAATAAAAAGACACTGAACCAGGTTTTTGGGTCAGAGGCCTCATTTAAGAATCTAATGAAAGCTGAAGACATTGTTCCTTTCCATTGCCCTTATTTTTGCCTTAAGTCTGTGTTTTCTCAGCTATTTTTAGTATTCAGGAAGCAAGGATTACTTAGTCAATACTTTTCATACCACAGAAAGGCCTGTCCCAGATTGGAGACTTGACCCTGAACATGTTTTCCTTAAGTTTTGGCCATCACTGATGGATGTTGCTCTGGTGAGCAGCAGAAAAGGACTGGGTCTAGAAAATGAACAATGATTCATCTCATTCTGAGATACATAGAATTTCACCATTTTCAGGAAGCAATAGTTTTTAAACAAATCCTATTGTTGGGGCCCCTCGGTGGCTCATTTGGTTAAGCCACTGACTTGATTTCAGTTCAGGTCATGATTTCATGCTTCATGAGTTGGAGCCCCGCACTGGGTTCCATGCTGACATTGCAGAGCTTGGTTGGGATTCCCTCTCTCTCCCTCTCTGCCCCTCCCCCACTCATGCCCCTGCTCTCTCTCAAAAAATAAGCATAAAAAAATTTTAAAAATTCAAAAATAACTATGTGCTATTGTTTATAGACCTATTCAGGTAAATTATTTTAGCAGACATATATCGTACAACTTTTAGGCTAATGTTTTTTAATCACAACACTGAATATTTCATTCCACTCTCCTCTTCTTTTGTCATTTCTAAGGATAAGTTGCATGTATCCCTATCTTTGTTCCTGTATAACATGTTTATATTTTCTTTGTTTCTTTCTTTACTCTCTCTCCTTTCCTCCAGGCTTCTTTCATGATTTCTCTATATCTTTGATTTTCATTAGTTTGAAAATAATATACTTGGGTATTATTTTTTTTTATTATTTATCCTGTTGGTGTTCTCTGAGCTTTCTGGATCTGTGGTTTGGTGTCTGACATTAATTTGAGGGAAATACTTGGTCATGATTATTTCAAACATTCCTTCTGTTCCTCTTTCTCTTTCTTCTCTTTCTAGTAGTCTCATTATGTGTACCTTACACTGTTTGTTGTGTTCCAGCTCTTGGATATTCTGTTCTGTTGTTTTGTTTTGTTTTGTTTTTCCTTCAGTCTTTGTTCTGTTTGCTTTTCAGTTTTGGACGTTTGTATTGAGATCGTCTCAAGCTAAGAGATTCTGTCCTCAGGCTTGGCCAGTCTGCTAATAAGCATATCAAATGCCTTCTAAATTTCTGTTACAGTGCTTTTTACTGTGGCATTTCTCTTAGGTTCTTTCTTACAATTTACATTTCTCTGCTTAATTGCTGGTTTGTTCTTGCATGCTGTCTATTTGTTGCAGCCCTCAGCATGTTAATCACAGGTGTTTACAATTCCTGGCCTGATGATTTGAACATCTCTGCCACGTCTGCTTCTGATAATTTGTCTTTTCAAACTGTGCTTTGTTTTGTTTTGTTTTCTGATGTTTAGCTTGCTTTGTAATTTTTTTTTCTTGATAGCCAGACTTGATGTGCTGTCTGCAAGCAACTGTTGCAACTGGGCTTTGGTAGTAGGATGGTCAAGTGGAGGGGAAGGGGTCTACAGTCCTACGATTAGATCTCCGCCTTTTAGTGAGCCTGCACCCCTGGCCTATGTACTTCACACGTGTTTCCCAATCTTTTTCTCTCTGCTTCGGTGTAACAAGAAGGCTGGAGTTGGCTGGCATTGGGTATTTCCCTTCCCCAGGTCAGTTAGGCTCAGATAATACCCCAACAGGTTAGCCTCCAATTAACTAGTTTACCCTGAAGGCAGCCCCTGTTAAGAACAACAGAGTATGCTGAGTGTTTCAAAATGGTTCCTTTCCCTGCTCCTTGCTAGAAACGTGAGGGGATTTTCATCAGATATTTACTGTGGGAACCTGGCTGAACTCCTGGGGGTAATTCTCCATATCGTGGGGCCCATATGACTGGGTCCCCCTGGAGTTTTTAACTCTCAGAGTTGCCCCTACTGTGCCTCCAGCACTTTGTCAGTAACCTTTTGGGTCTTCCTAACAAGGCACACTCCCCTCAGGTGTTTTCTGCTTTGAGATCTCTGCTCCAGGAAGCTTGCATTTGCCGGTCAGTCTCTTCCAATTTTGGGAGCTGCGGTTTGCCTGGTCTCTTTTCCTCTTTTCTGGTTTCAAAAAGAGATGGTGGTTTTTCAGTCTCTTCAGTTTTTTACTTGTTGGAACAGAATGGTGACATCCAAACTCCTTCATGTGGAACTGGACACCAGAAATCCATTTATACCACGGGTGCCCCACAGACTTCTCCACGTTCTAGGAGTGAAATGGTGAGTGAACGTAGCTGAGTTAAGCTCCCTTGAGACGGGAAGAACTAAGGATGGGTGCAAACAGATGCTTCTGCCTATATAACAGATACCAGCTTCTCTCTCTACCCCCTACAAATAATTCTGGAATTTCTTGGAAACATCTCAAAACACCTGGACATAGTGAGGTACAGAAAATCGTCCTAAGCTGCGCTGGGAAACGGATTCTTGTCTCAATGTTTCTTCTTACTGGTTATGTGACTTTGGGTAGAATTCTCGGCCTCTCTGATTCTCATTTTGTTACTAAGGACAACTGGAATCGTGGTATCTTTCCTCACGGCTGTCTAATTTCAAAAGGAAAAACTTGAGTAGAAGCCCTATGAACTCTCTCCGGGGGGGGGGGGGGGGGGGGGGGGGGGGCCGCCTGGGCGGCTCAGTCAGTTAAGCGACCAACTTCGACTCAGATCATGATCTTCCGGTTCGTGGGCAGGCCATGATCTTGCGGTTCATGAGTTCGACCCCCGCATCAGGTTCTGTGCTGGCAGCTCAGAGCCTGGAGCCTGTTTCAGATTCTGTGTCTCCCTCTCTCTCTGCCCCTACCCCGTTCATGTCTGTCTCTCTCTGTCTCAAAAATAAACTTAAAAAAATGTTTTTGAAGTCTCTATGGTCCTAAAGCAAGGTAGGCTATAACTATATACTTTCTGGAAATTGTTTTGGAAGTGACATTAACATTTTTAAATGACCATCTGGTTAAAAGCAATCCTGCATTTAATTCTGGCTACTTCAATATCATGTCCGTAGGCATGTTTTGATTTACACATTATTATGCAGAGCTTTGCGGTTGTTTACATATATCCGTCATGCCTCTAACAAGTGTGACTAAGGGCAGAGATTTCCATGGTTAGCAAGTTTATATAAAGATCATTAAAAAGGCCCTTCTATGATCGTTGACCAGTGATGTTCTCAAAATCTCCAGTCAAGTCCTGGTTCTGAAATCGTTTTCATGTGGTGCCACTTTGTTTGCCTGCGCTGTGCTTAGAAAATCGCTCCTGACAGACCGGCATCAAAGGGAACAATGTTGTTTCCTTAAGCAAAAAGGACAGAGCTGTGGCTGCCCAGGCTTTACAAGTGCCAACAGCATTTCTTTCTAAAGCACCTGCTGTTACACATCAGCCTCAGCTGGCAAAGGACACAGACAATGACAGCAATTTTTTTTATTATTATTCCTTTCCAGTGTGTGAAAGCAGGGTCATGAATTTTATACGGAGAGCATTAATTTATGGCACGCAGACAAGCACTTGCTTCCTTAACCTCCAGACTCATGAATCGTAAATATTACTGTGGAAGGTAAGAGAACAAGTAGCTGCTATAGAAAGTAATTGACAGGCAAAACCAAAGAAAGAACTCAGTTTGGAAGGTATTCGCTAGCACAGAGCGCTGCATGTGAAGCAGAAAATGAGATCTGCACAGTCAAAAAGAAAACTAGTTACAATGATCTTGCTCATCTTCTTATCAAATCCGTCTACCTAGTTTTGTTTTCTGTCATCCCTCTAATCTCATTTGACTTCTGAGAATAAAATCTAATTCTTAAAAATTCTATACGTTGTTTATACAGGCAAACCTTGACCAACAATGCAGATTTTGCCCCCACCCCTCTATAGAATAAATGTATACGGTTAGGTACTTACTTTGGTTCTTGTTGTGAGACTCTGGTGATCATCTAGGAAGATCCTGTGATTTTAACCTCACAAACTTTCAAGTTTTTATCAGTGTTGGTCAAAGGCTGTGTTGTCTTCCATTCCCAATGCTTTATGAAGATATCACATTTGTCTCAGGAACTTTGAGCTAAAATCATACCCCACATCAAAGTGCTAGCCATGCCCCAAGCCTGAAATCTTTTATTGATCTGCTTCTGTCTTTATCATTATTCTCTTTGGGGGAGCTCAGACCTACTCACAAACAGAATTAGATGTCTCGTCATCAAAACTCTACTTACTTCCGTGGTTCTTTTTATTACATTCTAATCTTTATGTTCGATTTCCTCCTAAGACAACTTTATGCTTTGGGACTTGTCAGGTCCTTCTTGTTCTAGGTCTTCTTTTCTTGTTCCATGAGCTCTCTTTAATTAAGTTTCCTTTGCAGCACTTCCAAACAACTGTAGGTTAGAAAACTTAAAATATTTTTCTCATTTCCTCTGAAAGAAACAAGGATTAATTTATCCTCCATTGGAAAGAGGGAATGAAATATTTATTTCTTTTATTTTTATTTGAAAGCTGGAGCGGTAAAATTCCTATCATAAAAATGTCAATGCTGTTACTGTTGTTATTACTGCCATTATTGATAAACCTGGATCTGTCAGCCTCTATAAAAATAGATTTCTTTTCTTGATGGTGGCAAAAAAGAAATGAGAAAATGCCCCTGTGCCTCTTCTTGTAAGCAATCCTACTGTCTGGAAAAGTCGGATTAGATTTTAAAGGCTGAACTCGTAGAATTTCTGTTGCACAAAAATTCTTCCAAGCTGCTTTTCACGTTCCTCTGTGTTTTTCTTGAGATGACATGGTCTCTTCTCTGTTATTCGAATTGTTATAGCTTGGTGATGCTTTCTTCTTTTTGATTTTTCTGTGAAATAGGAAACAAAATATGTATGCATTACTTGCGAATATGTCTGACTGGCCAAGAAGGGCTTGTCTTTCTGTTTATGTGGTAAACTGCCCGCATCACCACCACAGCCACTGGCAGAATATTTACTGCCTATTCTTGTAGGTGTCCTTTCTCCTCTCTTCAAATGTATTTACAAACAACTTAAGATACAATGTTTTATGTCCTTATTTTTGATATAGAGTGGGACTTATGGCTAGTTCCATATTTCTAGAACAAGACACAATTAATTTCCCTCACATTGCCAGTATGGTTCAAACAAATTTAGAATCAGCCCTGAGGACTTAGGAGATTATGAGGGAAATGTATTGGATATTTGGACAAAATAATGTAAACATAAAAATGATGTCAATATCCAAAGGGTTTGTCCATCTTTCTCTACCCCCTAACCTTCTTTTACCCACCTTCACCCCTGGCAATTATCTGCCACCTTCTCTTTATCCTGACCACAGGATGCAGACTTGGGTCCGGTATTACCCTGGGGAATGATGTGGCTTAAAGAGGCTGCAGTGTTACTCTCTCTTCCTGAACCTTGACCTTGGCTCAGCTGTGCAGATGTCTAACTTCCGTGGCTCAGCAAGAGCTAGAGAAGTATAGCTGAGCCTCTGGTTATCCTCACAGGGTGGATGCAATGACATCAATGTCAGCTTTGCTCTTTGGCTAACACTAACATTTGCGCATCAGAGTGAAACTAAATTCCTGCTGGTCTTTCTTTTCTCCTCCAAAGCAAGCAGGAAGCTTATCTGTCTAATTGCCCAATGACAGTGTCTTAGTTCAATTCCTTGCATGCACTGTTACAATTCACTCGTCTCTTTCTCCCTGGATCTATAATCCATTTTTCATCCTGCTATCATTCATCCTACTGGGCGAATTGCAAGCTCATTAGTGCAATGAGGAAGGTCCATTTTAATTTGGCACTGACTTTTCTTATCCTGTACCTATCAACAACCCAGGCTTCTACGACTGATTTACAAACACCATATATGTCTCATTCTTCACTCTCATTCCTGTGTGTCCTGCGTCTGTAATGCATTTTCTCAACTTGCCCTTTCAGTGAACCCTTGCTTACCTTCAAGATTCAGATTAGTTATTAGTTGTTCTGAAAATTCTTTCCCAAATTCTTTATTTCTATCTCAGGTGGCATTAGATGATCCTCTGACTCCACACAAGTGTAAACCAAGATGTAATTATATTATGACATTTATCACATACTATTGTAAATGTTTCTCTACTATAGCAATATCCATTTTATTGTGGGCAATAAAAAAAGAATGTCTCTTTTTAAAAAAATCTTTACATCCACAGAGTTATACTTGTGCTTGCAACACTAGGGCCACTAAGTAAATATTATTTGAATTCACAGAGGATAGCACATCAATTGCACCAAAAATTTGGTTGTCTTATATATCAGTCAATTTTTTTCTGTAGTAACAAAAGAACTTGCAAATTTTAATGGCTTATAAACAACAGAATTTATCTTAACTGCCATAGTCTTTGGATGGTCATAAGTCTGCTATGTCTGCTGCAAGTCTGTTGAGCTCTGTCGACCTGTGTTCACCTGATTCCCATGTTTCCCGTTCTAGAACTTGGGTTAAAAGAGCAGCTTCTGCTTGTAACATGCTTCTCTCATGGCAGAATAAGATTAGTGATAGAAAAACAGATGCATTTAATTTTTTAAGTTTTATTCATTTATTTTGAGAGGGATAAGGACACTGTGAGTTTGGAAGGGGCAGAGAGAGAAAGAGACAGAGAATCCCAAGTAAGCTCCATGCTGTCAGCACAGAGCCCGATGTGGGGCTCAAACTGTTGAATTCATGAAACTGCTAAATCGTGACATGAGATGAAACCAAGAGTCAGTGCTTCACCAGCTGAGCCACCCAGGTGCAGGTGCATTTTAAAGTGTCAGTAGATGCATTTTAAAGTTTCAGTACGTATCCAGAATATTGTCCCTTTGACTCATATTCCATTATCTTGATGAAGTCATGTGACTGAGATTCATAGTAATGAGTTGAGGATGTAACTCCTCCTATAGAAGCAGTGTGTAACAGGACAATAGAAGGGGGAAATGTATATATATATACGTATATACAGACATATATATACATACATATATGTAGGTATACCTCAGAGATATTATAGATTTAGTTCCAGACCATCACTATAAAGTAAATATTGCAGCAAAGTGAGTCAAATGAGTTTTTCGGTTTCCTGGTACACAGAAAAGTTGTATTTACAGTACATTGTACTCTATGAAGTATGCAACAGTAATATTATGTCAAAAAAAGTGTATATACCTCAATTAAAATACTTTATTGCTAATACTTTATTGGCTAAAACTTACTAATCATCTGAAGTTTCAGCAAGTTGTAATCTTTTTGCTTGTGGAGAGTCTTATCTTGATGCTGATGGCTGCTGACTAATCAGGTGGGTGATTGCTGAGGTTTGGGGTGGCTGTGGCAACTTCTTAAAAGAAGAAAACAGTGGGAGCCCCCTGAGTGGCTCAGTTGGTTAAGTATCTAACTCTTGATTTCAGCTCAGGTCCTGATTTCACCATCCGTCGAGTCAAGCCTCATGTCGATCTCTGCACTGAAAGCACCCAGCCTCCTTTGGATTCTTTCCCTCTCTCACTGCTCCTCCTCTGCTATAAACAAACAAACAAACAAACAAACTTTAAAAATAGGAAAACAATGGAGTTCGCCATATCCCCTTGACTCTTCCTTTCACGAACAATTTCTCTGTTGCATTCAAAGCTGTTTGACAGCATTTTACACACAGTAGAACTTCATTCAAAATTGGAGTCAATACTCCAAAACCCTGCTATTGTTTTAGCAGTTAAGTTTATATAATATTCTAAATCATTTGTGATCATTTCAACAATCTTCATAGAATCTTTACCAGGAGTAGATTTCATCTCAGGAAACAACTCCTCATACATTCAAATTGTATCATAAGATGTTAGCAATCCAGCCCCATGTTCAGACTCTACTTCTAATTCTAGTTCTCTTACTCTTTCCACCAATCTGCAGTTACTTCCTCTCCTGAGGGCTCGAATCCCTCAAAGTTGTCCATGTGGACTGGAGTCAACTTCTTACAAACTCTTGTTAATGTTGATATTTTGACCTTTTCCCAAGAATTAGTCATGTTCTTAACGGCATCTAGAATGGTGAATTATTTCTAGAAGGCTTTTAATTTACGTTTCCCAGATCCATCAGAGGAATCACTATCTATGAAGCTATAGCCTTAAAAAAAATCTCTTTCTCAAATAAAATTTAAAACTTGAAATCACTCCTTGACTGATCTATGGACTGAAGAATGGAATTTGTGTTAGTAGGCATAATAACAACATGAATCTCCTTGAACATCTCCATCGGAGCTCTTAGGTGCAAGTGCATTATAAATGAGCAGTAATATTTTGAAAGGAATCTTTTTTTTCTGAGCAGTAGGTCTCAACATTGGGCTTAAAATATTCAGTGAACCCATGTTGTAAACAGATGTGCTATCACCCAGCCTTTGTTGTTCCACTTACAGAGTACAAGCAGGGTGGATTTAACATAATTCTTTAAAGATCCCTAGGATTTTTGGAATGATAAGTGAGCATTGACTTCAACTGAAAATAACCAGGTGCATTAGCCTTTAACAAGAGAGTCAGCCTGTCCTTTGAGGGTTTTATGCCAAGTTTTGACTTCTCTCTAGTTATGAAAGTCCTAGATAATAACTTTTCTCCAATAGAAGGCTGTTTTGTCTACACTGAAAATTTGTGGTTTATTGTATCCACCTTCATTAATTATCTTAGCTGGGTCTACTGGGCAAGTTGCTGTAGCTTCTATATCAATACTTGCTGCTTCACCTTGCACTTGTATGTTCTGGAGATGGCTGTTTACCTTCAGCCTCAGGAACCAACCTCTGCTAACTTCAGACTTTTCTTCTGCATCTTCCTCACCTCTCTTAGTCTTCATAGAATTGAAGAGAGTTAGGGTCTTGCTCTTAATTAGACTTGGCTTAAGGGAATGTTGTGGCTGGTTTGATCTTCCATCCAGATCACTAAAATTTTCTCCATTTCAGGAGTAAAGCTGTTTTACATTCTATCACTCATGTGTTCACTGGACTAGTACTGTCAATTTCCTTTAAAAACTTTTCCTTTGCATTTACAACTTGGCTAACTTGCTTTGTACTAGAAGCCTAGCTTTTGGCCTATTGTGTCTTTTGACATGCCTTCCTTACTAAATTTAATCATTTGTAGTTTTTTGTTTAAAGTGAGGGACATGTGACTTTTCCTTTTGCTTGAACTGTAGGGTTATTAATTGGCCTAATTTTAATATTATTTTGTCTCAGGGAATAGAAAGGCCCAAGGAGAATGAGAGAAATGATTAAGTTCACCAACGAACAATATTTTTCTTTTAAGTTTGTCATTCTCCCCAAGGAGCTTTCAATACTCCCATCCATTATGGCATCAATTTAATAGCAGAATTTCATGATATACTCTACTATATATACTATCTTTTGATTTAGAGATCGACGTGCTAAAACAATGAGCATCCACATGCACACATAGCTATAGAGAGTATATGAAGAAAGAATAGAGACAATAAGCCTCTGATTTGGAAATACACGTTGGTCACTGCTCCGTAGCAGTTCTGAAATCCTACCTGGAAAACATCACAAGCATTCCTTATTCTGAGACTAGGGCCCTTATTCAACTCCCTTGCATTGCTTCCCAGCCCACTGATATGCCTGGAAATTTCATTTGAGTATTTGGATGTCCTTACAAAATTCTTGTTGGATCCATTTGAAGAGTATTCTAGAAAATCTATCTTTTTGGTGACTGCCCAGTTTTCTTAGCCCAGTCCTATCTTGATATTTCTGAAAATAACTACAAAATATAATGTTCTTAGATGTTTTTAATTTAGCTGCTGGATCATTTGGAAGTTTTCTTACAGTAACATTCAATGCCTTGATAGCAAAATCTGTATTTAAGTCAGATTAGATGCACAAATCTTTAAAAAATCTCTCAAAATTTTAGTGACCTACTATATAATACATATTTATTTATGGATCTTAATTTATCTATTCATCTTAATTCATCTTTGTCAGCTATTGGCTGAAGCTCTGTTCAGATCAACTTTATCATTCCCTTATTTCAGAAGCCAATTCAAAGAAGCAACCCTTATTTATATGAGTTCTTTATTGTCATGGTGGAGGGAAAAGAGCAGAAAAGATGGTGGCAATAGATGATGTCTCTTATGGCTTCTGTATTGAACCTTCACAATGTCACTTCTAACAGTCTACAAACCAAAACAAATAACATGATCATGCCCGACAACAGTGGGTGAAGAAGCACATGTCTTACATGAGGTGCTTCAGGGCACATGACAATGGACAGACATGTGCAGTGCTCTTCCATAAAGGTAGAAAGGATGATTGGAATCAATAAGGCAACACATCCTACCATTTTTTAAACTTTAAGATATGGGAATATAACCCAAAATTTAATTGGCCTGAAAGTACTATAATAAAAGGTTTTGAAAAGCATCAGCTATTCATCATTTCTGTCTCACATTTCTAAGTTATTTAATAAATGTTTATTGGACAACTACCTAGTGTCAGCCATTTCACTCGATTTTAGTTATAAAATCTTAAGCAATTATTATCACTGAAGTAATGTAATTACACATAGTAAGTAAATAGGAAGTAGGTACCAAGAAATTTTTATATACTGTGACATCTACTATAAAAGGTTATGTAAGTCCTGTTCTAGGAGCATGTGGAAAGTGCCTAGACCCAAATCTATAGCAAAATCCTGATCTGCACTTGGGTGGGTCATGGCATGTACCTATAGTAGATCAGGGGTAGATCAGTATGAAACGTAAATGAACTGTAGGAAGCGTTTGGGAGGATTGATTGACTGGAGCATCTCACTGAACTTGAATATTGTCTCTGAGGCTGACTGTGCACAATATTTAAACGTAGGCAAGTTTATAATTTCCTTCAATTCAGATTTTTATTGCAAATATATTCCTCACTGATATTTTCTAAATAGAACATTTTTCCATGCCAACCACTGACTGAGGAAATCAAGCTGCTGATGAACGCTCGATGTTAGCAACAACTTAAACTGAATGTTGGACTAAGAAAATGGGAATAAAACTTGATGAATATGAAAAGCTTTAAGTGGCTTATGGTGTCCATTAGTTGTACAATTTATTCTATTCCAGAAACAAATAATATGTGGCTTTGTGATATTAATGTATTTTCCACTAATACTCTACATTAAAGCATTCAGGATATACATCAATCCATTTATGAATTGACATAAATAATTCTTCCATGTGGATTGATGACAACTGTAGGGTGCATTTACTTAAGTATCTTAAAATAAGGAGATAAATAGTAAAACATATTGAAATAAGTTTCTAGTGCATCAAATGTATGTGTATGTGTATACAAAGTACAGTGCACATAATTAGTGTATATGTATGCGTATTTACTTGTGCAAGTAAATGAGATATGGCCTGTATAATGATCCCTGACTTAGGGATCCTTGGAAATAGCTCTCTAACTAATTGGATTTATGAATGCCTATAGATAGCAAATTGTCTGGGCCTCAATGGCCCCTTCCTTCCTTCCTTCCTGCCTGCCTGCCTGCCTGTCTGCCTTCCTGCCTTCCTTCCTTCCCTCCATCCCTCCCTCGCTCCTTCCATTCTTCCCTCCTTCCCTCCCTCATTCTTTTGCCCTCTTCCTTTCATTGAAGTTGTTAGATTCTACTCTAGTAAAATTTAGGATCTTTATAGTCCTTTTAATACCTAACATTCTATTATATAAATATTGGGGAATGGAGGCATAGGAATGTTGATTTAGTTTTCCAGTGAGGAATAGAGCAGACAGAAACACTAAAACCATTTCTTGACAATTTATTCCAAGGAAGAAGTCCTTTGCTTTCATCTTTCAGGCACTCTGATTTTATCCACTGACCTTGAATTTTTGTGTATCTATTTTTCTCTATACTTAATATGCTTCTATTTTGTCACCTTTTCTCCTTCATCTTCTCAGAGCAATTCATCCAAGTCTTTTTAATATCCCCCTCATTTGGAGTCTTCTCCTAGAGTATTATTTGTGATTACAGTCCTTTTCATTGTCCTTCACTAGACTTTTTTATTTCTGTTAGGTTTATTTAGAGATGGGGTGACCATAACTAAAAACTTTATTGAAGGTGAAACAGACTATGATACATGTACCTTGTACACATGCAATGGGATTTTTATTTTCATTCATTTTATCTCCTTTATAAAGATATTAGGTCACTGAAAATATTATCAAATGCTAAACATAAGATTGTACATTTTTATTTTTTTATTTTTTTTTAAATATTTTTATTTATTTCTAGGAGAGAGAGAGAGAGACAGCGTGAGCAGGGGAGGGTCAGAGAGAGAAGGAGTCACAGACTGAAACAGGCTCCAGGCTCTGAGCTGGCAGTCAGCACAGAGCCCGACGCGGGGCTCGAACCCACAAACCGCGAGATCATGACCTAAGCGAAAGTCGTACGCTTAACCGACTAAGCCACCCAGGCGCCCCAAGATTGTACATTTTTAAAGTGATGAAGTTATTTAAACTTTTTAAGAATATAATAATATTTTTCAAAAAGATAATGTATCCCCTCAAGCCAGCATTTTTCCATTAGCAAATATTTATCTGATATTTCATCATCTGCAATATTTCAATGCAATTAATATTTATTGAAGTTTAACTATGTTCAAAGCACATATGAATGTTGCAGGTGATATAATTAGAGTAAAAATGTTATTAATGAAGTACATTTTAGAAGAGCAAGTAAAACAGATGAACAAATTTATCTAAAATATGGTAAGTGATATAATACAGTCTAAGTACTATGAAGAAGAAATTACTTTTGGGGTGATGTGATTAGGGAAAATATCCCTAATAGAAGAGAAACTTAAAAGTTCCACTAGCATATTGCTACAGGTCATATCAATTCAGTCCTTCCAACCTACAGCCTGTAGGTAATATTAGCATCCACCAGTATTTATTATATAACCAGCAAATTTAAAAATTAGTCACCATAAGACAGAGGCACTTCGGCTCCTTACTCTTTGTTTCAATGACTGAAAATGACGTATAAGCTGATATATCCTTCCTTTTCCACTATTCTTTTGAATTCTCTTATCCGCTGTTATCAGCTTGGTGGAAAGGATTTTACAAATTTCCATTCCCACAGGATCCATGTCTCAGTATCCCCATATGTGTTGGTTTGCATAAGTGGTTACTGTCAATCAGTTCCTCATATAACTCATGGTTGCCCTCTTTGTAATGGCACAGATCCAGTGTAAACCTTTCACTAAGAAGCTGAATGGAGCCACAGAATATGGTGTCCTACATGGGGTTTAGTTTTGGACTTTACTATTGGCAGATTGGGCAATCAGTGTTAGCTAGACTTGCTTTGGTGAAGGGAGGTCCACCACATTTAAACTATGCTTAGACTCCATCATAAGAATTTTGTATACAAACGCATTGAATAAAAGTGAGGTTGACTAGGATCAGAAGTTGACTGACATATAGAAGACAGACTTGTACATTGTTTTATAGCTTTATCTGCCACAGATGTTCTGTGCAGGGCATTAATGTGTGATGCAGACATCTTGACATCTGGTGTCCTTTTTTTTTAAGTTTATTTTTATTTATTTTGAGAGAGAGAGAGAGAGCAAATGAGGGAGGGGCAGAGAGAGGGAGACAGATAATCCCAAGTGGTCTCAACAGTATGAGCACAGAGCCTGATACAGGACCCACAAACCGTGATATCATGACTTGAGCTGAAGTCAAGAGTCAGACGCCTAACCAACTGAGCCACCCAGGTGTCTATTGTGTCCTTTCTTTTCTTTATTTTTAAAACATTCACAGTGGCATTTATTTATTTATTTATTTATTTATTTATTTAGTTTAGTTTATTGTCAAGTTGGTTTCCATATAACACCCAATGCTCATCCCAACAAGTGCCCTCCTCCATGCCCATCTCCCCTCTTTCCCTCTCCCCCACCCCGTCTCAGCCTTCAGTTTATTCTCAGCATTCAAGAGTCTCTCATGGTTTGCCTCCCTCCCTCTCCCCAACTATTTTTCCCTTTCTCCTCCCCTATGGTCCTCCGTTAAGTTTCTCCTAATCCACCTATATGTGCAAACATGATATTTGTCCTTCTCTGCCTGACCTATTTTGCTCAGCATAACACCCTTTAGTTCTATCCATGTTGCTGCACATGGCCAGATTTCATTGTTTCTCATTGCCATGGAGTATTCCATTGTATAAATATACCACATCTTGATCCATTCATCAGTTGATGGATACTTAGGTTCTAACCATGTTTTGGCTATTGTTGAGAGTGCTGCTATGAAAATTGGGGTACCTGTGTACCTGTGCCCCTATGCGTCAGCACCCCTGTATCTCTTGGGGTATTCCTAGCAGTGCTATTGCTGAGTCATAGGGGAGGTCTATTGTTAATTTTGTGAGGAACCTCCATACTGTTTTCCAGAGTGGTTGCACTAGTTTACATTCCCACCAGCAGTGTAGGAGGGTGCTCATTTCTCCACATCCTCATGAGCATCTAGAGTCTCCTGATTTGTTCATTTTAAACGCTCTGACCGGCATGAGGTGGTATCTCAGTGTGATTTTGATTTGTATTTCCCTGATGATGAGGGACGCTGAGCATCGTTTCATGTGTCTGGTGGCCATCTCGATGTCCTCTTTGGAGAAGTGTCTGTTCATGTCTTCTGCCCATTTCTCCACTGGATTAGTTGTTTTCTGGGTGTGGAGTTTGATGATTTCCTTATATATTTTGGATACTAGCCGTTTATCTGATATGTCATTTACAACTATCTCTTCCCATTCTGTCAGTTGCCTATTAGTTTTACTGATTGTTTCCTTTGCCGTGCAGAAGCTTTTTATCTTGATGAGGTCCCAATAGTTCATTTTTGCTCTTGATTCCCTTGCCTTTGGGATGTGTCATGTAAGAAATTGCTACAGTTGAGGTGTAGGAGGTTGTTTTCTACTTTGTCCTCTAGGGTTTTGATGGTTTCCTGTCTCACATTCAGGTCCTTTATCCATTTTGAGTTTATTTTTGTGGATGGTGTGAGAAAATGATCTAGTTTCATTCTTCTGCATGTTGCTGTCCAGTTCTCCCAGCACCAATTGTTAAAGAGGCTGTCTTTTTTCCATTTGATGCTCTTCCCCGCTTTGTCAAAGATTAGTTGGCCATACATTTGTGGGTTCAATTCTGAGTTCCGTATTCTATTCCACTGGTCTATGTGTCTGTTTTTGTGCCAATAACATATTACATTGGTGATTACAGCTTGGTAGTAGAGGCTAAAGTCAGGGATGGTAATGCCCTCCCGTTTTGGTTTTTTTCAATATTACTTTGGTTATTCGGGGTCTTTTGTGGTTACATACAAATTTTAGGATAGTTTGTTCTAGTTTTGAGGAGAATGCTGGTGCAATTTTGATTGGGATTGCATTGAATGTGTAGATTGCTTTGGGTTGTAATGACATTTTAACATCTCTTCTTCTGACCCATAAGCATGGAATGTTTTTCCATTTCTTTATGTCTTCAATTTCCTTCATAAGTTTTCTATAGTTTTCTTCATACAGGTCTCCTATATCTTTAGTTAGGTTTATTTCCCAGGTATTTTATGTTTTTTTTGTGCAATTGTGAATGGGATCAGTTTCTTGATTTCTCTTTTTGTTGCTTCATTATTGGTATACAAAAATGCAACTGATTTCTGTACATTGATTTTGTATCCTGCAACACTGCTGAATTCATGGTTCAGTTCTATTAGGCTTCTGGTGAAGTCTGTCGGGTTTTCTATGTAGAGAATCATGTTGTCTGTGAAAAGTGAAAGTTTGACTTCTTCTTTACCAATTCTGATGCCTTTTATTTCCTTTTGTTGTCTGATGGCTGATGCTAGGACTTCCAGCACTATATTAAACAACAGTGGTGAGAGTGGACATCTCTGTTTTGTTCCTGATCTCAGGGAGAAAGCTCTCATTTTTTCTTCATTGAGGATGATGTTAGCTGAGGGCTTCTCATAGATGGCTTTTATGATGTTTAGGTAAGTTCCTTCTATCCCAGCTTTCTCGAGGGTCTTATGAAGAAGGGATGCTGTATCTTATCGAATGTTTTTTTCTGCATCTATCAACAGAATCATATGGTTTTTATCTTTTTTTTTTTTTTTGTTAATGTGATGTATTGCATTGATTGACTTCCAAATATTGAACCAGACCTGTAACCCAGGAATGAATCCCGCTTGATCTTGGTGGATAATTCTTTTTATGTGCTGCTGGATTCGATTTGCAAGTATCTTGTTGAGGATTTTTGTATCTGTATTCATCAAGGATATTGGCCTGTAGTTCTCTTTTTTTGCTGGATCTCTGTCTGGCTTGGGAATCAAAGTGATGCTGGCTTCATAAAATGAGTCCAGAAGTTTTCCTTCAATTTCTACTTTTTGAAATAGCTTGAGAAGAATGGGTATTAATTCTGTTTTAAATGTCTGGTAGAATTCCCCAGGGAAGCCATCTGGCCCAGGTCTCTTATTTGTTGGGAGATTTTGGATAACTGATTCGATTTCTTCACTCATTATGGGTCTGCTCAGGTTTTCTATTTCTTCCCGTGTGAATTTTGGTAGTGAGTGTGTTTAGGAATTTGTCCATTTCTTCTAAGTTGTTTAGTTTGTTGGCATATAATTTTTCATAGTATTCCCTGATAATTGCTTGTATTTCTGAGGAGCTGGTTGTAATAAGTCCTTTTCCTTTCATGATTTTGTCTATCTGAGTGCCTCTCTTTTCTTTTTGAGAAGCCTGGCTAGAGGTTTGTCAATTTTGTTTATTTTTTCAAAAAACCAACTCTTGGGATCATTGATCTGTTCAACTGTTTTTTTTTTGGTTTCTATATTGTTTATTTCTGCCCTGATTTTTATTATTTCTCATCTCATACTGGGCTTGTGGCGCTCCTGTTGCTCTCCCTCTAGTTCTTTTAGGTGCGCTGTTAGATTTTGCACTTGCAGTTTTTCTGATTTCTTGAAAATGGCCTGGAAAGCAATGTACTTTCCTCTTAGGACTGCCTTTGCCACATCCCATAGAGTTTGGATTGTTGTATTTTCGTTTCCATTTGTTTCCATATATTTTTTTAATTTCTTCTCTAATTGCCTGATTGGTCCATTCGTTCTTTAGTAGGGTGTTCTATAACCTCCATGTTTTTGGAGGTTTTCCAGACTTCTTCCTATGATTGATTTCAAGTTTCATAACATTGAGATCTGAAAGTGTGCATGGTATGGTCTCAATTCTTTTATATTTATTGAGGGCTGCTTTATGTCCCAGTATGTGATCTATCTTGGAGAATGTGCCATGCGCACTTGAGAAGAAAGTGAATTCCATGACCTCAGGATGTAGAGTTCTAAATATATCTGTCAAATCCATCTGGCCCAATGTGTCATTCAGGTCCTTTGTGTCTTTAGTGATCTTCTGTCTAGTTGATCTATTCATTGCTGTAAGTGGAGATTTAAAGTCTCCTGCTATTAGCACATTCTTATCTATAAGATCGTTTCTGTTTGTGATTGTTTTATATCTTTAGGTGCTCCCATATTCGATGCGTAGACATTTATAATTGTTAGTTCTTCTTGATTTATAGACACATTCTTCTTCATCCCTTGTTATTGTCTTTACTTTAAGGTCCAGTTTGTCTGATATAAGTATAGCTACTCCAGCTTTCTTTTGACTTCCAGTAGCATGATATATATTTCCCCATCACCTTACTTTCAATCTGAAGGTGTCCTCCAGTCCAAAATGAGTTTCTTGTAGACAACAATAGATGGATTTTTTTTTTTTATCCGTTCTTCTACCCTATGTCTTTTGATTGGAGCATTCAGCCCATTTTCATTCAGTGTTATTATTGAAATATATGGGTTTAGAGTCATTGTGTCCTTTGTGGGATTCATACTTGTGGTGGTGTCTCTAGTATCTTGCATTCCTTGCAACATTTCCCTCATAGAGTCCCCCTCAGTATTTCTTGTTTTTCTGGTTTAGTTGTGACATATTCTTTTAATTTTTTTTTATTTGGATAGACTTTTATCTCTCCTTCTATTCTGAATGACAGGCTTGCTGGATAGAGGATTCTTGGCTGCATATTTTTTTCTGTTCATCACATTGAAGATCTCCTGCCATTCTTTTCTGGCCTGCCAAGTTTCAATAGATAGGTCTGTCACCACTCTGATAGGTTTCCCTTTGTATGTTAGGGCCCTTTTCTCCCTAGCTGCTTTCAACATTCTCTCTTTGTCCTTATCTTTTGCCAGTTTCATTATGATATATTGTGCAGAAGATCGTTTCAAGTTACATCTGAGGGGAGTTCTCTGTGACTCTTGGATTTCAGCGTCTACTTCCCTCCTTAGGTTGGGGAAGTTCTCTGCTATAGTTTGTTCAAGGATTCCTTCAGCAACTTTCCCTCTCTCTTCCTCCTTTGGAATTCCTATGATACGAATATTGTTCCGTTTGATTGTATTGCTGAGCTCTGGAATTCTTCTTTCTTGTTCCTAGATCAGTTTGTCTCTTTTTCTCAGCTTTCTCTTTTTCTATAATTGTGTTCTAAATCACTTATTTTCCTTTCTGCCTCTTTAATCTGTGCATTGGACGCCTCTATTTTATTATGTATCTCATTTATAGCATTTTTTAATTCATCATAACTATTTTTAAGCTCCATAGTCTTTGTAGCAATAGTTTCTCTGATGTCTTCCATGCGTTTTTCAAGCCCAACGATTAATTTTATGACTATTGTTCTAAATTCTTGTTCAGTTTTGTTGCTTATATCTGTTTTGAGCAGTTCTTTAGCTGTCATTTCTTCCTGGAATTTCTTTGGAGAAGAGTTCTTCTGTGTTGTCATTTTCTTTAGCTTTCTATCTCTTGTTAATTTTAAAAGCTTGTACACTCGGCCCCTGCGACTTCTGCTGTATTAGAGAGGGCTCTTTGACTGTCCAGGGCCTGTCCATTCAGGAAGTGTTCTTTGAAGGGTGACTCTTGGTTTCTCTTATTGAGGCTTTGGTTATTTTATTTCCCTACTCGTAGTGGTTTGGGACCCTCCACCATGTATACTTTGGCTTGTTTCTTGAGGTAGCTCTTAGTGAATGAAAAAAATGAACAAATGAATCCAGGAAGTGGCGCCGTCCCATGACGGTGTCTTGTGTCCTTTCTGAGACATTCATCCACATAGTTCTTCATCACAATTCCTTGTCATAAGTTTTCCAGTGTCATCAGTTTCTAATCATTTGACCAATGCATTAACCATGGCCTATAAATTAATTTGTAACTCAGTTTATTTCAATATTTAGACAAAGTAGAAAATTCTATATATTGCCAAATTTATCCCAGGTGGGAAGATTTCTTTTTATCATTACCTTTTGATTATCTATAAGGGAGGCTTTAGTGCAACATTTACCTATTACCAGCTATGGTCAGTACATCATAATCATGTATTAACCAGACCTGCACTTTTCCCTCTAATATTTTAATTGGAAGAAGATTGAATTTTAATTTTTCAATTAAATTTTAGTATTTTACACAGATGCTGTCTTAAACAGGTTGTAGAAATCCCATTTACTCAAAGGATTAAAGTATACAAAGTCCTTCTTAAAGCACAAAACAGTTTAGGACAGGTTTACATGAATCATGAGAATATATTTGGAGTGATTTTAAAGACCCAAGAAATTTTTTTTTCTTAAATAGTTTATTGTCATGTTGGTTTCCATATAACACCCAATGCTCATCCCAACAAGTGCCCTCCCCCATTCCCATCATCTCCCTTCTCGTCTCTACCATCCCCATCAGCCCTTAGTTTGTTCTCAGCATTCAAGAGTCTCTCATGGTTTGCCTCTCTCCCTCTCCCCAACTATTTTCCCTTCTTCTCCCTCATAAGACCCAAGAAATTTTGAATTGTCTGCTATCCAGATAAAGGCTACAGTGTTTCAAGTGCTTTATGTGAATGTGATTATATTTTATATATGGAATTTACATGGTAACATGACCAATCTTTGTTGCCCCTGAATTACAGTTTATATTAGTGACTATTTTTTGTTTGTTTTCTGCTTTGATCTTGAAATTACTCCAAGGGAAACGACTGGGAAATTAGGCTTCTTAAATTTGTTTAGGAAACTAATAAAACATAGAATCGATAAGAAATTGAAAACTCATCAAAGAATATGTCTACACCTGTGGATATTAAAAGAAGCTACAAAATTCTGATAGATAAGTGTAATAAAATGTCATGGGAAATATTTCTGAGTGTTATGTTAACAGCTGAAACTACAATGTACCATTTCAGTAGGAAACAAAATAGAAAAACACTAAATATGATATACACTCAAATAAATGGTTTACTTTTGGTTTGGAGAAAGTTTGTCATTTTGAGGACAAAAGAAATTACATTGAGCCTCCAAAATCTTTGTCAAAACTGTTTTTCCATATTTTTATTTATTTTCTTTTCTTTATTGTGCCCTACTTATTTATTATAAATTGATAAAGCCTGTATATGTTGTAGGTATTTAAAAATGTTAGAGGTAATTTTAATTGCACAAATACCTTCATGAATATTGTTAAATTTAAGATATTTAGAAAAAAATAATAATTTGGGATTTCAATTTTTGTTTTATGAAATAAAACTATTATTTTAAAATTCTTAATGATTTTCTGTAAGTGCATGAACTAAATTAATATTATTTGAATTATACTTTTATGCACTGGGGAGTGTTATAGTTTCCAGGCAAAAATGAATGACCACAGACCAAATGAAAAATGGAGATCCATAAGAACTACATAAAAACAAGACATAAAGGATTATAATGAGAGTTATTATTTCCATTTCTCAAAAAGAAGTGGAAAGTACAGAGATTGTGACTGTATTTGAAGGAATAAAGATTTTACCTGGCATTTAAAAATAACTATTTGATAATTACATAGCTTTCTTTGTAGACTAAGTTAAGTACTTGACTTCCTAAAGAGTAAAGAATAGTAATTACTATGAAATCAAGTTGGATTAATGATAGAATTTCTTCACTTTTAATTATTCTATTTGTATGTATTCAGGGTGAAGTTTAAAGTAAAATATTCTTATTGTAGAAAATTTGAATGATATAAAACTATTACAAAGAATAATCTGAAAATTAGTTTTTTTCAAAATTACTCCAAATTACTTTTCCATGCACATAGGGATTCATATATATATATTTTACATAAAATTATATTCATTTTATAAAAATACATTTAAATATTTTCTCGTATGTAGTCCTCTAATTTTGTTTTATTATTGTTTGTACAATTTCCAAAGTTACAGGTGTAGTGTGATTAAAGACTAAATCTGAATGGTTTACAAATGTTTCAAAATATCACTGTTATGGAAAGACCTGTACTTAATTTGTTTTCCAAACATATTGTTAGAATAAAATTCTAAGGGCAGAATAATCTCTGGGTCAAAAGTGCACCAATAGTTGTCTTTTGCAGCTCTTAGAACTTTCCTCAATTAGTTGAAATTCAAATAACTTAATACAACTAAGTTCATAAATATACACAGAGATATAAACACACGTGTACTTTTTATGCTACATTTCACATTCCAATATATAATCCATTATTTGTGTTACTCTGTACTTGTGAGTGTGTGGGTAAAATTTAAGATAAGGAGACTACTTATTAGCTTAATTTTATTTTGTGTTTTCTGTTCTGATCCTTGACTAACAGCATACACTTTCAGTGTTTTTCTGATACATTTTAGTAAATGGGAAGTACATTTTTGTTATTTGCCCTGAAAAAATGTTTTGTAGAAATAAGCATTCATATTCATCCAATAAAATCACTCTGAGAATCTCTACAGTCTTGAATCCTTTTGGTATTGGCATTTAATTTATTTAATTTTATAGATAAATTTGAAATGACATAATAGTCATATATTATTGAATGTATATCTACTTTAGCTTTTATAAATTTTGTGCTTTCATGGATACTTCATTTTTAAGCTTATTCCTAACTAGTTTTTATGTTTGTGTTGTCATATCTATGAATAAGTTTTCTTTTTGTATTATTAAGCTGCTCACTGTATATAAAAAAACTCATTGGTATTGCATAGCAATTTTATAAATGACAATGTTGCATTTTATGTTAATGTTTTTTCAGCCAATTTTTTTGCTTGTTCAGATGAAGGCACACATTATTGCATATAATTATATTTTTCTTTTTTCTTCGCATTTTCATTGTCATTTTTCATGTATTTGCATTGGCTAGAATGTCACAATATTTCATTTTATTATTAATATTACATCTGTTGAAGTAAGATATTTTAAAATCAATTTAAGAATATGTTACTTATATCTGCATTTTAAATGAATTAATCAGGAATGTATAAAGAACATCATCAAACACTAAGCCAAAGCTGTAAGCAGATTATTGTCTCCTTTGCACAACTTAGTATGGTAGACAAAATTCTAAACTGACTCCCAGGAGTCCCCACCTCCTGGTGTCCACACTTATTCCTCATGACTGTGATTATAACGAAAGTCACTCCCATGGTTAGGATATGCTATATGGCACAGTTGACTTTGAGGAAGAGAGATTATTATAATGGGCCTGAACAGTTACACTAGGGAGAATGATGTTTCAGGAAATATTCTCAATTTCTTGAATCACTTTAAATATGTCCAAGTTTTCTAAAAAAAACTTTGTTTGAAACAACTTTCCTAAGTTTTCATTATTATAACTTTGTTAATTTTATTGATATCTTCAAACTTTTTACTAAGTTGAAGTTTTCATTTGCATCAACATTACTTAGATTGGGTTCATTCTCTATAAAGATTATAAAATAGTTTTTTTCTTTTTTTAAGTTTGTTTATTTTGAGAGAGAGAGAGGGAGGGAGCAAGTGAGGGAGGGGCATAGAGAGAGAATCCCAAGCATCAGCATAGAGCCCCAGGACACAGGGCTCAGTCTCATGAATCATCAGATCATGACCTGAGCCCATGAGTTGATCGCTTAAATGGCTAAGCCACCCAGGCCCCCATAAAATGGTTTTTAAATAATTTTATTGTTCCCATCTTGGGCAATTATATGAAAATTCTCCATTTATGGTTATCACTGTTTGATTTTTTTTAACTTATTTTGGGAAAATTTATAGATGTAGCAAAACACAGAATTTAAAATATGTATTTTTATATCCTGGAATTGATAACTGCAAATATTTGCTTATACTTATTTCATTGTTTTTCAGCATAAGAAATGATGAAGTACAGATATAGTTGGACACTACATTATGGAACTTCCATTTCCCTCCCGACATCAAGTCCTTACTGCCCATTCTTCAGCCCAGTTTTATACATTGCACACTGTACATTACATATATAGTTGACTCTGGGCTTTAAATGTTACGTTGTTTTATTCTTCACTTTCTTTTTTCACTAACAATGTCTTGGAGACTTAGCTTTGTTGGTAAATGTCAAGCTTTTTTATTCTTTTTAATATTTTCCCTTGTATGCATATCCTGCAGTTTGTTTATTAACTTCACTTTTAAGATATTATGTCAAGTTATTGAATATCCTTGTATTACGACCTCGAGCATTACATTATATAAGTTCCCTGTGTGTATTTCTAGACACAGAGTGGTTGGATTGGAAAATAGGCATGGAAAATATCTGGTATGTCACCAGATATTCTCAATCACCATACAATCTTGATATTTCAATATATTTTCCTTTCATTGGTGAGGGTTTTTATTTTATATTTTCACTAAATAATGGATACTTAGCATTATCCAACTTTAATTTTTAATGTTTATTTATTTATTTTGAGAGAGAGAGAGTGCGTGTGAATAGGGGGAGGGTTAGACAGAGAGAAGAGAGAGAATCCCAAGCAAGTTCTACACTATCAGCTTGGAGCCTGATGTGGGACTTGATCCCATGAACCAGACAATCATGACCTAAGCTGAAACCAAGAGTCCAACATTTAACCAACTGAGTCACCCAGGTGCCCATAAAGTTTATTTTTTGAGATGGAGAGTGCACAGGTATGAGCCTGAGTCGGGGGGAGGGGATAGACAGAGGGGAAGAGGGAAATCCCAAGCAGGCTCCCTGCTGATAGCACAGAACTCGCAATGCAGGGTTGGAACTCACAAACTCTTGAGAGTGTGACCTGAGCCGAAATCGAGTCAGACGATTAAGCAACTAAGCCACCCAGGCACCTCTCCAATTTTACTGTTATTGTCAATCTGAGGGAAGTGAGCTAAAATCTTTTTTTGTTCTAATTTTATTATGTATGTATGTATGTATTTAGTATTCAGGTGATATATGTAGCCTTCCTCTTAGGTATATTGACTATCTGTTCCATTTCTACAAATTATTTATTTACAGTATTTTTTTCATTTTTAAATGACCACCTGTATTTTTTTTTCCTTTTTCATATTTAGGACTACTTTATATATTCTGGGGAATGACATTTATTTGATTACATATATTACTAATCTTTCCTTGTCTTGCTTATGTTTTTATTTTTTTAAACTTTTTAGTCACATTTCAAATACTAAAATTTAATCTCACTGTCTAACCGGTATTCCCTTAATTGTCACCAGTTTATACATACTATTTTTTTTAAAGATTTTATTTTTATGCAATTTCTCTACCCTAGGTGGGGCTCACACTCACAACCCTAGGATCAAAAGTTGCACACTCTTCCAAATGAGTGGGCCAGGAACCCCTTGCATACTGTTTCTAATTTTTATCATAAAAATTATTTTAAATGCTAATTTTTATGTTCTGCAAGATTTTATTTCTTCAAATATATTGTGACACGTTATAAAGAAAAGCAGAATATATCAGCAATATGTTTTCTAACATTACCCTGACTACTTTAAATTTATATTTATGAATATTTTTCAAAATATGTCATGCAATTTGGATCATTGGAATGATAAAGTCTGTGTTTATTCATTTATTTCTCAAATAAGAACAATTGAGGAAACTGTGTTTCTTGAATATTATGCCTTGTGTTTCTTTTGTAAAATTTCCTGTTTTGTATAAATTAAGAGTAAATTCAAACCACATGAAGTACTGCAATGAAATGTAAATAGACATGAAAAAGACATTTCCCTCCCTAGAAAAGTTTATTAATTTGTTCACAGTGTTTACTCTGCGTATACATTATTCCAATTAGCTACTTTTTCAACTCTTCACTTAAACAATTTGGCAGCTAATTTCACAGTTAGTTTTTTCCTATCAGGTGATAGGAGTGTACCCCTTTTTTAAAAATCTCAGTATAATTAATGTACAGCTTTATATTAGTTTCAGGTATACAGTATGATCATTCAAAAATTCTGTACATTAATAAGTGCTCATCACAATAAGAGTACTCTTAATCCCCTTCATCTATTTTACCTACTCCTCCACTCACCTCCCCTCTGATAACCACCAGTCTCTTCTCTATTTGAATCTGATTTTTTGTTATCTTTATTTTTTTCTTAAATTCCACATATGGGTAAAATAATATGGTGTTTGTCTTTGTCTGAATCCTTGTTGCACTTGGCATTATACTCTTTAGATCCATCCATGTTGCTGCAAATGGTGTGAACACATTCTCTTTATGGCTGAATAATATTCCATTATATGTATATTTATATAATCACTTCTTTATCACCATATAGTCACTTTTTTATCCACTCATATGAATGAACACTTAGGTTGGTTCCAGAATTGGCTGTTGTAAATAATTCTGCAACCAACATAAGAATACATATATCTCTTTGAATTAGTGTATTTAACCGGGAGAGTAAAAACTCAGTAGTGAAATTACTGGGTCATATGGTAATTCTATTTTAATATTTTGAGGAACGTCCAATACTGTTCCAATAGTGGCTGCATCAGTTTGCATTCTACCAGCAATTCATGAGAGTTCCTTTTTCTCCATATCCTATACAACACTTGTTATTTCTTGTGTTTTTGATTTTGCCATTCTAACAGATATAAGGTGGTATCTTGTTTTGATTTAAAATTCTCTGATGATTAATGGTATTGAGCATCTTTTCACGTGTCTACTGGAGATCTGTATGTCTGTGGAAAAGTGTTCATGTGCTCTGCCCATTTTTAATTGGATTATATGGGTTTTTTTTTTAATTTTTTGGTGTGAGTTATATAAATTCTTTATATATTTTGGAAAATAATCCCCTACCAGATACACTATTTGTAAATATCTTCTCCCATTCAGTAGGTTGCCTTTTAGTTTTGTTGATGGTTTCCTTTTCTGTGCAAAAGACTTACGTAGTCCCAAAATTTTAATTATGTGTTTGTTTCCTTTGCCAGAGGAAACATAAAAAAATATGTTTCTATGGCCAGTGTCATAATTATTACTGCCTATGTTTTCTTTTAGGAGTTTTATAGTTTCCAGTCTCATTTTTAGGCCTTTAATCCATTTTGAGTTTGTTTTTGTGTATAATTTAAGAATGTGATCCAGTTTTATGGTTTACATGCCAATGTCTAGTTTTCCCAATACCATTTTTTAAAGAGATATCTTTTTCTCATTGTATATTCTTGCCTCTTTTGTCATCAATTATTGACCATAAAAATGTGGGTTTATTTCTGGATGCTATTCTGTTCTCTTACTATATGTATCTGTGCCAGTAACATACTATTTTGATTATTATAGCTTTCTACTATATCTTAAAATCTGGGATTGTAATAACCTTTGGTTTTGTTCTTTTTGAATATTCAGGGTTCTTAATGATTCTATATAACTTTTAGTATTATTTCTTTTAGATTTATGAAAATGCGCTTGGTAATTTTACAGGTATTGCATCAAACCTATAGATTACTTTGGGTAGTATGGACATTTTAACAATATTCTCACAATCAATGAATATGGAATATCTTTCCATTTGTGTCATCTTTATCATTGTTTCTGGAGTAGAGGTCTTTCACTTACAAGGGTAGGTTTTTTTCCTAGCTCTTTTGCTCTTTTTGGTTCAATTGTAAATGGAATTGTTTTCCTTTGTTGCTCTTTCTGCTATTTCATGATTAGTGTATAGAAATGCAACAGATTTTTGTATATTAATTCTGTATCCTGTAACTTTACTATTTTTCAGTTCTAGTAGTTTTTTAGTGGAGTTTTTCATGTTTTCCATACTTAATATCATATCATCTTGCAAATATTGAAAGTTTTACTTCTTGCCAGTTTCGATGCCTCTTTTTCCCTCGGTGATTGCTGTGCTTCTGGTCCTGTGTTGAATAAAACTGATGAAGGTGGGCATTCTTGTCTTCTTCCTGATTTCAGAGAAAAAGCTCTCAGTTTTCCCCACTAAATATGATGTACACCATGAGCTTTTCATATAAGGCTTTTATGTTGAAGTACATTCCCTGTAAACCTATTTTATTGAAAGATTTTGTCATGAATGGATATTAGACTTTGTTAAATGCTTTTTCTGCATCTATACAGATGATCACATTGTTTTTTATACTTTCCTTGTTAAAATGATGTATCATGATTGATTTGCAAATATTGTGCCATGCTTGCATCCCTGAACAAAACCCACTTGATCATGATTTCTTTTTAATGTGTAGTTGGATTTGGTTAGCTAATATTTTGTGGAGGATTTTTTATATCTCTATTCATCAGAGATATTGGCCTATAGTTTTTGTGGTTGTTTTTAGGTTTTCTTTGTTTTTTGTGGGGTGTTTTACTTTTTTTTTTTTTTTTTTTTTAATGTCTGGCATTAGGTTTCTAATTTGGGTATTAGGGAAATACCGGCCTTGTAGAATGAATTTGGAATTCTTCCTTCTATTTTTTAGCATAGTTTGAAAATAATAGGTACAATCTTTCTTTAAACGTTCAGTGGAATTAAACTGTGAAACTGTTTGGTTCTGGACTTTTATTTCTTGGGTGCTTTTTGATTATGAGTTCAATTTCATTGCTTGTAGTATGTCTGTTCAAATATTCTATCTCTTCCTGATTCAGTTTTGGAAGCTTATATAAATCTATGAATTTATCCTTTCTTCAGGTTGTCCAATTTGTTGCCATATAAGTTTTCATCATATTCTCTTAGAATTCTCTGTATTTATGTGGCACCAGTTGCTATTTCTCCTCCTCCATTTATGATTTTATTTACTTTAGTTCTCCTCCCTCTCTTCACCTTTTTTTATGAGTCTGCCTAAGATTTATCAATTTTGTTGATCTTTTCGAAGAACCAGCTCCTAGTTTTATTGATCTGTTCTATTGGTTTTCTTTTTAGTCTCTATTTCATTTATTTCTGCTCTAATCTTTATTATTTCCTTCCTTCTACTGGTTTGGGGTTTTGTTTGTTCTTTTTCTAGCTCCCTTATGTATAGGTTAGGTTGTTTACTTAAGGTTTCTCTTGATTCTTGAAATATTCCATAATCTCTGTTAGAACAGCTTTTACTGCATCTGCAAATTTTGGACTGTTGTGTTTTCATTTTTATTTATGTCCATATACTTTAATTTCCTCTTTGCTTCCTTAGTTGATCCATTCATTGTTTATTAGGATGTTATTTAGCTCCCACTTATTTATGTTTTTTCCAAATTTTTTCTTATAATTGATTTCTAGTTTTATATTGTTGTGTTTAGAAAAGATAAACGGTATAATTTCATTTTTTAAAATGTGTTTTGACTTGTTTTGTAGCCCAAAATGTGATCTATTCTAGAGAATGTTCCATGTGCACTTGTAAAGAATATATATTCTACTGTTTTTAGATGTAATGTTCTGAATATATCTGTTAGATCTATCTGGTCCAATGTGTCTTTCAAAGTTACTGTTTTCCTTGTTTCCTTGTTGATTTTCTGTCTGGATGATCTGTCCCTTGATATAAATGGGATATTAAAGTCCTCTACTACTATCAACTTCTTCCTTTATGTCTGTTAACAGTTGCTTTATATACTTGGGTGTTTCCATCTTGGATGCGTAAATATTTATAATTGCTGTATCTTTTTGTTAGATTATTTCCTTTATCATTAGGTATTAACCATTCATTATCTCTTGCACATTCTTTGTTTTAAAGTCTATTTTGTCTGGTATAAGTAATGCTTCCCCAGCTTTTTTGCTTCCATTTGCATGATAAATGTTTTCCCATCTCTTCACTTTCAATCTGTGTCTTTAGGTCTGAAATGAGTCTCTTTTAATGCAGCATATAGATGGTTCTTGCTTGTGTTTTATATATTCAGCCACACTATGTCTTTTGATTGGAGCATTGAGCTCATTTACATCCAAAGTAATTATTGATAAATAAGTACTTACTGTCATTCAATTACCTCTTTTATAGTTGTTTTTATAGTTCTATATCCCTTCTCCTGCTCTCATCCCTTGTGGTTTGATGGCTTTGTTTTGTGATGTGCTTTGATTCCTTTCTCTTTACTTTTTGCATACCTGTTATAGATTTTTTTTATTTTTAGTTACCATTGGTTTGTTATATAACATCCTATGTATATTACAGTTTTTTTTAATTTTTAAGTTTATTTATTTTGAGAGAGAAGAGAGAGCACAGGAGGGGAAGAGAGAGTGGAAGAAAGAGAATCCCAAGCCGGCTCTTATGTAGGCTTGAACTCACAAACCATGAGATTACGACCTGAGCCAAAAGCCAGAGTCACACACTTAACAAACTGAGCCGCCCAAGTGCCCCATATTACAGTTTAAGTTGATGGTCCCTTAAATTTGAGCTCATTCTAAAAGAACTAAATTTTTACTCCTCCTCTCCATACTCTGTGTATATGATATCGTAGTTTACATCATTTTATTTTGTCAATCTCTTGACTGATTTCATAGATATAATTGATTTTACTGCTTTTGTGCTCTAATCATAATACTGATTTTGTAATTGATTAATCTACTATTTTTATGGTTTTTATTTGCCTGTGAAATATTTTCTTTTCTAATTTTCTTATTTCTGGCCTTTTCTTTCCACTCAAACAATTTTCTTAATGTATATTAAAGTGTCTGACAACATACCCAAATCAAGCTCTTGAAAATCACCTCTTAAAATTTGGAAGAAAATGTGTCAAGTGTTTCCTGTACCTATTCCCATTTTTTATTATTCTTTTTCTTTTTGCTGCTCAGCCTGGTTGCTTTCCATTACTTTGTCTTCCAGAGCACTAATCCATTCTTTTACCTCCTTTAATTTACTGTTAATTCCTTTGAATATATTTTTGATTCCAGTTATTGTGATCTTCATCTCTGATTTATTCTTTTTCATATTTTCTATCTCCTTGTCAAAAGTCTTACTGGGATCCTCCACACTTTTCTCAAGTCTGATAATCTTTGTGAGTGTTACTTCAAATTTTTTAATAGACATCTTGCTTATCTCTGATTCATTTAGCTCTTTTGCTGTGATTTTTCATTTTTTCCTTTTTTTTATTTCATTTAGACATATTCCTTCATCTCCTCTTTTTGTCTAACTCTATTTGTTCATTTCTTTTTTTTTAATTTTTTTTAATGTTTTTTATTTATTTCTAGGAGAGAGAGAGAGAGACAGCATGAGCAGGGGAGGGTCAGAGAGAGAGGGAGTCACAGACTCTGAAAGAGGCTCCAGGCTCTGAGCTGGCAGTCAGCACAGAGCCCAACGTGGGGCTTGAACCCACGAACCGCGAGATCATGACCTGAGTGAAAGTCGGACGCTTAACCGACTAAGCCACCCGGGTGCCCCACTATTTGTTCATTTCTATGTATTAGGAAAATCAGCTACATCTTCTGCTGTTGAAAATAGTGACCATATGAATAGGAGTCTATGTAGTATAATGGCTTTCACCGGAATCAGGCACTTTAGGGGTGTCTTTTATGTGTGTTGTGTGTGCCCTACATTTGTGGCTGAGCCATGTTTGTTTTCAGTCCAGTCAGCTACAGTGGCCTACTTTGCTGTTGTGGGTGGGGTTATGTCCCTGCTCTATTAAGGGATCAGTCTGGGGCTGCCTTGGGCTTGTAGTTGGGTCACACCAGATGCCTGCCTTTGGCCTGTTTGCCAGGGCTGCAGTTGTACCAAACTGAAGGACACTCTCCCTGTGTTGCCTCTGATCAGTTTTGTTGGTGGGAAGGTCCCACAGTCAGACCAGATATCTACCCCCCAGGTCTATTTGTTGGGGTTGCAGTGACTCCAAATGATGGGGCTCTGTCCTTGTGTTTCTCCCTGTGAGTTTTTATTGGTGGGTAGAGCCAGTAGTCAGATCAGATAACTGTCCTTAGGTTTCTTCTTGGGCTCTGATCAAACTGGTGAGTGTAGTAATCTTTCTATTACCCCAGAGGAGTAGTCACTTTGGAATGACCACTGTTGTGACTGCTTGTAGAATGAGACATGTGAAAGCCATTTTGGAGAGACTACTGCTGAGTAGTTTAGGATAGATGGGGCAAATCCCCCAGAGAATGTGAGGGCAGGGCACTCAGTGTTAGCAGGCTAGTTGGATTCCCATAGGTGTGTGGCTGGCTCCCACAGATGTGTGGCTACCTAGGCTGGAGGTGCACGGGGCAGGGGAGGGTGGAGAAATAGCCCTTTCATTTTTGGAGAAGTCTCCTAAAGATCCCTGCCCCTTCAGCACATATACTGAGACTAATAAATAAGTCTCCTTCCCATATAACCCAGATATTTTTCAAACTTCTGCTTCTAAACTGTATCTTTGTGGAGTTGTTGGTTATGCCATCTCGTTATAGTGGGGACTCAGTTTCCTATCAGCTCTTCCATAGCTAAGCTCTAATTTATAATGTACCCAGAGTGAAGTCCAGCTAGTTGTACAAACTCTTGAAGTTAAGCCCATTGGATTTCAAAGTCAAATGTTATGGGGACTCATTTTCCCAGTGCAAGTCTCCCAAGTTAGGGCTCCTGGTATGGAGCCTCTTCCTTGTCTATGCTTGTAGGACCCCTTCTGTTTGCACTTAGTCTCCAAGGGAATTTGGTTTTCGGCCCCTCCTACCCTTTTCCATGTAGCGTCTCTAAGATTAATTGTAGAGTCCATTCCGCCACTCTTTGGGTCATTTTCTGAATTAGTTGTGCTGATGTGGCTGTTATCTCAGTTTATCCATGGGATAAGTCACACTTAGGATTTTCCTACTCCTCATCTTTCCAGGCTCTGATGAAAGTGTACTCTTAATCATAAAGTCAGTTTTGATATAAAATATGTAAAGTGCAAAATGCTAGAGCTCTTTTCCCCTTATTTTTGAATTGCTGCTTTACTTACTGATTTTAGACTCTAAGGCTAGGTAGAGCTGACACCAACACAAGAATTGAAATAATGCTATCAAGAGTTGAATGAATTGCCATAAAATCACTAATTATGCTTTTTTAAAATAACACAGGGGAACCTGGGTGGCTCAGCAGTTAACTGTCCAACTTCAGCTCAGGTCATGATCTTGTGGTTCTTGGGTTTGAACCCCATATCAGGCTCTGTGCTGACAGCTCAAAGCCTGGAGCCTGCTTCAGATTCTGTGTCTCCTTCTCTCTCTGCCCCTCCCCTGCTCTCTCTCTCTCTCTCTTCCTCTCTCTCAAAAATAAATACTTTTTTAAAAAATTTAAAACAAAAATAAAAAACACAGATATATTATGGCAGAGTGGTATGGTTTGAAAGATTCACACTCAAATGAAGAATATCATCCCCAATCTGACTGTGATTTAGTTTATATTCCTCTGGGTATAGTTTGAACTGGATGTCAAACTAAGTAGGAAAGTCTGTCTTTTGACTAAATTAAGATGAAAAATTGTGTGTATAGGTGTGTGTGTGTGTGTGTGTGTGTGTGTGTGTGTGTGGTGGACGTGGGGTGCCATTAATAGCTTCACTGTACTTCTTCTGTCTTAACTAATCCTGGTTGTTTCTAAACCTAGTATTTCCATTTAGATTTACTGTAGAAAGAAAATATGCCCTTTTCTCTAGAATTGTTGTTTTCCCCAAATTCTGGCTTCTTTCTCTTTTTATGACTCTCCTGGAAAATGGCCTCTTTACACTCCAATTTGTGCCTTCAGTGCCTTCAAAAGTCCCTAAAACCTATTCTGTATATAAAAATTCCATCAGTGATTTAAAGGTGACTACTCTGTTAGGAGTGACCAATATTTTGTCATTTAACTTTTTGTTAAAGTCTTAAAGAACATTATAATATCTGGTAGGGTATTTTCTCACTAATATTGAATAATCTGTTTTTTTCCTTAATGAACATCTCTTTCTCCTGTAGTGCTATTATTTTAATATATTGCTAAATATCATTTGGTAAAAACTATATAGGAATTTGACTCACTAATTATAGGTATAATTGGCACAAATTTTTCTTTTCCTCTACTATTTCTGATAAATTTGAGTGTTTATTAATGATGAATATGAATACACATACACATTTACATACATATAAATAAATTTTAGATTAATATAGACACAATTTTTTCTTGTCTTTAGAAAATTTTAATGTAATTCAAATAATTTTTTCCTTAATGGTCTCAGTGGATATACCTTGCCATTTCATTGTTGATTACTGTTTTGTAATTTTATTACCTACCCCTCTCAACCCTCCATTTCTATTTGCTGGGGTTTTCTTTTTTATGTGCTATATATTAACTACATATCCTGTTGCCATAATATTATTTCTATATGATATATATATATATATAATTACATATGTATATTTTACATATTAGTAGATTTTTGGATTTTTTAATATAGAAGCTTTTATATTTAGCAGTTTTATGGTTATAATTCTATCTTTATTTTTAACTCTGTTAACTTTTAATATTTTAGTTATTGATTTATTTATTCAGTGAATTGGTTTTTAAAAATTTTATGCTTAGAACTGAAAATGAATATTTTATAAAGCAGATTTTAATGTTCATTCCCATTAATAATTATTTAAAAATATTTTAGCTGTATTTAAAATATGTTACTATATGTTTCCTGTGGCTGCTGTATCAAATTACTACAAACTTGGTGTCTTAAAAAAACAATGTATTCTCTTATAATTCTGGTGGGCAAAAGTCAAAAGTCATTATCAAATCTGATGGAATCAAGATGTCAGCAGGGCTATGCTCTCTCTCTGGAAGCTCTAGGGGAGAATCTCTTCCCTGACTCTTCCAGCTTTCACTGACCTCAGAATATGTTGGTTTTTAGCTACAACAGTCAAACCTTCAAAGCCACCATTCCAAATATCTTTCTGTCCATCTTTATACTGTCTTGTCTTCTCTGTTAAATCTCCTCTGCATTCCTCTTGTGAGTTAACATGTGAAAGCATTCAGAGTCCACCCAAATGATCTAGGATAAACTCCCATCTCCAAATCCTTAAATTAAGATTCTCCCTCCTTCTTTAAAAATAGAAATTTAAGGTAACATTCACAGGTTGCAGGGATTAAGGCATAGATATATGCTGGGAATGCATTTTTCAGCTCACTGTAATTAAAATAGTTTATATTTTTCCTGTGTTTGCTTCTTTATGATTTACTTTTTTATTATGGCTTATTTTTGCTGTCATATAATACACAGCAGATTGGAAGTGGAAAGTATTTGATTCACATACCGTGTCCCTCTTCAGTGTTTATTCTTTTCAAAAGTCCTTACCCAGAGAAACTCAGAATATATGCACATTTACTGTAAGACTGTGAAACTTCTACTTTTAGAATTTTGCCACTTTGCTTCAGGCACTTAATTACTTTCTTCAGGTTTTCTTCACTAATATTGACTCCAGGTTCCTTTGTAATCTTGCTGAAGTTAAGTGCCAGAATCTATTACTATATATTCAAGTTTGATATTTTGTTTGTTTTCCTCTTTGGTTTCAGGAAATTACAAAGCAGTATTATACTCTATTTTAACCTGGAGATGCAATAGAAACTGAATTATAAAAACAAAAAAATCGCCATAAAATTATTTATAAAGCAAAGAATGGAAATATGTGTACTTAATACTATAGAAATTATTTAAAATGTAGTAATTCCATATGATAGGTAATTCTATACTTTAAAATATATTTGTAGAAGAATATTTAATTGCATTTAATTGCAAAATTGTAACTGTGATGACAAAGAAAAAGCAAGCTAAAATGGAGCAAAAACACAATAATTTAAAAAAATTATATTTTGAGATAATTTTAGGTTTACAGAAGAGTTGAAAAATAGTTGTGTTCCATACGCCCTTCACAGCTTATATTTCCTCTTATATAACCATGGAATAATTATAGCAACTAGGAAATAATCATTAACACATTCTATGAAGTAAAAAAAAAAAAAAAGGACAATTTTGATTTCACTAGGTTTCCCCACAATATTCTTTTCTGTTTCCTAGATCCAGTCTAGGAGACCACACTGCATTTATCCTTGGTGTCCCCTTAATTTTTTCCGATACATTAAAATGTCTCATGTTTCCTTTGTCACAACCTTGACACTTTGATACATACAGTAGCAGTTTTTTTTTTTTAATGTTTTTTTGTTTTTGTTTTTGTTTTTGTTTTATTGAGAGAGAGAGACAGAGAGACAGAGACAGAGACAGAGCATGGGCCTAGGAAAGGGAGGGAGACAGGATCCAACACAGGCTCCAGGTTGTCAACACAGAGCCTGATGCTGGGGGTTGAATTCAGAACACTGAGAGATCATGAGCCGAAGTTGGACACTTAACAGACTGAGCCACCCAGCTGCCCCTACAGTAGCAGGTATTTTAAAGAATGTTTCATTATTTGGGTTTGTCTGATGCATTCTCAGGAGCAGTGAAGCTATGGCTGGTTAGGAAGAATACGGCAGGTGACTGCCCTGATTATCGCATCATCTCAAGGGCTATGAAATCAATACGATTTACTGGTGACACTAACTTTGAACACTTAGAGTGGTATCTCCCAGATTTCTGAACTCCAAAGTTATTTTTACCTTTCCACTAATGTTTTTTCTGGATTAGTTATGCATATTGTATGATTTAAGTTATTTGAAATCGGTTAAAATTTGAGTTATGTCCTAGAATATGGTGCTTCTTTGTGAATGCTCCATGTATATTGAAGAAGAATGTATATTCTGTTGTTGGGTGAAATGTTCTACAGATGTAACATTGGATCAAGTTCGTAGGTAGTGCTTTCCTGGTCATCTATATCTGAAGTGATTTTCTGTCTAATTGGTCTATTAGTTACTGAGAAAGGAGGAGTTTTGAAGTCTCTAATTGTGTTTGTGTATTTATCTGTTTCTCTTCTCATTATCTCTCTCTTTTTCCTCATATATTTTAAAATTCTATTGCATATTACATACATAAATAGGATTGTTATGTTCTTAAGAATTGACCATCATGCAAAGACTATATTTAACCCTGACAGTATATCCATATTTATTTCCCCAAGTTTTTAAGTGATTATCATGGATTTAAAACATACATTTTCAAATAACCTGGATCCACCCCTAAGTAATATTGTATGTCTTTGCTTGTTGTTTAAGAGACTTATAACATTATATTCCAAAAAAAATCTGTCCCATCCTTTGTGCCATTATAGTCAAACATTTAACTCATTCAAATGTTACTTTTGCTGCAAAAGTCAGTCTTCTTTCAGAGCAATTCAAATTCAAAGATTATATTTTATCTTCATTGAGTCCATTTCTGAAGCTCATCATTGGTAGAGATCCAAGTTCATACTAAATGTTGCTTTATCTGGCTAAATAACTTACCTCCTTTCTTTCCTGTGGACACCTGGTGGTAATCATGTAGGGCAAACTCACAGGAGGGTGCAAACTCCATATGTCTGCTGACCTCTGAGTTTTCACACATTTATACTATCTTAGGCTTGACATTAGCAATCTGTTAAACATTTTTAGCTTAGTCATTTTACTGGCTTATGTGGCATTCCACAGCATTTGTCCCAGGAAAGCAAATTCTGGGATTTTTGTTTCTCCCAGCAAATTCCTGTCTCTCCCCAGATTTAGGGTTAGTTGTCCTGTGGTGCCAGTTTTCTTAAGCCTCCTCTTAAAAGGTAATTTGCAATCTTCCCAGTACACAGAAGGAAGAGAGCAACACTCATTCCATCTTTACATCTTTCATTTGAAAGTCCAATGGAATACTACATGGCAATGAGAAAGAATGAAATCTGACCATTTGTAGCAACATGGATGGAACTTGAGGGTGTTATGCTGAGCGAAATAAGTCAGGCAGAGAAGGACAGATATCATATGTTTGCACTTTAGGAGGATTAGGAGGAACTTAACGAAGGACCAAGGTGGAGAAGAAGGGGAAAAATGGGGAGAGGGAGGGAGGCAAACCATGAGAGACTCTTGAATGCTGAGAACAAACTGAGGGTTGTTGGGGGGGGGGTGAGGGGAAGGAGGGTGATGGGCATGGAGGAGGGCACTTGTTGGGATGAGCACTGGGTGTTATATGGAAACCAACTTGACAATAAACTATTTAAGAAAAAAAGTCCAATAATTTAGTTTTGTAAGAAAATACACAGCTTGATATAAAAGAAAGTCAATTCACTTCAAAGGTAACCAACCATGTCTGTTCTGTTTGAATGTAGGTCCGTATTTTGAGCCTTTTCTACACTTCCCAATATAGTAAAATTCCCCTGTGTTACATGATCTCAAAAATATTATTAAGAGTATAGAATTATGAACACAGCATGGTGAATGTATAAGAAGAATTAAAATGGATTTGTGAGGGAAATACTGCATTTGAGAAAAAGTATTTAAAACTAGAAAGTATAAATATGTAGTTATTTCTAGCTCTTGCTGTTTCAAAAATTTATTAGTATAAGCTGAAAAGGAATATATTTTTCATAAATAGTATCTGCTTTTTTTTCTTTGTTCCTGACAGAGAAATTTGGACTTCATTGACAGCTGATTTGAATTCTGTTTATGTTGTTATTCCACAGTCCCATCTCATACTTGTGGATATGGATCTCAAGGGAGCTTGAAACCCTTCTTGATTTTGCCTGGGATTTCCTGGAGTGATCTAGGGGGAAAATCACTTAGTCTTCCCTTCAATTTTCTTTTTTATCTGCAAAAGGGGAATGGCAATAACCTTTTGTGTCTTCCAAGTCTATTTTGATGGCTGATGAAATGGCATTTTGTATACCATGGAACAAAAGTGATAAATAAAAATGCATGTGTAACAGAGAGAGTGACATTATAAGTAAAGTTTGGAAACAAACAAAATTGGAAATGTATAAGTACATTTCAATATGAGTGCCTCAGGCCACTATTTGAATTCCCATTGATTTCATTCTGTAAATTTCTTTCATCTTCCTCACCTATGACAATTACAGTTCTTACAACGACAGCTTGTCTCACATTAAATGTATCTCAGAGGGGCTGCTTTGGCTTCTCTACCCACTGTCACAAGCTGACTGAGCATTGAAATTCCCACCTGCCGTGGAACAGCAAGCTCTCAAGTCCAACTGCCAGGGTGAAAAAAGCCTACTGATGCTGAATTGTACCAAGGAGACCCGTTCTCCACCTAATTGCCTCCCGAACTATTGAAGAAGCTGGGTTGGCACCTCTTTGGAAAGACAAATAGAAAATGAGGCATGTTTAATATCAATTCAATCAATTCTATCTTCCCTATGTTATAGGGAACTATTCTATGCTACATTTTATAATTATTGACTCTTATGATGTAGACTCGAACAACACTTTGTGCTATGTGAAAACCCACTCTCTATTATGTAAGGATAGTGCTTGTTCAACTCTACAACAATTGGGGAAATCCACACCCCCCACCCTGCATTTCTTTTTTTTTTTTTTTTTAACAAAGAAGGCAACTGGGCCTAGAAAGTGGACAGAGAGCTATATGAAGACAAAAGCTCTCTTTTATTTATTTTTTAAATGTTCATTTATTTTTGAGAGAGAAAGAGAGCATGAGTGAGGGAGGTGAGTGAGGGAGGGGCAGAGAAAGAGGGAAGCACAGTATCTGAAGCAGGCTCTGAACTGTCAGCACAGAGCCCGACATGGGGCTCGAACTCACGGACTGTGAGGTCATGACCTGAGCCGAAGTTGGATGCTTACTGGACTGAGCCACCAAGGTGCCCCAAAATCTGATTTTTTAAATACCTAATTTTCTCTGTGTTGAGTTTAGTTGGTAGGACCACATTAGTTGTTAATGTTTGACATCTCATGGGGAGAAAAAAACAGTTAATGCAACATAAGGAAAAGAAACAGGAAGCAATGTTAAAGTCTGACATTAAGGAAAAATGTATACAGACAAAAAGCCATAAGGCAAATCTTTGTCATGGAAGAGAAATGGTACTATGAGGAGACTATTTTAAATATAATCGTATTTTATGGAGAGGAGGGAGGCAAACCATAAGAGACTCTTGAATACTGAGAACAAACTGATGGCTGATAGGGGTGGGACGAGGGGAGGGGAGTGATGGGCATGGAGAGGGCACTTGTTGGGATGAGCACTGGGTAGTACATGGAAACCAACTTGACAATAAACTATAAAAGAAAAAAATTAAATAAAAAATATAAGCATGTTTAATTATTGCACATTAATTAGAGTATATTTATAAATAGCTATAATTTAAGCCAGATCTTCAAATATCAAACATAAGAAAATTATATTTTTATATGGATCCTTTTAGGAAATGTTGATCATATACTTTATCTGCAATTCCATTTTTATTTGGTAGAAAATAGCAAGAAAAGCAAATATATATGTGAGAAATGAATTTATAAAAATATATTTTAAAGGAAAGTAGTAAATTTGGAAAATTTTTAAATAAAGCTTTAGGAATACACTGTTTAAAACATAAAAGATCAGTCCTATGTGTTAGGTTTCCACGTCCCTTCAAACCTGGGACTTCCAGGTTTTTAGTTGTTTCTTCTAATAGAACACATTCCAATTTTCACTCTAACGTTATATGTCCCTTCTCAAATACTTTGCTGCCTTCATCTTCTTTTAAGAGCTTTTCAATGTTAGAAAAGTCTTGAGTTACCGTAATATATCTCAAAAAGCCCTGTGTATTTGTTTGGGTTCTCCAGAGAAAGAGGGCCAATAGGGAATATAATATAATCTAATATGATATGACATGATATAACATAACATAATATAATAACATAATATAGTTATATATATAGTTATAATATATGGGTGTGTAGTTATAATATTATATATGTGATATATATAATATATAGCATATAGAGGGGATTTCATAGAGGAATTGGCCCACATGATTATGGAGGCCGAGTCCCACAGTCTGCTGTCTGAAAGCTGGAGAATGAAGAAAGTCAGTGGTGTCAAAGTCCTAAGAACCAGGGGAGCGAGTGCTATAAGTTTCAGTTCAAGTACAAACCCCCAAGAACTAAGAGAAGATGGATATCCCAGGTCAACCAAAATAGCAAATTCTTACTTTTTTTGCATTTTTGTTCTATGCATGCCCTCAACAGTTTGGATGATATCTATCACATTAGTCAAGGTGATTTTCATTAGTTAGTCTACTGATTTAAATGCTAATCTCTTCTGGAAACACCCTCACAGATACACTCAGAAATAATGTTTTACCCAACAGCTGGGCACCTTTTACCCAGTCACAATGACACATGAAAGGGTGTTAACCATTCACACTCTGCCTTATGGAACCAAACTCTAGGTCATTTGCCATGTGACTGATTCCTTGTTTTGGCAAAAGAGGTTCATGATATACTGTAACCTGTCTTTCTAGATCACGGGATTCCAAGGCCCAGGACTTTCTTTTCCATCTCTCAATGTCCATTGTGCAACGTGAAGTTATTTGTGCATAACATCACTGCCACATTAACACTAAAAGAAGAAATAAAGTTACTTATCCTTGAGAAGCAAGAATCCATTCATATTGATAAATCATGGTAGTAATTTGTAATTTTAGTTTTTCCCCTTTTCCTTGATCCAGAAAATACATAATGTAAATATTGTTATTGAAGAGTCAGCAAGATAATATAATATTGGTATCTGACTTCTCTGATGTGTAGCACTTTTATTTTTATATCACTGTTTTCATAATTAAATGTCTCTGGGAAAACTCAATTGTGTAGGACACATATAACTCAACTCTGGTTTAGACATTTTGAAATCCTGTTGGTTAACTTGTCTTGGGCTTTTGTGTCAAATTATACAATCTGAATGTCTATTTCACTGACAAATGGTAAGATAAAAATACAGGCACAAAATATTGCCTACCTTCTTCTTTCAGCTGCTTAATGACCAAAGAGAATAACAATGAAAGGGGTAGGAAAAGAAAATAGATGATAGCCCTCTGGACTGATTCTATTAGATAAAGCAACTTAACAGGGAGAAAAGGGATTACATTAAGGTGAAGATGAGCTTCTTATAGCAAGTTTGATAAATTGTTATCATTCCAGACAATTTGAGATAATGCAATCTCCAAGCCTGAATGACATAATTACTAGATGTGTTGTGAGTTGTCAGGAAATCCAAAGATCAATCACTGGAAGACTTGACTGGATTTGCATCTATTTATTTGCACCCAGGGTGAAAAATCACAACCACAGTAAAAAACAACCATAAACAAAGAAAAGAAAGGTGGTTAAATAATTAAATACAGGTGCTCAATTTCTGGCTTTTCACAAGCAAAATATTCAAATCCCTAAATGTAAATAAAAATCATTGTGAGGTTTACCTTTACATAACTCTAAGATATAAATCAGAAGGTAAAAAATATATATGACTGCTATTTTTATAACTTAAAATACAAATTAACTTTTTATAATTTTTGTGCAAGTTAATCTGAATATATATGTATATGTATATATATACATATATATACACATTATGTCAAAATTAAGAATCATTGAGAACATGAAATTTATGGCTAAGCTGTGTATTTTTCTATATTCTTAGGAGATAAATAGTTGAAGATGAGGTATAAAAGATTTAGTTATCTCTGGTATAGACACTCTATGAAAGAGTGGCACAAATCACTATATTACTTGTTTATAACAGTTAAACTAGGAAACGTACAAAAAACCCCCACAAAGAAGTACGATTTCACTACTCAGAGATATTTTCCATATGTGGTAAATGAAAAACAAAACAAAAAACCATCATCCATCACAAAATGAAACCCTAAATACTGCATTATGACTTTATTTCACATGCATAACTTTCTCTAATGGTTTCGGAAATTTTTAGAGGAAAGATACTAGGCTCATAAAGAATCTGTTTCACTTGCTGAACAGACTCCATCTTCTCCTTACACGGGGCGACCAAGTTTAAATGTTTCATCAGCAATTCAATCTAATTCAACAAAAACTAAATTCATCATCATTCCCCCAGTACTCCTGATTCGTCTTCATGCTTTCCGTTTTGTTTAATGATATCATCATTCACCCAATCACCAATTTCAAAATCCTGAACTCTTCATTAATTTTCCTTCTCTCTCATCATGTCAGCAATTCTATTGGTTTCATCTTGACCAAGCATTTCACTTTCCTTCTTTTTCCAAATCAGCAATGTCTCCACCAATGTTAAAACCTGCTTTCATGGTTACAGTGTTTTGTTATAGAACCATTTATTTCAAAAGACCCCTTTTTGTTAATCTACCTGAAGCATTTGCTGCCTCAGCAAAAATTTTGCATTTCATCTCTAAATATGACCGTATTAGTTAAGATAGCAATTCAGCTGTGTGCCGTAGACCCCTATAACAATATTTATTGAACGGGTATAAACGTCTCTTTTTTTTTTCTTATAATGACTGGTTTGATGACATTCCTCCATTATCCAGGGACCCTGGTTTCTCCTATCTTCTTTTTCTTCTGTCCCTTGAATTATTTGACATGATGTGCTACTGTGAACATGGTGCAAGCTGAGGATGGGGGAAGAATTTCAAGGTAGAAATAAGCATAGAACACTTTAGCTTATATCTCATTAAGTGGAATCTTAGTTATACGGACATACTTGCATTCACAGATGACTGGGTAGTTGGAGCAGCCTTGACAATGCTCCTCTTGAATTTCCCTTCAAGAGAGAAATGTACATAGCTGATGGCCTACACTTGCCACACATTTGGGATCCACCAGTGTTCAAACTGAGGCTATGCTCCCTCTCAGCTGTATCCAGCTAATGATTTAGGATGAGGGTGTACTAGAGCCAGGCCATTCCTTCCCGACATAGGAGGACATCTCTGCCTTTTTTCTGGAGCTCTCTGTAACCCTAGGGAAATATTTCTTAGAACTACACTGGGTCTGAAGCTTTCTTTACTTCATCCCCCTTCCTTTCTTCTCTCAGTTCACAAATGTCAAACTTAACTGCATCTCAAGACCATCTCTGCCTGCTCATGCTCCTTCTTTCCTTTATTCTTTACAGGCATTTCCTTCAGTAAATGTTTTGTGTGGGAAACTCATCTTGTTATTTGCCTTCTGGAGGATCACATTTGGCCAACAGTAGTCCAACTTAAATCTAGAGTGCTAATATTTTGATAATGAAGGAGAGATTCATGCTGGGGAGCCATCAGCTGTCTCTGCTATAAGTAACATGTCTGCAATAGTTTTCTAGAACCTACAGTAAAGTTTTAAAAAGGCTGCAGATGAATACTAATTATCAGAGCATCAGTCGTTCATATGCAAGAAAAAAAACTTATTCTCATTAACACTGTAAAATATTAGCACATAAAGAGCTCTCCTTTGGGAATATCTTGACTATGTATGGCACAAAACTTTTTTTAGGTGTTCTAATGGATTCTGATATTAGAAACATCAGTTCAAAAATCAAGTCTGCAATTCATAAAATGTGAGATGTTGAGCAAGTCACTCAATCTCCCTAAACTTCTGCTTCTGGATCCATTAAAAGTGAGTATGAATTGTTTTCCATTAATGTTATTATAATATACAGTGAGACTGAAGAATACAAAAGGCTTAGAAAAGTGCCTACACAAAGGGAGAATTTCTCCTTCTTTCTCCTCCTCTTTGCTATTTCTCTTGTATTATTATTGTTGTTGTTGTTGTTGTTGTTGTTTTGTCTGCAGCATCCTTAGCTATTTCTTTATTTTGAAAATCCCAGTGTCTGGGGGAATTGCTTCTCCTACATTGACCTCTATATAATTAGTGTTTACAGCATGGAGTAAAATTATGTTTGAACTTTTGTGAGATGTTTATGAGAATTTTCAGGTATACCTGGAAACAGTTTTCTAGAGGTGACTGAAGTTGTTCATTACGAAGTGTGAATAAGAACTGACGAAATGTGAATGGCCATTTTTCATGTGCAATCACCTCTAATTTGTTTTATCGATTGTTGCAGTCTTTGAGTGCTTAAATTACTTTTTTTGATGTTCTACCTTAGGCTGCTGTGAATTTGGTTGAAACTCAGTTTTTTATCTCATTATTGGCATTCTTGAATAAAACCAAGACGGCAGCCTCAGGAGAAAAACTGCTAGTTGGATGGGACCATGGGCAGCAGAGCTGATCTTTGTAATACCAACACGAAATACAAGAGATAGGACATTATTGATTCTTTGGGAAGTGACCTAATATCTTTGTGCCCCAGTCCTCTTTTGTCAAATGAGGCTAATGCGAAATCATAGACTTGATGTGATGATTAAATTATACACAAAACCTACACAGTTAGTTGCATCTAAGTGTCTGCTGCTAGGGTACTATTCTGGACAAAATTTGTAAGACAATGAGTTCTATACAATGTTATGTGTTGTTTAAGCTAATATGATGACCAAAAATTCTCCTGACAATTTCTAGACAAGGAAGTGCTCTGAAAATAATCATTGAGGAATAAGCCTCCCCTTCTCTCTAACCTCTTGGGGTGGGGGGCTAGCTATGCTTGGATTGAACAATAGTCCTTATTGCAGACAGCGACTTAGGAATGCCTCAACAACTAAGCTCACGCTCTGGGAACGGCAATTCAGCGAGCAATAAAGTCATGAAAGAAGCCACATAGTATCAATAAATTCAGGTGTTTTCTAAATGTGTGTTACTAAGCTCTGAAGACGAGGGTTTTAGTGGGGGCTAGACCAAGGCACTGTGATGTTACACCTGTGGCGGTTCCTGGAGGCAGAAAACTAGGACGGATAATAGCAATTCTCCAGGGACTTGAATGCAATCCATCTGTCTTCAACTCGAAATAAGGGAAAGTTCATTTAAAATGGAGCTGGAAAGCTCTGGAGAGGGAGTTTTCATTCTCTACCCCTCATGCTAAGAAGCGTACTTCGCCTTCCCCAACAGGAAGAAGCTTACTTTATAAACCCCGGCAGAAGGAAGGAAGAATTTCTCCTAGCCCAGCAACAGACCAGCCAACAAGAAACCATCACACTCCACCAATTAAGAATCCATAACAATACCCATAGTTTCAGCGTTTCCCTTATAAAAGCAGGGCCCTCTCAGCTCTTCTCCAGACTTGCCTGTGGTTAGGCATAGTTTGCTTGTTCTGAATTGCAGTTCTTTGTTATACTCAAGTCAGCTTTTTTTTTTCTTGTCTTTTCTTTTTATTTTTTGTAAAATAGCTGACTTTTTTTTCAAGGTCAACAGTGTGTGGTAATTAGAGAAGGATCCAAACCCTTAAGGAACTAAACCCAGTAAACTGTGAGGTACCCATTTGAGACCTTTGCACTCTCTGCTTTTGCAAGTTGTCTTTTTTTTTTAGGCTTGGGAGGTCTCTCGGATCCAACCTCCCTCCTTGTGTTTGAACTCTGACTTTGTTTGGGATCTGTGTAAAGGTTTCGTCTTTACTGGTGAGTACTCCATTGTTTTTGTTTTTAATGAACCTCTGATTTTGAATAATAGGATCTCAAACTGCCGGACTCTCTCAGGAGCATCCCTGTTTGGGACCCCAGCCAGTTTTGTGTGTAAAAACTATAGTTTCCCTCATGTGCATTCTTAACTAGGTGGATCAACTTAACCAAATTAATTTCGTAATTTCAGTGGCCATTATGCGGACTTCTTTCCCAAACTTACTTTTCTCAGAACCATATTAGAAAACCATACCCTTGAAATAAAACTGAATGGAACACTTACTTCAATTGGTATTGTGAGGCTTCCAAGTGTATTCAGAACTCTAAAATTTCTTCTTTACAAAACACCACTTCTAAATTGACCAAGAAAAAAAAAACAAATAAAAAGCCATTGAGGCCTCTTTGCTCCCTCCTCCCACACTTGTTTTCTCTTCCCCTGTGGCACCACTGTGTCCCCTCACTTCTTCATGGAACCCTCTCAATGAATTTAGAAACTGCACCTTTAAAATCAGACCCGTTGAGGATTCTAACACTAAGACCCTAATTTTTTATGTCCCTTGGACTGAGACTTAACTGTGAGCCATAGTCCAAGATCTCCCCAAAGTAACTGAGGATCCCCAAAAATTTGCTGAGGAATTCTTTCAAACTTCATTTTCTCCAGTGCGTACCATTAGTTCACATGATCACTGGAGAAGGCCAGGCCAGATACCAGATGAAAACAACTAATTAGGTTCCTGAAAATCTCTAGAACTTCAGGTAAGAGACCAACCCCCTGCCTTGTTATATGTTATATTATTGGACCTTGTTATATGATCTGGCAATCACTCAATAATGTCACCTGACAAACCCTAGGGTTTTCCCAAAACTTGTCGACTGGAATAAAATTCAGCCTTGTGCTTAGAAATTCAGGGAACGTGTGCATGGTTCCAAATTGTTTTTAAGGAAAATTCTGGTCTTCCTCTAGATGTTGAATCCACTCAGGTGGCCATTAACTCGATAGTAGTTAATAGGCTGAACTGGCATCTTTCCCTATTAAGAGGATCAGGGTAGAATAAAAAACTATGTCCACTCCTCTTTTAGTTAACAAATAAGTTCCCCCATACCAAATAAGTTCCCCCATACCATAGATGGTTGAACTAAAAAGACTATTAAAATCTATTTCTTTTTTTTTTTTAGTTTTTTAATGTTTTATCATTTATTTATTTATTTATTTGAGAGAGACAGCATGAGCAGGGGAGGGTCAGAGGGAGTGGGAGACCCAAAATCAGAAGCAGGCTCCAGGCTCTGAGCTGGCTGTCAGCATAGAGCCCAACATGGGGCTCGAACCCACGAACCGTTAGATCATGACCTAAGCCAAAGTTGGACGCCTAACCAACTAAGCCACCCAGGTGTCCCTAAAATAACTAATTCTTAACTCCAATAAATGGAAGTCCCTAAACAGAACACTCCCTGCCCCACCTGCTCTCTGCCACCATTGCAAAAAGCCAGGACACTGAGTAATAGATTGTTGCAAACTTAGTGCCCTAGGCATCTTCAGCCCTCTAACAGCCTTAGCTTAGTTACTGGCTTCAAGGACCTACACGGGCTCTTTCCATTCCTTCCCCTTATTTGCTCAGAACAGCATTCTGTAGGTTGGGAATGAATAGCTAATAGAGCATACAAGTCTTAGTTCCTCCACCCCTGCTTGTTTATCAGGTGGAGCTTTCTTAGAGAAATATGCCAGAATTTCTTTCTCCCAAAAGGGAGTGATAACTCTAGAATTTAATAGCAGAACCAAAATAGCCAACCAGATGAATCAAATGACCCTTCGAAATCTTTTTTTTGCTTCAACTCTGATGACATTAGAGCTAATTTTAAGGATATTGACAATTTGTCCCTGTTGGATTAGCTGTAAATTATCCAACCATAATGTAAGATTATAAGGTTCTGGGCCTCACTATCTCCTGGACCCCTATCCCTCATCACCCAGAGTTTCTTTTGTCCCAGTTACCCAAAGGTCACTGGTAAAGAGCAACTAGATAACTATTTGATAACATGAGAATAAACAGAAATAACATATATTTGAAAACACATAAGAAAATGATTAACACTTATTTTTTTATGTTAGTAAAATTAGTGGAAGTACAGAAATTGTCAATGTGCAGCTCAATGAATTTTCATTGAATGAATGAAATTTCACCCAATGAAAAATCAATGAATTTGAGTACCTCAAACACCATTCAGATGAAGAAATAGAGCATTAATAAAGCCCCTGAAGTATATTGTCTCTTTTGTGATCACTATCTCTGAGAGGCCATGCCATCCTGACTCTAATTCTAGAATTATCTCAAAAAGTTAAAGTTGTACTTGGCAGATAATTTAAAAAGAAGAAAAATACTATATAAGAAAACAACAACCCTCCAACCTAAAGTCCGTTATTAGTGATGAAATAGATTGTGACCTAATAGAGGAATATATCAGGACAATAAAATAAATTTGTAGTCTAACTATGCCTAACTATATGGCATCAAAATTAATAACAAATTTTGATGTAATTATCAATAAATTGATGAAGTCACAACTATTATTTCTTGTATTTAATCTCTTATTTTGGAAATAAATGATATTAATTTATTTCACACACACAAACACAAAAATACACACTTTTTTTTTTTAACTGGTAAGGGGAAGCACTCTGGCTCCTAGACAACTAGCATAAAATTTATATGACTTGAAGGTAGACAATTTAAATGTAAAAGTTCTGATTTGATATTTTTATGGAGCATTTTAAAAAACTATTTTTGAGAGAGAGCACACATGCAGGGGAGAGAGAATCTGTTTTTCTTTTAAGTTTACTTATGTATTTTGAGAGAGAACGAGCACAAGCAGGAGAGGGGCAGAGAGAGAGAATCCCAAGCAGGCTCTGCAGCGTCAGCACAGAGCCAGAAGTGGGCTTTAACTCTTGAAACTGTGAGATGATGACCTGAGCTGAAATCAAAAGTCCAATCAATGCTCAACTGACTGAGCCACTTATGTGCCCCTTATGGAGCATTTTAAATAATTAAACTTTGCTAATATTAATTCATTATGAGTAGGAAAAATAAACATTTCTCATTCTATATGAACTATAGCCTAGAGTTATGGTTCCAGAACAGATTATTCTAAATATTACAGCAATGGAAACAATACCTATCCAGACACAATCCAGTAAGACTTTTCCTCAGCAAATGTATGATCTATTCAACTCTCATAAGTTTTCTTAACAACCTTTAAAGATATTCCTGTAATGTGGAGCTTTATAATGAACTGCATATAAATTGAGAATTTTGAAACATGTATTAACTAAATTATCTTGTCCTGTATCTATCCTCAATCTATCTTTAATCTATCATTTATCTGTTTATTCATTTAATCTCCTAAAGCCTCAATAACTGCAACTATATCTATGGTTTGGTATTTCTTTATTCATTCATCCATCAAATATTTATTGATGTTACTATGTGCCAAATGGAATTCTAGGCACTGATGAGAAACAATGGGCGTGCGTTTTCATGTTATGGGTTTCTGATAAAATATAAAATTTTGAGTTTATTGTGGTTCATGGATAGATTCTTCTGGTTCAGAATATGTTTTATGGTTCTCCATGTTTTTATGTAACTTGCTGATCTATAACCAAGTATGACCTAGAGTTTTTCTTGATGCACTTATGCCTGTAAAATTCCCTTGAGTATATTATAGTAAATAATTTTAAGAAAGTTACTGGCACTTAGCAAAAAAAAAAAAAAAAAAAACCCACACTCATATATACAAAGTTAAAATTGGGCCTGACCCATAACATTTTTATTATTCCTTTTTTTCTATTGTTATATTTATTATTGCTATAAACTATTAAATTCATTTACTATCAAACACCTTTTATTTCCATTGCTATATCTAAAATTGAAAGCTCAGAATTTGCTACCTACCTATAAACACCATATTTATTTAGTCAGTACACTTGAGATTAGTGCCATATTAACCCAGACAACATAAGATATATTTACAAGTTTACCGAGAAGTATTTACTAAATATACTTAAAGAGACAAAAGTTGCTAAACTGTATCTATGAAGAAATTATTTTGATTAAAACATTATATTTTACATATTTTCCATTTTAACTGGGCATTTTTTTTAGTAGTCAGCTACATCTTATTTAATAAAACTTAATGTAAACAAAGGTGTCTGGCCTGTTAGTTCTCCTTGGGGAATAATTTTATTACTTTGCACAATTTCCAGCTTTTGTAAATATTATCAAGACAGATTTTACAAATCTATTTATTTATAAAATCCTATTTATTTATAATAAATTTAAAATAGGATTTTATAAATAAAATAAATTTGTGCCTCACACTGTAAAGTACTTATTTTATACATTATTTTATTTAAAATCTATTCATCATTTAGAAACTAGAATAGGTCAAATTATATTCTCATGTTCTAATGAAAATAGTTGCTGCCCTTCTCTCTCCATTAAGAATTAAAATCTCGGGGCGCCTGGGTGGCTTAGTCGGTTAAGCGTCCGACTTTCACTTAGGTCGTGATCTCGTTGCTCGTTGATTCGAGCCCCGCGTCGGGCTCTGTGCTGTCTGCCAGCTCAGAGCCTGGAGCCTGTTTAGGAGTCTGTATCTCCCTCTCTCTGACCCTCCCCTGCTCACGCTGTCTCTCTCTCTCTCCCCTAGAAATAAATAAAAATATTAAAAAAAAAAAAAAAAAAGAATTGATAACCCAGGGGAAAAGGACAAACAGTATGCACCAGTGAATCAAATAATTACAAATAGGAGTTTTGCTAAATATATCTAAAATATAGAAAATAAAGCTGAAACTGGAAAATATAATCAAAAAACTAAAAAGGAAGGCAGAATGACACAGAAAGAAGAAATGAATTCAAGAAGGATAAAGAGTTCAAGAATACATTTTCAAAATCTTATACTCAAAACCCCTGGCTTCAGATATATTTTGATATAAGAACTTTAGAGAATTTAGAAATGTAATGAGGATATTATAAAAGGACAAATAGAATTATTTGTATTATAAAATGTTATCCATACTATTCCATTTTAAGGGCCTGTTATAACTTTGATACAAATGATGCACATAAACAACTCTTGTCAAATCTTGCTGCTAAAAGTCAAATCCAGAATAACAATCAATTTCAGTTCCATATATTGTAATTACACTCATGATTGAATAAATATATTTTAGGAATGCAAATACACCTCAATATTAGAACATACAACTAATAAAGAAAGAAAATAAAATTTAGCAGTCTATGGCAAAGTATTCTCTTATAAAGTCACAAGTTTATAAAAATCTTGTTAATGATGTCTTTGGTATGGTGGAGAGTATAAAATTGCAGTTTCTACAGTAGAGGGACAGGAGAGGCTCTCTCATTAAAGAACAAAGCAGTATGATCCATGATTCTTTGGCTCTCCTTGAAGGCTGTTTGAATATTTAAGGCAACGGAGTAACAGGAATAGATATGGAAGTGCTAAGGAAAGAGAAGTCAAATATTATTTTCTAAATTTTTTCATGGTACGTTTCAAAACTTGAGATGAACAGTTAGGAGAAAAGAATGCAGTTATTCTTACAAGTAACAGTTCAGGGAATTGCTTATTATAATCGTCAAGAGCTTCTTTAATTCCACTGCGACCATTTAAAGAATATATCAGATAAACCTAATCCATTCATAAGCTTAACAAAAATATAAAACCCTTAAGAATTAGCAGTGAGCATAAAGGATATTTAATGCTTTTTTCAGCAAATTAATTGATGTTTTGAAGCTTGATTTTTAATTCATGAAGATGTATTTAAAATTATTCTCATTATAGCCTATTTGAAATTGTGAAAAATCTCATTCACTTTATTTTTTAAAATTTATTTACTTTTTAACATTTATTTATTTTTTGAGAGAGCATGAACGGAGGAGGGGCAGAAGGGAGACACAGAATCTAAAGCAGGCTCCAGGCTCTGATTTGTCAGCACAGACTCCAACGGTGGTTTGAACTCACAAACTACAAGATCATGACCTGACCCAAAGTCAGATGCTTACCAACTGAGCCACCCCGATGCCCCTCCATTCACTTTAAATACACAATAACTTAGGAAGACTTATACCAACCAAACTTATAACAGTAAAAAAATATATAAGTGGAAACAAGAAAAAAGTTAATTGCAAAGTTAAAAAAGAACAAATCCTCAGGGTACACAACAAAAAATATATGTAATGATAGCAATTTTCTGAAAATGTGTATGTTTTTGTTTCTTTTAAATGTTTGTGTATATATTACATATGAATGTGGTATTTTGTAAGCTTGTAGATATAAACATTTCATATTAAATATACACTGCCCAAATTAAAGTCAAATAAAACAACATATCAGTATACTTGCCTTTGTTATGATTATAAATTTCAAACTTTTTTCTTACTCTTGATAGAATATAATTTTTTCTATAACAATAATTGCTTATATATTTAAAAATACATAAAAGTTAATGCACATTCAAAGTCAGGGCCATGAAAAAATCCATACTAAAATGTTTCATCTTACTAAATATTATTCTTCCACATAGCTGTAACATTTATAAAAGTAATATGAGTAATAATAAACAGTTGTTAGTAACTGCATCCATAAAGTTTTTTTTCAGGAGAAACATATCTATCAGTGATGTTAAAGTTAGAAAAATATTTCCTTTAAGTAACTTCTTAGAAAGATTTCCATGTAATTTCATTAATAGCATTCTTGCAGGTCTTTATGGTAAAAAGTGATAATTTCCGTATGATTTTTAAAAATTCTACTCAAATAGGGGCGCCTGGGTGGCTTAGTCGGTTAAGCGTCCGACTTTCGCTTAGGTCATGATCTCGCGGTTTGTGGGTTCGAGCCCTGCGTCGGGCTCTGTGCTGACTGCCAGCTCAGAGCCTGGAGCCTGTTTCAGAGTCTGTGACTCCCTCTCTCTCTGACCCTCCCCTGTTCACGCTGTCTCTCTCTCTCTCCTAGAAATAAATAAAAATATTTAAAAAAAAATTTTTTTAGAAAAGGAGAAATCATGAAGGATAAAGCTTGGGAACTAAGACAGAAGATTACTCAGGGTCTCATAAGCTCTATTAAATTAAATAACNCAGAGTCTGTGACTCCCTCTCTCTCTGACCCTCCCCTGCTCACGCTGTCTCTCTCTCTCTCTCTCCTAGAAATAAATAAAACATTTAAAAAAAAATGCTATTCAAATAAATGTTGTCTAAAATAGTGCACTGTCATCTTCCAATATTAATTCAGGAAGTTTGGCCAAGCGAGCTAGGCCCAAATCCTAGTTACCTGATGGTTAGAATTAACCCAAGGATTGATTCATAACAAAACAAAATCCAGATTCATAGACATAGAGAATAGAGTGGTGGTTGTTAGAGAGGAAGGGGGCTTAGGGATGAGAAAAATGGATGAAGGTGATCAAGAAGTACACACTTCCAGTTACAAAATAAATAAATCATGAGGATGGGAAATACAGTCAATAATGTATTCACTTTGTATGGTAATAGAAGGCAGCTACACTTAGGTGGTGAGCAGTTATCAACGTATAAAAATGTCGAATCACTGCATTGCACACATGAAATCAATAGAATATTGTATGTCAATTATACATCAATAAAATGTAATTAGTATATAAATACTACTTTATTGTAAATGTACTTATGATGCAAAAGTAGATAAATTAGAATACCCTGCATACCTTTTTCCAGTGGTAACTTGTCTTCATGGTTTGCTTGGTGTCATTCCTGACGTTTTCTATGGTACAGACCCCAGATATATATGACATTATAGTTTATTTGTTATATTAATATAATTAAATAATATGGAATGTTTTCTTTTTTTATTTCAAAGTTGTTCTTATGTCTTGAGAATATCCTATCAGTATATACAGAGCATTACTGTCATTTTAACCATAAATAACTGTTCCTATATTCATAAATAAAGTTGATTCCACTTGGGCATTAAAAAAATTTTTTTTAATGTTTATTTCTTCCTGAAAGACAGAGAAAGAGTGTGAGCAGGGGGAGGGACAGAGAGAGAGGGAGACACAGAATCTAAAGCAGACTCCAGGCTCCGAGCTGTCAGCACAGAGCCTGACGCAGGGCTCAAACTCATGAACGGCAAGGTCATGACCTGAGCCAAAGTCAGATGTTTAACCAACTACACCACCCAGGTGCCCCTACTTTTAGTCATTTAAAAATAAAACTGCAATAGACATACTGTTTATGTCTTTTTAAATATGCATGCTCATGTAACAGGTTTTGGGCCCTGAAATTATTATACTGAAGGATAAGTGCATTTTAAATTTCAGAAAATATATTTCCCATCAAGAACTTCTGCCTATTTATAAGGATAAATTTGCCTGTTGATAACCATTCACTCATATATTCTGCTTTATCCCATTCCCCTTGGGGAAAATTATTTTTATTTATTATGCATTCCTTTTGACCTTATGATTGTTCATTTTAACTGTAGAGTTTAATTTTTTGTATTAATCCTCTAAAATATTTTATTCTAAATTTAAGATTATGCCTATTAGCTATTGTTTATTTTTTAAACTTTATGGTACCATATATGTTTACTAACATGGATTTTCTATTTGCTTTGGAAAGACTTCTTCAACTTGACTCAAAATGTATGATGTTAATTGATGTTCACCCTTATATGCTATTTACTTTAACTGTATTATTGTGAAATTATTTGTTGATTCTTATTAACATATTGCATTGATAATTATTTCTGTTTTGTTTTCTCAATAGTTAGCCATTGTTTTTAAATATTTTATTGACTATTACATCTTTCCCCATCCTTCTGAATTCCAAATATTCACTAAATGTGTCTAGACTATATTCTGTTCCAACAGCTACTGTATTATTCTCATCAATTTACCTTACTAATCTGTTTTTCATCTAACGTTGAAATTTTCAACATTTTCTTTTATTTTTTCATATTTTTATTTTTTAAATGTTTGTTTGTTTTGAGAGAGAAAGAGAGAGAGAGAGAGCAAGAGTGAGTGAGTGTGGTAGGGAGAAAGGGAGAGAGAATCAAAAGCCATCTCCATGCTGTCAGCTCAGACTCAATCTCATGAAAAGTGAGATCATGACCTGAGCCAAATCAAGAGCTAAATCAAAAGAAATGACTGAGCCAGCCAGGTGCCCCAATTTTTGTCATATTTTTAATGAAAAATATTTCCTTATCATTTTCCCCTCCAAAGAATTATTATCCAGTTGATAAATTATAAAAAAATCTTTAACAATTTCAATTATATTGAATATTTATCTAAAAATTTTTGTTATTTGGGGCACCTTGGTGGCTCAGTCAGTTGGGCATCTGACTACAGCTCATATAGACTATTTCAGAATAGTCAAATCTCATGGCTCATGAATTCAAGCTCCGACTTGGGCTCTGTGCTGATAGCTTAGAGCCTGGAGCCTGCTTCAGATTCTGTCTCCTTCTCTCTCTGCCCCTCCCCCACTCATGATCCGTCTCTATCTCTCTCAAAAATAAATACACATAAAAAAATAAAACTTTGTTACTCGTATAATTATTGTTATTTGATTAATTGATTTGTTCAATATCGGAACGTTATATGTGTCTGTGTATTTTTATCTGTGTCTTTTGGTATTTAATATTGGTCTTTTGGTATTCGATGTACCCATACTATTAGATTATTCCTATTTTATAGTTGTTGATAATATACAATGTTATTTTAAAAATATTTCCACTGGGATAGATTTTGCACAAACTAAGAACTTTAAATTTTGATCTTGAATACATTATGATGAACTTTATATCTAATTTGGTGTGGTTTTGGTTCTCTCTTTTTGGTTTTTTGCTAGTTGATCATTAGAGTGTAACATGGGACAAGAATAATTCAACAAGTGATATCATTAAATATCTCTCTTTATTATACTATTTTTTGTTGTTACTTTTCCTATTCTTCCAACTAGGACTTTAAATTTAGAAATTTTTCAACTATTAAGTGTAATGTTTCCATTGGAAATAATAGTTGTATTTCATTAAAATTAATATTTATCTCAAGCCCTATTTACTAATTTTATTTTGTAAAGAATTGCTGTCATATTTTGCAAATGCTTTTCCATTAGCTATTAAGGTTGCTTGGTGATTTTATGTTTAATCTGTTAATCTGTGGAATTGTATTGATACTAATTAGCCTCAAATTATTAGGATTAACCCTACTTACTTCTATTGAATTAATTTTTCAAAAATACTGTTGGTATTTATTTTTTAATGTTTTATCTAGACTCTTTCAATCTGTTTTTACAAGAGAAATTGACCTGCAAAGTGTGTGTGTGTGTGTGTGTGTGTGTGTGTGTGTGTGTTAGTAATTTTGTCTTGTTTGGCTATCATGCGTATGATATCCTCATAAACTGAGCTGGCAAACATACTGCATTTCCCTCATTCTGAAATAGTTTATATGATATGTAGTTATTTTTTCTAAAGATTTGTTAAAAACGATTTCATATATACATTTTAAAGGCTTATGATTTTATTCATATTTATCATAATTATTATAATATAGTACGAAAAAAGAGGCTTTGAGTCCCAAAATAATTGACTTTCTATAATCTTTTTGCCCTATGCATACAAGCCATCCTGACTCTCTAAGAAGACAGAAAGGACATCTGGGTGGCTCAGTCAGTTAAGTATCTGCCTCTTGACCTCAGCTCAAGTCATGATATCACTGTTTTTGTGTTCCAGCCCCAAGTCCCCCATTGGGCTCTCTGCTGACAGTGTGGAGCTTGCCTGGAATTCTGGCTCTCCCTCTCTCTGCCCCTCCCCCCTTTCATTCTCTATCTCAAAAATAAATAAATATAAAAGAAGACAGAACACACACACACACACACACACTAAGGTAAGACTAGTAAGGGATAGTATTCTTACCTGAGGCTGCATTATATTTAAAAGTAAACAAAAGTTACCATTTTCATCACTTAGATATGATTAGTTCTTTAGAGCTGTCCTATATTCCAAGAATCACTGCTTGTCAGGCTTTCTTTGGATCAGAAACTATCTATATTTATTTATATATTTTTTATACACTAAGTAACTAAAGATAAACATTTGACATGATTTCTTTCTATATGGTTGCATTCTTGTTTAATAAAAAATAGGAGATTGTTGTGCATTCATGGACTAAATCTGAATGATAGTTTGATCAACCATGCAAACTTTATTAAAATCAAGGGGAAAATTTGCTTCATTATTTCCTTTCTATAAAATGTTTACAAATGTAAAGAAAGGGCAAAGCTAAAACACCACTTAACAAAAGCTGTATCAATTTCACAGTATCTATTCATGTGTCTATCATGACAATAGAGAAAGTTTCACAAATCTTAACATTCTGATTGTTGCCAATACTGTAATTGAAGAGACAAAGGAGTCTTTTGCTTTCCCCTGAATTCCATAGTCAATGACAACACTAATAGCTTAGTTAATTATAGAAAACTTTGTATCTAGTAAAAGCTCAAAGCATTGCTGTTCTTTCTCCATTTGTTTTATGAAATTATTTGTGAAGATAATTTTATCAAGTATATATTTTACATAAAACATGCACTAAAGAAAATTCAGGTCCCTTACTCTTCCAAAGCTAGTATTATATTTGAATCCTTGTCAAAAGTACTTATTGTCAATGATGTACATTACACATGTGACCTAATGATGATGCTTGACTAACATTAAATTTATAGTCAGAATCTTTTTGTATTATAAACAAAAATAATGACTCTCACTTGATTTTAGCACATTGCTCTACAGTTAATATGTTGGTTATTAGTGGAAAATATGCTTGGGCAATTTTTTAGTTGAAAGGTACACTTGTATTTTTTTGAATTAGAAAACAAGACATTTCTGTGAAATTAGAAAAAAGTATACATTCAGTAATATATGAATAATTTGGAGGCTTATAGAAATGCAGAAATCATTGGATATAGTGGATTTCAAACTTCTAGAGAAACACAACATTTTTTTACATTATAATATGCTATGAGCATTATAGTCCAAAGCCCATGCTGGAACTGTGGAAATAACACATTGGCGTTAAAACTTGATTTCAGAGTTTATTAAGAAAATTAAATAAAATGTATTTTGTATATTTTTAAAAGTTTATTGTTTAATTTTTTAGTAATCTCTACACCCAATGTGGGGTTCGAACTCATGACCCAACCCCAAATCAAGAGTCCCATGCTCTTCTGATTGAGCCAACCAGGTACCCCTTCATATTTTTTTAAATGCTTTTTTAAATTTTTTTCAATATTTTATTTATTTCTAGGAGAGAGAGAGAGACAGCGTGAGCAGGGGAGGGTCAGAGATAGAGGGAGACACAGAATCTGAAACAGGCTCCAGGCTTAGAGCCAGTTGTCTGCACAGAACCCGACGTGGGGCTCGAACCCACGAACCGTGAGATCATGACCTGAGCCGAAGCCGGAGGCTTAACTGTCTGAGCCACCCAGGCGCCCTTACCCCTTCATATTCTTAATAGAATTCTTTATTTACATCTGAATGTGTTATCAAATAACTAAAAGAAACAGCAAATACAACTTTCACCCAACTGGAAATTGTATTCTGAGTAGTTTAAGCATAGTTCTAACCAAACTGTGTCTTAATGTAGGGGTAAATATTATCAAATAGCATTCTATTTTATAATTGTCAATGTAGGTTTATCCATATACGAATGAAAGCAAAATTCAGTGAAGTAATTAGTTAATTTGAGACACCCAAACTTCCAAATGTAAACTCAAAGCAATGCTAAAGGAAATTGAATTTGACTTAAATTGAGTAGCATCGCCTATAGTATGAAATTGGTAATAATTGGTCATTAACCATGAAGATTGGCTGAATAGAGGATTGACTACACAGGCATATTGCTACTGAACTGCAAAGTGTTCCTGATGACCCTTGTGCTTCTTAGTGAAATTTAAAGCATAGATTTCTATTTCTAAACTCTGATATGGTTTAGGTTTTAGTTACCTTGGAGACTGTCTCTCTACCCTTGCCAGAAAAAAAGGATCATTTGAAGGTTCCTGTTGTTTCCAGCTCAGAACAATTGAGAAAATAACAGTTTCTGTTGAAATATACTCATAGTTCAAAATTTCTACTGTAAAGTGCATCAGGAATATAAATGTCACATTATCAATAGCTGTGTATCACTGTTAATATAACAGCCTGCCTTTACTGAATGCACATTTTGTGAACAGCACTATCATAAGGCATTATAGATAATGCCACCTGAAATTCATAAGAAAAACAAACCTATATGTTAAGACTGTGGGCCTCTCTTTGAAATAGGAAAACATTGGGCTTTCTGAATATGTATGTTCAGGATAGAGCTTCCAGTCTATTCCAGAACATGTGTTCTCTGTACTCCCTTTCCTGACTCTCATGTCTGTGTACCTCAAAAAGAGTTTACCTTAGTTGTCATAAAATACAGTGTGATTAAGCACATGTGTAACAGGGACACTCTTTCTACAATCACCTGAACGTTCTACAATCACCTGAAAATGCAAAAGGCTCTCTTCAGTCACATCTTGGTCAGGAGTGAAGTTTTGCATGCCATTTCCTTCTAAACACACACCTAAAGATTTCCAAATATTTTACTTACAGTTCAGAGTCTTAGAACCATCCAGGACTATTAAATAAGTACATCAATAGGCCATTGTGAAGTGGGAGATATGAATAATACTTCAAGAACACTGAATGTTCAAGAAATTTGATATTTTATTCACTAAATGTTGTGTTAATGGAAACACAACTTTCACAGCATTAATATGTCCATATATTAAAAGTGTCAGTTTTATATTACATTTAACTCCCACATTTCTTTGCAATTTTTTGAAATTATCCAGGGTGAGACATTTAAGCAAAAGGTATTCTATTATCTTTCAAAGGTTTTACAGGGGCGCCTGGGTGGCTCAGTCGGTAAAGCATCTGACTTCGGCTCAGGTCATGATGTCACGGTTCATGGGTTCAAGCCCCATGTCGGGCTCTGTGCTTACAGCTAGCTCAGAGGCTGGAGCCTCTCTTCGGATTCTGTATCTCCCTCTCTCTCTGACCCTCCCCTGATCAGGCTGTCTCTCTCTCTCTCTCAGAAATAAATTTAAAAAACATTAAAAAAATTTAAAAATGGTTTTACATTAAATTAGCAGGAGGTGGGGCGCCTGGGTGGCTTAGTCGGTTAAGCGTCCGACTTTCGCTTAGGTCACGATCTCACGGTTCGTGGGTTCGAGCCCCGCGTCGGGCTCTGTGCTGACTGCCAGCTCAGAGCCTGGAGCCTGTTTCAGAGTCTGTGTCTCCCTCTCTCTCTGACCCTCCCCTGCTCACACTGTCTCTCTCTATCCTAGAAATAAAATAAAAATATTAAAAAAAAAATAAATTAGCAGGAGGTGAAGTATTGTCGATTGTGAGTATTTATAATTAGGATACTCAGCGAGAGATGATCTATAATAAATTCTCTTTCCTTTTCTTGCCCTTTCCTTGCTCCCTTTCTTCCTACCTTCTTTTCCTAGTTTCTTCCTCCCTTCCTCTACTTTCCCGTTCCTTTGTCCTTACTCTCCCTCCTCCTTCTCTCCCTCTTTCTCCTCCTTTTCTCTCCTTCTTTCTACCTCCCTCTCCCCCTCCCTCCATCCCTCCTTTCCTTCTTTCCTTTCTCCTTTTCTCCCCATTTCTTTATCATCTGGCTGTCTGTAATCACACTTGATCTACTCAAGCATGAGCTGAAATTGTGATTTAAAATGTAGGCGTTAAAAGTGAAATAAACTAGCACAAGAAAAAAAAATTCCTTATGTTATTGTGTAGCTGTACTGTTTCACCCCTAGACACAGACTTTCAGGTCTTATGAAAAATGTGAAAACTCATATTTACATCATTTATTGATAAATGGTCACAGTGTTGCTCAGTCTTCAAAAGAAAAAATGCACCATATTGTACACCTGTAGCTACTATTACACTGTATGTTAACTAACTGGAATTTGAATAAAAACTTTAAAAAAGTAAATCCATATTCTAAAAATATTTAAATGATATTTTAAATAATCTCAGAATAAATATTAAACCTGGCATTCATTATGAAGTATATCAATCCATCAGTAAGTTTCATGGTATAAATTTTTTTTTTAAAAAAGTATAACAAACTACATTGGTATAAGAACTATTTCTTGGGGAGTCTGGGTGGCTCACTCAGTTAAAGCATCCAACTCTTGATTTTAGCTCTAGTTTTGATCTAACAGTTGTGAGATCAAGCCCCACATTAGGCTCCACACTGAGCATGGAGACTGCTTGGGATTCTGTCTCTCCCTCTGGCCCTCCTCCACTCTTTTCTTTCTCACTCTCTCAAAAAAACCTATTTCTTTAATCGTTAATTATTATTATTTAGAGAACATGAGTGGAGAAGAAGGGCAGAGAGAGAGATGGAGAGAGAATCCCAAGCAGGCTCCATGCTCAGTGCAGAGCCCAATGTGGGAATTAATCCCACAACCCTTGGATCATGACCTGAGCCCAACAGGATTTTAATAACAAATAATACTCTAGGAGGAGACTCCAAGTGAAGAGGTTATTAAAAAGACTAGGCTGAATTGCTCTAAGAAGATGAAGGAGAAAAGGTGATAAAATAGAAGCATATTAAGTATAGAGTAAAATAGATATGCAGAAATTCAAGGTCAGTGGATAAAACCAGAGTGCCTGAAAGATGAAAGCAGAGAACTTCTCTCTTGGAATAAATTATCAAGAAACAGTTTTAGTGTTTCTGTCTGCTCTACTCCTAACTGGAAAACTAAATTGACATACCCATGCCTCTATTCCCCATTATTTATATAATAGAATGTTAGATATTAAAAGGGCTATAAAGATACTAAATTAGACTGGAATCTAACAGCTTCAATGTGAGGAAGGAAGGAAGGAAGGAAGGAAGGAGGAGGAGGAGAAGGAGAAGGAGAAGGAGAAAAGAAAGAAAGAAAGAAAGAAAGAAAGAAAGAAAGAAAGAAAGAAAGAAAGAAGAGAAAAGAAAATTATTTCTTTGACAAAGTGGGAAATTTCTGTATTCCTGTTTAAAATGTAAAGTATAGGGGCGCCTGGGTGGCTCAGTCGGTTAAGCGTCCGACTTCGGCTCAGGTCATGATCTCACGGTTCGTGAGTTCGAGCCCCACGTCGGGCTCTGTGCTGACAGCTCAGAGCCTGGAGCCTCTCTTCGAATTCTGTGTCTCCCTCTCTCTCTGACCCTCCCCTGCTAGCGCTGTCTCTCTCTGACTCTCAAGAATAAATAAAAAACATTAAAAAAATAAATAAAATGTAAAGTATATTATACACAACCACAAATTCTCCCATTGACCACCTTAACAAAAGATAGTTTCTTAAATTAAGCTTTTTAGGGTCGCCTGGGTGGCTCAGTCGGTTAAGCGTCTGATTTCAGCTCAGGTCATGATCTCGCGGTTCGTGGGTTCGAGCCCCGCGTCGGGCCCTGTGCTGACTGCCAGCTCAGAGCCTGGAGCCTGTTTCAGTCTGTGACTCCCTCTCTCTCTGACCCTCCCCTGCTCACGCTGTCTCTCTCTCTCTCTCTCTCCTAGAAATAAATAAAAATATTAAAAAATAAATGAATAAATAAAGCTTTTTAGTTTTAATTCTAATATAGTTAACATGAAGTGCTATATTAGTTCCAGGTATTCAATATAGTGATTTAACAAGTCTATACATTACTCAGTGCTCCTGATAAGTATATGCTTAATCCTCACCATTTCACCCCACCCACACCCTGCCACATTCCCCCTGGTAACCATCAATTTGTTCGCTGGAGTTGAGTCTATTTTTTGGTTTGTTTCTTTTTTCCTCTTTTTTCACTTTTTGTTCCTTAAATTTCACATATGAGTGAAATCAAATGGTATTATTCTCTGACTGACTTATTTTGCTTTGCATCATACTCTCTAGCTCCATCTATGTTGTTGCAAATGGTATGACTGTATTTTTTAAGGTTGAATAATATTCCATTATATATATACATCTTCTTTATCCATTCATCTATCAATGGATGTGTGGGCTGCTTCCATAATTTGACTATGGCAAATAATACTTCAATAAACATAGGGGTGCATATAATCCTTTTGAATTTGTATTTTCTTGTTTTTGGATAAATACCCAGTAGTGTGGTTACTAAATTGTATGCAAATTATATTTTGATTTTTTGAAGAGCCTCCATATTATTTTCCACAGTAGCTGCACTAATTTTCATTTCCACCTAAAGTGTATAAGCGTTCTTTTTCCTCCACATCCTCACCAACATTTGTTTCTTGTCTTTTTAATTTTAGCTATTCAGATAGGTGTGACATGATATCTCCTTGAAGTTTTGATTTGCATTTATTTAATGCTAAGGGATGTTAAGCATCTTTCCATGTGTCTGTTGGCCATTGTATGTCTTCTCTGGAGAGATGTCTGTTGATGTGTTTTCCCCATTTTTTAACTGTATTCTTTGTTTTTTTGTGTGTGTTGAGTTGATTCAGTTCTCTATATATATTTTAGATACTAACCCTTTATTGGATATGACATTTGTAAACATCATCTCACATTCAGTAGGTTGTCTTTTAGTTTTGTTGACTGCTTCCTTTGCTTTTTATTTTGAGGTAGTCCAAATAGTTTATTTTTGTTTTTATTTCCTCAGGAGATAAATTTAAAAAAATGTCGTTTATGGATGATGTCAAAGAAATTACCAACTGTGATCTTCTAGGATTTTTATGGTTTCTGGTCTCACACTTGAGTTCTTAATCCATTTTGAGTTTATTTTCGTTTATGGTATAAGAAAGAGGTCTAGTTTCATTCTTTTACACATAGTTGTCTAGTTTTCCCAACACAATTTATTGAAGAGATTCTTTTTCCATTGCATATTCTTCCCTCTTTTGTTGAAGATTATTAGACACCATAATTTGGTTTTTTCCCCCTGGGCTTTCTATACTGTTTCATTAATCTATGTGTCTATATTTGTGCCAGTATCATACTGTTTTGCTTACTAGAGCTTTGTAGTATAATTTGAAATATGAAATTGTGATAGCTGTATCTTTGATTTTTCTTTTAGAGATTGTTTTGGCTATTCAGGGTCTTTTGTGCTTCTACACAAATTTTAGGATCATTCCAGTTCTGTGAAGAACTATGTATTTTGATAGAGATTGCATTAAATCTATTAATCACTTTGGGTAGCATGGGCATTTTAACAATATTTTTTCTTCAAATCCATGAGCATGGAATATCTTTCCATATTTTTGTGTCATCTTCAATTCATTTCATCAATGTTTTATAGTGTTCAGAGGATAGGGCTTTCATTCCTTGGTTAAGTTTATTCCTAGGTATTTTATAATTTTTAGTGCAGTTATAAATGAGATTGCATTCTTAATTTCTCTTTCTGTTGGTTCATAATTGGTTTATAGAAATTCAATGGATTTCTATTGATTTTGTGTCCTGCTACCTTACTGAATTCATTTTATTGGTTCTAGTAGTTTTTTGGGAGTCTTTACATGGAGTCTATATTTAATATCGTGTCATCTTCAAATAGTGAAAGTTTTACTTCTTTGTTATCAATTTGGATGCCTCTTATTTCTTTTTGTTTTCTGTTTTCTGTGGCTAATGTTTCTAGTACTTTGTTGAATAAAAGTTTGTGAAAGCAGACATTCTTGTCTTGTTCCTGATCTTAGTGGCAAAGGTTTCAGGTTTTCACCAGTGCATATGATATTAGCTGTGGGTTCTTCATATAAGGGTTTTACTATGTTGGAGCAATTTTCCTGTAAACCTACTTTGTTAAGGGTTTTCATTACAAATAGATGTTGTACTTTGTCACATGTTTCTTCAGTACCTATTAAAATGATCATATGGTTTTAATCCCTTCTTTTATTGATGAGATGTATCATGTTGATTGATTTGCAAATATTGAACCACATTTGCATCCCAGGAATAAATCCCACTTGACCGTGAATGATCTCTTTAATTGTATTGTTGGATTCAGTTTGCTAATCTTTTTGAGGAATTTTACATCTATGTACATCAGAGTTATTGGCTTGTAGTTGTGTGTGTGTGTATGTGTGTGTGTGTCTGTCTGTCTACCTATATTAGGTTTTGGTATCAGGGTAATACTAGCCTTATAGATGAATTTTGAAATTTTCTTTCTTTCTTTCTTTCCTTTCTTTCTTTCTTTCTTTCTTTCTTTCTTTCTTTCTTTCTTCCTTCCTTCCTTCCTTCCTTCCTTCCTTCCTTCCTTCCTTCCTTCCTTCCTTCCTTCCTCTTCTTCTTCTTGGAATAGCTTGAAAGGAATAGGTATTAACTTTTCTTTAAATGTTTGGTGGAATTCACCTGTGAAGCCATCTGGTCCTGGAGTTTTGTTTATTGTGAGATTCTTGATTACTGATTCAATTTATCTACTGGTAATTGGTCTGTTCAAATTTTCTATTTCTTCTTAATTCAGTTTTGGGAGGTTATATGTTTCTAGGAATTTATCTATTACTTCTTGGTAGTCCAATTTGTTGGCATATAATTTTTCAATATATTCTCTTATAGTCCTTTCTATTGCAGTGACATCATTTTTAATTACTCCTCATTCATTTCTGTTATGTTTGTTCTCTCTCTCTCTTTCCCATCCTTGCTCCCTCTCTCTTTTTATTTTGATGAGTTTGGCTAAAGATTTATTGATTTTGTTGATGTTTTCAAAGAATCAGCCCTTGTTTTCATTGAGTAGTTCTGGTTTTGTTTATTTTTGTTTTGTTTGTTTTGTGTTTTTTTCGATTTTGTTTGTTTTAGTTTCTAATTTATTTCTTTCCATTCCAATCTTTATTATTTCCTTCCTTCTACTCGTTTTGGGTTTTATTTTTCCTTCTTTTTCTAGCTCTTTTAGGTGTAATATTAGATTGTTTAATTAAGATTTTTCTTGGTTTTTGAAGTAGGTCTGTAGTGCTATAAACTCCCCTCTTAAAACAGCTTTTGCTGCACCCAAATATTTTGGACTGTTGTGTTTTAATTTTAATTTTAATTTCATTCTATGTGTATTTTTTCATTTCCTCTTTGATTTCTTGGTTGACCCATTCATTGTTTAGCATGTTATTTAACCTCCATATATCTATCCTATTTCCAGATTTTTTCTTCTGGTTGATTTCTAGTTTCATAGCACTATACTTCATAAAAGATGCACGGTATAACTTTGATCCTTTAAAATTTAGTCATATTTATTTTATGGCCTAATATGTGGCTGTTCTTAAGAATCTTCTATGTAGACTTGAAAAAAATGCATATTATGCTTTTTAGTATGGAAAATTTGAACATATCTTAAATCCATCTGGTTCAATGTGTCATTCAAAGACACTTTTTCTTTGTTGATTTTCTGTTTGGATGACCTATCCATTGATGTGAGTTGGGACTTAAATTCCCATCCTATTATTGCATTGCTATTGATTATTCCTTTATGTTTATTATTAAGTGCTTTAAGTATTTGGGTGTTTCCATGTTGCTGCATAAATATTTACAACTATTCTATCTTCTTGTTGGATTTTTCCCATATTATTATATAGTGTCCTTTATCTCATGCTACCATCTTTGTTTTAAAGTCTATTTTGTGCCTTTTAAGTATTGCTACATTGGCTTTCTTTTCATATCCATTTCTATGGTAAACATTCTGTATTCCTTCACTTTCAATATGTATGCTTCTTTAGGCCTGAAATGAGTCTTTTGTAGGCAGCATGTAGATGAGTCTTGTTTTTTAATCAATTCCATCACCTTCTGCCTTTTGATTGGACATTTAGTTTATTTATATTCATAGTAATTGTTGATAAGTGTGCATTTATTGCCTTTTTACAATCTGGTTAATGTGATTTTTGCAGTTTTTCTGTTTCTTCTCTAGCTTTCTTCTCTCATGTTTAGTTGACTTTGTTTAGTGATATAATTGGACCTATTATTTTTGCATATCTATTACTGATTTATGGTTACCATTCTGTTTGTATATAACACCTTTTGCATATAGCAGTCTATATTAAGTTGATGGTTGCTTGAGTTTGAATCTATATTTTACTCCTCTCATACCTAAGTTTTAGGTATGCTTTGTATCTTTTATTTTATGGGTTTCTTGACTGATTTTTATAGATATACTAATTTTTACTGCTTTTTTGCTTCCTACTTCCCTTACTCTTGCTTTGTCTTTCCTTTCCACTCAGAGTCCTCCAAAAAAGGAGGTTTTCATAGTAATTATCATTTTATACCACTTTCTATTTGTGTGATTTTAAGGAAAACAATTAATCCTGTAGTATGATATCATTGAACCCTTTGGAGCTACATCTAGACACGATGAAAGGGGCTGAACACCAACCAAAGATCTTATACTTGAGGCTAAATACAATAATTAACTTTGGATTCTCTATTTGAGGAGGAATTGAGACATATTTTATGTGAGCATGAATACTTTACAAAATGTATTTATAAAACAGGTTCTTGGATAGCCAAAGAGCTTGAAATATTAAATTTAAATAGTTGTTCATCCATCTATATTCCCGTATTATTTCCCGTATATTTCCCGTATATTTCCCGTATATATCCCGTATATTTCCACTTCCCTAGTAAAAACGGAACCCATTTTCCCCAAATATCCAACCCTCTCTGTGAAGCTCACAAAAGTCAGTAGAGACTTAATAGGCTATATTTAGCCTAAATCAGTCACAATATGTATCTTCCCACTTTTCAGTGATTTGTTGGAATATAGACATGGGATTTATTCAGAGTGAAAATTGAGATATCTGCTGAGGGTTTCTGAGAAAGTTCTTTCTTGCTCTTCAGCAAAGAACCTAGGAATAGGAGTAAGCCTCTAACATTGATTGCTACTGGCAGTGACCTTATAACCCTGAGGGCAACCAGTCTTAGCATGAAGCCAACCCTGAGGACAAGAGTCAAAAGGCAGATAAAATTAATGACTCTGGTGACCTCATTAAGTCACGTATTCAGTAAGTTTAGAAATCTGCTGTAACTTCCAGTACTATGAGACAATAAATGTTCTCATTATTTTAGCAAGTTTATGCAAGACTTCCATTAATTAAACCCCAAATACCTGAAATAATGTAATCACGTTCCCCATTTATTCCCTTCAGGAAACCTAGAGGGTGCTTGTAAAAAGATTCTATATAGAACAATTTTCCAGTAGTATCCACAGTTGTCCCACACATCAAGCTCTCTGTGGTCCATTCTTCCAGAAAACCAAGTGGTTTTACTTTATTCTGTTCTCTTTGCTGATGACCCACAACAAACAGGACTGTATGTACATGTCTGAACCCATTTCTAAACTATTCAAATACTTAGCCATGTGACTTTAGGTTTCCTTGAAGAGCAAAACATTAGACTGGGAATTTATTTCTTTGACTGGACAGCTTATAAGATAACATTCTAATTTATTTTAGTTTTGTCAATAGGAAGGGCAATGTATTCAGTAGAAAAGAACCAAAACAATATAACATTTTCACTTGGTTGATAAAAGTAATGTTGTTAAATATTTCCTCTAAAACATGTGTAATGAATTACTGGAATTCAATCCTATGTGTAAACTTTATCTTTCCCTAATTTTTTCACTTGAGTTATAATTGTCTTTTGCTATTGTAAGCAATGCCTCTGTGACTATTTTACACAAAATAAGTATTATTTAATATAAATATTCAAGTGCCTATTTTGAGCAAAATGCTTCTTATGTAGTTCAGGATTAGTATTGGGTATTCATTAAGGAATTTGTCTTCTGTCCTCATGAAGCCTACACAATTGTTGAGAAGAGAAACATGAAATGAAATCTCACAATGACATTTTTTTTATTAAAGAAACCCACAATATTTCATAATAGAACAAAAGCTAGGGAGCAAATGTATTTTGCACAAGAAGAAAAAACTATTTCTGATGAACTAATGCTTACACTGAAGTTTGGCTGTGTTGTAGAGGAGACTGGGCCTTTGAGAGAAAAGATAGATCTTACATGAATGTCTAAATGTGGAAAAGAGCTTTCTGTAGTAGTGAAACTGAAAGAAAGGTACTGTACTTAGAAGAAAGCAAGAAAACAGTGAAGAATTAAGGAGGAACTGGATTGTGCAAAATTTGAGTTGTATCATGGATGCAATGGCGTGTCAGTTAGAGATTGGATAGGAATATAATAATGTCTCAATGTCATTTGTAATAAATTCATAAATAATAGACTGGTTAGAATATGTAGAAGGAAAATATATCCAGCAGGACATCCTGATTTCTTTTTTTTTTTTTTTAATTTTTTTAGTTGTTTTTTAAATTTATTTCTGGAAGAGAAAGAGACAGTGTGAGCAGGGGAGGGTCATAGAGAGAGGGAGACACAGAATGCGAAACAGGCTCCAGGGTCTGAGCTAGCTGTCAGCACAGAGCCCAATATGGGGCTTGAACCCACCAACCGTGAGATCATGACCTGAGCCAAAGTCGGACGCTTAACTGACTGAGCCACCCAGGCGCCCCAGGACATCCTGATTTCGGATGTATATAATTGGAAAGGAAAGATGACGGGATAGTTTTAATAAATAAATCAAGTGTTTAACTTAGGGAAAAAAATGAAATGAGGTAAAATAATTAGAGACTGAAACAAATAACCTTATGTAGTGATACAGTTACTGTCCAGATTACTAGAAAATTGTAAACTAAAATAAATAAAATTAACTAATAATAATTGAATTTTCTATGTATTCCTTTATAATAGAGGTCATCAAACATTTTCTGTAAAGGGTCAGACAGAAAATATTTTAGGCTTTGGGGCCATGTGGTCTCTATCAAAACTGGCAGAAATCTTCTATTGTAGAATGAAAATAGGCATAATTTATAGGTAAATGTATGAGGTAAAACTCTATAGGTTAATTAAACTTTTATTATAAAGTATTTTCTATTTATTTCAATACATTTGAAAACATAATAGATAATTTCCTTGAAAAATAATAGTCTTGTTTTACAGTTAGGAAACTTGAATAAATCAGTCATCATAGTAGGGAAATAAAATACCTACTATCAAAAATCACAGTGCCAAATTCATTTATGAAATCACATCACCAAGATACTAAAGCCAGACAAAGATATCACAAGAAAAAAATGCCCATAGGCCAATATACCTGATGAATATAGATTTATAAAACATTCTCAATAAAATACCAGTAAATTGAATTCAACAGCACACTAAAAGTATCCTACATTATGACCAAATGGGATTTATCCTTGGGTGAAAAGATGGTTCAATATAAACAAACCAATCAATGATCAGTCAATGTGATACATTGATATATGATCCAGAACAAAGAAAATATCTCAATAGCTGGAGAAAAATATTTGCATATTTTCCAATATTCATTCATCATAACTCTCAACAAAGTAAGTATAAAAGAAACTTGCCTCAACACAATAAAGGTTATATATGAGAAGCCCACAGCTAATATAACCAATGGAGGAAAACAGAAGCTTTTACTTTAAGATCTGGTACTGGGCAAGGATATCTATTCTTTTTTTTTTTTTTTTTTTTTTNAGAGGGAGTCACAGACTCTGAAACAGGCTCCAGGCTCTGAGCTGGCGGCACAGAGCCCGACGCGGGGCTCGAACCCACGAACCGTGAGATCATGACCTAAGCGAAAGTCGGACGCTCAACCGACTAAGCCACCCAGGCGCCCCAAGGATACCTATTCTTGACAATATTATTCAACATAGTACTGAGAGTTCTAGCCAGAGAAATCAAATAAGAAAAAGAAAGAAAAGGCACTTAAATAAGAAAGGAAAAAATAAATCATGCCATCTGTTTTCAGATGATTATATCTGCTTTCAAATGATATAATCACACATATAGGAAAAATTTTTTAAAAAGTACTAATGAATGAATTCAGTAAAGTTCAGGTACAAAATCAACATACAGAAGTTTATTTCCTATAGTTAATAAGATTGTATTGCATTATTAAGAGAATACATCTTAAAGTTCTCATCACAAGAAAATAATTGTAAATATGTATGGTGATGGAAGTTAACTACACTTTACAGTGATCATTTTAATGTATACATACAGATATATATCAAATTGTTTCCTTGCATATTAGAAACTAATATAATGATATATGTAAATTACACCTCAATTTAAATAAAAGAAAAATACAAATTGGACACATTTTTTTCACAAAAACTGAAAAAGAAATCAAGAAAGCAGTCCCACTGACAATAACAACAAAAATAAAATACTAAGGAATAAACGTAACTAAAGAAGTGAGGACTTGTACATTAAAAATTACCAAATATTGACAAAAGAAATTAGATACAGACAAATGGAAAGGCTTTCAGTTTTCATGGATTAGAAGAATTAATAAAGTGGTCACTACCCAAAGTGATCTACAGATTCCATGCAATCCCTATCAAAATTTTAATGGCATTCTTCAAAGAAATAGAAAAAAAATCCAAAATTCATATGGATCCATAAAGGACTTTGAATAGCCAAATTAGTCTTGAGTAAGAAGAACAAAGCTGGAGGGGTCACACTTCTTGATTTCAAACTCTATTAGAAAGCTACAGTAATCGAAATGAGTATAGTATCACCCTAAAAACAGACATATAGACCAAAGTCAGAAATGTATTAACAATGCTAAGGTAAACTGCTTTTAACAAAAGTCCCAAGAACATACAGTGGGGAGAGGAAATTTCTTCCATAAATAGTGTTGATAAAACTGAATAACAACATGCAGAAGAATGAAATTGGACACTTAGCTTATACCATCGACAAAAATCAACTCAAAATGGATTAAAGTCTTAAATGTAGATCTGAATGTATATCATTACTTTCATAAAACATAAGGAAAAAGTTTCCTGACATCAGTCCTGGTAATGAATTTTTGAATATGACATCGAAAGTGCAGGCAACAAAAACAAAGTCAAGTGGGACTTCATCCAACTGAACAGCATCTGCACAGCAAATAATCAACAAAGTGAGACAGCAACATAAGTATGGAAAAAAATATTTGCAAACCATGTATCTAGTAAGAGGTTAATACCCCAAATAGGTAAGGCACTCATGCAACTCAACAGCAAAGTAGTAATAATAAGAATTCAATTTAAAAATGGATGAAGACCCTCAACACAAATTTCTCAAAGAAGACATCAATGTGACCAAAAGCTGTTCAACATCACTAGTCTTCAAGAAATTCAAATTAAAGCCACAATGAGGAGTGCCTGGGTGGCTTAGTGAGTCGAGCATCAGACACTTGATTTTGGTTCATGATCTCATAGTTAGTGGGCTCTGCTGTCAGTGTGAAACCGGCTTGGGTTTCTCTTTCTCTCTCTCCCTGCCTCACTCTTCCCCATTCTCTTTCTCTCAAAATATATAAGTAAACTTAAAAACAACAACAACAAAAACCACAATGAGACATCACTTCATACCTGTTAGAATGATTATTATTAAAAAAAAGTCAAAAGATAAAAAATGTTGACAGGCTATGGAGAAGAGGGAGCCCTTTACACTAATGGTAGGAATGAACATTTATGTAGCTATTGTGGAAAAGAGTGTGAGGGTTCCTCAAAAAATTAAAAACAGAAATATCTTATGATTCAGCAATCCCACTTTTGAATATATATCCAAAAAAATGAAATCAGTACCTTAAAGCGATATCTTCACTCTTCTGTTCATTGCATTATTAATCATAATAGCCAAGATATGGAAGCAGCCTAAATGTCCATCAACAGATGAATGAGTAAATAAAATGTGGTTTTATAATGTGAGTATATAAATGGAATATTATTCAGCTTTAAAGAAAGAAGGGAATTCTGCCATTTGTGACAGCATGGATGGACCTGGAAGACCTTATGCTAAGTAAAATAAACCAGACACAGAAGGACACAGAAAGATGATCTCACTTATGTATGGAATCTAAAATAGCCAAACGCATAGATGCAGAGGGTAGAATGGTGGTTTCTGGGGGTGAATCTGGATAAGGAAGCAGGGAGCTGTACATAATTTCAGTTATGCAAGATGAATAATTTTCAGAGATCTAACGTTGAGCAGAGTGACTATAGTTAACAGTACTTACTGGATACTTGACATTTGTTGCCAGAATAAATCTTAAGTGTTTAAGTGTTCTTGCCGTGTGCACTCACACACACACACACACACACACACACACACACACACACACACAAGCAAATGGTAACTGTGTGAGGTGGTAGATCTGTTAGCTTGATCATGGTGATTATTCCGTAATGTTTAAAATATCAAATCATCAAGTTATCTGCCTTTAAATATATATAAATTTTATTTGTCAATTATTCTTCAATTAAATGAGCTGGGAAAAACAAAGCCGAACACACACACACACACACACACACACAGAGAAAAAGGTGTTTATATAGTTAATTTTCCTATAAACTTTAAAGTAATTTTAATGATATTTAACTCACCCCAACATGGAATAAGACATAAAACATTTTGATTGATTTTGCAAAATAAAAATAGAGCAGACTGAAAATATTATGGTTAAAACCTAGTCCTATGTGATATATAATTGATATATCTGTATATACTATACTATACGATAATGTAACAATGTATTGAGGGCATAGTATGTTATAGCAATGCAGAATTTATCGCAAGATTGAAAAGTTAGCTCAATAACAGGAATACTATCAATATATCTCATTATATCCATAAAATAATATATCAAACCTATTTCTAATGTGCAGATAAATTTCTTGGTAGCATTTAACAATTGTGATAAAATGTCTGAGCAAAATGATAATTGTAATCAAAATCATTTATCAAATTTTAAAGCAAGCAACACTTTAGGTAACGGAACTTTAAAGTCTTCACCAAGGAAAATTGAGATTAAAGACAGAGAAGAATGTCATCCACATTATAATGTTACAATTAATAAGGTAAATAGTTTTTATAAATATAAAAACTGAAGAGATAAATATATATATTTTTGAAGACATGATTTTTATACCTAAAGAAACTAAGAGACTCAAATAAATTCTTAGAAAATGTCATAATGGATCTAGAGAAATTGAACAGATGCAAAAAATAATTTATTACTTGGTCTTTCCTATTAGAAGTAGTAATAGAACTTTTAAAAATCCATTAACACAGCAGAAAAGCTGTAAGATATTTTGGAATAAACTTAGAAGTAAAGTGCCTGACTTTTACAAATAAACCAATACAGTTTTATTGAAGGATATAAAACAAGACCAAAGCAAAAAAAAAGGAACATACCGTGTTTATAAGAATGTTAATATCTCCATAATTATATTAAAAACTCAACATGATTCCAATTTGAAATCATTTTTTAGAGTTATGCTATAACCTTAAGCCAATGCAAAACTTTTTCTTTGCTTGTTTTGTTTTTTGTTTGTAAACTGGGAGCTGTTTATTATGTGTGATGAGAAGTTTATGTACAGAAGATGCAGGAGGATAGGGGGTTACTCTCCAGTGCCAGCATGTGTGGTGAGGGGGCTGGAAAGTGAGCCTGACTGAGGGTCAGGAAAAGTCCTTTGAAAATTGACTCAACTTTTACAGTGTGCCTCATGGGAACTAGCCTCTGGGACACATGGGTAAAACAGCAGACAAGATCGACTATAAAAGCCAAGAACTTTACCTGCAGTGGAATCTGACCAGATCTGGTAAGGATAAGGACACAGCCACTGTGACCTATCTTCAAGCCCTGCTTTCACTGTGATCTTGTGTAGGGACCCCAGTTCCTTGTCTGAGACCAGGAATGTTGGCAGTGGGTCATATTGCCTAATTGGCCACAAAATTATTTTAAAAGAATGGTTAGCTGGAAATTTTTTAGATTTTAACATGTAATATAGCTTAAAATAGCTAAGAGACCTCAGAAATCTATAGAAAGAGGAAATATCCAGTCATAAGGAGGATAAATGAAAGACATATTCAGAAAAATGGAAACTGAGAGACTTTCTTGCCAATGGATCTGTATTAAAAGAAATACTAAAGGGTGTTTTTCAAGCTGAAGAGAGACACCACCCACTGGAACTCCCATGTAAAGGAAGAAATGAGAAAAACAGAAGTTGTAATTATTTAAAGAAACAAAAAAAAAAATCCAGCATTCTTTTTTGCTCTTAATTTAGATGAAAACAAGTGTTTGTATTAAGCCAAAGCAATTCAAAACAATTACAATGTACTGTATGGTACAACTGTCCCCAGGCAATAAATGAATAATAAATAATAAGAGTAGAAATCAATGAAATAAAAATATTCAATATAAATATAATTAACAATCTTTTTCTGCATGTGAAACAGAATAAAATTGGTAGAATTTATCATGAGAAAAACAGAGGGAGAGAAAAAATGTGACTGCATGCATGTGAGAACACCATCATTAGGGAGTAAAAAGATTTATTACTACAATCCTGCAGATTGTTAGAAGGAAGCCCAGACTGGGCTGATGCACCAGAATACAGAGGAGTGTAGTTTGAGAAAAATCAAGCAGTGAGATTTCCAGTAAGATATATGCAGGACACACACGATGCTTCGATTGGCAATGCAAGGTTTTCTGGGGTCCCAAACTTTTAGGAGAAGAAAAAGAGCAATGCCAGATTGTAGTTAATTAATTAAATTAGCTGTAATGTTTGGATGATGGTTTGAAAAAATTTTATATGCAGATAGCTTATTCAAGAAGTTTGGCTGTGGAGTAGAAGACAAGAGTGTAGTCTAGCAGGAAAGGGACATATACAGTCAATATAAATTGTTTCCTTTTTTTTTTATCTTTTTAAATTGAAAAGTTGAATATATTTACACATCTGCAAAGAAATTGGCCCACAGGACAATAGAACGTTATTTCCCAACTCTAAAACAATACATGGAGATAAATAAAATGACATCAGTTGTTTTTATCATCTGAAAAACCTTGCGCTAAGAACCAATAATCTTGGTTAAATGTAAAATATAATGTTATTTTGTTTGTGTTCACCTTCCTTTCAATAATAAGAGCTCTATTAAGGATTTATAATTGTGGCTTATTGAATATAACATTCACAATGAAACTGACAGCCAATTAGTCAAGGATTTGTTGAATTAAGTAAAACTGCAATTTACATGTTATAAACAAAACAAAAGGGGAAAAAACAGCATTAGTTACTAGATAAAAAGATTAGAAAATCTTGTAGGCAGCTGACCTTTGTTTCAGATGAATGCATTTCTGTACATACAGATACATTTAAGAGTAGTAAATGTATCTTGAATTCAATAGATAAAATGGCCAAAAGTCTATAATTATGTTGTTCATTGTGTTAGGCAATTATTGTCAGTTTAAATGCTTCACCACTGTATCATGCCTTAGGCAAATACTCTCCGTGTTCATGAATATTGGAGAGAGCAAGTCATAAATCTGTAAACTGAACATAAGCATCTTTCAAGCTTATGTTTCATAAGCTTTATATTTCAAGTCTGGCCTCTTGCAGTGTTTGCAAAGCTTAACATATATTTTAATCTGTGTTCTGCTGTTTTTATTTGCTGCCTTCCATCTTTCTGTCCATCTTCTTGCCTCCTGTCTGTCCATCGATCCATCATTTTTTTCAATTAAGGGCAAGCTAGATGACAGACTTGACAGGCACTCACTGTCCAAAGCCACAGATTCTAAGTAGAAGTAATTACTGTGTATGAAGCTGAAGCAGTGCACTGATGCTGCCACCACAGGTCCCCATGACAGTAGCCACTTGTTTGAGTAATAGGCATGGGGACGGAGTGAAGAGTGAGGAATACTGAACACCATCTCAGAAATGATCTTTTAAGATTAATCCCTTTTTCCTTTGACCAACTGAAAGTAAAATTTATGTTTCTCCAAATTTATAATTGAGGACACCATTTCATAATGCATACTGGTATGCTCTGAACAATTCAGCCCTGGAGGGAAAGATTTTTGGAAAAATGCTACAGGCTTTATGTGCAGAAATATCCTTGATTTTCTCTTGTTATAGGACTTGTCATTAGAAATAAAGAAACAGTACCTTGCGGCTGAGCTATAATAATGATATCTATTTATTTAGCCATGAGTACAGGGTGAATTGTATATAAAATGTCAGACAGAGACACATACATACACATAATTTATATGTATCACCACATATGGTTTATATATATTTAGTAGATATTTTTAGATATATTTAGAAGATGTTTTTGGTTTGTAACCCTGTAATAAAAGATTTCTCAGGCTTTAAACCAATGTATTAATCCTTGGTTCTTTTAAATGAAAAGAGTGAGTTAGGGGTACTGTTAGAAATGCAAAATTTGTGAGGTTCCAAAGAAAAATACACCCAAATTGTATTTAATAAAATAGTGTTATCAGAGTCGACTGTAAGCTGTCATTTTATTATAGTGTGATATGAGATGTAATTTTTGTAAAGAAGCAGGAGACACAACTTTCTACAAATGATATAAAAGCTGTCCCAATGCCAATATTGTTGTCTTTAATACAATTCATCCAATTAAGGGGGCCTGAATTTGCCTTGGGGAAGTAACTGGTTCTGTGTTTGCGGTAGAAAATTCACAAGATAAATCTGGTGCATACTACACACCAGAAAAAAAAAATTGCTATTCAAAACTAACAGAATCCTGTCAAGAGGATCCAAGAGCGGCCTTTAACAGAATCTTAAAGGCCAATATAAGATAGATTGATTTTTTTTTAAAAAGTGACTATACAATTGATTAAACCTCTTTATATAGAAAATGAGTTCAGGGACGCCTGGGTGGCTCAGTTGGTTAAGCATCTGACTTTGGCTCAGGTCATGATCTCACGGTTCATGGGTTCGAGCCCTGTGACGGGCTCTCTGCTGACAGCTAGCTCAGAGCCTGGAGCCTGTTTCAGATTCTGTTTCTTCCTCTCTCTCTGACCCTCCCCTGCTCATGCTGTCTCTCTCTCTCTCTGAACCTCCCTTGCTCACACTGTCTCTCAATCTCTCAGAAATAAATAAAACATTAATTTTTTTTTAAAAAATGAGTTCATACAGGTATTCATGAAAAGAAAAAAAAGTGGCATATCAAAATGATAAAAATCATTAGCATTTACTAAAGCATCAACTCATTACTCTGAAAATAGATTAATGGTAAAGAAATACACATTTTGCTATCTTTCTGGTAGGAGCTGCCTTTGAGGATCATCACATAGCTTTGAAAGTCACTGTTCTTAAAAAGAAATCTAGCTCATAAATGCAGAAAAAAATGATCAAATTTAAATAACTATTTTTGCAATTTATATTGAAATACATGACTTACGCAACAATCATGATGGCTGATACCATTGTGTTAAGGTAGTATGTTAATGGGAAGTATTATAATAAAGGAGTAATGTTTCTACTGGAAAGCATTATCATCTTAGCATCAGAGGGAGGTTACTATGAAGGAAATAGCCTTAGCTTCAAGTTTCCTTATTTGCATTTGCCACTTCCAAGCCCTATGAGAGACCAGAGCAATGTGTGAAGTTTGAAGTAGCTAGTTAGGTGTTTTTTTTTTTTTTAAATTGGTGTGTGTGTGTGTGTGTGTGTGTGTGTGATTTCTTTATTTCTAATTAAATATACTAGTAACTTTTTTGGTAATTTTTAATTTTTTAATGTGTTTGTTTGTTAAAAGGAGACTTCCATTTGTAAGAACTTCAGGCTTCACATAATTTGGACTCATTCCTGATTAGAATCACTAGATTTGAGACAAACAATATGTTTTCCCATGTTACTCAATGCAACCACCCAAAACTACTCCAAAATTCTTGCCAACAGTTTGTTTTTTTTTTTTTCTTCAAAAATTTTTTTTAATGTTTTTATTTATTTCTAGGAGAGAGAGAGACAGCGTGAGCAGGGGAGGGTCAGAGAGAGAGGGAGATACAGACTCTGAAACAGGCTCCAGGCTCTGAGCTGGCAGTCAGCAAAGAGCCCGATGCGGGGCTCGAACCCACGAACCGCGAGATCATGACCTAAGCGAAAGTCGGATGCTTAACCGACTAAGCCACCCAGGCGCCCCTCTTGCCAACAGTTTGAAACTTAATGTATTCAAACCTTTATATCTAACTAATGTTCAGAAACATTCAGAAAATATGGAGAACAAAGGAAAAAGTTAAAGTATCCCATAAGGAAGCAATCCATAAAATTCAAAATGTGGAGTATACTATAAAATAATTGACTACATTAAAAAATATTAGTGAAATAGAAAAACAAAAAATTAGAATGGAGGATTGCATGTTTTTTTTTATCCTGAAGTAACCAAAACTATTTTTGTAGGGAATAGTGTAAATTGATTAGGGATTGAATATTATATAATATTAATAAACCATTAAATGTATAACATGATCATATGATTGTATTTATGTAAGAAATTTTTTTATTAATTTTGAAATTCATATTCATTTTAAAATTTTTTGGTTTAAAGAGCAAATATTTGGGGATAGCTTTGGAACATGTGGAAAAACATGTGTTTTATTAAATCTGGTTGATGAATTCCTAAGAGTAATTGACCAGGGAGAATATAGAAGTAGCCCATGAGCACATGAGAAGATGTTAAAGATCACTAGTCTTGGGGGCAATTTGGATCAAGACTATGATGGCATGCCACGTCTTGCCTGCATGGCTGTTATCAAACAACATGAAACCAAACAAAATAAACAGAATGAAGCAAAGCAAAACAAAATACCAGGTGTAGGTAATGATACGGAGAGGTTGGAATCTTGTGCATTACTGATGGGAACACAACATCTCGCAATGGCTCTGAAGCAAATTATGTGTATTCCTCAGAAATTGCACATTTCATTGCCTTGTGACACAGCATTTCCACTTCTGGGTATTTACCTATAAGAGGTGGAGTGAGGACTTGAAAAGATGCTGGTACGGCCATGCTCATAACAGTATTTTCACAGCATCAGGGAGTAGAGGCAACCCAGGCATGCATCCAAGATTAAGAAGATAAACAGAATGCAGTCTGCACATACCATAGTCTATTGTTCAGACCTGGAAGAGAAGGAAAGCCTGGCACATGCTATAGCCTGGATGCACCTGGCAGATGTTATGCTAGATGAAGTAGTCCAGTCACAGAAGGATAAACACTGTATGATTCCACTCGTGTGGAAGTGCCTAGGCTGGTTAGTTTCATAGACAGATAAACAGACGGTGAAAGAGTAGTTACTAGGGGCTGCAGGGAGGGAGAAATGAGAAGGTGGTATTAAATGGGAACAGAATTTCAGTTGAGGAGGATGGAGAGGTTCTGGAGAAGGCCAGTGGGGATGGTTTCACTGCAGTGTGGGCGGGTTTGATGCCACAAAGCTGTCCACTTGGAAATGGTGAGAATGGTGGATTTTCCATTGTGCATATTTTGTCACAACAGAAAAAAAAAAGAAAATAATCTAATAAAATAAATTCTAAAATTAGAAACACACCACGTGTATATAAAAATACTGTGTTTACAAAACCACATTAGCTTCATATTTATGGGTTCATATTTATCATTTCATAGGAACTTTTGGTGGTAAATATGGGTTGCTGCTTTTCACACTCATTAATCAATAACATAGGCTCCTTTGGAGACCTCTCTGAATTTTCACATGTCAAATATCACATCAGAAATAAGCACCCACCACTATAAGAAAAACATTTTTTTAAAAAAATTTATATCATCTGTTGTATATGCACTTATATCAACAGCAAACTTTTTTTAATGCAAAAATAAGTATTTTAGACTTTGCAGGCCATACGACTTTGTTGCAACTATATAAATCTCTGTTGTAGTAGGAAAGCAACCATAAACAACACATCAATGAATAGGCTAGCTGATTCCAATAAAACTTGATTTATAGAAATGGTCACTGGCCAGCCCTAGACAATTTGCTGGCCATAATCTTTACCATGTGGTATATTTGATTTTTAAGAGTTTCAGTTTTGCTTTTGGCACTCAGCTGAAGCTAATAGCTAGACTAAATTTAACTTAGGTAGGCCTATGAAGTGCACTGGGGCAGACTCCTCAATCACTGCAGCAGTCAGGATTGGTGTTGGAAATCTATTCCTCTTTCATTATCTTATCTTTTAAAAAATTTTTAACATTTATTTATTTTTGAGAGACAGAGTGTGAGTGGGGGAGAGGCAGAAAGAGAGGAAGACACAGAATCCGAAGCAGGCTTCAGGTTCTGAGCTGTCAGCACAGACCCCTATGTGGGGCTCAAACCCACGAATTGGCAGATTATGACATGAGTCAAAGTTGGACACTCAACCGATTCACCACCCCCCCAGCCTTCCCTCATTATCTTATCTTTAAGCGTTGTCAGGTCAGGGTGCCTGGCTGGCTCAGTCAGAAGAGCAAGCACAACTCTTGATTTTGGGGTCGTGAGCTTGAGCCCCATGTTGGCCGGAGAGCTTGCTTAAATGAATAAAACTTTAAATTAAGCATTGTCACATGGCTTCTTTGGCCAGTAAAATGTGACCAGAAGTATTACATGAATTTCCAGTTGCAGAACTTTGAAATCTAAATGCAACCTGTCATTTGGTCTTCTGACTGCAATGATTGTGGATATGTTAAAAATGAGTCTCTATCATCTTAGATATCTGATTGACAATTATAAGCAGAAAGTCCTTGCAGTACCACAATGGACATGTTTAATTGGCAAGAAGTAAATTATGTGTTAAACCAATGAGATTTTGTGATTGTAAATTATCACAACATAATTTAATCCATCATGTTTGATATTACACTATTAGATTAATAATTATATAATTTTAAAATTTTTTATTAATCATGATTTGCCAATATCTGAAGCACTGATTAAAGGGGCTATCTATTAAAGGGCATTGAGGCTTGCATGGACATAGGTTTAGTAATGAAACATTTTGAAAATGCACTGAGCCTTCATGAAGCACACCATAGTACTGAGTACTGTCATAGATAGGCTTTATTAGCTCACACAACCCAAACTTGATTTTTATCTCGAGTACCATAAATCTTTATCAATGTAATTCCTGTAATTCCTATTTTAATCTCAACCACCAACTATGAAAATTATGAATTGCAAAGCATATTTTATAATACTGATTTTAATACCGAGGCATGTAAAAACAAAGTGATTTTCTTACGTGCATGTAAGAAAATTAAAGATGAGCCAAACTCACTTTCCTTCCCTTTGTCTATCGAGAAAGCTCATCTTGATTTTAACACATAGTACTTTTTTTATACTTCCATTTAATTTTAACGTTACTCTGATATAAAAGCCCCAAACCAATGTATGATGTATGCACATAACGTGAATTCTAAAAAAAATAAATTGTATTGTGTACATCACTAATTCAGTTCATTTATTTCATATAATGCATACTTGACTTTCTAATATTTAACTTGTAACCCTTTATCATTAACATTTTTAAAAATAAAATCCAAACCTACCATTGAATATCCACAGCATGTCAGTTGGGCCTCTGAATTTTATGAATCTGATCATTTTGTGAAACACAGCATTCATCATTTTAGTCTATGTATGAAAAATGCTGAGAGTATCTTATTACGTATTCCTGGCCACAGGTGTAGATAAATGATGATGACAAGCTGTGAACCCAAAAACTGTGTTTAACGGTCTATTAGAATAGGTTGAACACTGACAGTGAAAACATTTATTGATAAAATTTCTAACTCCTGCTGCGCGGGGAATGGATGACAGAGGGAACCGACTCCTGACTATCAGTGTGCACGGGGGAAAACACAAGCAGTGAATGTCTTCGCAACCTCTGTCACCTCCTATTTGCTTTACATTTGCCATTGGTTTTAATGACTAGGAAGTGGGTTCCAACAAATCTCTGCAGGTTTCTTGGACTTCTGTCCGCTCTGCACTTCTGCAGCTAACACATCTGCTTGAACTCATCAGCTGTGAGAAGTGCACATTTTGAGTCTTCCCAGGATCTGCAACTTGGGTAAGGGCAGCACTAATGTAGAGACGTTCCACAGTTTTAAGACATTTTTCAAATCCCATTTTAGGACAATTTGTCCCTGAGAGCAGCATATGCAAAGTCTTAGAAAAGCCTTAAACATCTGCTTGAGACACCAATGTTTCACAGACTTCAAAGGCAGCAGATGTGACAATGCAGAGGGAATCCTTAAGCCTTCGGTTATACTGGGGAGATCGGTGACACTGGGCTTTAACTCAAGCAGATATATTATCTGAGCTATTCTTTTCTCCACAAAGTATATGTTTATTAATTTTTATGGTAGTTATTATAGTTAATTTTGGCTTTCATTTTACAGACTCCTCTCATTTCCAGAATTACTGAGGTCAACACTTATTTTTCCCCCAAACCTCCCTAAGTGAGATTGTTTTACACATTTGTACTACAGGTTGATCGGTCACATTCTGTGTGCCATTGTGGGATTCTCCTGACATTCTAAATGATTTCTTCTTAATTTGCAGATATTCTGGTTCACTCTTTGTGCTATACATTTCTATGGGTTTTAAGAAATGAATAGTATCAGATGTCCACCAGTACAATATTATAGAGTACTTCCACTGCCTTAAAAAAAATTCCCTGTACTTCTATTTAACACTTGTCTGACCCCAAACACCTGGCAATCGCTACTTTTTTTTTCAAATTGTTTTTATAGTTTTACCTTGTCCAGAACATCGTATTTTACATTATGTGTTCTTTTCAGATCAGTGTCTCTCACTGAGCAATATATATTTACAATTTATCCATAAATTTTGCAGCTAAGTACCTCATTTACAATGATGTTATCATTGAATAACATCCCGTTGTTTGGATATACCACAGTGGGTTATTCACACCTCCTGATCGAGATTATGGTCACTTCTGGATTTTGACAATTGTGAGGAAAGCTGGTATGTTTATTTGCATGTAGATTTTTTTTTCCAGAATTTTTTCTTTGTCTTTGATTATCTTTACTTTCTTTGTCTCTGATAGTCTATAGTTTCCATGACATGTCTACATATAGTCTTTTGACATTTATTCTGCTTGGTGTTTCTTGGCCTGCTGCATCTGTGATTTGGTGTCTGACATTAATTTGCAGGGAATTTTCAGTAATTATCATTTCAGATATTTCTTCTGTTCCTTTCTCTTTCTCTGCTCCTGGCATTCTCATACATATATGTTCCCTTTTGTGGTTCTCCCATACTCTTCAGATACTCTTTTTTTAATTTATTAAATTCAGTCTTTGCCCTTTTTGTTTCTCCATCTTGAAGGTTTCCACTGAAATTACCTCCAGCACAGAGATTTTTTTTCCTCACTGCATCTAGTCCACTCATTATCCCATCAAGGCAATCTTCCATTTTTGTTAGTGCTTTCGATCTCTAGTACTTCTTTTTGGTTCTTTCTTAGGATTTCTCTCTCTCTTGCTACAGTATCTGTATGTTTTTGAATGCTAACTACTCTGTCCATTATGGCCCTTAGCATATTAATGTTTTTTTAAAGTCCTGGTATGGTAATTCCCACTTCCCTGTGGTATCTGGTTTGGATGCTTCTTTTTTCTCTTCAAATTGTTGCATTTCCCTCTACATTTTAGAATGTCTTGTAATTTTTTTTTGATAGCTAGACATGAACAAGGAACTGCTGTAAATAGGTTTTTGGTACGTGTTATCAAGGTATTGGGGAAAGGGAAGTATTCCCAGGTCCTCTTATGGCTACATCTCGGTTTTATAGTGAGCTTAGACTGTGAATTTTACACATATTTCTCTCTTTTTTTTTTCTCTCCCCTTAGGTGGATGAAGATGGCTAAATGGGTTGGAGTTGATACTTCCCTCCTCCCATATGGAAAGCTATACGTGAGTGAGGTTGGGCTTTTACCTAATCTCAGGTGAGGTAGGGGCTGCTAACAAGGATCACCTTAGTTTCTGGTTAATTTGTTTCTTCTGAGGGCCGGCCTCCTCAAGAACAGAATGCTCGGACATTTTTCAAAATGGTTCCTTTTCCCCTCCGGCTGCTGGAAGCCAGAGGGGATTTTTCTCTGGTACTTACTGTGAGAATCTTATTGGGCTCCTAGAGGTAAAATTCACAAAAATGTGAGAGCCTCTGTAGCCAGGTCCCCCCGGAGGTGTTCCTGTCTGCAGATGTCCACACTGAGCCTCCAGCACTTCATCAACTACTGTCCATGTTTCTCCACTCCAGCACTGCCTCCCTTGGCATTTTCTGCTCCTGACTCTCTGCTCAGGTAAGTCCTGATCACTGTATGCACTTGTGTGGCTCTCTCTAATCTTGGGGCCAGTGGTTTGTGTTGTCTTCTACTCTTTTATGGATTCGAGAAGAGCTGTTGGATTTTGAAGTCTGTTCAGCTTTTTCCTTGTTAGGATGGAGTGGTGACTTCCAAACTCCTTACGTGCAGAACCAGAAATCTGAAGCCTGCAGGGTTGTTGTGAATATAAGTTTTCAATAAGCTGGGTAACTACCTAGGAGCATGACGGCTAAATTGCACGGTTAAGAATATGTATAACATTGTAAGAAATTGCCGAACTATCTTCCCAAGCAACCAAAACATTTGGCTTTTCCATAATCAGTGAGTCAGAGTTCCTGATTCTCTGCATCCATGCCAGCAATTGGTATTACATTTTTGGATGTTAGTCATTCTAATGGTGTGTAGTGGTATCCTTTCTTGTTTTCTTGTTTTAATTTTCAGTTTTCTAATGATAAATGACTTTCAGCATATTTTCATATGCTTATTTGAAATTTGTATGTCCTTCTTGGTAAGGTGTTTAGATATTTTACCATTATATTCTTTTTATTGAGTTTTTAAATCTTTCTCTGTATTTTGCATACAAGACTTTTGTCAGGTATGTGTTTTTTAAATAGTTTATTCCTCTTTGTGGCTTGTCTTTCTATTCTCTAACAAGTTTCTTTTACAGCGTATATATTTTGAATTTCAATAAAGCCCAATTGAGCTTTTCCTCTCATGGAATGTGCTTTTGATATTGCATCTAAAAACCTATTACCAAATTCCAAGGTCACCTAGATTTTCCCATTCTTCACTTTTGTAGTGATACATTTCAGCATCTTGTTTGCAAACCTTCTTTTTAACCATTGCAATTCAGCAAAAGCTCTAAAATTTGAATATTTAGCTTCCTAATTTTGTCTTTAACTATTGATTTATTGGTCTGAACAAGGTGCAATCTAAAAAATTTTAGTCCTTTAGAAATTCAAGGGACTTTCTATCAAGTTCTATGCATTTTAATGACACTTAAGTTGTTTCACAGTTTTTATTCAAAGGCTTAAATATTTGAAGAGTAGTAACAAAGAAAAATTTATACTGCCACATGGAAGCTCTTTCTTTTTTTCTTCTGCTATTTTATTTTCACATTAGTTTAATGGCAACATTTTATAGTCTGTTGTAGTGTATATATAAAATGTTTGTAAAATTTCAGATCTCCATTTGTTTGTTCCCAGTCTTATTGAGAAATAGCTGACATACATCACTATAGACTTAAGGTGTATAATATAGTGGTTTCATTTCCATATATCATGAAATAATTCCCACAAAAGTTCAGCTAAAATCCATTTTCTCATGTAGATACAATAAAAAAGAGGAAAAAAGAAGAAAGTTGTTTCTTGTGAAGAAAACTCAGTATTTACTTAATATTTAGTATTTAATTTCCTATATGCCATGCAATAGTATCAACTATTATTTTTAACATGCATCTCTGTCAACTGAGATAAAATGTAACAATTTCCTGGAAACAAGATGTTGACATAACTTGGAATTGAAGTGTATTTTACATGACTTCTCATTTCCAAAAGGGTTTAGGATATGAACACACTCCTACATTTTGGTTTTGATATATATTTTTTTTCAGTAGAGCTGACACACAATGTTACATTAGTTTCAGGTATGTAACATAGTGATTCAACAACTGTATACATTATGCTATGCTCCCCACAACTGTAGCTACCATCTGTCACCATGCAACCCTGTTCCAATGTCACTGACTATATTCCCTATGTTGTATTTTTATTCTCCTGACTTATTCATTCCATATTGGAAGCCTGTGTCTTCCACTCCCCTTCTCCCATTTTGCCCATTTCTCCACCTCTACCCCTCTGGCAACCATCAGTTTGTTCTCTGTTTTTATAGGTTTGATTCTGCTTTTTGTTTGTTTATTACTTTGTGTGTGTGTGTGTGTGTGTGTGTGTGTGTGCGTGCGCGTGTCTGTGTCTAAGATTCTGCATATCATTTAAATCATATGATATTTGGGTTTCTCAGAATAACTTATTTCACTTAGCATAATACCCTCTAAGTCCATTGATGTTGTCTCAAATGACAAGATCTCATTCTTCTTTATAGTGAGTAATATTCCATTGCGCGCACGCACACACACACACACACACTTTCTTTATTCATCTATCGATGGGCACTTAGGTTGCTTCTATTGGCTATTGTAGATAATGATGCAATAAACATAGGGGTGCATATATCTTTTTTGAACTAGTGTTTTCATTCTTGGGGGGTAAATACCCAGTAGTGGTACTATTGAATCCTATGGTATTTCTATTTTTAATTTTTCAAGGAACGTCCATACTGTTTTCCACAGTGGTTGCATCAATTACTTTCATACTAACAGTTACACGAGAGTTCCTTTTTCTGCACATTCTTGCCAAACTTGCTGTTTCTTGTGTTTTTGATTTTAGTCATTCTGATATATGTTAGGTGATATTTCACTGTGGTTTTGATTTGCATTTCTCTCAGGTTTATTAATGTTGAACACTTCATGTGTCAGATGGCCATCTGTATGACTTCTTTGGAAAAATGTTTATTCATGTCCTCTGCCTATTTTAATCAGATTTTTTGTAGTACTGTGTGTGTTTGTTGGGTTGTATAAGTTCTTATATTTTGTATATTAACTCTTTATGGATGGTTTGGATAATTTTTAATAAATTATAGATAAATAGATGTAATAATTTTTGATAAAAATTGAAGAATCAAAAAGAAATCAGTTCATTCAATATGCTAGAAATCTCAAACTAAAAGGAAATAGTGAACATGATCACAAAAAGAGTTAATATGGAAGGGAAAATAGGCATTTGTTAATGACCCTAGAATCATCTCCATTTATACCTTCAATGATTTTAATATCATTTTATCTATCTATATCTACTTCTTTTTCAGTGATTTATAGAAAAATGCCATAGTAGCACCTGGGTGGCTCAGTTGGTTAAGTAGCTGACTTTGGCTCAGGTCATGATCTCACAGCTTGTGAATTCACGTCCCCTGTCAGGCTCTGTTACTGACAGCTGGGAGTCTGGACCCTGCTTTGGATTCTGTGTGTGTGTGTGTGTCTCTCTCTCTGTCCCTTCCTGCTCGTGCTCTGTCTTTCTGTCTCTCTCAAAACTGAATAACCATTTAAAAAAATGTCATAAATGATTTATGATTCAAATGTACTAATCAGGGCAAGAAATTTTCTTTATATAATAGAAAAGTTCCATGTGAAATACTCTATTTAAATTAAGAGTAGCAAATGTGGAAAGATCCCACCATGCAGTAACCTGACATAGTGAAGGTGCTCAAAATGTTGACTGAATAAGTTCTAAAATGATTATGAAAATTTGGGACAGCAAAAGATGAAGAAATTAGACCAATATTTTTGAGTGTAGTTTGCCAAGAACTCAGAATATTTACTGAATACCATTACTTGTTATTTTGCAAGCCTTATTCTACATATTTTATGTATAATCATTTATTTATCCCAAATTGTATTGTGAAATGGCTGTACTTTATAAGACATTTGCCACTTGTAATCCATTTTTGGTTTATATAAAATTGGCATCTATATCTAAGTTTGATTGCAAGCTTATGTGTGATTAAGCCACTCATACCCACTGCATTGATTTGAAGGACTCGGAGGGCTGATCAAGGCAAAGGCACATGCCATGAGGTGGAAATAGCACACAAAGAGCTGGATTGGGGTAGCACTTGGCTGCCACTTAGGGGAAAATTCCTCTCAGAAGAAGACATTTTGGACACTGGGGCAGGCCCATCATCCAGAAGGGGAGGAGGACAAAGAAATTACTTGGAAGGAAAATTGAAGAGGAAGCTTAGTGCCTAGGAGCAAGATAAGGAGTTTCTGAGTTTGAGAGCTTGGGATCTTTGGCCCCAGGTTTATCTTATTTACCACTAGCAGATGTTGGGTGCAATTTCATGGGGTATGCAAAGCAGGCCAGCTTCTAAATAGCCAAATACATGCTAATTTGAACTATGTTTAAAGCAATTGGATGTGTAAGAATAGGAGTTTTGCACCAGCAGGCTTTTGAGCTAATAGTCTTAGACTGCTGTAAAGAAGTAAACCATATCGGGGCCTTTTTTTGGCTCATTTGTATAACATCTTTCAAGACACAATAAATAAGCATACATTTTGTTGATTTTAAATACTTGGTATAAATATATGCACTATCACATGAGCTGTACTTTTTTAAATGTTTATTTATATTTGAGAAAGGGGGGGGGGGTGGAGTGTGAACCAGGGAGAGGTCAGAGAGATGGAGACAGAATCTGAAACAGGCTCCTGGCTCTGAGCTGTCAACACAGAGCCTGAGGGGGGGCTCGAAATCAGGAGCCATGAGCTCTTGTCCTCAGCCGAAGTCCCACGTTTACCCACCAGAACCTCTCAGGCTCACCCAAGCTGTCTTTTCAAACACATACACACACATGCACAAGCCCTAAAACTATTTAATATTAGGAAAAAAGCTTTCTACGTAGGCTATCCTCATACAAGCTTTGCTTAGGGATTTTCTTTGTTGTGCTTTTTTGCTTTTAAGCAATTGTATTAGTCAGATAAGGCTGCCATAATAAGATGCCATATGTTGGATGATTTAAACACTAGAGATTGATTTTCTCATTGTTGGAGAGGCTGAAAGTCCACACGGTGTTGGCAAGTTTGGTCCCTCCCTAAGACTTCTCTCCTTGGCTTGCTGACTTCTTGTTGTGTCTTCATGTGACCTTTTTATGGTGTGTCTTGTAATAAGGACACCAATCCTATTGGATTAGGGTTCCACACTTACTGACCTCATTTAACCTCCTCAAAGTCTCTATTTTCAAATATAGTCCTTTTGGGGGTTTGGATTTCAACATATGAATGGGGGGCATAAGTCAGTCTGTAATATTTAATCTCAGGCTTGCTTTTATATATATAATATACATACATAAATGTTTACATATTTATACATAATACATATATTTACATATACATAAATGTTTTCATTTACATATAATACATGCCCCAAAATGTTTCATCATTTTGATTGGGTGTGTATTGTATACCATGTATCTACTTTACTAGAACAAGAGTTGCAGTTTCATTTGGCTTATGAAATTCAGTTCATTTATAATCACAGTTTCACGTAGCACTTCAGTGAGGATGGAAAATTAACTTTTCTAGCTGAATAAAACCAAACATGGCAACAAATTTGTAGTTCCTAAAAGAGCTTTGTAAGTGATTTTGCATCACACATTGCATTTAATTTATTCCAGCAGACATTAAAATATCTTTTAAATACTCTTTTTTCATAAGATGTTCACAATTACCAAATGGAAGAGCCATCATATTATTAAGAGCTCAACATAATTATTAAGACTAGACTATATTGAAATCAACCAATTCCATTAAAATGAATACATTGAAAGGATTCTCAGAGAAATGAGAAGGAATGGTTATGAGGTATTGAAATTTGAGTTCATTAAAGGTAGTACGTTGTTGCCATGGTTTTTGTTTATATGTGCAAATAGACAAAAGCTGGTAGCATTGCATTTTAGAATGATTCCATATTAAGTTCATGCATCCCTACAAATATTTGGCAATTTTGAAAACTATATCTGCATGCAAGTCACTTTTGTAGTGTTTAGGACTAGATCTCTTAATAAAATACCCTGCCCACATGGAACTTCATTCTAGCCTAAAGACAAGTAGTAATTGAACTCATCCTTTAGTTTGGATTTCCCCTTTGAGACTAGCCCTAGACCTTGACAGATGCTTATTGGTATTCGACACATAAAAATAAATCTATAATTTCTAAGCCATGAAGTGTGCATATAATAATTGTACTCATAATGATGTCAGGGCAATATCATGGCCTACCTAATCTATATGGCTAAAATAATCAGTGAAGACAATTCAGCTTTAATTTCTAAATTACTCTAAAAAGTAGCCCAAAATGCAAGAGGCCATCTGAACAAATGGTTAAGAAATTAATTTTTGCTTTCCTTGACTCAGTTCTTTGCTATGTAATAACTCTGTGATATGAGGTAATGTATTCTATTTTCACAAAACTCAGATGTTTTCTGTGTAAAATGAAGTCAATAGGAACTATATTAAAGGGCAACTCTGAGTATGATGGAAGTTAATATGTACATTGTAGTTAGCATGATGCCTATCGTGTAAGATTCATTCGTATTTGTAGTAGCTATTATTATTGCTGAAATGTTGATGTGTTAAAGAGGGATAAAAGTTTCTATCTGGGGCAAATTTATTAAATTTCATATAGACTTCTTTTAAAATAAAACTCATTCCATTGTGTATGGAAACTTTCCATAGATGACGATTATAATTGCGCTGTCCTAGAAAACAGAATTATTTCTTAGAAGCATATGTTCAAAATTCAAGAACATTTTGATGTGTTGCTTGTGAGAACATTTTCTCCAACTTCAAATTTATTTTTGATACATTTGTATTCTCCAGGTTTTATTTGTGTTATTTTTGAAGAGTAAAAACATATATAGAGTTTCTCACTACTGGAGTGCCAATTTACAGATAATCGTATATGTATAAATGTATATATTTACATAATACGTATGTTATCTATGTATACATAAATATATTTATTAGCTATACATATGTACACATGTTGCTATACACACATATTTTATCTTTCATCTGAGAGGGTGTAGATGTAAGAATTCTCCAGTAGCAATGAGTACACTTAGTGATGTTATTTTGGCTTCTAATTTCCCATTCTTCAATAAATGGAAACAGTGCTTCCTGAATAAATGGCTGCTTCTAGCATCAGAGGAGGAAATACACCCTATGAGCCTAGATGTAATGCCAGGAAGTAGGGAATGAAGCAAAATACCTATAATCATGGGATTACGTTGAAGAGACAGAGAACCAACTGAAAGAGGTCCCAATGGCCAAAGGTGGAGCAATTTGAAAACCAAAATAAATTAAGTGTATTGAGTTATAACATAAAGTATAAAATTAACATCAATGAGGACATATTGGATAAATAAATGATTATTGTATTGATTATTGTATTGCAAATAATTTAGATACTCTGCCCTCAAAGAATGGAACATAATTCTCATTTCTGAAGTGTGGCCTATACACAGTGATTTCCTTCCAATAAATGGAGAATGGGAGGGAGGGTACAGGAAAAAAAAAAAAAAAAAACTTTACAGTGGAAAAAAACAAAAATGCTACCTCAGCCATGTGGTCAAGGTCAACATCAGCATTGCTAAATTATATTGATAGTACATACACTGGATATGATGAAAATGTCATGTCCCCTGTGTGGTCTTCCTTCTCCAAATCACAGACTCCTATGTAATAAGAAAACATAGGCAACACTCAATTCAGGGACAGTTTGAAAAGATACCTGAACAGTGCTCAAACTGTCAAAATCATAAAATCAGTAAAATTATGAAAATCTGTCAACAGCCAAGAGGAGCCTAAGGTGACATGACAACTAAACAATGTGGTATCCTCGATGAATTTCTGGAAAAGAAGACATTAGGTAAAAATTAAGCAAATCTGAATAAAGTATGGAGGTTAGCTAATAATTAGTTAATAATACAGCAATTTTGATTCACTAACTGTGACAAATAGACCATACTAATGCATGATGTAATGATAGAGCTACTGGATATAAAACACATGGGAACTTTCTGAACTAATTTCACATTTTTAAATCTAAAACTACTCTAAAAATGAATTTACTAATATATAACCAGAATTTTGAAAAATTCACCTGGTTTAGATGGTTCAGTAATAAAATGGTGGTGTTTCTGGAAATAAATACACTCAAAATTAAAAGTCTTTGTACAGAGTGAATGTAACTATACCTTTTTTTTTCTTTTCAAAATTCTCTAAGTGTTTGAAACACTTACCCAGTGAATCAAAATAAAAGCAAAGAAAAATAAAGGTATTAGAACCTTTTAAAAAGTAATTCATCTGGGGCATGTGTATGGCTTAGTCGGTTAAGCATCTGACTTTGTATCAGGTCATAGTCTTGCTGTTGGGCTCTGTGCTGACAGCTCAGAGCCTGGATCCTACTTTGGATTCTATATCTCCCTTTTTCTGCCCCTCTCATGCTCCCATTGTCTTTCTCTTAAAAAAATTTTTTTAAGTAATTCATTTGATTCATATCAAATTCATATCAAATGAATACAATCATTTACATTTGACCTAAAGCTTACAAGAAAATGACTATCTTTATTTACCTCATGATAAACATGTAATTTTAAAATAAGACTCTTAAAATATGTCATGACTGGTATAGAACTGACAAATCAGAGCAGATATTGGTAGTAAAGAGCATTCATACCTCCATAACACCTAAATATTAGATTAGCACTCCTAAATGTAAAATGTCAGTCCATCCCAAAGACAAAATGTTTAGATTGAGTACCTGAAGTTTTGCTATGTTTCATAGAGGAACGAAAATTATATTATAAAAATGGCTGTACTGACAAGGTTCCCAAATCAGCATACTCCAAGCCCCAAATCTGTGGCACAGATCTAAAGAAAGCAATGAGGAACCATTACTCTTCTTCCTGACCTCAGTGTTCCACTTCCTGTCACTTGGGAGCCCCATTGCTTTCTGACTATGACATTTAGTACATATCTCCTCCCTTGGACAGATTCCTATTTATCCTTCAAGAATTGGTTCAAAAATCACTTTATTCATGAAGTCTTCTATGAAAACACCAGAGTTAGCTGTCCCTCATCAGTGTTTTTATATAGTATTGTGTTTATTTTTTTCATTTCATCAACAAATATTTACCAAATAGCTGCTATATTCTAGGTCCATATTTATATCTCTGTACCCTCATTCCTTGAACGGTACGACAGTCATGTCTGATTATCTTACTGGACTCAGACTTGGTGATCTTCTTGTAAAATGAAAGAGAGAAAGGAGTCCCTACCCACTTCTCACAGCCAGCTGTTTGTAGTACATCCTTTATTTACCAGATTTGACAAATGTGAAAAATGAGATACCAGAATGTAGGTAACATGTCTGAGGTAAAATTTTCTTCTTTATCCTTTTAATACAATTCAATATTGGTATTTAGCTGATTTTCAGTACCTGGGATAAATCCTACTTAGTCTAGTATAAAATTCTTTTTGTAAATTTTTGGGTTCAATGTCCTAAAACTCTGTTTAGGATTTTTCATCTACTTATAAGAGATGTTGGCTTGTAGTTTTCCTGTAATATCTTTATCTGGTTTTGGTATTGGGATAATACTGATCTTATAGGATGAGTAAGAAAATGTTCCTCTGGCTTCTATTTTATGGGGGATATTAAAGACCTATAAATTCATTCTTTCTTGAATATTTGGTAGAGATTATAAGAGAAAAAATCTGGGCCTGGTGCTTTCTCTTCTTGAAGGATACTTATTGTTTGAATTTCTATAGTAGATGTGGTCTTATTCAGATTACTATTTCTCCTTGTGTAAATTTTGATGGGTTGTGTCTTTCAAGTATTAGTTCATTTCATTCAAAGTATCAAATTTATGATCATAAAATTTTACATAATCTGTTATCTTTTAAAATGATAGTATTCTTGGGGTGCTTTGGTGACTCAGTAGGTGGAGTGATGACTCTTGATATCGGTTTAGGTTGTGATCTCAGGGTCATGAGGTCAGATTCCTCATTGGGCTCCATGCTGAGCCAGGAGCCTGCATGGGATTCTCTTACACATACATTCTCTGTCTCTCTCTTTCAAAATAAACTTTTTTTTTTTTTTTTTAATGATGGTCCTCTTTCATTTCTGATATTGGTAACTATGTCTTCTCTCCATTTTTGTTCCTATCCTGGATAGAATTTTATCAATTATATTACTGTTTTCAAATAACTCTGTTTTTGGTTTCATAGATATTCTCATTTTACCTATTGATTTTTCTCTACTTCTTATTTTAAACTTCATTGATTTCTACCTTAAGCTTGTTATTTCTTTCTGCTTTTTTTTTACGTTTATATTGCTCTTCTTTCTCTAGTATCCTAAGATGAAAGCTAACATTTTTGGCTTTAGAGCTTTCTTCCTCTATACTATCAGCATTCACTGCTTTACATTTCCCTCTAAGCACTGCTTTCACTACATACCACAAATTTTGGTAAGTTGTATTTTCATTAAATTTAAGTTATTTTAAATATCTTTTGGCATTTACCACTTTCTGTTATTGATTTCTAGTTTAGTTCCATTGTGTCCTGAGATCATGCTTTGGATGACTTCAACTCTTTTGAATTTGCTGAAGTCTGTTTCATTTACTTGCAAGTGATATATCTGGCCGAATGTTCCATGTGAGCTTGAGAATTATGTACGTTCTCCTGTTGTTGGGTAACTATTCTATAAATGTCAATTAGAGGCAGTTGATTGATAGCCCTTCAGTTCAACTATACCCTAACTAATACTCTGTCAGCAAGATCTGTCAATTACTGATAGAGGTCTGTTGAACTCTCCAGCGATAATAATAGAGTTATTTACTTAATCTTGCCATTCTATTAGTTTTTGCCTTATTTACGTTGGTATGTTGCTGTGAAGCACATACACATTAAGGATTGTTAAATCCTCTTAGGAAATTGACCCCTTTATCATTATGTAATGCCTCTCTTTGTCCCTGATGATTTTCCTTGTCTGAAGTCTGCTTTGCCTAGCATTAATATAGTTACTCTAGCTTTCTCTTCATTAGTGTTAGCATGGTATATTTTTCTTCAGCCCTTTCTATATAATCTATCTGTGTCTTTCTATTTAAAGTGGGTTTTCTACAGACAACATAGAGTTCTTTTTTTTTTTATTCACTTGTTTTGTTTTAAATAGTTACATTTATTTTTTTTAATGTTTGTTTATTTTTAAGAGAGAGAGAAAGAGAAGGAGCTCACAAGAGAAGGAGAGGGGTAGAGAGAGACGGACAGAGGATCTGAAGCAGGCTCTGTGCTGACAGCAGAGAGCCCAATGCAGAAGTCTGAAGTTTAACCAACTGAGCCATCCAGGCACCCATAAGAGTTACATTTAATCCATTCATATTTAAAGCAATTATCTATATACTTGGATAATTCTCACCTCTTTCTGTACTGTTCTCTATTCATTGCATTGTTTTTCTTTTAATCTTCCATACTTTTTCTTCCTTCTCTGATTTGATTAATCATTTTTTATTATTCTGTCTTCTCTCATTATTTGTTGATATTTTGTTTTATTTTTAAATTTTTATTTTACAGAGAGAAAGTGTGCAAGTGGGGAGAAAGGAGCAGAGGGAGAAAAATAGTCTTAAGCAGGCTCCATGCTTAGTGTGGGGCCCGACATGGGGTTCAGGCCCACTACTGTAGGATCATGACTTGAGCCAAAATCCAGAGTTAGACACTCAATCAACTGAGCCACCCAGGCGTCCCTGTTTTCTCTCATTTTTTAATCAAATTATTTATACTTCTTTTTAAAAATTATTTTAGTGATTGCCTGGAAGTTTTCAACATACATTTATAACTAATTTAAGTCCACTTTCAAATAAGACTACACCATTTTATGAGTAGTGCAAGTACTTCATAACAGAACTTTTCAAATTCATCTCTCCATCTGTTCTAGTATTGTTATATCTATTTCATTTATTAATATGCTATTATTATCAGTATGTCTTGCTGTTATTTAAAGTTATTGAATCAACTATGTATAAAAATTTATCTTACCTTTATTCCCTTTCTAATGCTCTTTTTTTGGTGTAGATTTCAGTTTCTGATCTTCATCGTTTTCTTTCTGTAAACTTTTTTTTAACATTAAACTTCTTTAAATATATTTTTTAAAGTCATGTCTGTTGATGATAAATATTCTCACTTTTTATTAGTTTCAGAAAATCTTTATTACTCCTTCACTTTTGAAATACAGTTTCCCTTTGTACTTAATTCTAGGTTGGTGATTTCTTTCAACATTTTCAGCATTTCACTCCTTTCTCCCTTTGCTAGCATTGCTTATAGAAGTCTGCTATGAATCTTATACTTCTTTCTTCCCAGGTAAGATGTTGTTTTTCTGTCTGTGTGTGTGTTTCAAGATTTCTCTTTGTCTTTAATTTTTGTAGTTTAAGCAAAGTATGCACAGTTAAAGGATTTTTGTTATTCTACATGGAATTCCCTGTGTTTTGTTTTGTTTTTTTTAATCTCTGTTTTGGTGTCTGCCATTTTTGGAAAATTCTTAGCCATTTTCACTTCTTACATTATTTTCCTTCCTTTTTATTTTTCTTCTCCTTCTTGTATTCCAATATGCATATATTTTGCCTTTTGTACTTTCCCTACAGTACTTAATTTTCTCAGTTTTTTTTTTTTTTTTCGTATTTTTTCTCTATGCATTTCAACTTGGAAAGTTTTTGGTAATATATATTCAAGCTCCTTGATTCTTTGATCCTCTCTGTCCAGGCTGTTCATGAGCTCATTAAAGCCAGTCTTCATTTCTGATTATGATTTTTAGCATTTACTTTGATTCTTAGAGTTTCTGTCTGTCTGCTTACATTACCCATTTGTTGTTGGTTACTGTACACTTTTTCCATTAGTTCCCTTCACACATTAATCACACTCTCATTTAATTTGCAACCTGATAAACTCAAAATGTCTGCCACTTCTGAGTTTGATTCTGTTACCTGGTTTGGCTCAGACTATGGTTTTACTTACCTTTTAGTATTTGTTGTAATTTTTGTTACATGCTGAACATGTGTTTTTTGGAATAAGAACTAAAGTAAATAGGCTTTTAGTGTGAAGTCGTATGTGTGAAGTTGTATGTTTATCTAGCTATAAGGCTGTTTTTATTGTCTGGTGTAACTATAGGTGTTAGGGCTTTAATTTCCTCTGGTGTCCTTGATTTTTGGTTGGTTTGTTTGTTTCCTGTGTTTTCTTTAAAAATTTTTTTTAATGTTTTATTTATTTATTTATTTATTTTTTGAGAGAGAGAGAGAGATAGTATGAGCAGGGGAGGGTCAGAGAGAAAGGGAGATATAGATTCAGAAGCAGGCTCCAGGCTCTGAGCTAGCTGTCAGTACAGAGCCCGATGTGGGGCTCTAATCCACAAACTGTGAGATCATGACTTGAGCCAAAGTCGGACGCTTAACCAACTGAGCCACCCAGGTGCCCCTTCTTTTGATTTTTGAATTAGTTAAGCTTCTCCAGAGAAAAAGAATGTGTGAGAGAGAAAAAAAAACAGCAGAGACAGAGAAACAGAGACAGAAACAGAGAGAAAGAAATGCTTAAGGAATTTATGTTGGAAATTTTGTTTATTTTTGGTTAAAGGAATTGGCTCACAGTTACGAGGACTAGCAAATCCAAAATCTCCAGGGCATGCCTGCAGGCTGGAATTCCAGCAGGAATGGGTATTGCAACCTTGATTCCAAAGGCTTTTGACTCTGTGTCAACTCTGAAAATTATATTCTTCCTTTATCCAATTTTATTATTGTTTTTGTTATATATATATATGTATATATATTTAATTTTATTTGAATATAGTTGACATACAATATTAGTTTCATGTGTACAACATGATTTGACAATCAAATGCATTATGAAATGTTCACTGTGGTAAATATAGTTACTATCTGCCACCACACAGAATTATTACAAAATTATTAACTATTACCCATGCAGTCCTCTTCATCAACATAACTTGTTTGTGAATATCAATTTCCTATATCCATCCCTTCAGCTTTCCCAGAGTTAAGGTCTATTGATTTTCAAAGACCGATGTTATGATAGCTCGTTTTCCACATGCCAGTTTCCAGAGCCAGGGGTGCACTGTGTTGGGCCGGATCCCCTCACTCCTCAGGGAGGATCTTTGTGCCTGCGATATTCCTTCCACTTGTGGTTTGCTGCACCAGAGGTTTGGTTCTGTCTCTGCCCCTTTTACCCTTCTTAGTGTGGCTTTTTCTTTCTGTCCCTTGCTGTGGAAGAGCTGTTCTGCTTATCTTTCTTCATGGTTGTTGTCAGAGTGAGAGGTATTTTTGGTGTATACATGGGAGGAATTAAGCTCAATATCTTCCTACTATGCCATCATCCCTGCAGTCTTTTTTTATTGCTGTTTGTTTAGGACCTTTCTGGACTAATTGTATATTGGATGTATTCTTTGTTGTGTGTATTGTCTGGCCTCTACGTGATTAATTTCATGAAAGAGAGATCTACTCATACACCTTGAACTAATGGGTTTCTAGGACTTTGCTGAGTGGATCTGTGTGTGGGTGTGGGTTGTGTTGTGGTACAAATTCACTGCTTTAGCCAATAGTTTAAGACTGTGTCATAACTTTCACTTACTGCTTATGTTAAGCCTCAAGCTAAAGAAGAAGTTAGAGCACTTTTTCATATCTCTTTTGGGCATGTGCACAGTCCTAAACATGAACACGGCCTCCTAGATTTCTAGAAATATTAAAAGTTTTTCAAAGCATTTTAGTTCCCTCCTCCTCCCTTTTCCCTTTGCGGAGCATCCGCTAAACCAATGACTCATTTTATTGATGATTCTATTGGACTCTACAGCCTCTGATCATTTTTTTCTACGGTTTTTAAAAAATATTTTAAGTTTCTTTCCTATTAACATAATATGTGATGTCTCTATTTTCTAATAATGGACCAGATAGCTATGTGCTTAAATCCCAATGTTTCAAGAGTTAAATTATTAATTAATAAATAAAATATAATTATATACCAATTATCAATACAGTTTATTGAATGTCCTTATTCATTTTACATTCTTGAGCTTGTTGTCTTTAATCATAATAGTAAGCTTCCTTTTAATCCACTTAAATTTTGCTTTCTGTATCAACTTAAATTTTTATTAGCTTTAGTAAAAAGTTTGGTTTTAAATAATGACAATTTAAACAATTTCCTAATACTTCACCAATGTAGCTATAGGCATCTTGTTTTATTATAAAATTAAGTTTTTAAGTGTCATTCATGCACAATGCCCAAGGAAAAAGTAATGAATGTATTTGAGTATTATCCTTGATTAAATTTGTATATTTTATTAGATTAGAAGCAAAGCTTTGCCAGTAGGCACATATCATTCCATGGGAGCATGGAATGGCCTTCATTTTGTGGAAAAGCTAGTTTTGTGTTGAAGTTGCATTTCTTTTTCTTTTAATCACTCTTTTTCTCTACCTGTTGAAAATTTTTAGCAATTGTGAGTCACTGAATAAAATGTTTAACATATGAGAAGAAATTAAACACAATTACACTTTTTAACCCTTCATATTATTTCATGTTATCTAGGTCTCTTGTTAAGTAACTCGGCATTCTTTTTTTTTTGTTTTTTTGTTTTGTTTTGTTTTTTTTTGTTTTGTTTTATTTTATTTCTAGGAGAGAGAGAGAGAGAGCGTGAGCAGGGGAGGGTCAGAGAGAGAGGGAGTCTTTGACTGAAACAGGCTCCAGGCTCTGAGCTGGCAGTCAGCACAGAGCCCGATGCGGGGCTCGAACCCACGAACCGCGAGTACTTGACCTAAGCGAAAGTCGGACGCTTAACCGACTAAGCCACCCAGGCGCCCCATGTAACTCGGCATTCTTAAAAAGAGTTTCTCATATGGACCAATCTATATCATGAACCTCTTATAAAAAGTGGAAAACTGACAATTTTCAAATTCTTGTGCTTTTACTTATAAATGTAAGCTTAAATATGGGTTTAATAAGTAATCTAAAATAAACATTGGAGTATTGATTCTGCAATATATTAATAGATATTATGATCAAAAATTCATGATAGATCATCAAATGCATCTTAGAAATGTTAGATTAAAAATATTAAGGTTTACTTGCGGCAGAAATTCTCAGCACATTTGCAAAGCTTAAGAAGTAAGTTATTTTAGTTTTATTAACCTGCTGATTTTCATCTTGACCAAAAAACATCATCAAATATTTTTATTAGAGGTCTAGAATATTGCTAATTACTAGAAGACTGAAGATATCCATTTTTAATGTTTACCCAGCCAATTCACAGAAGCTACTTAAATCAACAATGGTAAAATACATTTTTTAAAACATCAGTGAAATAGAACAATGAATGCAATGCTATGTACTGAATATTACCAGTTTCCTATTTTACCCCACCACTCTGTCTGGGACACAAAATGACTTTCCTTACCTTGGGCCAACATATTAAAATATTTTCAACAATGATTTAACTTCACTGAGTTTTTTCAAGGCTTTTAGTAATATTTCAAGGTTATCAAGTTATGTTCCTGGGCCTTATGTATACTTAGGCTTTGACCACCTCTGTAGCCTCATCTTGCTTCATTTTTGTTTGTTCTTCTATTCCATACTCCTCTAATAACCTATTTATTATAGAAGGCTAGCTCCTCATGGCTCCTCTAGGCCTACTTCTACTGAGTCCATTGAATCAAAGTGGGAACTAGTCTTGAATTGGTTTTGTCCAATTCATTTTCTTTGTAAAGTGCTGAGTAGAGAGAACTTTAATTGTAATTGGATCAACTGTTGTCTTTCATATAGTGTGAAAAATATTTAATTGTCAAAATACATGTATATTGCTGTTATACATACTACCTATATAATGCTATGACTCTTTACCTGGAAATGTAAAACCCAGGGCAACAGTAATAAAAAGGTGGGGTGGGGGCAGTGAGGCAAGATTTCCTTCTTATTATTTTTTAGCATTTTATTATTATTATTATTAATTATTATTATTATTTTACCATTCTAAATTATTTAAGTCATCTCTTGTCAGAAGCAAAGGGTTAAAAAGTCAGTCTACAGATCATCATTTGATGCAAGTACAGAAATGAGCTTAAAATCCCACGCATTTTACTGGCCCATGTTTAGAATAATGGTCCAAACTGGTGGTGTGGTCCACAGTGTCAGAGCAGTGGTCCAGGGTCCAAGTTTTCTTTCTTCATATCATTGTGGGTTGAAAATGTCTTTTTGTGAAGGCTGTGGAATAGAGTATGGTTGCCATTTTTCCAGAGAAAGAGCTTGGACCTGATGCAGAGATGAGGGTAGGTAGAGAATGTGGGTTCTTGTTCTCTCCCTTATGTGACTTCAGGAAAGCAGTCAACATATTGACTCCAACTCCAGGGAGCTTGATGAAGTAGATGAGGACCTTCCATGTGCATAGGTGGCCGCGGTCGTGACTGGAACCCACTGAGTAGCTCAAAAATCTGGGACTCAGCTGCCACCTCCAGTATGACTTAAGCTATCATTAGCTCTTAATTTATACAATTATTCTAGAGATTAGACATAAAATATGTATTCCTGATTGAAAGAGGAATTATCAAATTTAAAATTGCTATGGCAATAAGCAAGTTATATTCCTTAGAAAATCAGTGCAATAAAACACATATTCAGTAAGTTTGGTCAGAATTCAGAAGAAAATCATAGAAACTAGAAATGATGAGGGAACCATTGAGAGAGAGAAATGGACAGTAAAATCCAATCTGCATAAAATGGCAACATCAGAAGCAAAACTGGTAAAATGTTGAATTAAAGGACTACCTTGTTAATGTGAAAGAAGAACCCAGTTGACAAATTTATTTTTTTCAAAAAATTTAATTTATAAGGGCGTCTAGGTTGCTCAGGTGATTAAGCGTTGGACTCTTGATTTCAGCTCAGGTCATGATCTCACGGTTTGACTTTGAGCCCCATGTCTAGCTCTGAGCGGACAGAGAGAAGCCTACTTGGGATTCTCTCTCTTTCCCTTTCTCTCTCCACCTCTCCAGCATTCACACTTTGTCTCTCTCAAAAATAAATAAACTTAAAATTTTTAAAAAATATATTAATTTATAAAACTTCAAAAGCACCAAGCAAAATTGATGAATTTTCACACTGGCTACTTTTGCAAATTACAGAGGATTTTTTTTCCCTTTTATTTTTTTAAATTCAGGAAGTTACATAACAATTTATCAGTTACTGGGTTCAGGCTTCTTCCACTATTTCTGAAGATACACATCAAGATGAAGCTGATATTTATCAAACATTTGATCTGATAAAAACACAATGCCACTATTGGAAGAGAAATTTCCTCTGCTGAATGAGTAGATGGAGGTAGACTGAAGGGGTAAAAACTTAAAATTATTTTTAATTAAAAAAATTTTTGTTGCTGTTGTTTATTTCTGAGAGAGAGAACCAGCGTGAGCAGGGGTGGGTCAGAGAGAGAGGGAGACACAGAATCTGAAACAAGCTCCAGGTTCTGAGCTAGCTGTCAGCACAGAGCCCAATGTGGGGCTCGAACCCATGAACTGTGAGATCACGACCTGAGCTGAAGTCAGGCGCTTAACCAACTGAGCCACCCAGGCGCCCCTTATTTAAAGCAAATTTTCACCTCATGAAACTGAGAATACATGAAACAATGATGATAGAAATTTTGATTAACCACAGATGTGACAAACTGAATTTTAAATAAATATGTACAGTTCTCCAAAGCAACCATTCATCTTCTTGAGGCCAGCATTGGGTATTAAAACTCTTTAATATACTCCATCCCCTACTACTATGATAGATTATACACTCAAGTGCTTGGAATTCTTTAGAATCTTGCTTAAAGAAACCCTCCCTCTCTTTTTTCCCCCTTCCCCTATGTTCATCTGTTTTGTTTCTTAAATCCCACATATGACTAATCATATGGTATTTGTCTTTCCCCGACTGACTTGTTTCGTTCAGTATAGTGCACTCTGGCTCCGTCTATGTCATTGTAAATGGCAAGATTTCATTCTTTCTGATTGCTGAGTAATATCCCGTGTGTGTGTGTGTGTGTGTGTGTGTGTGTGTGTGTATACACACCCCATTTTCTTTATCCATTAACCAGTCAATGGACATTTCTACTGTTTCCATAATTTGGCTATTGTTGATAATGCTGCTATAAACATTGGGGTGCATGTGTTCTTTCACATCAGTATTTTTGTATCTTTTGGGTAAATACCTAGTAGTGCAATTGCTGGATCCTAGTGTGGTTCTATTTTTAACTTTTTGAGGAATCTCCACACTGTTTTCCTGAGTGGTTGCACCAGTTTGTATTCCCAACAGTGTAAGGGGGTTCCCCTTTCTTCATATCCTTACCAATATCTATTGTTTCCTGTGTGTTACTTATAGCCATTCTGACAGGTGTGAAATAGAATCTTACTGTTGTTTTGATTTGTATTTCCCTGATGATGAGTGATGTTGAACATCTTTTCAGGTGTCTGTTACCCATCTGCATGTCTTCTTTGAAAAAATGTCTATTCCTGTTTTCTGCCCATTTCCTCAGTGGATTATTTGTTTTTGTTTTTTGTTTTTTTTTTTGTTTTGTTTTGTTTTGTTTTTTTGGTGTTGGGTTTGGTAAGTTCTTTATAGATTTTGTGTACTAACCCTTTATCAGATAAGTCATTTGCCTGTATCTTCAATATGTACACTTAAATAGCAGATGGCTCTTTTTATATAGATCTTGAAATACAAATCAAAGTAAAACTCAGATGGAACAAGAACTTAAATGTATAGAGCATTAAATCCTGAAATTCTATAGTAGAAAATAGAAAAATATGAGCTACACTAAAAGGAGACATAATGGTTTGATTAAATGTCAAAAATTTCAGGGCTTCCGGGTGGCTCAGTTGGTTCAGTGTCCGACTTTGGCTCAGGTCATGATCTCATGGTTCATGAATTCAAGGCCCACATCTGGCTCACTGCTGTCTGCACAGAACCTGCTTCAGATCCTCTGTCCCCCTCTCTTGAAAATAAACATTTTTTTAAATATCAAAAACTTCAAAAACTGAAAACGTTTCAAAATAGAGAACTTCTGCAATGCGAAATAATATAGTCAAGAGGTTTAATAAAATACACAGAAGATAAATATTACATTGAACAACTGTCACAAGCAATTCAAAACAAATAATGTAAGTTAATAAATATAAAAAAAAGTTCAAACTTCCTAGAATTCAACCAAACAATTTAAAATTAACATAAATGTTTTATTTATTTATTTATTTCATAAACCGTAAGTATTGAGACTGGTAGAAATATAAAGATTGGACTAATATCCTTTGTATTGCTTTGGATCATACTTTTTATTTGATAATAAAATTTAGAAACTTTTTTTCACTTCTTTATAGATTTATAACTTTTTCAGAATACCTTCATAGTCTTATATACTCTGTATTCTTCATCACTTATTTGCCATTCCTATGTGGACATTGAGTTGTCCTCACTTGGTTGCTTTACAAAGAGTTCTGTAATGGACAACCTTATCCATCCAACTTTTTTTATTGTGTTTTCTGAGCACTTATCCATTCTTCTGGGACAATCTTTCCCTTTTCCCAAACTCCAGTTGAAGAATCACAAGATTGGTCACTTACATTTAGAGCTTTGCATTATTTTACTGACATGTGCGTTGTTACATCTGTGATCTCAGATTCCCCCTCCATTTGGTCATATTACATTAACAAAATCATCTTCTCTTAGATTTTCTATTTCTACTGAAAATACACTTATTACTTATTTTTCATTTTCCTTTTGTTGATAGCACTAAATTACTGAGAAAAGACCCCAAGAAACAACTTTATTTTTGCCGTGTATAATTATAAATCAGTTTAATTTTTAGCTGTATTTAGTAATATTGGTTCTTTTTTGTATTATATAAGTTAAAACTTGGGATACTTACAAACTATCACAAGCACTAGGATATTAAAATTACATATTACTCTTTGCTCTTGAGATTACATCTGATAAGCATTTGTGTTTTCTTAAGGAACCATATGTATAAATAGTACTCTGTTAGCCATGTTGTCCTTGGTAAAATGTCTTTGCAGATCCTTTGTCCTTCTTTGAATTATTTTTTTTTTTTTGGTGTTAATTTGTATAAATTCTTTATGCATTTTGGATATTAATCCCTTATAGGGTATATAATTTACAAATATCTTCTCCCATTCAGTAGGTTGCCTTTTTTGTTTTGTTGATGGTTTTTCTTAGTGTGCGAAACCTTTTTATTTTAGTGTAGCCCAAATAGGTTTTATTGTTTGTTTGTTTTTGTTTCCCTTGCTTGTGACTCTTCAATAAATATGTTGCCAAGGGCAGTATATAAGAGATTACTGCCTATGTTTTCTCTTAGGAGTTTTATGGTTTCAGGTATCACATTTAAGTCTTTAACCCATTTTGAATTTATTTTTGTGTGTGATGTGAAAAAGTGGTCCAGTTCCTTCCCTCCCTTCCTTCCTTCCTTCCTTCTCCCTCCCTCTCCCTTCCTCTCCCTCTTCTCTGTGTAGCTTCCCAGGGCTATGGGTTCCTAGGTGTGGTGTCTAATCTTTTGTTTTTCCATGCTTGTGGTGTCCCTCCTATTTGGGGTGTGTCACAGCAGGGTTTAGTTCCCAACTGCATCTCCACCCTTCCTACCCTTTTTGATGTGGCGTCTTTTCTGTAATTAGCCATGAAAGGTCTGTTCTGCTAGTCTCTAGGCCATTTTCATAGTGAGTTGTATATATGGTAGCTATTATCTTGGTGTGTGTCTGTGGGATGGGATGAGGTTCAGGATCCTCTTAGTCTGCTATCTTCCCAAAAATCCTATCTATGGTACTTTTTGAAATAACATTACATTATGAACATTTTCCATGTTACTGAGCATTGTTGAAGGTATGTTAGTATCTACAAAATATTCTGTCTTATGAGTACCACATTAACTTACCTGTACTTTTATTCCTTGATGTTGAATGTGTTTCTAATTTTTCCTATCCCAACAAATTCTGTAATAACCATTTTTCTTTATTAATTTTAGTCAGTTATTTTATTCCTTTAAAATGAATAATTTTATAATTATTTATAATGTCATATAAAGTATGCTGTGATCATTCAAAACTATAGAGAAAACAGTACACCTAAATATATTAGTGTTTAAGAATCATAGCATATCTAGGGGGATTTTAAGTAAATGAACTTTGTGATTAAATTTAAGAACAAAAGCTCAACACAACCAGATATTATGTGCCACCTAATATAAAAAAATAGGAAATACAACACATCAACTATGAAGTAAACTTACCAAAGAAATCTAACCCTAATCGAATCCCTTCCCTCATTACCAATTTATAGGAGAAACACAAAGTCAAAGAAATATGTTAAAAATAAAACGTATAGAAATACAAACAAAAATACAGAATTTGTTAATTCTGTAAGGCAAATGACTACCTACAAACAAAGACAAACTTCATGGGAAAAGAGAGGAAAAAGAAAACTGTGAATACAAGAGAAACATCAACCAAGCTATCAATATTTTGTGCCTGTTGGAATCCTGAGTTCAATAAACCAACATCGACAGAGACATCTTGGAAATATATCCATGAACTAGATTTTTAATATGAATGATGTATTATTAAATTTCCAGGTCAAAAGCTAAAAATGTTTTGTTTAGTTCTTATGCCAACATTGTTTTAATGAAATGTTATGATGTCTAGGATTGGTTTCTGTACCAGTGAAAGGCTAAGGGAAGTTGGTATAGAACCAAAACATGATTGCACATGTGTTTATAATTGCTGATGCTTTATATCATATATGTGTGTGTGTACATATATATGCATATATACACACATACATATATACACACATACACTTATATACATATATATGTATTATATATATATATATACACACACACACACACACACATATATATACATACATGCATATATATATTTACTATTTAAAATGCCACAAAAGAAGGGCACCTGACTGGCCCAGTCAGTTAAGTGTCCGGCTTCAGCTCAGTCATGATCTCATGATTCATGAGTCTGAGCCCCAGCCCCGCATCAGGCTCTGTGCTGACAGCTCAGAGCCTGGACCCTGCTTCACATTCTGTGTCTTCCCCCTCTCTCTGCCGCCTCCCCCACTCACGATCTGTCTCTCTCTCTCTCCGTTTCTCAAAAATAAATATTAAAAATAATTTAATGCCACAAAAGAGAGGAGTAGTAAATGGGTTTAACATTTAGGCAGGTCACATATAATACAGTCGGGTGTGTGTGTGTGTGTGTGTGTGTGTGTGTGTGTGTGTGCCTGTGTGTGTGTAGAGAGAGAAGATTTGGGGAAAGGAATAAAATTATCAGATTCACAAGTTAGAGTACAGCGTTATGAATGTAGATAAGAATTAGTCCAGAAGCAAGGAGACCATGAAGTCCTTCCTCATTTTCTAAATTCCCAGTTCCCATACTGGCACACTCTTATGTACTGTAATTTCTCTACAGAATGATAAGAAATATAAAACTGAAATGGGACAAAGGGATTTCATAGTAGGCAAGGAAGCCTTCATGTCTTACAGTAGGAGTGCAGAGAAAACCAAACATGAAGCCTAAGATGTATGAGCTTGTGTAATTAACTTTGAAGGAAAATATACTCTCAAAAATGCAGATTTGTTATACAAAAGACTTTGCCCCCATTGGGAAAATCTAGGACTGTAATACATGGAATCTAGACATGCAGGTAGTTGTTCCTAAAGATTTTGATTCCTCTAATTCTATGGAACCTTCTAAGCCTGAAAAAATATTTCCCTTTTTCTTATGTAAGAGCAATCATCTCAATAATCAGGAAAGACAACGTGCATACCATTTAACATATGCCCTCACTTTCCCTCCTGGTGATTTGGCTTCTATCTAGGTTTAAGTTGTAACAACGAGCTGAAGATACACTGAACTTGATAAGGAAAGAAAGTACTGGGGCACCTGGGTGGCTCAACTGGTTAAGTTGGTCTCTTAATTTCAGCTCAAGTCATGATCTCATGGTGAGTTGGAACCCCACATTGGGCTGACAGCATAGAGCCTGCTTGGGATTCTCTCTCTCTCTCCCTCCCTCTCTCTCTCTCTGCTCCTTCCTTCCCCCATGTGTGCACACATGTTCTCTCTCAAAAATAGATAAATAAACATTTAAAAGAGAGGGAAAGTACAATATTGAAAACCTTTTGACATATATTTGTCACCACTTGGGAAGTATGAGTGGCACTTGATTAGAAGATAGTTTATCAGATGGTTGGAAGATGAAACGAAATAGTTTATGTACTTGAGAATACTCTCTGGAGATACATGATTTAGCATCCTAGAAAGAAACCCAGGAGATTGTGTAGGGTAAATAATGACTCCCAGTGGCATGGTACACACAATGGCCAAGCTTAGCAAAATCACAATGTGTAAAATGCCACAACAGACAATGGATAAAAAGATTAGAAAGTTCAAGGAAATGGACATGCCAGAATGGATATAATATGTACAACCAGAAGATGAACATGATGACTCCTTGGGGACATTCCTTGGGAAAACTAAAAAGGCACATAGAAGACCATGTTTGAATATCCTGGTGAGAAAAGCAGGAACGTCATTAAAAAAGTCAGTATGGCTCTACTTTTCAATCTAGGACTAGTGATAGGAAGGACTGTTCTAGAACTTGTCTGGCTGAAAACAATGGCTATGTATGGACTTTGACACTGTAGAGTCCAAGTGGCAAGTCTTAACTGTCAACAAACAGCTCGTACTTAACCACAGATGTTGTGATGACTAGCAGGATTGAAGCAGCAGCCCTGGGAACCCAATCCAAAGGGACTTATAGGGCTAGTTAATAGAATATGACCTCTTTAGGGGCAAAAGAGACTGGTGGAAAGTAATTGTAACTATTCAGCTTAAACCAGCAGAATAAATCAAGGTTGGGTGTCTGGGAACCTGAGGGTGGCCATCCTAATTAAAATATCATGATCCCTTGCACAGTTTCCAGACTTGAGCCCATTGTTCAGATTTAGATCCCAGTGAACATTGGTTTTTCAAGTGGAACAACACCATAGCGCTGTAGTATGTACACACAGTAATGATTTCTTCAGTTTTTTTTCCTCAAAGGGGATTATAAACATTTACTCAATTGACTATAAATTGGGAAATGGCAGCCACCCACATATTTTTAGCACTTGATAGAGCTGAGTTTAATGATACTGAGCTGTGGGTACTTTAAAACATTATTATGGGGGGGAGGGGGGCATATGGAAGCCAGTTTATTAATAGCTTACATTGACTACCTGGTGATATTCTCCCTGAACTCTGAATGTTTAACTGGTATTACATACTTGGAAGTTAGCACAATCTCCAAATTGGGTCCTTGGTTGTGGATAACTACCAAAAGGGAGAAAGCCAAATGTAAGGACGTGAAACTTCCTTCCCTGACCAAGTTATTTAAAATAATGAAATGCATCTGTATATATTGCAGAATTTAGGAGGTTCCTGCCAGCTTTATGTTTCTGATAGATGCAAGTATGGCGGTCCTTATCATATCCCCACTTAAGTTACTAACATTGTCCCTGCAGAATCCAGATGGGGCTTGGGAGATGACTGTAGACCATTGAAAGCTCAGTCTAGTAGTTGCCCAGATTGAAACTTCCATGACAGATGTGGTAAGTTTGTTAGAAAAGATACAGCCTCAGGTTCATAGTATATGGTTACTGATTTGGCATGCACATTCTTTTCTATTTCTAATAAGAAAAAAGGGGTCAATAAAAGTTTCTCTTCACTTAAAATGTACAATAAAGACTCAAACTTTATCCTTGAATAGTAACTCCCTTTTGCTGTCATATAGATAAAAGGGATCTGGACAATCCAAAGATTGGAGAGATCATCACACAAATCCATTGTTTTGAGGATAGCATATTGATCTATTCAGTTAGCTTTCACTCTGAAAGTTTTGTAAGACACATCTACCCTAGAGGATGGGATAGTTATGGTGGCAGAGATGGAGGCCAATAGCATGGATTTTCATTGACTAGAGCTGACATAGCTATTGCTACTGCCAAGTGTCCAACATGTAAGCAACAAAAGGAAAACCAATCTCCCAAATGCTGTAATTTCTTGATATATACTATCTACTTGGTAGCAACTTGATGACTTTGAAACTCTTTCATAACTGGAATACATTCACATTCTAGATAAGGGTTTCCCTTTTTAATCTGATGAACCTCAGCAGAACGACCCACTATCTCACGGTTTATCAAATATTTGATCCATTAGTGTTAAGGTCTGTAATAAATTGCGCCAGATTTCATAGTAAAGGAAGTTTAAGCATTGGCTCATGGCCAAAAACTCTACTGGTGTTTCCAAGTAGCACACCTTCCAGAGGTGACCAGATTGACAGAGAATGGCCTACTGGAGACACAGATGAAGTTTCACCATGGTGGCTACACTCTACAAGCTATCAGCGCTGTTGAAGCTTTTGGGCTCCAATGAGTTTGCCTTAGCAACGTAGACTATTGCAACAAAATACCACAGACTCATCGACTCGGTGGCTTAAAGGACACAGATTTATTTCTCCTAATTCTGGAGGCTAGCATGTCCAAGATCAAGGGACCAGCAGATTAAATTCCTGGTAAGAGTTCTTTTCTTGGTTTGCAGATGGACATATTCTGTGTCCTCACATAGTTGAGAGATAGAGGAAGAGGGTTAGGAAGAAAGAGAATACACTCTGGCTCTTCTTCTACTTACATTGGCACAAATTACATCCTACTGATCAAGGGGAGATATGGCTTCTGTTACATGCCAAAGGCATGAAAGAATGTGTGTTGATTCTACATGATCTATTTGAGTATCTCTTGGTACTCTCTTGCCTAATTGTGGCTGTTTATGGGCAGGTATAATAATCTTGTCCTAAGAAAGTTACAGTGACTTGTCTCTCAGATTCTTTTGTCATGAAACCAGCTAAGCCATGGAGGCCACCACAGGTGGTAGCTAATGGTAAGAGGAAAGGAGACCCAGGATATCTGTAGCAACGAGGCCTGTAGCACTTCCCACTAATCTCTCACTCAGCAGAAAATATGTAGCCAAGTAGATCCAATAAACACATGGGTTAAATATGGAGAACTGCTGTTATGTCCTCCTTTCAGAGATAACTTGATATACAATTCTGTGAATTTTGATCTGAAAATCACCTGCAACTGTCAATTCTCCTCTGATCTACCTCAAATGCAAAGAACTACCCTACCCAAAGGGTCTTAATTCCTCCTAAGGGAGTTCACATTTGGTGAATGGGTGAGGGGTAAGGTGGTTGCAAAGATCTGGCTATTTTAGCCTGACTGGAGATCTTCTGAATGGCAGTATTTGCCCAGATATCTCTGTGGGATGAGATAAAGGTTTCTTAGGACTGTATCATCTAACTCCTTTCTTGAGTCCAGTCTTGCTGCAGGAGTTGTTCTTAAACATTTTGTACTCCAAATTCCATTTCAGCATATGTTTCTGAACTTTTAGAAAAACCTAACCTGCAGCTTTATTTACATATATAAATGTATATGTATGCATGTAACACATAATCTTTATGACAAATAAATTACATATTCAAGAGACTCTTCTGTACTTTTCCCCCTCTTAACTACATATCCTATTATTTTCATTATACATATATTACATATCCTATTATTTCCCTTACTCCTTTTTGTAGCAGCATAAACCCAATTGCATGGATGTGCCACAGTTAATTCCACTAGTCCGTACTGATAGAGAATGGGGTGGGTTATTTACAATATTACTTTAAATAATACTGTATGTAATCACGTAAATTACTAATTTGTGTTTTAGCAAGTGTGTCTCTGAAATTATTCCTAAAAAGGGTGGCAAGGACAAGGGGTGGATGTACTCTTATTTTGTTAGGAATTGTCAAATTTGTCTTCCTTCAAAGGCATACCAGTTTGCATTCTTAACACTTACAGATTTTCCCATATCCTTAACAACAGATTATATTATCAAGATTTTGGATTGCTGCCAATCTAAGTGATCAATGATATCTCAATATTATTACATTATTGATTTATCTTTGTATGATAAATTTATTATTTTTATTTCTTTATGTCTTGTGGGTATTTATTTTTCCCCTCAATTTTTAGGGCTTTTCCATAGATTAGAGGTACATTAGATTTCCTGTTATTTAAATAGCAAAATTTTTTCAGTTTTTTCTTTGTGTTTTTTATCTTATTTTTTTTTGCCATGCAAAGTTTATTATTTTTATTTTTATCTACTCTATCAATATTTTATTTCTTTTGGATGATGAATAATATATTTAAATTTTATGTACTCTCTTTTTAAAAATAAATTTTACCTCTATACTGATTATTAGGGCACTAGGACATTTGGAAAAAATACTTTCTTGAATGTATTAAGTATGGATCCAAGTATGTCATTTGAATTGTTTCCAAATGCTTATCAAGTTTGAGTTTTCAGTGATGTCTCTTAAGCCTCTTTTTTCTCCAATCTGAGGTACACTTCTGCATAATATTCCTGGTTCATTCTTGCAGTTAATCCCTCCTTTTTCATATTCTTATGTTGTACAGATATATTACTTATGAACCTTAAAATTTTTAATTTGTGTTATTCTTTCAAAGCATTGAACGTTTTCTAACCTTCTTTAAACACCTTATTTAATCATTTTGAAATATGTCACAATTTTCCTTTTATTTTGTAATGTCCTGTTTTATTGTTATTATCTTATGGAATGAGGCTGGCTAATTTCATATTTTTCTGCTAGTATGTTTGTGTGGGTTTCAAATGTATTCCTATTCTGCTACTTAATGTTTCAAAGAAATGGATATCATAGTAGGTGTGGTTAATGTTATGAATCAACTTGGCTCAGTTTCCCAGACATTTTGTGAAACATTAATCTGGTGTGTCTGTAAGAGTGTTTCTGGAAGAGATTAACATTTGAATTGGTAGACTGAGTAAAGCAGGTTGCTTTTTCTAATGTAGGTGCCTCTCATTCAATCAACTGAAAACCTGAGTGGAACAAAAAAGGCTGAGTTAGAGGGAACTTCTGTTGTCTGACTGACTTCTAGCTGGGGCATTGTTATTTTCCTGCCCTGAGACTGGCTGTTCTTAAGTCTCAAACTTACAGTCTATTGGAACTTACACCATTGAGTCCCTTGGTGCTCAGGCCTTCAGATTCAGACTGAAACTAGAGGATTAGCTCTTCTTGGTCATCAGCCTATTGACTATAGATTTTGGGACTTCTCAGCCACCATAATCAATTGAGCCACTTCTTTATAATAAATCTGTGTGTAAGTATGAGTGTGTGTGTGTGTGTGTGTGTATTTGGTTCTTTTCTGGTGAGCTCTGAAAAATACAGTAGATCTCTGTAGCAGTAGGAACTTCTTTTGTGAGTGGATGTGAGAAGTTTCATGCTCAAGCATGCACTTCTCTGTTGTTACCACTTAGCATTCAGAAATATGGCCTCTTTGTGTGGCTGTGGCTCCATAGCTAAGGGTAAGTGTGATTCTAACTCTATAATGCTGCAGGCTATAGGCCTTGATTTTTCTTTTCTTCTTTAGGCTTTGATTTTGAAAGTAATGATTCACTTTTAATATTGTACTATTTAGGAATATTGCTTCCTGAGATCTATTTACTCTGGATCTGTTTACCTCTAGCATCATGACAGTCTTTCTGTGGAATTTCTAGCATTTCTATCTTAGCACAAATTATGTTCCCAGCAGTCTTCCTGCAGGGAAATCTTTGCTTTCATTATTTTTTAAAAGTTTATTTTATTAATTTTGAGAAAGAGAGAGAGCATGTGAGCAGGAGAGGAGCAGGGAGCGAGGGAGAGAGAATCCCAACATGGGGCTTGAACCCATAAAACTATGAGATCATGACCTGAGCTGAAATCAAGAGTTGGCTGCTCAACCTGATTGAGCCATCCAGGCAAGTGTGGATCTTTGCCTTTAGAAAACATATTTGTGGCATGTTCAGTGATGCCTGTATTTAGACTGTCATGGTTGATCTTCACCTTGGCCCCACTGTGTTTCTCAGGGATTTTTTTTTTTTTTACATGTCTCTGAAATCTGAAGCCTGCAAGTTCTTACAGTATTTCAGGTTGTTCTAGGAACTTTTGAGATCAAGTGTTTGTTTGTTATTCCTGGATTCCACCATGGATCCGATGCTCTCAAGTGCTTTGGCCATACCACTCACCTTCAGAGGCTCTTGGAAGATTTCCTGCCATGTAGCTTCAGTGAATATGTCATCTGTGAATTATTTAACTTGCTATCTCTTATGGTGTATCTGGTTTTTATGAGCAGTCTGGGGAGATTTAAAGAAATTGCTGCAGTCATGATCTTGCTAGTGGCTTTAAAATAGTTTTTATCTTTATTCATAATATTGAAGTTGTTTATTCATTTAAATAACTCATTTAATTTATGTATCATATTAATAAATGTTATATATTTTAAAATCTTATGTATTATATGGTATGGATTGTTCATTATATAACATATTCACATAGGGCATATATCATATAACTTAAGTATGACCATTTTGTACAATTTTATGTTGACCTTAAGTTAATGGATATATTTATATGCTATCTCCTTCATTAGAACATGTCATTTGAGAATTAAAACGATATTTTGTAAGTCTTTATAAGTGACTAAAAACAATTCTTGATGTGTATTAGCAATTAACAATATACTTAAAAATGTACTACAGTTCAAACTTGAAGCATTTTACTACTTAAACATTGGATAATTATAGCTCTAAACCTAAAACCCCAAAAGTATATCCACAAAATCAAGAAATCATGTGCTAGAAAAATGAGCAGAAAAAATTATAGGTAACATCATCAAAATCATATTGCAGATGTATTCTTATTTCATATGTAAATCCCCATACTTGAAATAATTTTATTTATGTGTCTATGATATCTTAACATTCTTGTATATACAACTAAATTTCCTAAACAAATTCTAAAATTGAATATGAGATCAAAATATCTAATATTTATAAAGTAATTTTTGAACATTTATTTGCAGAGCAACTTTGACACTCAATGTACTTTTCAAAATTTTACCTTAAATATATTTTTGTTAGGTGGTTGGAAATATTTTATTTTGATATTGAAATATTTTTTCCTGGATATTATCCTATACCCAATAAAATTATAACATATTAGTAGAAACTTCCTTAATGGAATGCAGTCTGGAAGATGATATTTTGGTAGAAAAAGCATTCTTATAGTATACAAAAGTTTTTCTTTTTACCTGTTACTAATATTCTTTTTTTTCTCAATGTACAAGTAAATGTATAATAAATCAATCCCTTAAATCCAACAATCCATATTAAATGTTTTTCCCAATAGAAAATTAAATTTTATATCACTGTTTTAATGGGTTCCTTCACAGCATTGGAAGTGTATCAGACTTGACTTTCCAATTTTATAGTTCTCTACCATCTTGCATCATATTACATTATTCTAATCCTGAATGTTTGAAAGAAACATTTATAAATAGAACTATTTTGAAAATGTTTTCAGTTTTAGGTATAGGTACTTTTGAAATTTACAGGTAAAAAGATCCATAGACAAGTGTTTCCTATTCTTGGAAGACAAACCCCAGCATATTTTCAACAATTTATTGGACTTTCACTGCCCATGTCTTCTAAGCAATCAATTTATCTTTCTCAGTGGAATCTCTGAACAGAACTGCATTTCCAATTGACAGGTGCAGGAATTTCCCTGGTTAGCTGTCCCTTTGCTCTTTTTCCTGTACTGTCACCAGAGAGAAATGACTGTGGGCCTTGGTAATGAAAACATTTTCTGACAAATAGTGCCATCCGTATAGAAAGAGGGCAACACATGTCCATATGCAAACCTCCATTCAACTTCCTTCCTCCTAATAGGGTTTGTGCTTTCTATGACTGTGCCAATCATTCGAGTATTCACAAAAATTTTAAAAAGAAGAAATTTGCAGGGGCCAAAGCAATGGCTATTGGCTTCTACATGTGAAATGTGTTAGGCAGATGAAGATCATCTTTGGTATTCTGCTGTTCATGTTTTCAAGAACAATTGTTTTTTCTTTCCTGTCCATTTTATGCCAAAATGTCTAATATGAGAAAGGTATCCTAACAAAAGAAGAGCAGAACCACTAGAGAGGCAGGAAGTCCTATAAAGAAAAGGCCTAAGGCCTGTTTTGTTCAAAGCTAAGGCTTTAAGTGTGTCTCTTTGTGTCTTTCTTGCTTTCTTTTCTCTCTCTCAAAAGATTTACCTGTCTGAATGAGCACTGTGCATCCTTAGTGTGAACACATGGTACTGTATAACCTCTCCTGGTGGATTATTTCATATATCATTTTAAGTGGGCAATAAAATATATTGCTGTTTAAGTTGTTAGGAATAGTGACTTTACAATGGGGCACTTGCAGAAGAAGATGGCATTAATTTTCCAAACAATTCTGCCTAGAAAATCTGTAAGGACAGCCTTAATAATGGAAATAAGTCATAAGTTCTTGCTACTCCAGATTCTTGTGGAGCTGTGCTTTTTAGTAGAATTCCATGGTCTTTGTTTCACATCAGTGTCTTAGTTTTATACCTTGAAAAAGACAAGAAAAATAAGAAACGTGTGTCAAAGGATCAATGCCCTCACTTCAAATTAATTCTGTTCAGTTTTCCATTGCTAGGATTAAAATCTCTGAGTTTCCTCCAATGGTTTAAGGTGGTTACTTTATAGTTCTTAAATTTCTTATCGAGAGCTCTAAAATGAATTCCTTTGATATTATTGTCTGGCTTTTTGTACCTATCACTATAATAACACAAATAGCATGTTATAATTATTTAATAACTTACATGTGCTTTGGTCCTATGGTGGGTTTTTGCTATATAGGGTTTTAAGATATAAAATGCTTTGAGAAAAGGGTAGCTTTTCTTGTTTGATGGTTATCAGTTAGGTTTGATGGTTATCAACAAAGCAATCTTTATATTATAAACGGTCTTAAAAATGGAAAAAATGTTTATAAATTCAGTGTAATACACTCTTCTCTTAAAGCAATGCCACTATCTACTAACTAATATGCTAAACACCTTCACAGAATTCCATATTCATTACATCTCCTTGAAATCACTTGGGTGATATTCATTTGGTAGACTTAATAGTTATACGATATTTTTAGTCAAATAACCTTTGTTAAAAAATGTTATGAACAGAAAAACAAAAAGTTATCCATGACCCATAATGGTAAATGTAGATATCAAATAACATTGCTTTACTGGGGAAAAAATATGTGTAGAATACCAATAGACCAAAGAATCTTATTTCTATGCATCAAAAAATGGTCTAATGATTTCTCATTGTTTTACTACAACACACATGGTACCTTACACGTGTGTCAATAGTAAGTGGATCTACTTTTGAGAGAAGTTAACAATCAACCCATTTTCTAGTTTAAATGCTAAAATAATGCCCTCATTGGACATTATTACAGTAAGTCTTAATTCAGCTAACACAGTATAAACCTATATGTCCTTGATAGTTATTTCATATTAAGTCTTTTATATATCTTAAATATATTAAAAGTGGCTACCCTAAGAAAGGTAAAAGTATTTATTAATACAGGAATATTCTTGGACCAATGTAGACAGTGGTTCCATGAACTTGAGTCAGTCTGCTGAGTTTAAATTTTCGTTTCCCCTATTATTAGATGTGTCACCTGGGGAAATTTATAAGATTTCTTCAAATATCAGCTTCCTCATCTATAAAATAATTCTAGCACTTAATTCCTGGATTATTGTGAAGGCTACCTGACAAAATATATGAGATGATTAGAACAAATTGAAGTACCTAGAAAACACAAATTAAATGGCAGTTAATTTGTGAGCTGGTCCAAACTATTAGCTATGCTTCTCCTTCCAGGAGCAGGACAATTATAAATAGCACTCAAAACCGTTATTTTGTAAAGCTTCAAAAAATTGAGATTTGCTGAAGAGATAGCATCAGAATCTCATTTTACCATTTGGGCATCTTTTTTTTTTTTTTTTCCACAGGAAAGTTGATTCTTTCCTAGTATGCACCTAATATACCTTGTTTGCCTTTTTGAAAATTTATGCTGCTATTAAACATCAAAAATTGTGTCTCATGGAAATGCCTTCCTGGGAGGGTGTGCTGTTACTGTCGAATCATCTGTCTGTGCTATCATTAGGTACAAAAGCTTTGAAGTAAGACCTGAAGCCAAAATTCTCACAGATGTTGCATGGAAATAAACTTCAAAAAGGATGCACAGCGCTCATTCATAGACAGGTAAACATCTGTGAGAGAGAGAAAGGAAAGTGTGAGACGGAGAGGCTCACTTAAAGGCTTAGCTTTGAACAAAACAGGCCCCAGGCCTTTTCTTTCAAATTGATGTCTCTATTTATATGGCTTCCTGCCTCTCTACTAGTTAACTATTGAAGTCTCCCCCTTTGAACTAATTTACATTGACCTCTCCCTTAACTCCCACTAGTTCCTTTTAAAGTAAGGTTTGTTTTCCCTAATGAGGATCAGCTGTGAGTAAGGGCGACAAAAAGAAAATAAATTCCCTTTTAACAAGCTATGTCTCTACTTATGCTGATATTTGGAGGAGAGGCCAAGAATACACAGAAGATCTTGAGTCTGCAGGTTTAAAACTGAAGATCCTATAAATGCAATGAACTTGGACTCACCACATATTTCTTTTTAAAGAGATTATATTGCAGACACTAAGGCTACAAAATAAGGATACGCAAAGCCATAAAGAGAATGACCATTTTTGATAACCCTTGGGCCATCAAACTCTTTATTTTGAATAAATGTGCAAATTTTAGATCCAGTTTTTAATAAAGTTTTTCTTATTCTGTTCTTTTTATCAACTGATGGTTTAGAAGTACTAATGCCATCGCAGAATGAACAACAAGAAAGCAAAACTACAAATTAGAAAGGGTCAATCTATCAGGACAATAACTTGATCTATCAAAGCTTACAGCTTGCTCAAAACCCCAAAATAATTTCATCAAACAGTATTCTAACTGGAGATAAACAGCCCAGCTCCCTTTGGGTTTTCAGGTCTCTTGTCTTCCATTATTAGTTTATTATATGATTTATTTTTCAAAAAGCAAGGCTCTGACAAACTTGTGCCACTAAATCTCTTCACTACTTTGATCTTCATTTATGCTTTAGGACAAAACAGCTTATGTGATGCTCTGCTTTATGGAATGTAGATTCTTTGCCCTTCGTGTACAAGACAAGCTTCCTTCACCTCCAAGCATTCTGGAACTGAGCAATGGCAAGCCTGCCTCAAAATCTCTTTTCTCTTCCTATCCTCAGTACAAATATATCAATAAATAGGAAGAGATGATGATGCTACCAAAGCCTATGAGCACAACTTCTCATTTCAGCAGCTCTGCTGATACCTCTGGCTCAGGGGTTCCATTTCCTCTGCCTCTATGGGATGCGGCCAGCTTGCTTTGACAGCAAGCCTCAAAGGCATACAACAGAAAGTTTCTTGCTTTTTAAGCCTGCTTTTTCTGGCTCACCAGTTCAGTGAAGTAGCAGCTCAGATGATAACCAGGGAGCTGGTAAGATAATCTGAAGAGTGCTGTCCTCAGATTCCAAATTAATAAAAAAGAAAGCAAACTCATCTGAGTGAACATACCTTATTCTGAAGATAAAAAGAAAATAGGGTTTTCAACTGGCTAACATTTTATTTTTATTATTACAATATTTTTATATTCTTTCTCCTTAAGAGCTCATGGGTTCTATGTCACAAAAATGTGGGTGGAAATCCTGACTTTATCACTGATGAGCACTGTGATGGGGAAATGACATTAACACTATAATCTCCCTGAAATTCAGTCATCTTCCCCTATGTGTCGGTTTGAACTCAGCTCTAAATCAATTGAGATAACATGCTGTTTGAGGTTTTGTGATGTTTCAATAACATGTGTTCTTGTTTAGGATTATAATAGTCACAGAAGTACTCACTTAGCATGGATTGCTTCTGTCAGAAAAACAAAAACAAACAATCAAAAAGCAAAAGCTTAAAACTCTTTCTCTCTGCCTGGTTAAATACACTTACCTCAAGAGCTTGAGTTCCCTGGCTTCATTCACTATTCCTCTAGTTTTTCAGTCTTTTATTGGCCACAGTGCATTGAATCATGGTCCCAAAAAGATAGGCCCATGCCCAGTTACCCAGAACCCTTGATTATTGTATGGTAAAGGTATGATTAAGTTAAGGATCTTGAGAGAAACTATTTATCTAGGTGAGCCTTAAATGTAATCACATTACCTTTGTGAGAGAAAAACAGGGTTTTGAGACAGAGGAGAAGATACAGACAGATTTGAGTAATGCACCCACAAGCAAAAAATCACCTGAAGTCTGCAGCAGCTAGAAGTGGCAAAAACAATACTCTACCTAGCTTTTGGAGGGAGTGTAGCCCTGTACCACCTTGATTTAGCACTTGTGGCCTCTACGACCATTAGGAATAAATTTCTACAGATTTACAAGATCCAGCTTGGGATAATTCTTTATAGCAACCATAGGAAGTTAATGCATTGCCATTTTATCACTTTGAACATTCTGTATGTGTTTGGGAAATATTATCAGTACACTGCTAGGATCTTCAAAGAGGAAATCACATGTTGCTCGTTTTTGTGTTGAATTCAGTACTTAGCACAAGTTCTTACACATAGCAGGGGCTAGAAGAAAATTCCTAAATGGATTATTGAATGCCATATTAGTGAGAGAATTATTCAGGAAATAGTCCCTATATACAAACAGTAAGACTAGGTTGGTAAACAGTCAGTAAGATGGACCAATTATTAAGAGATCTATCTTTAGGGGAAAGAATAAAATGAAACTTTCATCTTTACACTGAATAAATTAAAAGCATGGAGAAGTAAAGAACTGTGATTAATTAATCTAAGATTAATTGACAAGATAAGAGAAAAATTAGTAACAGGATTTTTGTAGACTGATTATAACTCCCGTGTCCAGTTCAACTTGTAAGGATTTGGGAATCATCACTGTCTTCCTCACAACAAGAAAAAAGATGAATAAATTGAAAACCATCAACTCTATTTAGTCATCAGTGAATCAAAGCCATGATGTAAACTGTTTCCCTTAAGACTAGAGAGAGAGGTGAATATAGACAACCACAGACTATTGGGCGGATAAGTTCTGAAGTGGAACAGAATCTTGTCACTAGGGCCAATCCTAATAGGAAGACAGACTGCAATTGACAGATTGCTAGAATCCCAGTGTGCACTAGTTTGAAAGTTAAAAATCTCCATGTGGCTCCAGTCTTTCACAAGCTTTATGTCCAGGAGTTCTATCAGGGGCTCTAATCTGTGAAGGTTAGAGAAAAATCATCTCTTACATCTGACAAGGGAAGGGGAAAAGTCACTGCTCTGGAATAGGCCTCTGTGTCTTTGTTCTTCTTCTTCTTCTTTTTTTTTTTTTTTAATGTTTTATTTCTGAGAGAGAGAGAGACAGCATGAGCAGGGGAGGGTCAGAGAGAGAGGGAGACACAGAATCTGAAAAGGCTCCAGGCTCTGAGCTGGCTGCCAGCACACAGCCCAACGTGGGGCTCAAACCCATGAACCGTGAGATCATGACATGAGCCGAAGTCAGACACTTAACCAACTGAGCCACCCAGGTGCCTCTGTCTTTGTTCTTCTTAACAAGGTCTGCCTTCAAGGGAGACTATTTCAGCAGAGCCTGTTTGGAATTTGTCTGAGTCCAACTATCTGGCAGAAGAAATCACAAATTCTAGGCCTCTAGCTCTTTGAAAGAAGAAAATAGCAGATGATGCATTAGAATATGTGTTTAGAAAAAAGAAGTGTAATGAAAGAGTAATAATTCTTTTAGTGGATTAGAGAAGTTACCACTCAGAGTGACTGGTAAGGAGCATCCTGGCTATTACCAAAACAGTTTGATACAGAATGCAAGGAAGATTCAACACCAGGACTCAAGATAATTACAGATGGATGGACGCTGGCAAAATTAATAATCAAAAACAGGAAAGCATGAAGGTCAGAAAACAATGGATGCTACATAATGGAGGAAGTCCTAGGTTGAAGATGAATGAAAGTCTGAGGAGGAAGACTGTGCAACAAGGCTAGGGAGCAACCAGTCCAAACTGGGATAGAAGAACTACCTGTAAGCAAATATTATGGCTCGGAAAAAGTACACTAGATCTGCAGGATCATTTGTAGAAAACTATTTTTAAATAGAGATAACAAGGCAAAGGAAACACTGAAATAATTATCTCCAGGAAACATGAGAATATATAGAAAGGAGATTTCATAATGTGCACAATTGGATCATGTAGTGAACACACTACATATTTTTTCCTCTATGTGTATATTTGTCAAATTTATTAAGTAAAGGGAAGAAAAGAGGTATTTATGTTTCATATGGATGAATTAGTTTTTTAAAAGAATATTCATACATATTGCAGAGAAGAGGTTACAGCTTAACTGATGGTGATCAGCAGATAAATCTATTGAACAATCTCAGACTTCATTAAGGTGTACTCACTGAAAAATATTTAATGTAAAGTGGCACTTATGCATATTTTGGCTTTAGCCAGTTTTTGGTTTCTGCAGCAAAATTGGTTAAAATATTATAATTCAAGTATATTGTTTCTTCTTCATTTCTCTTTACTCAGTGTTGTCAAACTTTTTTTTTTCTCTTTGAACTCTCTCCCTCCTCATTACACTTTCTTTTACAATCTCATCCCTTTTTAAAATATAGAGCTGATTCTTTTCTATAGGGTATACAATGAATATGTGCATAGATGGAAATTAACTGGGATTCTGTAAACCTAGTTTATGTATCATTTCAAATCCATATTTCTGGCACATTATGTTCCCACATCGTACAACATTTTGTTGTTCTTAAACTGATTTGTTATTCTTATATCTCCTTGGGTCTCACTTTGTTTCCTCCTTTAATAGGAAACAAAAACACTTCAAGAAATATATCATTGTGCTCCTAGAATGGTTTTCCTTAGGCATTGTTTGGAGTTCTATGTTTAACATGGAAATAAATTATTCATATAACTTATGCATTTTGTTGCATAAAAACTGCAAACTAAACATGGACTTATATGTATCTTCTATCTTCAGAATTCTTAGCTCAATCATGTAACATTCATAAAGATCTTATATATCAGTCTTTCTTATAGACTATGTGGTCTATGAAGTTCTACATCAATAATAGTTTACCACTAGTTTATTACTGACAAATAAAAACATGCAACTATTCTTTGAGGCCTATATTATTATATATAATTTACATATGAGGAAATAGAGACATTGTGTAGTTCTCAAGGTGGCCTTGTTAATAAATAAGAGATGATACTGATATATGTATTTAAATCCACACATTTAAATCCAAATTTGATATGTATTAAATATTGATCAATACTGTAAATATTGATAGATATTGGCAACCATTATATTTCATGATAATTGATGTTATATAATATTCATTTGATTTGGACTATTTTTAAGGGTCACATTGGCTAGTAAAAAGGAAATAAAACAACTTTTCTATAAGAATCAAGTTTTTATGGGGGCACCAGGGTGGTTTAGTCAGTTAAGCATCTGACTTCAGCTCAGGGCATGATCTCACGGTTCATGGGGTCAAGCCCCACATCGGGTTCTGTGCTGACAGCTCAGAGCCTTGAGCCTGTTTCAGATTCTGTGTCTCCCTCTCTCTCTGCCCCACCCCGACTCATGCTCTGTTGTTCTCTGTCTTAAAAATAAATAAACAAAACAAGAAAATAAATAAAGTTTTTTTTAAATCCATGATGTGTAATTGAAAAGTAAAATTCAAAAGATCAGTAATGTATACATAATAATGGATGGTATTGACTTCTTAAATTGTTGAAAGTAAATATGTTAGCATAAGACTGCACAAGATTTAATTATAGGCTCAAATACACAGATCCATCTCCACGAACAGTGTAAAGCATTTTCACTGACAGGCCATGGAGTCCCTCTTATTGAATTCTGCTCAATAGCTAAAGAAACAGTCATCAATTTGGTGACTTAAACATTTAATTTTCTGGAGACATCAGAGTAAACACCCAGCAGAATGAGAATTATGCACACAATTACAATTTGTACTGCAAACAACAACCTGTGCTGCAAAGTGACATAAAATAAGGTTTGCATAAAATGAGATATTTAACATAAGAAGTTAGACTTAGTTATGACTAAGTTAGACTTAGTTATGACTAAGATAGCTCAACATTGTAAATATATTTTTCCCTTGTGAATGTGTGTGTGTATGTACATATATATTAAAATTAATAAAAATTTCATACTTTCGTTTAAAAATTAGTCTGGAAAAGAAATGGAGAATCATTTACCTCATTTTCTTTTGTACAAGTTTATACTTCCGTTTGCTTGTTTTTCTTGTATAGCCGCAGTCCAATTACGCTTACATCTGGCCATATTCATTAAACTGTCATCTCCAGGCCTATGCCCCAGTTGGGGTCATGTGAAGAAAATACTAGATTCAGTCAAGCGGATGGTCTTGTCAATCAACTGCCTCCAACTGTCTGGCAAACCCATCCTGTCCCTCTGCTCATGCATTTTCACAATTACTGGGGAAGGATGAGGTCTATGTTCTTTACTCTTTTCAGGCTTTCTCTTTACTTCATGTTTCTCTTTACTTCAACGTGACAAGATTTTTCCTACTACACAGAAAAATAGAACACATTAGGACATAACGTCTTCAAATTCATAAGTCCAAATCTCCAGATATATTTTTTCTTCCTCTCCCATATTTACACATCTGAGCCCATCTCTGTACTAGTACCCTGAATATGACCAAATTTTCAGGAAGCTTCTAATATTCATTACTTTTAATTTTCTATGAATCCCCTGACTCTCCCCCATTTATTAGACATCTCTGACAGCTTTAAAAAATATTCTTCATGTATCTCTCATAAAGAACATATTAAAAAAAAACTTTTCAAAATATATATGAGGATCCTCTGTGCTATCTTTGCAACTATTTCCTAAAAGCCTAAAATTATTTTGGTGCAAGAACTTGAAGACTGTAGAATTCTACCTCCTTTTACCAACATTAGCTTAAGTATCCATTCTTTTTCATAATCAAATTTTGTGGAAAATGTTTCTCTACTCCTTTCCTTTCTAAACCGTTTGGAGTTTATGGTTACTGCCCCAAACGACCACCATGATTTCCATCCAATACATCTGATAAGCAACTTAAAACCAACTTTTTTACTTAGCAGCAGTGTTTTACATAGCACAGCACACCTTTTTGAAATATGACTAGTGTCACACTTTCTTTTATAGATCTTTGCTACCTGAGGTCCTTTGTGTATAAATTCCAACTATCGTGTAGGACTGTCAACTAGGCCGTCTTCTCTTTTTGGCTTATATTGCTATATATATGAAATAACTTCCCAATCAAAATCTCTAGTCCAGGCAACTCTATTGTTATTTATAATGAGTCTATATTTAATAGTTCCCATTGGGTGCTTAAAAATACACCCCAAAGTTAATGTAATCATCTCTCATTTTACCAAATTTTCCTTAATCCAGACTTTTCAGTTTTAGTGAATGGGCAGCCATTCATCTATGTTTAAATGATACATCTTTGAGTCATTTTTATTTTTTTTTAATTTTTTAAATGTTTTATTTATTTCTAGGAGAGAGAGAGAGACAGCGTGAGCAGGGGAGGGTCAGAGAGAGAGGGAGTCACAGACTGAAACAGGCTCCAGGCTCTGAGCTGGCTGTCAGCACAGAGCCCGACGCGGGGCTCGAACCCACTACCGCGAGATCATGACCTAAGCGAAAGTCGGACGCTTAACCGACTAAGCCACCCAGGCGCCCCTCTTTGAGTCATTTTTAAATCGCTCCTGCATATTCTCTTACCAATTTATCACTAAGCCCTCTTTCTAAAAACTCCTTCGTTCAGTTTTATGCAATACTTTTTAATCTACACTTCGACAGTTACATTGACCTACTAAATACTTGTTTCACATTTATGTTCCTGCAATCCACTCCACACACCATAACTAGAGTGATCTTTAGAAATGCAAATCTAATCACATGATTCCATGTTTATAATCTTCTCTTATGGCATAAAATCTACAATATGGCATGGAAGAATACATGTAATGCCTATCATAGCTTCCCATCATTCCTCTCTAATCCTATCTTCTGTTGACCCCGTATTCCTGTCTTCTCCTCATTTCCTTGGGCTAAGTATGCTTCTATTTCCAGTAGATTTTCACACATGGTTTTCCCTTTGCTTGGAGGATTGTATTATCACTTCGTCCATTAAAGAATCCTATTCTGTATATATCTCTCTGTATTTTTTTAATGTTTGTTTATTTTTGAGAGAGAGAGAGTACAAGTTGGGGAGGGACAGAGAGAAAGGGGGACAGAGGATCTGAAGCAGGCTCCACCCTGACAGTGGAGAACCCGATGCAGGGCTCGAACTCAAGAACCCTGTGATAATGACCTGAGCTGAAAACAGGAGTCAGATGCTTAACTGACTAAGCCACCCAGGTGTCCCTACATCTCAGTCAGTTTAAATATAGTCTTACAGTCTTTACCTTACCTGCTCTTTGCTTTCATTGATCTAAGTTTCCAGAGCACCTAGGAGTCTTCCGGTCACTTTGCATGGTGACAGATTTCATAGCAAGACATGATAGACATGTACACACATAACATACATTACATTTCTTCCTGGTAAGATTGGGAAGCACAATTTAACTTCAAACAATTTCTCTGTCATCTGCATATCTCTGTGGCATTGCACAGAGTAGAAGTTTTCCCTTTACCCCCACTCAAATAACTGTGAACTTGTATTGATCCCAAATGCAATTTTGGGTACACTAAATATTTACTGGCTTAGGATGCCATAACAAAAGATCATAGAGTAGGTGGCTTAAATGACAGAAATTTATTTTCTTACCATTTTGGAGGCTGGAAAGATCAATGTCTGGCAGGATTTACTTTCTGTTGAAGGTGTTCTTTTTGGTTTGCAGATACCCATTTTCTTGCTGTGTCCTCACATGACAGGGATAATGAGATGAGTGAGATAGAGGCAGGCAGATAGACATGATAGGAAGAGATTGAGTTGGGGGTGGAAAAGTGGGGAGAGAACAAGCTCTCTGGTATCCTTCCTTATAAGGACACTAATCCCATTACATCAGGACCTCACTCATAACACCATTTAAACTTAATTATCTCTCAGTAGGTCCTGTCTTCAAACATAGGGTTCAGAGATTCAGTGTGGGAATTTTGGGGAAAACACAATTGAATACATAGGACTAAATATGGATTAGATAGGTATATGTCTGAAGTACTGGCTTACTTTTCTATGGTATTCTAAATATATTACCTTACTTAAATTAATAACTGTACATGAATCAACATATCTATAGGTTCCAGCAGACTCCTCAAAATTATGAATTTAAACAGCTCTCCTATCTTTAGGGGAATTCTCAAGAAATCCATCCTTAACTTCATAGTAAATGTCTTATGGTCAGTGTCCTTGGCTTTGTGAAAGACTGAAAGAGAATGGAGAGATATTATAGTTGACATATGATGTTACATTAGTACAGGTATACAACATAGTGACATGACAACTTTATATCTTATGTTAAACCCATCACAAATGTGGCTATTGTCTGTCACCATACAACACTACTACAGTATCATTCACTATATTTCCTGTGCTGTGCCTTTCATCCCCGTAACTTCCATAAATAGAAGCCTATATCTCCCACTCTTATTTATCACTTTTTGCCTATTCCCCAGTCTCTCTCTCCTCTAGCAATCACCAATTCTCTGTATTTATGGATCTGTTTTTGTTTTTTGTTTGTTCATTTGTTTTGATTTTTACATTGCAAACGTAAGTAAATTCACATTTGTCTTTCTCTAACATAGTTCTCTTAGCATAGTACACTCTAGGTCCACCCATGTTGTCACAAATGGCAAGATCTCAATTTTTTTTATGGCTGAGTAACAGTGTGTGTGTGTGTGTGTGTGTGTGTGTGTGTGTGTGTGTGTATGTATGTATTTTAATGAGCAGTGCATATTTTTCTAATATTTCATTAGAGAAAAGCATGGGAGCATCCATTTTCACTAATTCCCTAGCAACCAATATACATATCTTTTTTTGGGGGGGGTCTTCTCTATGTTTCATTTACTTACAAACCTGTGTTGCCACCAAGACTCTGTTTCTTCCCTTCTTCACACTGGATAGTGACTTTCCCTGAGCTCCAGTTAGTCTTCTATGTTAATCCTGAAGAATTTCACACTTTTTTACCCATTCATTATTAAGAGTATATTAGAATTCACCTTTGCTCTTTGAGCATGTCTTGGAGCTTCAGTATTCTGCCCAAATGGATAATCAAATATCTGTTTCTTGTGAATAACAGAAAATCCATATTAAAGTTTCTCTTTATGTAAATATGAGTTGTCTCTAATAAATAACATATTTCACATAGAATAATTTGCAAGTTGAGAATAAAGAAGTAAACATTTTTATAATAACATGACTTGATCTTTGAAAATATAAACCTCTGAGTTATAAAGTACAGGAAATAGATACTTATACTATTTATGATTGGAAATATTATATATAATTTTTCATTATTGATTGTACTTACTATCTTTGCGAGTTGATATGGGTCTTGAGAGTTGTGCCAATAGTTCTGTTGGTAGTATTCCTCTCTAGCCACTAGGCTTGTTCCCATCATGCTTGTTCAGAAATTCTGAAGGACAACTGAACATATTGAGATTGGTAAAACTGGTATTTTTCTTATAGATTTATCTGCATGTTTTGATGTGTGAGAGATAAGCATAGGGGGGCTATACCAAGAAACCCTCCGAAAACCTCATCATCATAAATGTCAATGACCTGAACAAAGACATTTCCTAGAGAAGGGGGTTAGTGTTCCAAGGGGATGGATGGAAATGTGCAGATGAAAAGCAAGAAAATAGAATCTGACCTCATATAATTGAACTCTAGACTGAGATGTCAAGGCTAGTAAGTGGAATGTTAAGAACTTGTGATGCATTTCATTTTAAAGGATTTTCCTTTTTGGATTCTGAGAGAATTTGTAATTTATACAGTTTTCAAAACTTCCAATCCTACAGTTTAATGCGATGTTGCAATGTTCTTGTCCTGTAATATCTGCAGTTGTTAAATCTATCATGTTTGTGTAGGGATGTATAAAAATGGCAGGAAATTAAAGGAAGTCTGTGACCTAGAGTTCTTCTAAACAGGAGAGTTACGCTAGTGTAGAATGAACTGCATGCTTTCCAAGGAACTTGGTCCCAAGATTCTAAATATTGGCCCATGATGACACTGAGAAAATTGAGGAGAAAGCCAGGATGCTGGGGAAAACAAAGGAAAGGGGAAGAATTAACACAGTAACAACAACAACAAATATTTAAAACTTCTACTTGTATCTGTTCTTTGTTATTGTTGTTGACTTTTCTCATTTAACGTGGTCAAAGTTGCTGATATCATGTGTATTTTGTTTTGTTTTTTGTAATTCCCATTAATAAATTACTACTTATCTAAGATTCTCAGATTTGAAGTTATATTTTACTTTCATATTTATTTTATTTTTGTTATCTAGGAATGAACACAATCATAGTAAGAGACAACAGGTATTAAGATTTTTAATGGCTATAACAGTCTAACTTCCTAAATATTATAGAGAAAGGTAGTTGTATGATAACAACTAGATATGATTTTACTTTCACAAATAAGAATCCTAAACTATCAACATATCTTTATATAAATTTATAGATTTAGACATTAATCGGCCTTCTTACTTTTAGGAATACTTATTACCCATATTCTGATGGGTAATAAGAAGACACGCTGTAAGATATTTCCTTTGAGATCTCTACATCCTTATGTATACAGAACATGTTTATAATCCTGTTTTAAAGTTTGTCTGCTAATTCTGTCTTCTATTTCTAATCTATTTCTAGTCACAGAGTATTTCTTTAGTTACCTGTTACATTTCCCTGCTTGTTGTATGTCTAGCAATTTTTGATTGGCTTTCAGGTAATTTATATGGCCGATTATGAGGTTTTGTTGTATAATGCCAAAGAGTTGTGGTCTTCCTTTGTGACAGGTTGTTAACTTATTAACAAACAAGGTTGACTGTGTGAAGGCTTCCTTCTAAGCACTTTTGTTGCTAAGTCTAGAGTTCTCTTCTCATTGACATAATTTAGTCTCACTTCTAAGATGTGGTACATAGTTTCACTATTGAATGTTCTATTTATTTCAAATGGCCCTCTGCTCTAGATACTTGGAACTCAATTTTTTATTTTGTTTGCTATCTAGATTTAACTTCTATCTTCCAGTAATTGGTCTTTTCTGGCTTCAGTGGACCCATCTCATGCATTTCAGATAGTTACTCAACTGAAAATTTAAGAAAACTTCTATTGAGATTTTGGAAATGCATACCTTCCTCTATTTTGTTACCCTTCTTTGCAAGTTTTAGCATAGTTTCTTCTTCATGTGATAATTTCATTTTGCTCAAATTAACAAAATTATAGGTTCTATGTTTCTTGTTTAATGATTTCTTTAAATGCAGGTGGCTTATTCAAACCACAGCTTGGCTAATTACTGTACATTATATATCTAGTTGTCCTTATGATATTTTTATGGTATAAAGCTATCATTTTACTCATTTTAATGTTTATTATCATGTTTATAGTTATACTACATAATGATCAAAGACTACGTGCTTTTAAGAAATATTTTCTGAGTTCTTATAAGTTAGTAAATGTTTTGGGAGTTTATAAAGAGTATTTTTCAATTTTTACTGATTTTTGGATATGTCCTACTGCTAGACACATACACAGAAAAATGAGAAGTATGATAATGAAGATGATAATGAAAATTATAATGATAAAAATATTAACAATTGTTTTTTAATCTGTTAGTTACAGATATAGGAAAAAATTTCACATTTCAAGTTCTCATAAATTTTGTGAGTTGAAATTTTAGAAATGAAAATGATTATTAAATTATTTTTTCATTAGATTTTACCCCTCAATTTGATATTCACGTAAATTTTGTAACTATAGCATTTAAATGAATTTCTAATTCCCTCTCTCTTTACCCTCGTTGTTAGATTTTTTTTTTATAATAACTACCTAACTTCTGGAATATATATTTGATACAGTTCTTGGAAGAGTAGCATGTTTCTCTGGGATGTTTAAATTAATTGATTTTTAATAAAACAATTTTTAATGTTTACTTATTTTGAGAGAGAAAGAGACAGAGTGTGAGTAGGGGAGAAGCAGAGAGACTAAGACAGAATCTGAAGCAAGCTCTAGGTTCTGAGCTGTCAGCGCAGAGCCCAATATGGGGCTCAAACCCATGAACTGCAAGATCACGACCTGAGCCAAAGTCAGAGGCTTAAATGACTGTGTCATCCAGGCACCTCTCTCTGGGATTTTTTTATTTTTTATTTTTTTTTTAAATTTTTTTTAATGTTTTTATTCATTTCTAGGAGAGAGAGAGACAGCGTGAGCAGGGGAGGGTCAGAGAGAGGGAGTCACAGACTGAAACAGGCTCCAGGCTCTGAGCTGGCAGTCAGCACACAGCCCGACGCGGGGCTCGAACCCACGAACCGCAAGATCATGACCTAAGCGAAAGTCGGACGCTTAACCGACTAAGCCACCCAGGCGCCCCTCTCTGGGATTTTTTTAAAATAAATTTTATACTTATCATACATTTAAGAATATTCTGGGGGTGCCTGGATGGCTCAGTTGGTTAAACGTCTGACTGTGGTTCAGGTCATGATATCATGGAGTGAGTTTGAGCCCCACATCAGGTTTTCTGCTGTCAGCCCCACTTCAGATCTTCTGTCCCCCTCTATCTCTGCCGCTACCCCACTCATGCTCTTTCTCTTTCCTGCTCAAAAATAAACTTAAAAAAAAAAACAAAACATATTCTTTAGTTGTCTCCACCCGTGAAGGGGTGATGGATGTATGTAGTTTTCTTTTCCATCCCATTTTTTCCCTTTCTTCACAGTAGATGTCTATTTTCATGGAGAAGCTTCCTATGGAAATTCTAAGTGTTAAGTTTTATCACTTTCTCCCTATTTATTTATTTAATATTTAATTTATATCCAAGTTAGTTAGCATATAGTGCAATAATGTTTCCTGGAGTGTGTTTCAGTGATTCATCTTTTATATATACTATCCAGTGCTTATCCCAACAAGTGACTTCCTTAGTGCCCCTTACCCATTTAGCCCATCCCTCAACCACATGCCCCTCCAGCAACCCGCCGTTTGTTCCCTGTATTTGAATCTCTTATGTTGTGTCTCCCTCCCTGTTTTTATATTATTTTTGCTTTCCTTCCCTTGTTTTTCTGTTTAAGTCCTCTTATGAGTGAAGTCATAGGATGTTTGTCTTTCTCTGACTTATTTCGCTTAGCATAATACCCTCTAGTTCCATCCACATTGTTGCAAATGGCAAAATTTCATTATTTATGATTGCTGAGTAATACTCCATTGTGTGCGTGTGTGTGTGTGTGTGTATATATATATATATATATACATACACCACATCTTTATCCATTCATCCATCAGTGGACATTTGGGGTTTTTTTCCATACTTTGGTTATTGTCGATAGTGCTGCTATAAACGTTGGGTGCATGTGCCCCTTCAAAGCAGCATTTATATATCCCTTGGATATATACCTAGTAGTGTGATTGCTGGGTAATAGGGTAGTTCTATTTTTAACTTTTTGAGGAACCTCAATACTGTGTTCCAGAGTGGCTGCACCAACTTGCATTCCTGCCACCAGTGCAAAAGTTTCCTCTTTATCTGCATCCTCACCAACATCTGTTGTTGCTTGAGTTGTTCATGTTAGCCATTCTGACAGGTGTGAGGTAGTATCTCATTGTGGTTTTGATTTGTATTTTTCTGATGATGAGTGATGTTGAGCATTTTTTCATGTGTCTATTAGCCATCTGGATGTCTTCTTTGGTAAATAGTCATGTCTTTTACCCATTTCCTCACACTGGATTATTTGGGGCTTTTTTGGGTGTTCTTTATAGATTTTGGATACTAGTCATTTTTCTGATATGTCATTTGCAAATATCTTCTCCCATTCAGTTGGTTGCCTTTTAGTTTTGCTGATTGTTTCCTTTGCTGTGCTTTTATCTTGATGAGGTCCCAGTAGTTCATTTTTGCTTCTGTTTCTCTTGCCTCCAGAGACTTGTTAAGTAAGAAGTTGCTGCAGCTGAGGTTTCCTTGTTTATCACTGTTTCGTTTTTCAGGGTTTTTTTTTTTTTCCAGTCCACAATATTTAAAAGTGTTTAATCTAGAATATACCTGGGTTTTAATAACTTTATACCAAATTCTTTACAACATAAGAAACACTTTAAATCATCAGACTTAATGTATTCTTTAATTATTGATTTGGGCCTCTATTAGTTCAGTTAATTCCAAGTGTAATCTGATCATATCTAAGTAGGCTCGCGTATGTTAATTACTTCATTGCCTGCAAATATCACTGTTGTTGACTGGCAATCAGACTTAAGGAAGTAATAGGTTTTTAATAACATTCTGTTTACTTGAGTTACGAAAAGAAACTGAACACAAATCCAGCATGCTCAGCATCTACATCTCATCTGTTGGTTCTGGAGTTACCCATGTGTATTCCTCATCAGAATGGGACACATCACACTGACACAAAGAAACAGTCTAAGTATCCCACATTTTATTTTATTTTTATTTTTTTTAAATGTTTTATTTTTTATTTATTTCTAGGAGAGAGAGAGAGAGAGAGAGGGTGATCAGAGGAGGGTCAGAGAGAGAGGGAGTCACAGACTCTGAAACAGGCTCCAGGCTCTGAGCTGGCAGTCAGCACAGAGCCCGACGCGGGGCTCGAACCCACGAACCGCGAGATCATGACCTAAGCGAAAGTCGGATGCTCAGCCGACTAAGCCACCCAGGCGCCCCACTAGAATCTTATTTTTAAAATGTGGGATACTTAGGGGCGCCTGGGTGGCTTAGTCGGTTAAGCGTCCGACTTTCGCTTAGGTCATGATCTCGCGGTTCGTGGGTTCGAGCCCCGCGTCGGCCCTGTGCTGACTGCCAGCTCAGAGCCTGGAGTCTATTTCAGAGTCTGTGTCTCCCTCTCTCTCCCACCCTCTCTCGCTCTCTCTCTCTCTCTCTCTCTCCTAGAAATAAATTAAAAAAAAAAAATTCTAGTAACATGCATGCATTGTATGGCCTGCGTGCCCACTCTCCACAACACATGGCCTGATGCAGTTCCACAAATTAGAAGTTTCACAACAAGCAAGGCAGTTATGATAGTCCACATTCAGCTTCATTTTTTATTTCTGGTGAAAACCAGACTCAGATATTATTGTCCCAGGTAGTTCTAGGTCAAGCCAAACTTGATGTCATTCGTTTATTCTCAAATATTATTTTCTTTAGATTCCAACTTCTATTTTCTCACTCTGGTGATATACTGTATATAGTGCTGTTATCTCCATGTAACTTTTGGTATAGAATCCATCTTCATGTTTCTTGCTCTAATTTATGGCTCTAGTATCCTCTTGAATCCTGTTGGAAGCACACTTTGTTTTAAATTAATAACTACCCTATTTCCTTGTAAGCTTTTTTTTTTTAAATAAGGACTTGTTCTCATTCATCCAAGCGATCACCCTTTTTAACTGCAATAATTGTAAATTATAGTTCTCCAGTCATCATTACAAATATATATTTATATTTTTTCCTTTGTGGAAACTGATATAAAATATTTCTTGACTCAGTAAGGAATAGCAGAGATATTTACATTAACTATAGTTTGGTTTCACTAGTTCATAGATTTATATCCCTGGGAGAAATATAGGTAGAAGTAAATCTTAAGGTAAGAAGTATAAAGTCTTTCATAAAATCTATGTAACTTAAAAAAAAAAGTACCTATCTAGAACTAACTACTAAAAAACCTAGCTACTACTAAATTAACATCAACAGACTTTTTTTTTATTGGTGGTTATATTAACAAGGGTTACAATGGATGAACAGGTTTTCTGCCATCAATCCATAACAAGTGTAAGTGCTAAGAATAAGACAATATGTTTTATCCATCACCAGCCCTCTCAAGAGTGCTGTTGAAATTCAAATGAGTCTACTCCATAGCCTGATTGTCTCCAAACTTTTCTAGTTCATATTTACATATATTGTCATTTAATATATATAATATAACATCATCATTATCAAAGTTAACTATTTTTGTATATCTTTATTTGTATAATTAACCACTTAAGAGTTTCTGATGTTAAATAATAAATAGTCAAATAATTCAGTAAGATAATTAGAGTTGGATTAAATCAAATAATTATAAATTATAATCAATCATAAATATATTGATAATCAAAAATAATTATATCATAATAATGATATAATAGCTTTATTTTATCATTGATTTCCATTTATAGGAGAAGAACTTAAAGGATATTACATATGCACTTCTAAGTTTTTTTTAATGTTTTATTTATTTTTGAGAGAGACAGCGTGAGCAGGGGACGGTCAGAGAGAGAGGGAGACACAGAATCTGAAACAGGTTGCAGGCTCTGAGCTGTCAGCACAGAGCCCAACGTGGGACTTGAACCCACTAACCATAGATCATGACCTGAGCTGAAGTCTGACGCTTACCTGACTGAGCCACTCAGGAGCCCCGCACTTCTAAGTTTTTACACTCATTCTTGAATTTAGACTTTTTATGATCCATTATCAATAGAAATTTGCTCCATTTAGAAAATCTTCTGTTTGTCATATCAGTAGAAATGTGGGATAACTTATCAGAACACTTATAAAAATTACATAACACTTGGAAGACCCAGAATATATTTCTTCCTTTGCTATTAAAATGTTTAGTTTTATAGGATATAATACCTAAAACTAAAAACTATTTTTCTGTGTTTTTCCATTACATGGAAATGCCACTTTTTAAATTTATAAAATAATGATTTAGAAAAAAGTCAAAGCTCATCAAAGGTCATATTTGCTTGTGACTTTAAGACAATGAATCAACTTTAATATCATTATATTGACTTTAAAATCTACAAATATTCTTTGCATAAATTTTATCTTTTGTAAAATATAATAGAGCAGCCCAGTATTATCAAAACATGATTTTAATTAAGTTTAACTACTTAAACTCTAGTGCATTTTAAAAATTCTAAACGTTTTTATCATTTTTATTAGTTTCACATTTTTAACAACATATTAAATGTATTGTGAATTTTAAATGTAATTTTTGATACAATGGTGAATCAAAGCATCTTCTCTAGGAGATCTCTGTATAATTGAATGAAACATCAGGTATAAAAATTGATAAATAATAAAACAGTGTGGTATTTGCCATGTGGAATAATTTTGAAAGGTGCAATAGTAGCATTAAGAAAAAAGGCTAGGGGTGCCTGGGTGGCTCAGGTTAAGTATATGATTTTAGCTCAAGTCATTCATGATCTTGTGCTTTGTAGGTTTGAGCACCATATCAGGCTCTGTGCTAAGATCTCAGAGGCTGTAGCTTCAGATTCTGTCTCTCCTTCTCTCTACTGCACCCCCCATACACACTCTGTCTGTCTGTCTCTCTCTCTCAAAAATAAACATTTTTTAAAAAAGAAAATAAAAAGAGGCTAATTACTGGCATTGAATAAAATCCTAAACTTTGAGGTAAAGATAACATCTAAAGGGTATTTAGAACACGACTAGACTGTCACATGAGAATAACAAAGTAGAATTAATTATCTAGGAGGAAATAGACTTATATAAGTGAAAAGAAATGTGTCATAAGTTAGATACATGGTATAGGAACATGAGAATTAATATCACAGGAGGATTAATAACTCTGTAAACCAAAATTATCAAAGTGAGGGCAAACACTTTGACACGTTTTGCAGTTAAGAACTTCATGTTCTTTGCCATGCAAATGACATATCAGATAAAGGGCTAGTATCCAAAATATATAAGGAACTCATCAACCTCCACGCCTGAAAAACAAATAATTTAGTGAAGAAATGGGCAGAAGACATGAACAGACACTTCTCCAAAGAGGACATCCAGATGGCCAACAGACACATGAAACGATGCTTAGCATCCCTCCTCATCAGGGAAATACAAATCAAAATCACACTGAGATATCACCTCACGCCAGTCAGAGTGGCTAAAATGAACAAATCAGGAGACTATAGATGCTGGCGAGGATGTGGAGAAATGGGCATCTCCTACACTGCTGGTGGGAATGTAAACTGGTGCAGCCCCTCTGGAAAACAGTGTGGACATTCCTCAAAACATTAACAGTAGAACTCCCCTATGACCCAGAAATAGCACTGCTAGGAATTTACCCAAGGGATACAGGAGTGCTGATGCATAGGGGCACATGGACCCCAATGTTCATAGCAGCACTCTCAACAATAGCTGAAACATGGAAGGAGCCTAAGTGTCCATCAACGGACGAATAGATCAAGAAGATGTGGTTTATGTATATCATGGAATACTACATGGCAATGAGAAACAATGAAATCTGGCCATGTGTAGCAATGTGGATGGAACTAGAGGGTGTTATGCTGAGTGAAATTAAGTCAGGCAAAGAAGGACAGATACCATATGTTTTCACATATAGGTGGATTAGGAGGAACTTAACGGAGGACGAAGTGGGGAAAAAAGGGGGAAAATAGTTGGGGAGAGGGAGGGAGGCAAACTGTGAGAGACTCTTGAATGCTGAGAACAAACTGAGGCTGTTGAGGGTAGGGAAGACGGGAAGGAGGGTGATGTGCATGGAGGAGGGCACTTGTTAGATTGAGCACTGGGTGTTATATGTAAACTAACTTGACAATAAACCATTAAAAATAAAATAAAATAAAATAAAATAAAATTTTGCTAAATATAAAAAAAGAATATCATGTTCTATCAATATATTAGGAAAAAGGGAAAGAAACACAAAACATCAAAGCACATTTAAACAAATATTATTCTGATTTCTATCCCTGGGGAGGAATGTAACAGATTCATGATAAAAGCAACTTAAAACTCAGAGTGGCCATTTCTCAACTGTATTTATATTTTAAGGAATACATGAAAACAAGAGTGGATAAAAAAAAGAAAACCAAATAAATATAAAACCTTATGGGAAATCTATTGTCTTTGCATCACCTGATTGTGGACACATTGAAAGAAAACCAGAAAAGATAAGAATTTTGATTTCGGAAAAAGAAGTAAAAGTAAGATTCTAGTAAAGAACCTAATTCTCAGAAATTATCAAAGATAGGAAATACAAAGGAGATAGATTTATCTGATGAGAATGACAAAGGTTAAAAGCAAGACCCTAGCGTTGGATCAGACTCCTCTAAATATTTTAGCTGATAATTTAAATTTGTGCAATATTTCTAGAACACATACCCTTTATTTCTTATATGTTTGGAAATTTACCTTGAATACAGTGTCTCACATATATGTTTCTATGTTCAACATTAAACAATGCATAATATGTATACAAAATAGGTTACTAATCAGAATTATAGTAAGTTACTGAAATCTAATAGTGGCAGGATTTCACATAAATTTTGTGCTTTTCTATATATCTTTTCCTTATCTTCAACATTTTAATTCACAAATGCAATATGCATCATTCACTTCTATTTAAATGTTAAACTCATCTTTTCCTTAAAGATGCACAAGGAAAAAATGCATAACTCACATGAAAGACTGTGAAAAGATCTACAGACCACCCTCTCACTTACATTTCAACTGAGTATTTTCTACATCCTTTCTATGATGGAGTCCTTCTTTAATACCTGTTAATATAAAAAATGATAATGGTCTGAGAAATGTACTTCGTAAAATATTGTATCATAAACCTTATGATAATATTTTTTAAAATAAAAGTTAAGGACCTAATAGGATTCCTTCATCCCAAACAAAATAATATAGCATGGTAGAAAAGGGAGAAGTTGCCTTTTCTTTAATAAACAGATTATAATCTGGTCAAATACATAAATATGTGTGCAGAGATGCCTGAATCTTCAAAGTAAATACATAGATTGAGTACGAGTTGGTTGATCTAGGGCAAACTTACTGTGTTCAGGCAATCCTAGGACTAGTGAAGCATAAGAGTAGTAGTTGTACACACATACTTGTCATTTTATAGTGTTCAAGGGAATATCCATGTGTGACACTCTGTCAAGGTTGGAATATATAAAAAAAAATATTAACTACAGGATATGCATAATTGGTGTCAGGAGTGGTTAAAGCTAGATTGGGTCCCTATCATAGACCATAAATGTCGGATAAAGCAGTTTCATAGTTTATTTTATTTATTGGAGTTTATCAGTATACTTTAGATTTTATTAAATATATTTATTGAAAATGTAATAAGGATAACAATGAAAAAAACTGAAAAGCAGCCAACTCTGTCATTAAAGACCCATTCACAAACCTCTCCTGAATCATTCTGATAACTTTCCTGAGGGTAGTCAATTAAAAAAAAGTGATTCAAACACTTTATAGATAATATAGATTTATTCCCATAACAAAATATATAAGAACTAATACTGAGTTCATAATCATGAGTATTCACGATATTTAAGTATTGAACACTACAATTATTAAACATTCTTGCTCACCTTAAAAATAGGATTGGACAAATACAGAGCAAAAATATGAGTGTGGCTAATTCTCCATTAACTGCATTTGTCAATCTATTTTCTAGATTTTCCACAATGGATGTGTATTACACTGAAATTATGAACATATAAATAGATATCACATTTCAAAATATTTTCCTCAAAAATAATCTTAAAATGTGTTAGAACTTAAAATTCTTATGGCACACGGATGCCCTGCGCATCAGAATAATTTTCATTTTTTTAACCTTGCCGAATATCTACTTTATATTCCGTGCCAAGACTTTTACCTGTAGTGCCTCTGTTTTATGGAGTCAAGTGCTGCCAAATATCAGTACCTGTGTGTCTTAACATTATCATAATGCTTATATAAATAATAATTATCAGTTTAAAGTCAGTGAATATGAAACTCAAAGTATCCTTCAAATGATTGCTGTTCATACCAATTGTGTGGAATATTCTGTGGTGCACACATGTTATGAGGTGCTCTAATTGTTAATTTAATGTGTCAACTTAACATCCCTAAGGGATGCCCAGATAGCTGGTAAAACATTATTTCTGGGTATGTCTTGCCATGGAGTCTTCATAAGTAATTAACATTTGAATCAGTAGACTGAGTAAGGAAAAACATTCTCATATTGTGGTGGTGGGTACTGAATGTCATCAGATCCACTGAGGGCCCAAATAGAACAAAAATGCAGAGGAAGGGCAGTTCTCACTCTGTCAAAAGCTGGGGCACCATTTTCCTGTCCTTGAACACCGAGTTTCTGGTTCTTGGGCCTTTGGGCTGGCGAATTACAGCACCACTTTTCTTGAGTCTTCATATTTTTAGATGGTATATCATCATATATCTCATTCTCTCAAATTGCATGAGCCAATTCTCATCATAAATCTCCTCATGTATCTATGCATCATATTACTTTGTTTTTCTGGAGCCTAATGCAGATACCAGCCACAAGCATCATTCTTACTAAAAAATGTGGTCTTAATATACGTGCATATTTTGTCTATTTTCTGAGAACAAACATTGGACCAATGAATTGCATTTGTTAGTATTTAGTACAAAATAAAATACATTAAATATATTTTGTGAAAGTTTTAGTTAGGAATCACTGCTTTGAAGGAGGAAATACCTAAATGAAAATGCTACAATACTTTGAATTACTAAAATTAGAATACAGTTCTAGATTTCTCATTAAGTTTGTGTTAAAAATAATACAAAACATTTAAGCAAACATCACAAATTAAAATATTTGATTTCACAGTCTATAATAACTGCTGGACATATTTTCTAAAACTACTGTTTACATATACTTTATGAATCTGATGCTATGTAACATACTGAGGAAAGAAGAGGTATTGAATCAAAATACTTTAAGCCTGGAACTATGATGTATTCAAATTGTTCATTGAAGAAAGTAACTAAAGCTGTAATATACTATTATAAAATGTTTTGAATGCTTTTCTCAAGAGATTCTTACTGAGCTGAAGAGAATAATAATTGAACTATAATTGCATGCCCATACAAGTCAAGATACATTTACTCTGTATGTGTAAATATTAGCATAAAACATTCAATTTTTTCTTTAATTTTACAGTAGGATTTTAGTCCTATAAATAGAAAACTAGCTACAGAATATACTTTATAAAGAGTGGAAACAAATTTGCAATTATGAAGGATAGATAAGTAGTTTATATACATTGAATTATATACATCATACAAAATGTAACTATAAAGGAAACATAAAGCTACAAATTCATTTCTACCAGATTTTGTTTTCTCCACCCCTTTACTGATGATAGTGTTAATTATTAATGCTATTGCTATTATCATTAAAATTTTAAAGAGACAGAAAGTTGATAGTACTTTGGTCATTCAAAATCAATAATGTTTAAAAAGTTTATATATTCTCATATTTAGTTATTTTCATAAAGTATATATTACTGATAAAATGAAGGACTTAATTCTCTCCATATCATTCAATTTTTTTTAACTTCTATAGGTGACCATTTATATTTTGAACTTGAATCCTTTTCATCTCTTGTTCGAACTTGACCTACGTGTCTGTCATCTCATCTTTTAAAGTATCATCCATCTCTATGTATATATCTGGTTTTGTATGTACATTTTTGTATCTGTACTTTCTGTATTCTATATATCTAAAAGCCTATAAAAATAGTGCAGACTTTATATAGTCCTATTGAAATGTCTGCTGCCATGATATTGATGTTATCTTCAGATGGTGCTATTGTTTTATGTTTCAAATTAATTTTTTTCCCATTTCTAGTGGGACTGAACAATTTCATGTCCTTTGATCATTCTTGTTTCACTTATGTAAATTACTTTTTAAAGTACTTTTAAAATTGGTATCTGATGTTTATCTTTTTCATGTTGATATATGACGTTAAAGTGATTACTGGATGGAAATTTTCCGGTTTTTTTTTTTCATTTTTGTTTAATATTTATTTATTTTTGAGAGAGAGGTAGAGAGACAGAGTATGAGTAAGGGAGGTGCAGAGAGAGAGAGGGAGACACGGAATCCAAAGCAGTCTCCGGCTTTGAGCTGTCAGCACAGAGCCCGATACAGGGCCCAAATTCACAGACTGTGAAATCACTACCTGAGCTGAAGTCGCTCAACTGACCGAACCACCCAGGCACCACAAGGATGGCAATTTTTCTGTTCCATATTTTAAGATATCTTCTACCATAAGTTTAAACAACTAGAATATATTTTATCATTAAAAAAAACATCATTTTGTTTTATTTGAAAAATCTGCTTATCTTTGCACATGCTTTTATTATTGAATATTTATCCTTTCATTAGACATGAGTTTAATATTCTATATTATTTCTGATTTTCTTTTTATGTTTAAGATTTTAATTAACCTACTGTATATGTATGTGTTTTGTGAGTCCAGTTTATTTTTTACAATAAGAGCCAATATATAAAATGTAATGAATAATATCCAGTTTCCCCAGTATGCCTGTTGGTATAAATATGCATATATATTTCAGTCTGATTGGGGACACCTGGGTAGTTCAGTCGGTTGAATATTCAATTCTTGATTCAGCTCAGGTCATGATCTTGTCATTCATGCTGTTAGTACAGAGCTTGCTTGGGGTTCTGTTTCCCTCTTTCTCTGACCCTTTGCTGCTCTCTCTCTCTCAAAATAAGTGAATGAACATTTAAACAAACAAACAAATAAATAAATAATCTTTTGGGGTCTCTTTATTCTTTTTTGATGATAATTTCTGTTTTTTACTATGCATTCTTCTAAATTACCATACACTAAATGTATTGGCATCAGGTAGGTTATGGGTCTGTCTAAATTCCTTCTTTTAGAATTATCTTGACTATTCAGGCATCCTAACAATTTATTGCAAAATTTAAAATTACTAATTCAATAGTTATATTTCTATTAAAGTTTTACTAATCTTCTGTTAAATTTATAAATGATTTTGGGAGAAACTGGCATCTAAATAATTTGAATCTTTTAAGTCGTACACATTGTATATCTTTCTCTTGTTTTTGCTCTGTGTAAAAAATCTTACACCCATTTTTTTAGATATATTTCTAAGCATCATTTGTCTTGCTGCTATTTTGAATGTGGTCTTTTATTATTAAATGTTCTAATTTTAATTACTAAGAAGAAATGTAATGGATTTTTAAATATTTACCTGACTTCTGGCTAAACTTCTGGCATCAACTCACTTATTAATTCTAAAATTTTGTCTTTAGGTTCTATTAGATTTACTATGGTGACAGTTTCATCACCTGTAAATCGCTGTAACTTTTTAAAATTGAAATATAGTTAGCAAACAATATTAGTTTGAGGTGTACAGCATGGTGATGACGATACTGTCCATTGTGAAATGCTCACCATGATAAACACCATCCATAACCATCTGTCACCATACCAGGTTACTATAATACTATTGACTGTCTTCCCTCTACTATTATAAAATAAGCCACAGGGATGAAAAGTACAGACCCGTCACTTTTCACTTCCCTTTCTCTTCCCGGGACTTTCATACTCTCTCATGCTCTCAAATTCCTGTACCTCATTCTCCTCTTCCTTCTTATTTTAAAAATCTAAATCAGGACTTAAACTAAAATAACAATGAGGTGAAGGAATATGAAATGTTTTTTAAAGAAGACTCCACTTAATAAACTCATGACCCTGGGGAGCCTGGGGGGCTCATTTGGTTAAGCATCTGACTTTGGAGCAGGTCATGAACTCATGGTTCTTGTGAGCTTGAGCCCTGTATAAGGGCTCTCTGCTGTCAACGCAGAGCCTGCCTAGAGATCCTAGGTCTCTCTATCTCTCTGTCTAACTCTCCCTCACTCATTCTGAGATCAAGTGTCAGATGCTTAAGCAACTGGGCCACCCAGGAGCCCAGAGGAGTATGGAATATTTTTAAATCTCATATTAATGTCTCTTTGGTCTTCATTCTCCTTTGTCTTCTTTCTCTCCCTTGAATATTTTTCTTTGTACTAGATATAGTGCTTACATTTTATTTTTTCTTTAATTCATTAAAATTCAGTCTTTGTAATTTCAGAAAGAGACGTGGAAATGCAGGCCTACTTAGGTGATCTAGATTTGTAAATGATTTTTCAAAAGAACTCTCTATCTCTGTATTTGTAGGCAAGCTTTTAACTGTGTTCTTCAGATATCCTTTACACCTTTATTTTTTGTCAGATGTTTCAAAGTGAGGAATTTTAAAATTTATACCTTTGTGGATTTTTCATATATCTATTCTCCCGATTTTCCCTTATGTATTTCAACATCAGGTAGATTTGGTGCATAGACATCTGTGATTGCTTTATCTTCATGGAGGATTATTCAGTTAATCATTAGTTAAATAATCACATTTACTGTTAATTATTTTTATCTCTATTTTGCTACAGTTGATAGTGATACACAGACTTTTTGAGGGGTGGTAATATTTGCCAGATTTGTTTAAAGTTACTACTTATTTATCTAAGCGATGTCCTAAGTTCTTTATGTTTCAGAATTCTGTGTTTCTGTGTCTTTTCCTGTTTTCTTTAAAGCTCATTTTTTTTTTCCTTTGGGAAAATGCTTAGGGTTTTATATATTACTTATATTACTTTAGAAAAGTCAGAATTTTCAAGTATATGGAGATCATTACCAATTTATCAATACTGGATATGGGGACAACTTATCTAATTATATAAAGAATGTTATATCTAGAGTTATAAATGATTGACATATACTTTTGCTTTTAAAAATGGGGGGGGGGCACCCGGGTGGCTCAGTTGGTTAAGCACATGACTCAATTCCGGCTCAGATCATGATCTCATGGTTCGTAAGTTCTAGCCCCACACTGGGCTCTGGGTGACAGCATTCTCTCTCCCTCTCTCTCACAATAAATAAATAAACATTAAAATGTTTTAATTGTGGTAAAATACACATACAAATTTATCATTTTAGCTATTTTAAGTTTGTTTCAGTGATATTGCCTATATTCACTGTGCAAACATTATGACCCTCCATCTCCAGAAGTCTTTTCATTTTGCAAAACTGAAACTCTGTATCCATTAATAATAAATAACTGTCCATTCTCCTCACATCCTAGCTCCTGGCAACCACTGGTCAACTTTCTGATTCTGTGAATTTAGCTATGCTAGGTAGCTCATATAAGTGGAATAATGAAACATTTGTCTTTATGTAAATGGTTTATTTCACATAGCTTAATGTCCTCAAAATTCATTCACATTGTAGGTATGTGCCAGATTATTCTTTCCTTTTATTGCTGAATAATACCCCATTGTATTTATGTATCACATTTTCTTTAACCACATCTGTCAATGGATCCTTGGCTTGCTTCTACACTCTGGATTTTGGAAATAATGTCGCTTTGCACAAAGGTGTAAAGTATCTCTTTGCTACCCTGCTTTCAATTTTGGGGGGTGTATACTGAGAAGGATAATTGCTGGATCATATGCCAATTCTACTTTTAACTTTTTGAGGAACCACCAAACTGGTTTTAATAGCAGCTGCTCTATTAAATAACATTCCCAGCAATAGTCATCAAGGTTCTAATTTCTCCACATCCTCACCAATACTCCTTATGTTCTGTTCTGATTTGTTTTATAGTAGCTGTCCCAATTGGTGGGGGTGGTATCTCATTATGGATTTATTTTTATTCTCTAACGATTTATGATGTTGAGCATCTTAGGTGTTTTTTGCCATTTGTATAGCTTTTGCTTAGAAATCTATTCAAGTGTTTTGCTAATTTTAGACATAAGTTGTCTGTGGGCTTTTTGTCATTCAGTACGGGAATTTTTTTTTATTTCTTATTTAAAAAGATCCTTGTAGAATACAGGAGATATAGATATATAAATGATAGATGATACATATTTCAGATCATGTTCTAATATGGTGATAAAATATGAAAAATTTTATACAACTACATTTAAAATGTATAAAGTTATGTTATTGTAATCCAATAGAATACTAAATTCCCCAAACAAAATATCAAATGGTAACCCAAGAGGACATACCAAAAATATTTTCTCCAGCCACTGACTTACTTTCATTTTTGGTGAAGAAATATTGAATGCATTCTGTGATATATATGTATTTTTGTTTTGTCAACAATCAGATACCACTAAAAATATTATACTCAATTTCTTTATTTCCTTCAGATGTATTGGGTAGGTAAATGCTACAAGCATATTCAAATATAATGGTCCAATGGGAAAAAAATTGAATGCTGAGGAAATATTTCTAATACAAGGTATAATAAAAATTAGAGATAGTGGTGCAAGTGGGTGAAGGGCAGAGAGAGAGAGAGAGAGAGAGAGAATAGAGAATAGAGAATATTAGCACAGAGCAGCCTGACACGGGACTCAATCTCAGGACCCTTTGATGATGACCTGAGCCAAAGTTGGCTTAACCTACTGAGCCACTCAGGCACCTTGCAAATTTGTGTGTTTATATTTTAAATGGGGATATTATTTGCTTCATTTCCCAAGGATTACTATGTGTTTTTAATAGTTTAATTCATTTAGAGGGTTCCAAACAATGACTATCAAAGAAACAAAGTTACTTTCAACCATTGTTTTAATAAATGATAAGCATCAAAATAGTGTTTTTGCTCTTGGGGCACCTGGATGGCTCATGTGGTTGAGTGCCTGGACTCCGACTCAGGCCATGATCTCACAGTTCACGGGTTTGAGCCTCATATCAACTCTGGGTTGGCAGTAGAGAGCCTGCTTTGGATTCTGTCTCCCACTCTCCCTGTGCTTCTTAGGCTCATTCTTATGTGTGCACACACTCTCTCTCCGTCTCTCTCTCTCTCTCTCTCTCTCTCTCTCAAAAATAAATAAACATTAAAAATAGTGTTCTTGCTTTAAATAATAATGTATACATTATTTGTTTTATTCATTTTTAAGTTATTCTTACTTTTTCACCTCTGAATTTTTTGCAATATCTCCCTTTCTACTTCTGCACTTAGCTCTTGTCACAAATTCAGTTCACGTCTCCCGGTGTCAGCGGCCCTAACTCTTGTATACATACATGGGTGGTTGAAAGGTAATTCTGAAGCAAAGCACACATACATTAAAGTGTAAGACAGAATACTTGTGTGTGAGAGAGAGAGAGAGAGAGAGAGAGTGTGTGTGTGTACATATTTTCAGTATACAGATTATGAAAATATTCATCTAATTATATCTAAGTTCTCCTGAGCCACCTCACAGTAAAATCATGATATGATACTCTGTTCAGGCTATGACTTGGAATTATTATGCATCCATTTATACACCGGTATGATTAAGTAGCCTTATAGTATGTGAGTTTGATAGATTTGTACATTACTAAAATTGTTATTTATTTTGTATTCTCTATTTTTTCCCATTTTACTGTTTTAAAACTTTTACAAATATTTAGAAGAGATTCATAGGCATAGCAACATCTTTGCAAGCATCATTCAAGTCTTCTAATATAATTTGTATAATTTGCTCCCAGCTCTAAACACATTTGTCATTTAATACAATGTTGCTTTATGTTATTCATGCAGAAAAAGAAAAATATCACATAAAATAAGATATATTTTTATTTTAATAAATCATGAAAACATAGTTTTATTTGACCAACTAAATAAACATTTATTGGTCTTGTAAATAAGTTTAGAAAGATAAATGCCTTTTTTAATGAAGGATTTTCTCTGTTGTGTTATGAAACTAAATATTACATGAACATGTTGGAACACATCAAATTTTGTACAAAGTGTTTTTTATTGGGTAAATCGTAGAAGTTAAAAATGAAATCACTATGCTTCCGTTTTAGAGTCTTAAAATACAAAACTTACCTACATCATTCTTCAAGGACACTTTATAAGAATGATGTTAAATAAGAAATATGGAATTTAGTTTTAGACAGTGAAATGGAAACTATTGGTTGATTGTCCTGCAATTGATTCCTATATATATATATTTTTAACTATATGTTAAATTATATATAAATATTATATTTAATTATATGTTAAATATATGTATTTAACTATACATATAAATTTTATAAAATTCTAGTTAGTTATCATACAGTGTAATATTGGGTTCTGGAATATAATTTAGTGATTCTCACTTAAATACAACATCCAGTGCTCATCCCAAAAAGTGCCCTCCTTAATACCCCTCACCCATTTAGCCTATTCCCCACCCACCTCCCCTTCAGTAATCCTCTGTTCTCTATCATTAAGAGTTTCTTAGGGTTTGTCTCTCTTTTTTTCCCCTTCCCCTATATCCACTTGTTTTGTTTCTTAAATTCCACATATGAGTAAAATTATATGGTATTTTTCTTTCTCTGACTGGCATATTTCAATTAGCATAATATGTTCTAGCTCCATCCGTGTTGTTGCAAATGACAAGATTTCATTCCTTTTGATGACTCACTAATATTCTATTGTGTGTGTGTATATATATATATAATGTATATATACAATTGTATGTTTGTATATACATATATACATATGCATACATATGTATATGTACACACATATATACATTCCATTGTATAAATATACCATATCTTCTTTATCCACTCAACAGTCACATATGCCCTTTATATCAGGATTTTTGTATCCTTTGAGCTAATACTTGGTAGTACAAATTCTGACTTGTATGGTAGCTCTATTTTCAACTTTTTGAGGAACCTCCATACTATTTTCCAGGGTGCCTGTACCAGTTTGCATTCCCACCAACAGTGCAAGAGGGTTCCCCTTTCTCTTCATCCTTGCCAACATTTGTTATTTCCTGTGCTGTTAATTTCAGCCATTCTGACTGGCGTGAGGTGATATCTCAGTGTGGTTTTGATTTGTATTTCCCTGATGAGGAGGGATGCTGAGCATCGTTTCATGTGTCTGTTGGCCGTCTGGATGTCCCCTTTGGAGAAGTGTCTGTTCATGTCTTCTGCCCATTTCTTAGCTGGGTTGCTTTTGGGTGTTTAGTTTCCTAAGTTCTTTATCAATTCTTGGATACTAACATTTTATCAGGTATTTCATTTGCAGATATCTTCTCTCGTTCCATTGGTTGCCTTTAGTTTTGTTTGTTTCCTTCCCTCTGCAGGAGCTTTTTATTTTGATGAAGTCACAATAGTTCATTTTTCTTTTGTTTCCCTTGCCTCTGGCAACATGTCTAGTAAGTTGCTGCAACCAATTTCAATGAGGTACTGTTTCCTCTAGGATTTCAGTGGTTTCCTGTCTCCAATTTAGGTCTTTCATCCATTTTGAATTTAGTGTGGGGGGTGGGGGGGTATAAGAAAGTGGTCCAGTTTCATTCTTCAGCTTGTTGCTGATCAGTTTTCTCAACACCACTTTTTGAAGAGGCTTTTTTCCATTGGATATTCTTTATGGCTTTGTTGAGATTAGTTGACCATATTGTTGTGGGTACATTTCTGAATTTTCTAATCTGTTCCATTGATCTATGTGTCTATTTTTATGCCACTATCGTAGTGTCTCAGTCACTACAGCTTTGTATTATAACTTGAGGTCTAGAATTGTGATGCCTCCAGCTTTGCTTTCCTTTTCAAGGTTGGTTTGCTATTCAGGGTTTTATGCGGTTCCATACAAATTTTAGGATTATTTGTTCTGGCTCTGTGAAAAATGCCATTGGTATTTTGATAGGGATTGCAATAAATGTGTAGGTGTCTTTGGGTAGTATAGACATGTTAACGTTATTTGTTCTTCTGATCCATGAGCATAGAATGTCTTTCCATTTCTTTGTGCCCTCTTTCATTTCTTTGATCAGTGTTCATAGTTTTCAGAATAAAGGTCTTTCACCTTTTTGGTTAGGTTTTTTTCTAGGCATCTTATGGTTTTTGGTGTAAAGAAATGGAACATATTTCTCTATGTTGATTTTATATCCTGTGACTTTATTGAATTCATGTGTCTGTTCTATTAATTTCTTGGTCAAGTTTTTCCGGTTTTGTATATAAAGTATCATGTCATCTACAAATTGTGAAAGTTTTACTTTTTCTTCGCTGATTGGTTTGGATGCCTTTTATTTCTTTATTTTGTCTGATTGCTGAGGCTAGTACTTCCAGTATGTACATAACCCATAACAATAGTGAAATTGGACATCTCTGTCTTGTTCCTGACTATAGAGGAAAAGCTCTGCATTTTTCCCCTTTGGGAATAATATTAGTGTAGGTTTTTTACATAATGCCTTTATTAACTTGAGATATGTTCCCTATAAACCTACTTTGTTGAAGGTTTTTTTTTATTGAGTGGATTTTGTACTTTGTCAAATGGAAGTTTTCCTTCCATTTCTATTTTTTGGAATAGCTTCAAGAGAATAGGTGTTAACTCTTCCTTAAATGCTTGGTAGAATTCCCCTGGAAAGCCATCTGTCCCTGGACTCTGTTTTGTTTTTTTTTTTTTTTAATTACTAATTTGATTTCTTTAATGTTTATGGGTCTGTTCAAATTTTCTATTTCTTCCTGTTTCTGTTTTGGTAGTTTATATATTTCCAGAAATTTGTCCATTTCTTCCAGATTGCCCATTTTATTGACATATACCTGCTCATAATATTCTCTTACTATTGTTTGTATTTCTGCTGTGTTGGTTGCAATCTCTCCTCTTTCATTCTTGATTTTATTTATTTGGGTACTTTCCTTTATCTTTGTTATCAAACTGGCTAGTGGTTTATCAACTTTGTTAATTCTTTCAAAGAATCAGCTTCTGGTTTCATTGATCTGTTCCGGTTTTTTGTTTTGTTTTGTTTTGTTTTTTGTCGTTGTTGTTTGTTTTGTTTTGTTTTTGTTTTTGTTTTTTTGTTTCAATAGCATTGATTTCTGTTCTAGTCTTTATTATTCCTGTCTTCTGCTGGTTTTAGGTTTTATTTGCTGTTCTTTTTCCAGCTCTTTGAGGTGTAAAGTTAGGTTGTATATCTGAGACCTTTCTTCCTTCTTTAGGAAAGCCTGGATTGCTATATACTTTCCTCTTAGGACTCCCTTTGCTGCATCCCAGAGGTTTGGGGTTGTGATGTTATCCTTTTCATTGGCTTCCACATACTTTTTAATTTCCTCCTTAACTTGGTTAGCCATTAGCTTTCAGTAGGATGTTCTTTAATCTCCAAGTATTTGTTATATTTCCAAAATTTTTGGAAATATTTCAGTTTTATGAAAAGAATTCTTGGCTGCATATTTTTCTGATTCAGTACATTGAATATATCTTGCTACTCCTTTCGGGCCTGCCAAGTTTCTGTTCATAGATCTGCTGCAAACCTAATCTGCATTCCTTTGTAGGTTAAGAACTATTTTCCCCTTGCTTTCATGATTCTTTCCTTGCCTGAGTATTTTTAAATTTGACTATGATATGCCTTATTGATGGTTGGTTTTTGTTGAATCTTGTGGGAGTCCCCTGTACTTCCTTGATTTTGATGTCTGTGTCTTTCCCCAGGTTAGGAAAGCTTTCTACTATGATTTGCTCACATAACCCTTTCACCCGTTTTCTCTCTCTTCATCTTATGGGACCCCTATGATTCTGATGTTCCTTTTTAGTGAGTCATTGATTTCTTTTATTCTTAAATCATGCTCTTTTGCTTTACTCTCCCTCTTTTTTTTCTGCTTCATTATTCTCCAACGGTTTGTCCTTTACATCACTAATTCACTGCTCTTTCTCAGCCATCCTTGCCACTGTGGCAACCATTCAACATTGCAGCTCAGTTATAGCAATTTTTATCTCATCCTGACTAGCTTTTACTTCTTTTATCTCCGTAGAGAGGGATTCTAATCTAATAAGCTATCGTGATTCTAAATTCTGGTTCAGACATCTTGCTTGTATCTGTGTTGAGTAAGTCCCTGGCTGTCATTTCTGCCTGCTCTTTCTTTTGGGGTGAATTACTTTGCTTTGTCGTTTTGAAGGAAGAAAAGGAATTAATAAGGTAAAAAAAATCTAAATGAAAAAATGGAAAACAACACACACACACACATACACAAAGGAAAAACGAAGACATGATTCTAGATCCCAGATGTGCTTTGGTCTGATTAATGAAAGGAGTTTGATATATTAGAGAAAAGAGAAAAAAATAAAATTAACAAAATAAAAACAATACACACACAAACAAAATCAAATGATGCTAGATCCTAGGTTTGTTTTGATCTGTTTATTGAAAGGAGTAAAAAGGGAAAAAATTAAAATTAAACTGTTGAAAGCAACACACACACACACACACACACACACACACACACACTCAAATAAGTGATGCTAGGTCCTAGGTATGTTTTGGTCTGGTTATTGAAAGGAGCTTGATTGATTAGAGGAAAAGGGAAAAAGAAAAGGAAAGGAAAAAAGTAAAAAAAAACAATAAAAATCAAAACAAAAAAGTTTGAAAATTTGAGAAAATGAATACGATGGCAGTAAAACAGAATTTGAAAATTAAAAAAAAAATATTTGGTCGAAAAAGTAAAGGAAATATTTTTAATAAAAATTGAAAATAAAAATACATTTTAATCTTTCTGTATTCAAGTAAAAGAAAAGAAATGAAAAATAAAGAAAAAAATCAAAAAGAAAATTGAATAGAAGGGCCAGCGAAGAGACTGAAATATGATTGATATTATATCGTTTTCCCCTAGAAGTCAAACCAAGAAGCACTTTTTAGTACATAAACTAAGCAGGAGAAGAGATTTGTGGTGTTTCTGAAGAGCGAAGTTGGCCCAGTTGGGCGGGGCATAGTGTAAAGTCTCCATTCTCCACTAGATGGTACTGCTTAGCTTACTGGGATGGGTTGTTGTGGCACTTGTAGTTGTGTGCACACGTGCAGGCAGGGTGAAAATGGCATCACTCAGGTACCGACTCTAGTATCAGAACTCTGTGCTCTCCCCAAACATGAATCTTGTACCTGTCCTCTGTCTTTGGGTTCATTCCACTCCCCGCTTTTGCACTGTCTGTACCCACGCTGTCAGGTTGCCAGTCGGCACTTCTGTCCTGTCCTGAGATGCAGCTGTATTTCCCAACCCCTCACTTCTGAGGGACTGCGGATTTGATCCGCTCAGAGCCTCTGGGGCAGGGTCTCACTGAGCAATGGCTGGGTGCTGGCTATACCCAGGAATGCTAGTGAGACCTTGCTGCTGCCAATGTCCAGAGACTTGTGACTGGGTGCCAGCCACCCCAGTAAAAGTTCACCCAATTGTGTAGCAGCAGCATTTCTGGGATTATGGAAAATTTCACGTGGTCTGAGGACCTGCTGCGCTTACTCTTCTCCTGAGAATTTGCCCTTCTCACCAGAGCACCACTAGGTATTTGAGCTGTGCAGTTTCAGACTCTGTGCTCCCCCTGTTTATGAAATCTTAAAGGAATTTAAGCCCTCTGCTTTCTCCCTTTTTAGTTCAGTCCCTGTGGCTGTTTACACCTTTCTTCCACTTTCCAGCTGCTTTTGTGGGGGGTGCTTTTCTCATACTCTCCCCATGTCTTCATCCTCCATCTAGAAGCAAAAACATCTCCCTGCTCTCTGCGGCTCTTCTCTCCCCCAGTTCACCTCTCTCTGCACCACGTACCTGCTGAGTCCTGTGTCTCAGGTTGTGCAGATTGTTGTGTGAATCCTCAAATCAGTTTTCTAGGTGTGCAGGATGGTTTAGTGTTGTTACGGCTGTGTATTTCATGTACACAAGACTGAAAAAAAGACTTCCATGCTGTTCTGCCATCTTGGCTCCTCCTCAACCTAGTTAAAATATCAAAGACTGAGAATTTTAGCTCCAGGAGGGATTTTAGAGCAATTTTCAAATTTTTATAGACACACCTTCCAATAACGTACTACAGAAATGTCAGTATGTGATTACTTTCAGTCCTGCCAATACAGAGCAGCACCATTTCTCCCGGGTCTTCTCCTCACAAAATCCCTGAATATAACCCAGCAAATAGATCTTGGAGAACTAAAGGTAAAAGGAGAAATGCAGGCTGAAGAGGGACTGGGAATCAACTACTTTTCAAATAGAGAGAAATAATTGACTTTTCTATTTTATCTTGTTTTTGTTTTCATAAGTGTTTTTCTTTACCAAACCTTTTGTACATTTCACCTAACTTGTCAAATGTATTGCCACAAAGTTGTTTATATTAGCATCGCATTATCATTTGGGACCGAAGGATCTGTAATATACTGTAAGTAGTTTGTGGTTTGGTGTTCTTTTTTGTGATTTGATTTTCAGTATTTATGTAAATTTTATTAAAATTTAAATTTAATCTTAGGCTTTATTGATTTTCTTTTTTGAAAAATGTTTAATTTTACTTAGACCCAATCAAGTCTCTCTTATGGTTTTCTTTGTTACAATAAATGTTTATATTATTGTTTTTAGTTTTTATTCTTTACTATTTAACTTAAATTAAAGTATTCTTTAAACACTTTTTTAACTGTAATTTCCCCAAACTTGATATTTTGTTTTCATTACCTTCCTTTCTAAAGTATAATTGCCTTTGCAACTTTTTAAATACATCTTATGTTACTCAATTTCACACATTTGTGGATTTCCAGTTAAATCTTTGGTTTCAGGTTTAATTCAATTTCGGCAAATAAGTATACCATATATGATTTATATTTTTGGGTATTTGGTAAGATTTGTTTTATAGTCCTTTATATAAACTATGTCTTTTGGTAAACAGTCCATGTGTTCAATGACAGGATTTTTATTTTGTAAGTATTGGATGCAGCTTTGGAAAATAACTTTTCTTAGCAATAACTTAGGCGATTGTAGATTTCTGCAATGAAAAGGAACCTTCTTTTACTATGATTGCACCTTTTGATTTCTTCACATTGTAGACGAACAGCTGAAATTTCAGGTTATATTCAGTTGTGATTCACATATTTGACAGTTGAGTAGACATGGGTTACTGAATTGTCAGCAAATATTATATTAAAGTCTAATTCTACACTACTGCCGACAAAAGGAACATTTTCTAAAAGAAAGTCTGTCCTTGGTTTTTAAATACATGAATCACCTGTTTACAAAGAAATCTGTGTTAATGGATTTACATGGCTATATAAATGATGAGCCAGTCTGTAAATGGATTCTTAGGAAACTCACTAAATGTTGAAGAACATATTCTAATATTTTTCCCCTTCCTGTATTTCAACCCTTTGGATATGTTTTAAAGCCCAGGTGTAATTGCAGTTTTTTTAATGTAAACAGAAAGAGAAACGTGTCTGAGATCATGTGAGATGTCTGCTGGGAGCAGAGGTTTCACAGTTATGAACATTTTCCCAGTGCTTTCAATAAATCTCCAGTGTATTTCACCCTCCTTATTTTATTCTGAAAACTTACGAATAAAGAGTAAATATACAATACATATATCATACTTATTCAAAAATAAGCAGGAGGATTTGACTATCCTAAGAGCCACTGGACCTATTAAATGAACTTCAGCATTCCGCACCTTTATCCTCCTAATGACAGACACTTTCAGAGAGGATAGGTCTGACTGCAGAGAAGAGCTGACATGTGTTATCTTTGAGCAAGCACTCTCAAGTAGAAATAGCACAGATCATAGACAAATTTTGTTTGATTGCTTCACCAATGAAACAAAAATGCTTTATAACAAAAACCACCTCTAAAGTCAGTAGTTTAAAACAACAAATGCTTATTTATTTATTTTTCTCTTTGTGTATAAGTAGGTGGCTTTGCTTCAGGCTACCAACCAACTGGGCTTGACTTAAGCCTTCAGTGAATTTTTTTTTTAATGTTTATTTTTGAGATGGAAAGAGAGAGAGGCAGAGAGAGAGAGGGAGACATAGAATCTGAGGCAAGCTCCAGGCTCTGAGCTGTCAGCACCAAGCCTGACACCAGCCTCATGAACAGTGAGATCATGACCTGAGCTGAAGTCGGACATTCAACCAACTAGGCCACCCAGGTGCCACAAGGCTGCAGTGAGTTTCAAATCTGGGAATGGGTTTCCACATTATATTTGCACCTGCACGTATCTGAGCATGCTTTTCTCTCAACAGATCACTGAAGCACAGAATGGAAACAAACCCCTTAAAGGCTTGGCTCAAAACTAACCTGTTTATAATCCTGCTCACATTTTTCTCGCCCAAAGCAAGTCATGTGAATATATACATATGGTGGGACTGCAAATTATATAAAAGAAAATCATACAAGGGAATAAAAGCCCACATGATAAAGAGTAAATACACAATTCCAAATACAGACTAGAGTGGAAAACTGAGGGTAGTAATTCCACCCCCTACACACACCCAGTTCTGTCTAAATTTAGCAATCAAACAAGAAAATCTGCCTCCTCAGTTGTAGAGTAAGGGAAAAGTTACCAAGAGGTTCAGAGTTACTAATGTGTCTGCTTTCACAGTATAAAAATATTTGTAATAGGGAAGAAAAGTTTCTCTTTAAAAACTAATACGTCATTTGTTAGTATACTGAGTAAAGATGATAATAAAAATCAGCCTAAAAATACATTTGATTTCAGTAGGGTTTTTCAGGTAGTCATGACAGACTATTTTATTTTAGCTGAAAGTGAGAGATAATAATTATTTTAGATGTTGATCACACACATTGCAATTTTTATAGACCTCATTCTCAGACAGCCTAAAGAAATTTAGAGGAAATGAAACAAGAATAACTTGGACCCTATTACTCTACTTTGAAGTTATGGTATCACAAAGACTGCTCCAAAATCCATGTTAGGACTAAGGGCTTTCATAGAATTTGGGCTTTTGACAAAAAATATAATTTTAAATTTCATTGTGTGAGAATTGTCTCTTTTTTTTGGAAATGGCTACTTTTACTATAGGATGCAGGAGAATTTCAATGGACAAAATAGAGGAATGTATAATGTCGGATTATCACTTCAATTTCCAGAGATGATAGTTTTATAAAACTTAAGTGAGGATTTAAAAAAGGAAAAGATAAATATAGACACAAATTTCTTTAAGTTGGCTTAAATGTATCTTTGGAACATATTTTAAAATAACTCCTGGAATGGATAATACTTTAAACTTATCTAAATAGAAGCAGAACAAAGGACTTACCCTTAATTTAGAATCTTTGTTCATTTCTATGCTTTAAAAAATTTCAAAGTTCTTTTGCTTTGAAAAAACTCACATAAAAATGATTTCCTACAGCCCCATTAAAAAAAACAAAAAAACTTCAAAAAGTAAGCAAAAATAGGTGAATGTGATTAAGTTTAAAATTTGCCTGTAGTAACAAAGAGTTTTGCTTTCAATATTTTTGCTGATATTTCTTAAAGATTCTAAGCCACTTTTTTATTTAATTTACTTTTGAAAATTTACATCCAAGTTAGCATATAGTGCAGCAGTGATTTCAGGAGTAGATTCGTTTATGCCCCTTACCCATTTAGCCCATCCCTTCTCCTACAACCCCTCCAGTAACCATCTGTTTGTTCTCCATATGTAAGAGTCTCTTATGTTTTGTCCCCCTCCCTGTTTTTATATTATTTTTGCTTCCCTTCCCTTATGTTCATCTGTTTTGTATCTTAAAGTCCTCATATTAGTGAAGTCATATGATATTTGTCTTTCTCTGACTAATTTCACTTAGCATAGTATCTTCTAGTACCCACGTAGTCATAAATGGCAACATTTCATTCATTTTGATTGCTGAGTAATATTTCTTGTATAGGTATATATACATATACATATATATATATATACATACATACACACACACCACATAATCTTTATCCATTCATCCATCAATGAACATTTGGGCTCTTTACATACTTTGGCTACTGTCAATAGTGCTGCTATAAACATTGCTGTGCATGTGTCCCTTCGAAACAGCACACCTATATCTCTTGGATAAATACTTAGTAGTGCAATTGCTGGGTCATAGGGTAGTTATATTTTTAACTTTTTGAGGAACCTCAAACCACTGTTTTCCAGAGTGGCTGCACCAGTTTGCATTCCCACCAGCAGTGCAAAAGAGATCCTCTTTCTTCGTATCCTTGCCATCATCTGTTGTTGCCCGAGTGGTTGATGTTAGCCATTCTGATAGGTGTGAGGTGGTATCACATTGTGGTTTTGATTTGTATTTCCCTGATGATGAGGGATGTTGAGCATTTTTTCATGTGACTGTTAGCCATCTGGATGTTTTCTTTGGAGAAGTGTCTGTTCATGTCTTTAGCCCATTTCTTCACTGGGTTATTTGTTTTTTGGGTGTTGAGTTTGATAAGTTATTTATAGATTTTGGATACCAATCCTTTATCTGATATGTCGTTTGCAAAAATTTTCTCCCATTCTGCGAGTTGCCTTTTAGTTTTGTTGATTATTTGCTTCTCTGTGCAGAAGCTTTTTATTTTGATGAGGTCCAAATAGTTCACTTTTGCTTTTGTTTCCCTTGACTCTGGATACTAAGCTGCTTTTATATTAATATGTTCACATCCATTAAATAAAAATATTTAAAATTTTTTATTAATGTTTATTTATTTTTGAGAGAGAGAAAGAGCAAGAGCGAGCACGCATGAGAGCAGGGGCCAGGGGGACTGGTAGTGAGAGCCAGAGACATAGAACTTGGAAGTGGGCTCCAGGTTCCGCTGTGTCAGCACAGAGCCCAAGGCAGAGCTTGTAGTCATGAACTATGAGATGATGACGTGAGCAGAAGTTGGACGCTTAACTGACTGAGCTACCCTTAGTAAAGATAATATTTTAAAGCTAATAATTTCATCAGCAACAAAACGTCTCATTTTATTTAACTATATTAACATTCACTTTCTCACAAAAGATTCACAATAGCTTATAAGACACACAGCTTAACTCTGCATAAAATAATTATTATATACATCATATGTATGTATATATATGCAAATTCCTATAATTTATGAAAATAATGAATTATTAACACTGAGTAAACAGTGAAAAATTAATAAGATATTAAAAAATAAACATAAAAGTGAAAAATAAGTTATAGCTACAGTGCCAATAGAGAAAAAAGATAGAAAAATCCTGGGTTAATCCACAAAAGGAAGGAAAGGAGGAAAAAGAAATGTACACAGCAGTAAAAAGAAAATGAATTATTCTTATGCTTAAGACCATGGATGTATCTGGGGCCCCTTGGTGGCTCAGTCGGTTAAGCATCAGACTTTGGCTCAGGTCATGATCTTACGGGTTCGTGGGTTCAAGCCCCGCGTCGGGCTCTGTGCTGACAGCTCAGAGCCTGGAACCTGTTTCAGATTCTGTGTCTCCTCTCTCTGTTCCTGCTCATGCTCTGTCTCTCTCTCTCGAAAATAAATAATTTTTTTTTAAAAAGACCATGGATGAATCTTAAGATACTATGCAGAGTATCAGAAGCAGAATGGAGAAAATCTATATAAATGAAGGTGTGTGTGTAGGATCCCGACAGTGACCACGAGAAAGAAGTTAAGGAAGCAGAGATGTGCCTGCAAATAGGACTCTCTGCGTGGGCAGATCATGCTTGCAAACAAGATGTTCTGCCAAGAGGCCTGCACACAATATCCAAGGTTAATGATCCACTCACATACGAGGGAACATGCCCTCTTTAAAAATAAGGAAGAGGCTGGAGTTCTGGGCAGGCCTCTTAGTAAACATGCTGTGGTCACTTCCTCCCTTTGCTCCCCCCAGTCCTTGGAATGTGCTTGGCTTTTTGTCCTTATTTGGTAAAAGAATGCATTTCGTAGATTTCAGTATGTATCCAGCTACCGGGGTATAAAAATAAACCGCAAGAGGGCTTGCAGAGAGTTTTCTCTCTCCGGTCGGAGTTGTGTCTTTGTCTGTCTTTTGTGTGTCTTGTCTTTGTGTCATTTTACTCGCAACAGTGTGTGTGTGTGTGTGTGTGTGTGTGTGTGTGTATCTGTTTGAGATAAAACTAGTGTTTCATAGGGAGAAATACCCCAGAAATTAATTGCCTCCAGATGAAGAAATTGAGATAAGGGAAAAATGAAAACTTTCTGGCACACAAAAAAAATGTTCTGTGCACTGATAGAAGTACATGGTTGAATCATTATTTTTCTGAATGATCCAATTTTAATATAGAAATAAACTTAATAGATTTGTTTTCCATAGTGGTGTGAGTTCGGATTTCTAAAATATTTTCTGTGAATTCTAGATTTAAAAGATTCATAATTTCATTGAGTCTCTTTTATCACAGATAAAGCAGGAGATTACAAATGTAGAAAGAGAACAGACAAGAATGCTCACATAGTGTAGTCTGAATTGGAATTTTAGGTATGAGTAAAAATTAATGATTATAAGTAGTTTTGCATAGGAATATTTATATAGAAAATAGACTTATATAAACCTAAACATGTGTATATATGCATATATGAATACAGAATTCATACATAAATGTTATATATATGTGGTGTATTATATTTTATATGTGTATGCATGTTTGTATTTTTTTTCTAGTTCTACATTCTAAGAATGCCTAGGGGCACCTGGATGGCTCAGTAGCTTGAACGTCCAATTCTCAATTTCAGCTCATGTTGTGATCCCAGTGGGATCCAGTCCTAAGTTAGGCTCCATGCTGAGCATAGAGTCTGCTTAAGATTCTCCCTCCCTCCCTCCCTCCCTCCCTCCCTCCCTCTAGCACCTCCCCTGGTCTCTCTCTCTCTTAAAAACTTATTTAAGAACATCTAGGAGCGTACCTAGCATCCATATCTTGCTTTAAAGCTTGCTTTAATATATTCTTCTTGTGTTGTGTTTTAAGAACTCAATGTGTCTGTGTAATAGTCGTGTATCAGATACATGTCTTTTGCAATCTCCCCACATTACTTGGCTATTCATTCCCTGAATACTGTCTTTCACAGAGAAGTTTTTATTATTAATGGACCTTAATTATTTTTCTCTTAAGATTGTGCCTGAGGCATTTTTAACTAAAAAAATCATTGCTAGACTCCAATAAACTTGTATTTTTCTCCTATTTTATCTTTTAGGAGTTCTATAGTTTTGTGTTTTACATATAGGTCTATGGTCAATTTTGAGTTAATTTTGTGAAAAGTATAAGGCCTTTTTGTTTGCTCATTTTTCTTTTTGCATGTGGCTGTCCAGTGTTTACAAAACCATTTTTTTCAAAATATTCTCATTTCTCCATTGATTAATTTTACTCCTTTTTAAAAGATCAGTTGACTGTATTTGTGTTGGTCTATTTTTAGGCTCTCTATTATGTTTCATTGATCTATTTGATATTTTGCCTATGTGACACTATCTTGATTACTGTAGCTTTGAAATAAGTCTTGAAAGCAGGTAGTGTCGTTTCTACGACTTTGTCCTCCTTTGACATTGTATGCATTGTTCTGGGTATTTTGCCTTTCTATTTATATTTTTGAGTCAGTTTGTTGATATACACAAAATAAAATAAAATTGAGATGGTGTCAAATCTATATGTCAATTTGGGAAGAACTGATGTACGTGTAGTATCTCTTATTAAATTAGATCTTCTTTGATTTCATTCATCATATATTTATAATTTTCTTTATATATAAATCTTTTGGTTATACCTGTAATTAAATAAATTTGGTGTTAATTTATATAGTACTGCATTTTAAATTTCAAGTTTTGATTATTTGTTACTGGTGTATAAGAAAGCAAATGACTCATGTATTAAATTTATATCCTGCAATTGTCCCATAATTCCTTACTAGTTACCATTCAAAATGAGCTTCCTTCATTGGTAAAGCTGAAAATCAGAGGGTGGGAAAGTTGCCTTTCCTTGTGGTGTGCTTATTGCCATTATGTAAAAATCCAACATAAGATTTTAGAAGATAAAAGTCACTTTACAAAATGCATGGTTCAGGGGTGCCTGGGAGGCTCAGTCAGTTAAGCATCCGACTTCAGCTCAGGTCATGATCTCACAGTTCATGGGTTCGAGCCCTGCATCTGGCTCTGTGCTGACAGCTCAGAGCCTGGAACCTGCTTCAGATTCTGTGTCTCCCTCTGACCCTGTGTCTCTGACCCTCCCCTACTAATGCTGTCTCTTTCTCTCTCTCAAAAATAAATAAAATATTTAAAAAACAGTTATGCTTATACTATAATGTAGTCCATTAATTGTGAAATAATGATAGGTCTTTAAAAACAATGTACATAATTAAAATATTTTATTAATAAAAATACCATCATCTGCTTTCAGCAACTCATAATAAAAAATCACATTTCACCATAACAAATATAATAAAAATGAAAATGTTTGCAATCTTGTGAGAGTTACTAAAATGTGACACAGAGACACAAAATGAGCAAATGCTACTGGAAAAGTGGCACCAATGGGCTTGATTGATGTAGGTTGACATAGACTTTCAATTTATATAAAACAGTGTCTGTGAAGCCCAATAAAGGAAATTATAATAAAACAGGGAGGCCTGTGCTACTCTTAGGATATATAATATTACATACATATTATTATTATTATGTGTTATGTATACTTTAACGTGTGTGTGTATGTGTGTGTGTTTATACACGTTAGCCCCTCCCTCCAGAAAGGTTGAAAATACAATAGATCCAGGCATTGTGTTTGATCTTGAATAAATATATGGAATCTTCTATACTGATTTCTAATAATATTTCAAAAAGGATATATTATAGTATGTGAAATTCAGAATAAATATAGAATACTTGGAAGAAGCAAAAAAAACCCAAACATTTGTGATTAAAGATTTTGCAAATTCTCAAAGAAAAAAAATTGTGCAATATAATGAGTTTTCAGCAAATAACTGGGGAGTTTCAAAACACAGTTTCCTATCACATCCTGAAATAGAAGTTAATGGAGACATTTTGCTGTTTTCTAATGGCTATTTTTACGTCAGAAGTAGATTGTAGATTAATGGATGGACTTCATAATTGTTAGAGTAACTTTCTTTTCAAAAAATACTTATGTTTTTGGAATCTATTATACAATTGTAAAACTGTGATGTGTTCTGAATTTATTACCTACCATGCCCTACACTAAGGATTAGCATGCAATTGGTCATTTGATGTTTTTCAGGAGACTTGCAAGTTTTATAGTTTGTTTTAAATCATACAAGAATTAGTGCACAGATTCAAACTGATACTCCAGCTTGGTTATCATAATCCGTGTGTAATATAACTTAGTTCCCTGTGATAAACATTGCTAAATGAAATCATGATGGTGTATGCAAAATGACTTAAATATGCATATGTCCATGTGAGTGATTTTCATCAGTATAAATTCACTGAGCATCTATAAGGATGATGGTTTTACTAGCATTAAATATACGAAGAACAACTATGCCTATAGTGGATGTGGCAAGAAATAGAGATACTGGGATCTCTGCATAAAACTAAAATTAAAAATAAAAGTTATCTTTTTGCTTAAAACAATCCAATTACATAGAAAGTATTTTCACATTGTACCAAGTTAGTATTCATTAAGGATATCAACATATATCACTTAGAGAGGCATTCCAAATCTAAATAAACTTGAGAAACACTGAATTAAGTGCCATTAAAACTCTTACAGGAGTTCTCACAGCATTTAATATGGAAACTCATAATTGCATATCACGTAGAAGTTAAGGTAATGCAGTGTTCCTCCAGTTGCTAGAGAAATTGCTAGAGAACCACAACTTCCTTCCTTCATTTTATCTCCCTAACAAAAACCTCATAGAATTCGAGTTGCACAGAGTACATGCATTGTAGTTAGAGAAAAACCGAGAAGCTTCTAGATGGAGATGATGAATTTCTGAAAATTGTTAAGACTCAGCTAATTGGCAGGAAACAGACGTTTCAATTATTTTGAAAAGAAAGATCAGAGACTGAGTGAGAAAAAAATGTTACTTGATGAGGAGAAAGCTTCCATGCAAGAACTATTATCTGTGTTGTGAAGATAACTGTCAGCGAACAGTGAGGAAATGAAATGTTGAATATAGATTCATTGTAACAATAAATGAATATGGCATCTTGAAAAGAGTATTCATATGGAGAAAACATTGTAATAAAATTGTATTATATTTGGTAATAAATAGCAAGGTGTTGGAGAAAAAAGACAATGATACATAAAAAGGAACAAGGGAATAATCTGTAGATCAAGGACCCCAATTACACACGTCAAGTGCTCCCCTTTGGGAAGGGTGTGGGATACTACTTTCAATGAGGCAGAAAGGCACTGGATCAGAGGTTCTCACATGTGGCCCCTTATTCAGCCACATCACCTGAAGACTTATTTGAAATGCAAAGTCTTAAACTCTGTTAGTGGGCTTGGACTGGTATAACAAATTTCCATAGGCTGGATGGCTTGGACAATAAATATTTATTTCTTACAGTTCTGGAAGCTAGAATCTGAAGTTCAAGATTCTGGCATGCTTAGACTTTTCGTGAGGGCCCTTTTTCTGGTTTATAGAGGGGTACCTTCCTAATTAACTCTGGAGGTGGGAGGGGATGCCTGGCAATCTGTGTTTTTGTAAACCCTCCAAATGTTTCTGTTTCATTCTTATTTTGAGGACAAATCCATTTCATGTTAATTTGGAGAAAACAGTGATGTTTTCAGAAAGATAGTGCATGTTCAAAGCATAAACATGAAAAACTCAAAATAAAATAACCCCAGTTTCTTTAAGAAACATTAGATCAATGAAGTCAGTGATTGAGAATAAAGAATTGAAGACTCCTGCGAAGTGCAATATAATTTTTACCAGATATAAATTAAAGAGGAGGGCCCATGTGAAATAAGAAAAGATGAAGTGTTTGGTTTACTTATTCCTGTTTCTCTAAGGGTGTTCTGGAACTTAAAAGCATGAATGGTGAAAGGCAGAATAGATGACACAGAATCAGGTGCGCTTACTGACCATGGTGGATTTTCAAGTTGGCTTGTGATTCTGCTGTGTTCTTAGCATTGAAAGGCACATTCGTGTTTCACTGGATGGTTTGTTTTTTAGTTTTGGTTTTGGTTTCTTTGCTGTTTTGCTATTGAGCCCTATGTGTTTTTTATATATTTTAGACATAAACTTCTTATAAAATATATGATTTGCAAATATTTTCTCCCATTCTATAAATTTCCTTTTCATTTTGTTGATCATTTTTCTTTTCTTTTTTTTAATATTTTTATTTATTCCTAGGAGAGAGAGAGACAGCATGAGCAGGGGAGGGTCAGAGAGAGAGGGAGTCACAGACTGAAACAGGCTCCAGGCTCTGAGCTGGCAGTCAGCACAGAGCCTGACGCGGGTCTGGAACCCAGGAACCACGAGATCATGACCTAAGCGAAAGTCGGACGCTTAATCGACTAAGCCACCCAGGCGCCCCTGATCATTTTTCTTTAACTGCGAATAAGCTTTTGACTTTGTTGTAGTCACACTTGTTTTCTATTTTGTTGCTTTGCTTTGGGTGCCATATAAAAAATAAACTTCCGGAGCCCAAGTCAAGGAGCTTTTCTCCTATGTTTTCTTATAGGAGTTTCATGGTTTCGGGTCTTACATTTAAACCTTTAATCCATTTTGAGTAATTTTTATGAGTAGGAATAGATAGGGGTCTAATTTCATTCTTTTATGTGTGAATATTCAATATTCCCAGTACCACTTATTGAAGAGTCTATCTTCTCCATTGAGTATTCCAACTGTTTTGTCAAATACAATGGACAAAGGGTATTGTATTTTTCCAAAGCTGACATTTTTCCAAAGTTGATAATCAAATCAGGTGCATGAAAAGTTGCACATCATTAGTTGTTAGGGAAATGCAAATCAAAACTACGAGATAATACCTCATACCTGTTAGAATAGCTATCACCACAAAGACAAGTGATAGATAACAGATGTGGTGAGGATTTGAAGAAAAGGGAATATTTATGCACTGTCAGTGGAAATGTAAATTGGTACAGCCACTGTTGAAAATAGTATGGATATTCCTCCAAAACTTAAAATAGAACTACTATGTAATCTAGCAACCTCATTTCTGGGTATATATAAGAAGGAAGCTAAATCACAATGTCAAATAGATATCTGCCTGCCCATGTTTATTGCAGCATTACTTAAAATAGCCAAGACATAAAAAAAAATCTTATAATCTTAAGTGTCTAAAGACAGTTGGATGGATGAAGAAAATGTGTATATATTTAAACACACACACAGCCATTGAAAAGTGAAGGAAATCCTGTCATTTGTGAAAACATGGACAGACCTTAAGGGCATTATGCTAAGTGAAAAAGCCAGAAATGGACAATTATTGTATAATTTCACTTCTGGGAATGTAAAACCAGCCAAATTCATAGAACAAGAGAACATATTTGTAGCTTCCAGAAGGTGAGGGTGAAGTGTGGTAGAATTGAGTGAAGGTGGTCAAAAGGTACAAACTTTCAGTTATAAAATAAATAAGTATTGGTAATATAATGTACAACATGAGGGCTATAGTTAACACTGCTTTATGATATATTTAAAAACTGCTAAGAAGCAGATCCTAAAATTTTTTATCACAAGGAAAAATTTGTAAGTATATGAGGGGAAAGGTGTTAATGTATTTACTTAAATTTATTTCTAATCACTTTGAGATATATATATATAATGTCAAGTCCTTATCCTGTATACCTTAAACTTACAGAGTGTTGTATGCCAACTACATCTCAACACAACTGGAAAGGGAGAGAGGGAAGAAGGAAGGAGCAAAGGAATGAAGGAAGGAAATAGCTAAGGAAGGGAGACTCATGCAGCCACCTTAGAGGAACAAGAGAAATTGGAGTATGGATGATGTTCGAGAATATAGGAAGGAACTGAGATTTAGACTTCCAAAACAAATGCAAATACTAGATTCACTAATTGAGAAACTGTCTTCAGTCCCTCAATGCTTAGTATCTCAAGGTTCAGTATCTTAATAGTCAGATAAAAATATTTAGGGTATAATTTATGAAACAGTTCCAGGTGGCAAGGTCCTGTACAGTGCCACAGCGTTAATGAATAATTACACTAAGATTTAGCTGTCACAGGAGTCCATCAATTTTGAAAACTGCTAGACCAGATTGAAAAATAGGCCATGTGAGCTGGAGGAGAAAAAAAAAATATATATATATATATATATACATATTTTTTAGGAGGAATTGCCAAAGTTATTAAAGAAGCTGGAAGTACTTGATATGAGACTGTTGAGAGATCAAATAAAATAGAAACTAAAAGAAAGAAAATTGGTAAGAAATAAGAAAGTAGTAGAACAAAGGTTTTCAACTAGTTTGCACAATTAGGGAATATACTGGTCTCTCTGACTCTCTTTCTCTCTCTGTCTACCTCCCCTCCCCCACCATCTCAATAGATTGAGGCTATTAGGAAAATATATTTCTAAAGGATTCATCAGAAGTTTTTGCCACAGTCAGATCAGAGGTGATCTTTATTTAACACAAATATACACAGAGTATCCTTTTTGAAAAAGTAGAAAATGAGTAAGAGGTCAGGATGCCCCAAATAGAACAAGGAGGTAAAACACATGCTACACCACAAAGAGTGAAGGAGGAGGTGTGAAAAGTCTGTATTTAAACTGTATTTGTTCTGATTCTGTTTACCAGGTCACTATTTGACCTTATTTCAATTACTCAGATGGCTTTACCTCCTTCTGAGAGAATGCACAATAGATTGACATGAATATCTGGTACTTACTTCCCCACATTTCAATATTCCATTTGAATTCCAGAAGAAATTAGGATTCAAAAATTGTATTGGTATGAGTACCTTTAAAATATCATTGATAAGACAATTGTGGAGAATTCTAACCCTACCAAATTAGAAGAAGCCATCAGAATAATTATCAGACATGATTTCTTTTGAATAAGACTATAAAGATCATAACATTATTTTTAAAGCATTATTGATTTTATTTTTTTTGTATCATACAGTTGTCTCTAAGTGAATAAATGATGTATCCAGTCAAACGTACCCACTTTAAAGAATTTATGTGCATTAAATTTTCCTAACTAGGCTTTTTAGTTTCCTTATCCATATAATAAAGTTTAAAATTGTGGCTTATTTCAATATCAGTTGAACCAAGTTTAACCATGGGAGTTGTGTTTCCAATGGCCTCGGCATGAGCACTTGGAATAAATCAGGCCAGATTTTTAAAAGTTAGGGTGTTTGTTTACATTATGAGAAAAAATATGTAAAAGTATCAATATTATTTGAATTGATGAACCATCTGAAACAAGTGTCTTTGGTAGAAAAATGGGTTTTCTTCCATCAAAACAAACAAAAAACCCCCACAACTCCCTATTTGGCATTGATATGTGGTCTTATGCATGCCTCTTCAATTGAGCTAAGAAGTATTTATGCCTTCTCATTTTTTTCTGATATTTGTGTGGTTTGTTATGACTTATTCTTAAATGTTTGATAAAAATTTACCTGAAACGGTCTTGGTCTGAGGTTGTCTTGGTATAAAGTTTTGTTTTGTTTTGTTTTGTTTTTGTTTTTAAAATAAAAATTCAATTTTTTTAACAGATACAAGAATATGTGAAGTTATAATTTTTGTGTAACCTTTGGTAATTTGTCTTTTCAAGGCATTTTTCAACTAGTATCACTGCTTTTCTGTAGAACATTCAGAAACTCTGGATCCTCTCAGATAATGTGGCAGAAGCTCACAAGTTAACAGAGGTCTTTAAGGAAGAACTTTAATGTATAATGTTACCTTCCCCACATAAATGCAGTGTCATAACTGTGACTGGAAATTAATGATATTAATGTCCACATAACTTGTCACTGAGACCCTGTTAATCTATTCTAGCAGAGATCACACATTTGGGACAGCGTCTGCAATTGAGGCTACTGCTGGTTCAATTTGTGGTGCACTCTCTTCCAGTATTCCTTGTTTTTGTTTGTTTGTTTGTTTCCTAGAGACCAGACTTGGGAATTAAATAAGGATATAACGGACACCATTAAATCTTTGTCAATTAAGCCAAAATTCTCCAACCATCATCAGTGATAGGGCCCTAAGTGTCAGAAAGCATAAGGAAAATCCAGCTCTCAATCCCATTTTAGAATCTGTTTCCAAAAATGACTTCTTTTACCAATTGTTGTCCATCAGTTTCCCTTGGAAATAGACTCTGAAATGCAAGTTTGTGTGAAGGTAGTTTATTTTATGGACATCCAACAAAGGTAGGATTGTGCGGGTAGGATTGTACACAGAGAGAACTTCAGAATGGTGATGAACATAGTTCTCAGCTAAACCTCCCTGGAGGTCTGAAATTTGGCTGGCCATTTACAACTAAAGCAAAGGTCTGAGACGCTTCAACAAATCGGTGGGTTTCCTCTCTGAGGTAGGTCATAGCCATGGGAAAGGCAGTTCCTTTTGGTTAAAGGCAGTTCCTGAGAAGGGGCCCAGCTACGGGTGCCAGCTGGTTATTGATCCCAACACCTGAAAGGATGAGGATTTCAGAATTAGCAGATGATTCATTACCTATGTACAAGACCCGTCTCGAACAGTTTCAAGTCCTCTTAGCTGGGTGCCAATCTGGCCTCCTAGTTTTTTGCAAAGAATTGCACAGCGTCCTCTATAACATTAGTTATTATCATATATATGTGTATTATAGCAAAATTTTGATAAGTGATCAAAAGTTATTTGCATTTTTGATGAATAATGTAATGAAGTTTTATGTGCTAATTACTGGTCATCCTTTACAAAGTAAATTTTTTAGTGAAGTATAAGTAACTAGTATAAGTACTAGTTTCAGGTGTACAATATTATGATTAAACAATTCTGTATATAATTCAGTGTTCAAGATAAGTGTACTCTTGATCTCCTTTATATATTTCACACCTACCCCACCTACCTCCCCTCTGGCAACTCTTATTTTGTTCTCTGCATTTAAGAGTCTGGCTTGTGTCTTTCTTTGTCAATTTTCTCCTGACAGATCCAGCTCTTAACAGGCTAAAAGATCTCATATTTAATTAGCTAAAAGCTCTTTTAGTCCTACATTTAATTGGCTAAAAGAACTCTTAGTCTTTTTTCACAACTAAGTACATTGAAAATTCAGTCACAGTCTTTCCAAATCCCAAATAAAATGATCAGACTGATTCCTATAATTATGTAAATGCATCTTCTCTTGTTGATCACTCAAGTTGGAAATCTTAAAGAGCCTTCGAACATTCATTCTCTTTGTTCCTCATATTCATAGTCAATATTTATCATCATTCTTAGTTACTATTGGCTTCTTTCTGTATTAAACTAACGCATTTCTCTAGCTTAGTCTTTACTCATTCCATCTGTTCTAGTGCAATTGCTTTGAAATTAGGGTTTTAAGTTTTAATCTCTTTTATCAATTACTGGTTAGATCAATATTCATAAAATTTGTTTCTGAATACACTCTTCTAAGAAACATGAAATACTAAGAAACATGAAATTTTTATCTTAGTATGTAGAATAATTATAGGCAACTAACCATTGAATTAAAGATTTTCCAAAATCTAATTGAACCTTCTACTCCAGTTTTGCTCTTACTGTTTCTCCAGGTGGATTGTGTTCTTCAGCTACATCAATCTCTGTAATTTTTACTCATCTTATCCTGTTTCAATCTATGCTTTTTATCTCTACAGGTACTTCTCTACCACTGTCCCTTTGAAAATACTCCTTCCTGAAAAATTTTATCTTGAATCAAAAATTAATTTCTTTTGTGTCTCATAACATTTAAAAATTTTCATAGTACTTATTACATTTCGACTTTACTGCAGTGTCATACATATGCCTTATCTCTTGTTGACATATAACCTTGAGGATTGCAATGTATAAATTTCTATTCATTTGTAAAACTTTTAATCTTTATTTTTGTCAAATAAAATGTTGGGCAATTGTTGAAAACGGAATGGGAAAAGATAGTTGCAAATGACATATCAGATAAAGGGTTAATATCCAGAATCTATAAGGAACTCACCAAACTACACGCCCGAAAAACAAACAACCCAGTGAAGAAATGGGCAGAAGATATGAACAGACACTTCTCCAAAGAGGACATCCAGATGGCCAACAGACACATGAAACGATGCTCAGCATCCCTCCTCATCAGGGAAATACAAATCAAAACCACACTGAGATACCACCTCACTCCAGTCAGAGTGGCTAAAATGAGCAAATCAGAGAACTCGAGATGCTGGCGAGGATGTGGAGAAACGGGCACCCTCCTACACTGTTGGTGGGAATGTAAACTGGTACAGCCCCTCTGGAGAACAGTGTGGAGGTTCCTCAGGAAACTAACAATAGAACTCCCCTATGACCCAGCAATAGCACTGCTAGGAATTTACCCAAGGGATACAGAAATGCTGAGGCATAGGAGCACATGTACCCCAATGTTCATAGCAGCACTCTCCACAATAGCTAAAACATGGAAAGAGCCTAAGTGTCCATCAACAGATGAATGGATCAAGAAGATGTGGTTTATCTATACCATGGAATACTCCATGGCAATGAGAAACAATGAAATCTGGCCATGTGTAGCAACATGGATGGACCTTGAGGGTGTTATGCTGAGCGAAATAAGTCAGGCAGAGAAGGACAAATATCATATGTGTGCACGTATAGGAGGACTAGGAGGAACTTAACAGAGGACCAACCGGGAGAAGAAGGGGGGAAATGGTGGGGGAAAGGGAGAGAGGCAAACCATGAGAGACTCTTGAATGCTGACAAAAACTGAGGACTGATGGATGTGGGGGGGAGGTGGGATGGGCATGGAGGAGGGCACTTGTGGGGATGAGCACTGGGTGTTATGTGGAAACTAATTTGACAATAAACTATTTGAAAAAAAAATTATGTACAAAAGTAAATAGAAGTGTTAAGTAAAGGACATTCTTTATTTGATTCTGATCTTAGTGGAGAGAGATTTAGTCTTTCACCAGTAGAAATGATGTTAGCTATAGGTTTAACAGGCTGAGGATATTTTCTTTTATTCTTACCTTGCTAAAAATTCTTACCATGAATTCCCTAGGTATTGAATTTTGTTGTCAATTTTTTTTTCTATTACTTTCATTGATTTTTTGGGGTTTAAGTTTTTATCTTCCTATATTGACTTTGGTTTTAGAATATTATTTTTTAGTATCTTGAAGTTTGGAACACTACTTTTATAATCATTTTAGATATAAATATTTAATTCTATATATTGTCTCCTAAATACTGAATTAACACCTTCCCACATGTTGTGACGTGTTGTTTTTATTTTAGATTTCATTAAAATCAAATTCCAATATCCCATATTTTACTAATTTGTTATTTAGAAGAGTACTATTTAATATCAACATATTTCTAAATATCTCTATATCTTTTATTATTGCCTAGTTTATTTCCTCCATGGAAACAGAAATATTCTATTTTATTTAAATCTTTTGCATTTACTGAAACATTCTGTGACTCAGAATATGGTCTAACATTGTGTGTGGTCTGTGTGCACAGTAAATAAATGTGTAATCAGCTATTTTTTGCTAGAGTGTTATATAAATGCCATTTAAGTTAGTTGATATGGATCAATTCCTTTGTCCTTAATTACTTTTTTCCTACTTCTTTTATCAATTATCATGAGCAGAGTATTAAAAGTCTCTATAATTTTGGCTGCATCTATTTCTCTTTGCCATCCAGTCAGTTTTTGTCTCTTGGCTGAACTGAGTATTTTACCATTATGATGTACTTTCTTTGTCCCTGGTAATATTCACTTTTCTGAAATCATCTTTGCCTGATATTAATTTAGCCTATCCAGGTTTCCTTGGATTGCATCTGGATGATTATCTTTTTATATTCTATCATTTTTAACCTATATCTCTCTTACTTAACATGGGATTATATACATATCATATATTATCTGTGACTTTTTCTTTCACAAAACTTTTTAACTGGAGTATTAGTCAACTTAGATTTAATGTAAATATTGTTAGGGTTTGGTTTAAAAAAATTTTTTTTTAAATGTTTTATTTATTTCTAGGAGAGAGAGAGAGACAGCGTGAGCAGGGGAGGGTCAGAGAGAGAGGGAGTGACAGACTCTGAATCAGGCTCCAGGCTCTGAGCTGGCAGTCAGCACAGAGCCCGACGCGGGGCTCGAACCCACGAACCGTGAGATCATGACCTAAGCGAAAGTCGGACGCTTAACCGACTAAGCCACCCAGGCGCCCCTGTTAGGGTTTGGTTTAAAGCTAGCATCTTCTTCACTATTACCTATCCTTTTATTCTTTTTTTGTTTGCTTTTAGATTAAGTCTTCTATTCCATTATTACTGATAATTTCTTGTTTATATTTTATTACTTTCTCTAAGGTTGACATATAGTAATCATAGATGATAATATTACTTGCTGTAATTTTAAAAACATATTCCAATTGTTTGCTTTTATATAATTATCTCTTAAAGAAAATTAGAAAATATATATAGTTTGTTCATATGTATTTTTTATGATGCTTTTTATTCTTTAATGTAAATATAACATTTTATAAGGAATATTTTTTCTTTTAAGAATTTGCTTTACCTTCTTTTAAATGTACATCTGTAATAATTATCTTAGCTTTCATTACTCAAAAATACTCTTTCAAATTTATTTGGAGAGAGATTTTTGCTAAATAACACTGGGTTAACAGATTTTTCTTCTTGTAGTGTAAAATGGTATTTGATATTGTTTTTCTTACCAGGATGATTTTTTTATCCTTACTTTTGTTCTCTTTATATATCAGTCTTTCTCTGGGTGCCTTTATGAATTTAAGCTTCATGAATTAATATTAATAACTGCATTATGATATTTTCTGTTTCTTTTCTGTTTGTGATTCATTTAATTTATTGTATTTACAGCTTTATGCATTTTATTAAATTGGGGAAAATTTTTTCTGAGATTTCTTCAAATACTTTTCTAGTCATTAATTATTTTTGTCCCAGAGTAACCTAAAGATCTTTTCATTTTTTTTCTATTTTTGATTCTTTCTGTTATTATGAAATTAATTTTTGTCCCATTTTATCCCATCAACTTTTTTTTTTACTTTTTAAAATTTCAGGTATTGTACTTTGTATTTCTAGAATTTCTATTTATGTTTATATCTTCCGTTTGTTTCCTCATTATGTTTATTATTTCCTTTGCAGTTCTGAATATGCTTAAAAGATGGTTTTTTTAAAAATTTTTTTTCTTAATTTCTTAATTTCTTAATGACTTTCATCGCTGTAAATTTTCACTATCCTAATTCTCTTGCTTATATCATTTTTCTGCTTCTTTGCATGTTGAATAAATTTTAACTAGATGCTAAAATTTAAATTTTTATGTTTTTGGAGTGCTTTCTTTCTCTATTATATTCTCTTTTCCTGGAAATTCATTTCCACACTTCTGTGGATGGTTTCAAGCTTTGCTATGGCAGGTTGAGAGCAATTTTTATTTTTGGGTTAATTTTTCTTAAGTCATTCTGAAGAATGTAATTGAATGTATTATAACATATATTCACTTGGTCTATTTTGAAACATAGCTATTCAAAATCTTTTATGGATTCTTATAATTGTATCCTACTGCTTTCAAATATTCCTTTCCTTAAGGAGAAGTCTAGGAAGTTTTCCACTATTCATATGCAACACTGTCTTCTCTGGCTCTCTGAAACTCAATTTCCAGGGCCCTTATGTATCTCAAATCCGGCCTCTTTCCTTAGCGCATTGAGAATGCTGAATGTCGCTTTTCGTCTCTGGGCCATGATTTAGAACTGACTTCAGACAGTGCATTGGGGATAATAATTGGATTCACCTAATTTAATTTCCTTCTCAGTGGTCAGAGTGCTATTCTCTCTGTTGTCCAAAGTATGGAATTTATTACTTAATATTGTTAGTCCCTCAAGTTATTTACCACAGGAGGACAATTCCAATAAAGGCTACCCCTGCATTTTTTAAATGTTTATTTGTTTATTTTGACAGAGAAAGCCTGCAGATGAGTGGGGTTAGGGATAGATAGATGAAAGAGAGAATCCCAAGCAGGTGCCACACTGCCAGTGCAGAACCTAACACAGGGCTTAATCTCATGAACCATGAGATCTTGACCTGAGCTGAAATCAAGAAGAGTCAGATGCTTAACAAACTGAGCCATCCAGGTGCTCCTCACCTCATCCTTTTTGAGATTTTTTTTCTCTTATATTTTTATGTAATGTCACATCCTCCCAGTTGCTAAAATCTTGGTTATAGTTTTTTTATTATTATTATAGTTGACATAAAATTTTATATTAGTTTCAGCTACACAACACAGTGATTTGGCATTTGTATATATTATGAAATAATTCCCATTATAAGTTTAATTACCATCTGTCACCATACAAAGTTATCATAATATTATTGACTCTAGTTTGTATGCATTACTTTATATCCCCGTGACTTATTTTATAACAGAAAGTTTGTACTTCTTTTTAAAAAATTTTTAATGTTTATTCATTTATTGAGATACAGAGAGAGAGAGTGCAAGTGGGGGAAGGTCAGAGAGCAAGGGAGACACAGAATCTGAAGCAGGATTCAGGTTCCCAGCTGTCAGCACAGAGCCCAATGCGGGGCTCAAACCCATGAATCACAAGATCATGACTTGAGCCAAAAGTCAGATGCTTAATCAACTGAACTACCCATGTGCCCCAGAAAGTTTGTACCTCTTAATCTCTTTACCTATTTCACTTATTCCTTCTCCCACCCCTCTCATCTCTGGCAACCACTAGTTTGTTGTCTGTATTTATAAGTAGGTTTCTGTCTTGTTTGTTCATACATTTTACTTTTTAGATTTCACAAATAAGTAAATCATACAGTATTTGTCTATCTTTCTGTGACTTTTTTCAGGTAGCATAATACCCTCGAGGTTCATCCATGCTGTCACAAATGGTAACATTGTATTCTTTTTTATGGCTGAGTAACACTGTATTGTATATATCACAGCTTTTAGCCATTTATCTGCCAATGAACATTTAGGTTTATTCCATATCTTGGTTATTGTAAATAGTGCTGCAATGAACATAAGAGTGCACACATCTTTTTGAATTAATGTTTTCTAATTCTTTGGGTAATACCCAGAAATGGAATTAACCCGGTTATATGGCTGTTCTATTTTTAATTTTTTGAAGAATTGCCATACTCTTCTCCATAGTGACTATACCTGTTTACATTCCCTTTAACAAGGTCTCTGCATCTTGGCCAACACTTTTCTGGTCTTTTTGGTAATGCCAATTTTGACAGATGTATGAGGATATTCCATTGTGATTTTGATTTGAATTTCCCTGATGATTAGTGACGTTAAGTATCTTTTCATGTGTCTGTTGGCCATCTGTATGTCATCTTTGAAAAATTGTCTATCCAGGTCCTCTGTCCATTTTTTAATTGGATTGTTTTTTATTTTGGTTTGTTTAGTTTGAGTTTGGATTTTTTGTTTCTTGTTGGTAGTGAGTTGTATAATGTCTCTATATGTTTTAGATATTAACCCCTTATCAAATGTATTATTTGCAATTTCTCCCATAGAGTAGATTGCCTTTTTATTTTATTTTTTAAATTTTTTTCAATGTTTTTTATTATTTTTATTTTTGAGAGAGACAGAATGTGAGCAGAGTAGAGGCTGAGAGAGAGGAAGACACAGAATCCAAAGCAGGCTCCAGGCTCTGAGCAGTCAGCATGGAGCCCAATATGGGGCTTGAACTCACAAATCGCGAGATCATAACCTGAGCTGAAGTCAGATGCTTAACTGACTGAGCCACCCGAGTGCCCCTCCTTTTTATTTTATTGACATTTTCTTCTGCTGTGAAAAAAATTTTTAGTTTGATATAGTCCTTTTTTTTAATAAGTTTTGCTTAAAGCTGAGGAGACAGACCCCACCCTACCCCCAACCTCCTGCCCCATAATTGCTAAGACCAATGTTGAGTATAATAGCAATGTTTTCTTTCAGGTGTTTTATGGTTTCAAGTCTACATTTAGGTCTTTAATTTATTTTGAGCTTAGTTTTATGGATAGTGTGAGAAACTGGTTTAGTTTCATTCTTTTGCCACACCCTTTGCTTGAAGACACTGTTCCCCCCCCCCATTTTTTTTGTTGAAGATTGAGCATATAAAATAAATTTATTTTGGGCCTCCTATTCTGTTTCATTGATCAATATGTCAGTTTTTTGTTGTTGTTGTTGTTGTTTTGTTTTGCCCGTGTCATATTGTTATGATTGTTATAGCTTTGTAGTATAGTTTGAAATCTGGGATTGTGGTATCTCTAACTTTGTTCTTCTTTCTCAAGATTGCTTTGGCATGGGTGAGGGTATGGAGAAAGAGGAACAGTTTTGCACTGTTGGTGGGAATGCAAATTTGTGCAGCCACTGTGGAAAACAGTATGGACTTTCCTCAAAAAGTTAAAAATAGAATTACCCTATGATCCTAGGTATTTACCTTCAAAATACAAAAATACTGTTTCAAAGGTATACATGCTCCCTAATGTTTATAGCAGTATTATCTACAATAGCCAAAGTATGGAAATACCCCAAGTGTCCATTGACTGATGAATGGATTAACAGGATATGGTGTGTGTGTGTGTGTGTGTGTGTGTGTGTGTGTGTGTGTGTGTATAATGGAAGATTACTTATCCTCAAAAAAGAATGTACTCTTGCCATTTGCAATGATACGGATGGGGCAGAGAGTATTATGCTGAGTGAAATAAGTCAGAGAGAGAAAGACAAATACTATATGATTTCACTCATATGTGGAATTTAAGAAACAACACAAAAGCATAAGGAAAAGGAGAGAGAGAGAAGCCAAGAAACAGATTTTTTAACTATAGAGAACAAACTGAAGGTTACCAGAGGGGATGTGGGCACGGGATGAGATAAATAGGTGATGGGGATTTATGAGAGCACTTGTGATGAAGACAGGGTGATGTATGGAAGCAGTAAATTATATTGTACAACTGAAACTAATATAACACTGCATTAACTAACTGAAATTAAAATTAAAAAATTAACTGTTTTATAATACATGAAAAAACTTCTTGATTGAGAAGGGGGGAAATTGTGCTGACCTAAGTAACTTTAGAAATAACTAAAGACAAAATAAACTGTACATAAGTACTGTTGAGAGAGAGAGAGAGGGAGGGAGAGAGAGAGAGAGAAAGAAATTGCTTTTTGCTATTTGGGGTCTTTTGCAGTTCTGTACAAATTTTAGGATTATTTTTTCCAGTTCTGTGTAAAATGCCATTGATATTTTGATAGAGATTGCAGTGAATCTATAAATCGTTTTGGGTGGTGTGGGTATTTTAACAATATTCTTCTAATCCGTGAATATGGTGTATCTTTCCATTTATTTGTGTTGTCTTCAGTTTATTTCATCAATGTCATATAGTTTTGAGAGTATAGGTTGTTGGATCTTAGGTTAAATTTATTGTTTGGTATTTTATTCTCTTGGATACAGTTATAAATGGGATCTATTTCTTAATTTCTCTTTGTGATAGTTTATTACTATAAAGCAGCACAACATAATTTGTATATAATTTGATATCTTGCAACTTTACTGAATTCATTTATTCTAATAATTTTTGGTGGAGTCTTTAGGGTTTTCTATATATAGTATTTTGTCATCTGCAAATAATGATAGTTTTATTTCTTCCTTACTGATTTCAATGCCCTTCTTTTTTTTCCTCCCTTCCTCCCTTCCTTCCTTCCTCCCTCCCTCCCTCCCTCCCTCCCTCCCTCCCTCCCTTCCTTCCTTCCTTCCTTCCTTCCTTCCTTCCTTCCTTCCTTCCTTCCTTCCTTCCTTCCTTCCGACTTTTGAAGCTAGGACTTCTAGTTCTGTGTTGAATAAAAGTGGCAAGAGGCACTTCTCAGGCAACTTTGTCTTGATACTGATTTTAGAGGAAGAGCTTTCAGCTTTTCACCACGAGGTGTGATGTTAACTGTGTATTTGTCTAACATGGCCTTTATTACATTAAGTATGTGTTTGTTTGGTGCTTGAATCCCTATTCAATATACCTCCATTTCTGACTTTTTTGCCTATACTTCTCAACAGATTTTAAATTCACTTTCTCTTCCACTTTTATTTTCCCAAAAATTTCTTTCCCAAACTTCTTTAAAAACTTCTCATTAGATCTGGAATGAATTAAAACTTATCTCTATAAAATTTACATGATTTAGCCCTAATCTGGCTTTTCTTACCTCTATCTGCCAATTCTTAATCATATTCCATGATTGATGTCAAATAACTATTCCTCACAGACCTTTCTGAGAGTGTTATCCACATTCGTCTCCCTCTTTAGCTAATATTTCCACTTGCCTTATTTATCTTACTATAAAGCTTTTTTACTGTTCAAGTTATATTAATTATGCATTATTTTCTTGTACTCTGTCCTGCATTCCCTACTATCAGGTAATTCCTATGAGAAAAGTGATATATCTGTTTTATTCACTATTGTATTTCCAGTATCTAAAACAGTCCTTGGTTCATCCACATTTAATGTAAAATTTTGGACAATAAATTGCCCTAGCCAAATCAATTTAAAAAAAAACAAAACAGAAAAACAAGAAAACTACTTTAATGTGCCATTGCACTGAAGGAGATTGCCCACAAAAACAACCATGGGACAACTCAACAAAGTAAAAATGGATTATAGTATTTTGGGAAATAGTGTTTTTATTTTTTTTAATTTTTTAAAATTTTTTTTTTAAACAAGGGTTTTTGTTTAATTTTTTTTTTAATGTTTTATTTATTTCTTAGGAGAGAGAGAGACAGCGTGAGCAGGGGAGGGTCAGAGAGAGAGGGAGATACAGACCCTGAAATAGGCTCCAGGCTCTGAGCTGGCAGTCAGCACAGAGCCCGACGGGGGGCTCGAACCCACGAACCGTGAGATCATGACCCAAGCGAAAGTCGGACGCTTAACCGACTAAGCCACCCAGGTGCCCCTAATTTTTTAAATTTTTAAAAAAAATTTAAATAGTTTACTGTTAAGTTTGTTTCCATATAACACCCAGTGCTCATTCCCACAAGGAAATGGTGTTTTTAAATTGTATTTTAATTGAGCAATAGTTTTTAATGGCTCAAAGAGGGAAAAAAAAAGGTTGTGTATAGAGTGGAAACGTCAGGCCTCTACTGCAGAGTCATTGGAAAATCCCATTTCCTTGGAAATTACAATGTGAAGATTGATTTGGGATTCTGAGTCCAGAAACTCTTTTTTTCCTAAAACATTTACTTACTTTTTTCAAAATAATCATGAGCCATGAGATCAAAATAATCACAGCAATCAAGAGTCAGACACTTAAACACATGAGCCACCCCTTGGGCCCCTGAGTCCAGAAACCTCTTATCTGAAGCTCTTTTCCTGGGTTGTAAGTCAAAACAATTTTTCTAATTCAAAGTGACTTGGTCCTTTAAACAAATGGAGGATGTTTCTTTCTTATGGATATAATTCCAAAGATCACTGTTTTGTGATATTTTGTGGTTTTAGGCAACAAAATTTTGCAGTGAATTAAAAGCACTATTTTCTCAAAGACAAGTGTTGTGGAAATGCTACAATTTTTTGAGCTGCAGCGTCCTTGGGAGAAATTTTTCCTTTTAAGATTGTAGCTGGCCTCACATGTCTGCTATTATTACATGATGAATGCCAGGGCTGATGTTGTTTTGCTTGAGTTCACTACTATTATCTCCGTATGGATAGATAATAGAATGATATTGTAATTCACAAAGGACATTTTGAAACTTCTGATAGGGATCCCATTGAATGTGTAGTTTGCTTTGGGTAGTATCAACATTTTAGCAATGTTTGTTTTTCCAATCCATGTGTATGGGATGTTTTTCCATTTCTCTGTGTATTCTTCTATTTTTTTTCATAAGCTTTATATCGTTTTCAGCATATATCTCTTTTACCTCTTTGGTTAAGTTTATTCCTAGGTATTTCATAGGGTTTTGGTGCAATTGTAAATGGGATAGAAACCTTGATTTCTCTTTCTGCTGTTTCATTATTGGTGTATAGAAATGCCAGATTTCTATATGTTGATTTTATATCCTGTGACTTTGTCACATTCATCAGTTCTAGCAGTTTCAATACTATATAGGCTTTAAAATTATATTTCATCTGTATAATATAAATTATTAGTACAATATAAATGAAAATATACAAAGGTAAACATTTAAAAATTGATTCTGATCAACACAATATTATAAAAAATTCTATCAGTAGTAATACATATATGGTAATTATATGAATATAAATTATGTGAATTATATGAATACAAATAATTATATGAATACAAATCTGTAGCTCTAGAAAAATTAATTTGATACATTATAAAGTATTGTTTGCCAAAAGAGATTGCTATTTTATACATATATGTATTATATATCATACATATATATGTATAATGCTTCTTTTGTGAAAGACATAGCAGTTTTTAGAGTTTTATTATCTTAATAATATATATATTCAGAATATGTTATATATTTGTATATATGAGATTTGGCACTGCTTGTTATGTCACATAGGGAATAAACAAAAGACACAGCATGTAAAATTAGGTGCACAAAACTTACTTTTTCTGATACACCACTCTCCTTTATTCACTTTGTCTCTTATGCTTATGATACATTTTGAACACAAAAGAAAAAGAAATTAAACATTTAACATTGTCAAAAATCAATTGGAACTAAAGTGGGTTAAATCTATAAGGGAATATGAGAGATTTTTGTTTCTTACATTTGCTTTGACATATATACAGAGTCATGTCTTGTCATAGTCATATTTCTGTTGTTGCTGCCTTCCCTACCGTGAATACCTTTCGTGATTTTTTTCTAAAGATTTTATTTTTGAGGAGGAGTGGCAGAGAGAGAGAGGGAGACACAGAACCTGAAGCAGGCTCCAGGCTCCGAGCTGTCAGCACAAAGCCTGACGTGGGGCTTGAACTCATGAACCATGAGATCATGACCTGAGTGGAAGTCAGATGCTTAACTGACTGAACCACCCAGGCACTCCTCTAAAGATTTTATAAAGTAACATGGAAGTTCAATGTCAAAAGGTTCTGACTCATTCATTTTTAAACATTATTATTTATTTGTTTTCTTCAAAAGCAATGAGAAAATACTGATAAGATTGAAACACAAAAAGTAGATGTCTATGGGCCTGAAAGCATGTGAAATGCTTATATACATTATCTAAAATATCAACAACAACTGTAAAAACAGTGCTGCTTAGCACATAATAATACATGATATATACATAAAGTGTCTTTTGTAGCACACTGGCCAAAAAATAAAGCTATTATTTTTTTAATCAGCTACTTGCAGTAAAGAACATGGGCAAACAGTCCAAGTAAATGATATCCACCACCTTGTAAGCATTCCCATTATATGAGTTGTTAATTTCAAACACATTTCTGTTGGTGGTACCAGTTAATATCAGAATTTCTTTCCTGAAAATTGCAAACTGTTTAGAAAGATAACTTCAAAAAATTAAACCCTGATAGTGGGAAAAAAAACCAAGCCTTTCCATTTTCATATCTGTTTCATAAAATTGATCTCTTTAAAATTTCAGAATATACTGGAGAGAAATTACAAGAGAGGGAAGTCTGAGTTAAGAGTATACATTGCTGATTTTATTTTCATTTTCTTGCTGTAACCAAAATTATGGATCAGATTAGATGAATAAAGGTATTAACTTTGCCATCAAGCCAGACCAGTGTATTTTTTCTCTGTATTCAGTCTTATTCAGAAAGGAAAGGAGGAAAGGAGAAGTTCCAAGTTCCTAACTCCAAATTTACTAAGAGAAAACTCTTTTCTTCCATCAACATGGACTGCATAAAGGAGTACTATGAAGCAAAAGAGCCAAAGAAGAGTTTCTCCCTTTATTTCTTGACATGTTATGTGATTTATTCACTCTGTTGAGTAAATGACAATCTTGTTTTTGAGATGTCACTTGAAATCACACACCCTAAAGTATTCTATAATTGTCTTTATTATTAATTAAAAAAAACTATGGAAGTGAATATGTACTCATTAACAGTTTCTAAAATAACTCATAAGCCTCTCCAGACACTCATACCTGAGAGAAAAAACAGTCCTGTGTTTTGAGGAGGAAAAGCAACAATATGACCCTTCCTTCAGGGAAAATGAGAAAAAAAAAACTGTTAGAAACAGTAAGGATCAAAAACACTAAGCCACCAGTTATTAAAAATTATTTATCACTTGAACTTTTAGTAGGAAAATTTCATTTCCTGTACAGATGTAAGAATTTCAATCACAGAACTAATGTCCTGAGAATTAATTTTATTTACTCTGAAATCTCAGAAGATTGAACACATTTTTATAGTTCTTAAACCAGAATAAACTCTATTGGATTGTTTCTTTAGATGAAATACATAGATATTAGTGTCTTTCAGCCACATGTTAGGACTTAACTAGTGAGGTACCAAACTATACCAGTCAAACTACATGCACTTTTAAAAAAATGCTACAACTTGTGGAACAACTGAGTGGCTTACTTAGTTGAGTGCCTATTTTAGGTCATGATCTCATGGTTTCATGAGTTCAAGTCCTGTGTCTGGCTCTGTGCTGGCAGCTCAGAGCCTGCCTGGGATTCTCTCTCTCCCTCTCCTCGTTCCTCCTCGACTTACACTGTGTCTGTCTCTCTCAAAGTAAATAAATAAACTTAAAAAATAAATAAAAAATGTTACAACTTGTGATTGATGTTACTGTGTGTTTGTAAATTTACCTTTGTTGTTCATCTCTTTTTATGTGTCTGGTAGCCTCCAGATATATAAATGTCTTACTAATTTATTTATCCCTTTATCGTTCATGTTGTCTATCACTTTGGATTTTTAAAAAACGTTCTTAATGATTAAATAAGAATTCCCTTTAATTAAGTATGATTAATCAATTTTATTCAATGCATTCTCTTTGCACTAGCTTTCTATTTAGTAACATAGTTGTAAACATTGCAGCTGAAAACTATATACCAAAATTTACAGGGTGCTGATAGAGCATTGCTTAGAGTAGAATGTATAACTATAAATGTCAAGTTAAGGAAAAATAAAATATATCAATAATCTAACATACTAAGAAAGTGTAAGAAAAATAAGAGAAAACTAAACCCAAAGGAATAGGAAGAGAATAATAAAGATTAATGAGGAGTACATTAAACAGAGATTATATAGAAATTATTTTTAAGTTAAAATCCAACTATTCACAGTAGGAAATACATCTAACTCCAGACCTAGTGTATGTATATCTCTTTATCTCCCTATCAATCTTTGCCTCTATTTATCCATTTACTTATGGATCTATTTATCATTTACATAGAGATGTATATAACTTTGTAAAAAGGCCGTTTATAATTCCCACTTTTTTTCCCTAGTAGTTTCAATATTTGTTTTAAATTTCTCTATGGGGCGCCTGGGTGGCTCACTCGGTTAAGCGTCCGACTTCGGCTCAGGTCATGATCTCTCGGTTCGTGGGTTCAAGCCCCGCGTTGGGCTCTGTGCTGACAGCTAGCTCAGAGCCTGGAGCCTGTTTCAGATTCTGTGTCTCCCTCTCTCTCTGACCCTCCCCTGCTCACACTGTTTCTCTCTCAGAAATAAATAAAACATTAAAAAAATATTTTAAATTTCTCTACAACACAAGTCATTTAATTTGTATTGAAATATACATTGAAAGTATGTTACTTTCATAACATACCATACATACCATTTCATACATACCATAATCACACAGATTGAGGTATATTCATTCACCTAATATACTCACAAGTCCAGCACCTAGATCAAGAAACTGAACATTAGAGGATCCCATTTATCTCCCATGTCACCCCAAATTGAATACTGTCCTGACTTTAATGACATAAGTTAGTTTTACCTGTTTTCACAGTTGTATGTCTGGAACCATATAGTATATGCTTTTTTTTTTTTTTTTTGGTCTGGCTTATTTTACTCAATATACTGCTTGTGATTCATCCATATTGTTTTGTATGGCTGCAAGCTTTTTGTTTTTGCTTTTTCATTTTCATTGTTGTACCATATTCCATTGTATGAATATACTATGAGTTATTTATCTTTTAGTGCTGATGGACATTGGGTGGTTTCCAATATTTGGCTACCACATATAAGAGTGGTTTAAACATTTGGGTACGTGTTCTTTGGTGAACATGTGCGTGTGTGTGTGTGTGTGTGTGTGTGTGTGTGTGTGTAGTTTTGGGCGGCACATTTATATATGATGGGAATGCTAGGTGATCAAATATGCATATATTGAGCTTTAATAGAATATTTTAATGTATACTGTAGAGCTTTCCTGGAAAACCTTTCAAATGTTTTCCATTCCAGCATACACTTGCTATACTATAAACACCTTGCAATGATCTGTACAGCTCTACAAGCCCAGCTCCTGCCTATTTCTTCAATGTCCTCCCATGCTGCACCACTTTCTGTTGGCCCAGCCTTGTCAGCATCCTTTTGGTGATGGCTTTGGATACAGGGCTTTTGCAGATGTTGTTCCTCTGATTGTGAGACTCCCTGTTCCTCCGTTAGCCTTGCTGTTCACAGGGAAGGCTCTATCTCATCCTTTAGATGTCTGCTAAAATGTCAACTCTTTAGAAAGGTCACTGCCACTTAAATAAGTAACCATTTTATGACACATAAGATTTGATTTTTCATAGCACTTGTGACAAAGTTGTAAATATATATATTTCTTCTTATACATTTCTGTCTCCTATTGGAACGTATACTCCATGAGGGACATGGCCAGACCCACTGGGGATGTTTCATGACATCATCTTCATGCCATCATACGTAGGCTTAAAACTGAATTTTCAAAAGTACACCTTTTTATGTTTTCCTTTTTAAGACTGTAAAAGCAAGCAGAGTAAAATGAGCCTTGGGATTTTGGGTTAGAATTACATGGATTCAAGTTCTAGTTCTGTCATCTATAGGTATATAGCCTTCCACAAAATACTTAATTTTCCTTAGTCAAGTCCCTCACCTATGAAATTTTAATATATTTTGTATAATATATTTTGTAATCTGGTTTTATCCAGGCTGCAACAAAGTTATTAAGAATAATTTTAAAAATGGAGCACCTTAGTGGTTTAGTAGGTTATGTGTCAGACTCTTGATTTTGGCTCAGTTCATGATCTCATGCTTTTGAGACAGAGTCCTGCCTTGGGCTTCATGCTAGGTGTGGAGCCTGCTTAAGATTCTCTCTCCCCATCTCCCTCTGCCCCTCTTCCACTTGCATCTGCTCACTGGCAAACTCTCTCTTCCTCAAAATAAATAAGAGTAAGAAAAACGTTATGAATAACCTAATGCCTATTCTCTCTCATCCCCATAGTAAATACCTGAACATAGTCTCTGTACAGGGTTTTAAGGAGTCCCAGCAGCATTTTGTGCTCCGCCCTCACTAACTACAACAGGGTTATTAGGCTCAAGGTGTATGATCATCGTGAGGTGGCTTAGAAATGTTTGATTCCACATCTGCTTTTGTGTTTACCTCATGTAGAAGGTTTATCAGCCTTGCTGACTGTGCCTTGATATTCTAAAGAGGTTTTATTTGTTAGACCTAGTTTGATTTGTCCTCTTTATATTTCATTAGATACATTTTTTACAATTTAATGATTTTTAATAAATGCCTATAGTGCATAGAGCTGTTCAAACATTAATTATCACAGTGCAGGTTTTTTTAAAAAAATTAATGGTTTATTTATTTCTGAGAGAGAAAGAGAGACACAGCTTGAGCAGGGGAGGGTCAGAGAGAGGGAGACACAGGATCTAAAGCAGGCTCCAGGCTCTGAGCTAGCTGTCAGCACAGAGCCCAACATGGGGCTCGAACCCACGAACCATGAGATCATGACCTGAGCCAAAGTCAAACGTTTAACTGATGGAGCCACCCAGGTGCCCCAACAATGCAGTTTTAAAACTTTTTCTTCATCCCCTATACTTCCATGGAGCCCATGCAAATAATCCACACTTCTCCCCCTATTACCCAGCCTGAAGAAGCCAGGAGTCTTCTTTCTGTATTTTTAAATTTGCCTTTTTTGAACTAAAAAGTTCACATAAGTGGGATTATAGAAGATACATTCTTTTTGCAACTGGTTTAGTTTAATAAATGTATTTTGAGATCTATCCATGTTGTAACACACATCAGTATTTTTTAATGCAAAATGGTATTTCATTATACAGATAAATCACATTACATCTATGCCTTCACAAGCTAATAGGCATTTGGATTATTTCCAATTTGGACTATTATGAATAATTTGGACATGTTTATTTCTCATGGGTAGATTATTACTAAACATGTGATTAATGGGATAGATGGTAAGTTTAAATTTTAAGGAAATTATCAGACTATTGCTAAAGTACCAGTGGCTTCTTATATCCTCACTAGCAATGACCAAGGAATCCGTTTTTCCACATATCTGCCAACACTTGGTATTGGTGACTTTTCATTGTAGCCATAAAATTGTGTTCACAGATGTATGCCATTGTGGGCTTAATTTGCATTTCTTTAACAACTTATGAAATTGTTTACCTTATCTTGCCTTTTTAGGCATTTATATGTCTTCCTCATAGAAGCATTTGGCATTTTGTGTATTTTTAATTGAGTTTCTTATTATTGAGTTGTAAATACTATATTCTGGATGTAGGTTCCTTGTCAAATAAGTAATCTGAAAATACATATTCTGATTGTTGTGTCTAAAAGTACAAAGTTCTGTTGTTATTTTCAATTTACTTTTATTTTTATTTTTACTTGAAGCATATTCTACATACTATAATGGTTCCAGGTGTACCACATGCAACATTGTGATTCAACAATTATAAACATTCTGGAATATCACAATAAGTGTAGCTACCATCTGTGATTATACAAAGTAATTACATTATTGACTATAGTCCTTATGCTTTTCATCCCCATGACTATTATAACTAGAATTTTGTATCTCTAAATCTCCTTCAATTTTGAATGGCAACCTTGCTGTAGGGATTTTTTCCCTTTCAGCACTTTGAACATATCATGCTACTCTCATATAGTCTACAAAATTTCTGCTAAAAAAATCAGCCATTAGCCTTATGGCATTTCCCATGTACATAACTATTTGATTTTCTTTTGTTGCTTTTGAGATTTTCTTTACCTTTAATTTTTGACATTTTAATTATTATGTGTGTTGGTATTGACCTCCTTGGGCTCATCTTGTTTGAGGCTCTCTTCATTTCCAGAGAACTGGATGTCTATTTCCTTCCCAGGTTAAGGTAGTTTGCAACTATTATTTCTTTAAATAAGTTTTCTATTTCTTTATCTTGCTCTTCTCCTTCTGAGACCCCTATCTTGAGAATGTTATTACTCTTTATGTTGTCAGAGGTGTCTTCACCTATTTTTTTTAAATAGTATTCAGTTTCAAACTTCTACCATCTTGTCTTTCATTTGACTGATCTCCTTTTCAGGGAGGAGCCTTCATACTTGTGATATACCCAATGGGTCCCTGCACCAGGGGTTTGATTCTTGACTGTGTCTCTGCCCCTCCTACTCTTCTCAGTGTAGCATTCTCCTTATGTCTTCAGCTGTGGAAATGTCTGGACTGCGAGTGTTCAAGTTATTATCAGAGTGAGTTGTATTACATGTAGTTGTTCCCTCTGTGAGTCTGTGAGGAAGGTGAGCCAAAATTCTTCTTACTCTATCTCAAAGGTTTAGCTTTTGACATGAATTTTTTGTGTGGATCTACATTCCTTATTGTTTTCTGCAAATATGATCATGCCTTTTGAGAGTAAAGGTTTTGCTTTTCTTTAATGGCAATTTATTTTAGATGTATTATTTTATTTTATTTCATTGGCTAGAACAAGATGGGAATTCATGACTTACTTCCAATCTTAGAGGAAAAACAGTCCTTCACCATTAAGGATGATGTTAGCTGTAGAAGGAAATAGCAATTTCCTTCTATCTCTGGTCTTTAACTTTCTGGGATATAACTTGTCTAAAACTACCATCTTTTGTCCTAAGAATTGAATGAAAAGTAATAACTCCAGTTATTTGAGAAATAGAGTAGAAGTATACCTGCTGTGAGGTTTTGTACTCAATATACTTGCGGATAGTATGTTAGACATGATATCGCTCTGAGTCTTTGGTGCATGTCAGTATGGTCAATCTATGATTGATAAGCAAAGTGACTTTTAGTTCAGTGTTTTTGGGACAATGGACTTGATCTGGTAGACCCAGTTTTTATGTATTTGTTTATTCAAATAGTACCTAATATAACTACTTCAAATGTTAAGTTTATTAGAGTTTTCTTCTCAAGTATATTCTGATCATTTGTACTAGATTTCCATTTATTATCTACCAAAATTCTTCTAAATTCCTGGTCAATTAATAGCAAGGTGGCTTAGATGGAGTAATCCAAAAGAAGACCCTGAGATAACAATACATGTACAAGTGATTTAAAACAATATATTTTCACAAAATTTGGTCAATGACAGAGGAAGAAGGATTGGGAAAAGGAGGAAACCAAGTAGGTGGTTTCATGCAAAGCATGAGTTTTAGCCTGACCCTGGCAGGTGAGTTCTAGAGTGTGAGTTATACTTCATAGTTCCAAATTCATGAAAATAAGCCAGGCTCTTAGATTCCTTCATTGACTAAGGGTCACCCTTGAGGGTTGGAGGCCTGCCAGGAGTTACAGGATCTCTGCATGCAGAGGTATAAAGCTCCAAGCCAACGACAGTCATCCAATGACATTATTAGGAACATGCAGTAGAAGAAAATGCATACAGAGCTGGAGTGTGAGCCAACATATAAAATGAATTTAAGGGATCTGGATGGGTACAGAAATTGTCCACTACATTAGATTTCCAAGCTTCCCATTACTAGTGGGAAGTCTTAAGTATTTTTATGATTTTTTATTGAACTACAACTGATATACAGTTTCCTATTAATTTCAGAAGTGTAACATGGTAATTGGTATTTTTGCACTTTATAAAATGATCCTCACGGTAAGTCTCACTGACATCTATCACTATATGTTATGAAAATATTGACTATACTGCATAGGTGGTACATCTCCATGACTTATTTATAACAGGAAGTTGTACCACTTAATCACCTTTACTTAATTTGCCCTTCCGTCAAACCATCCCCACCCCCATAAAAAAGTTTGTGGCTTGTATCTACGAGTTTGTTAATTTGTTTATTTTAGGTTTCACCTATAAGTGAATTCATATAGTATTTATTTTTCTCTGACTTATTTCATTTATTATAATATCTCTAGGTTCATCCATGTTGCAAAGGGCAGGATTTCATTACTTTCTAAATTGAGCAATATTGCAATAGAAACATACATACACCCACATCTTCTTTATTAATTCATCGATCATGACCACTTATGTTGCTTCGATATCTTGGCTATTATAAAAATGCTGCAATAAACTTACGGGTGCCTATATTTCTTCTAATTGTTTTCATTTCTTCAGATAAATACATAGAAAGGAATTGCTAGATTTTATGATAGACTTAATTTTTGAGGAATTTCCACATTGTTTTTCATAATGAGTATACCAATATGCATTCCCATCAACAGTGTAAAAATGTCTCCTTTTCTCTTTATACTCACCAACACTTGTTATTTTTTGTCTTTTTGATAATAGCCATTATTGAACGGGTGAGGTGATATCTCATTGTGGTTTTGTTTTCCGTTTCCCTGATGACTGGTAGTGATGTTCAATATCTTTTTATGTTATCTGTTGACCATCTATGTGTCTTCTTTGGGAAAACATCTATCAAAATCCTCTGTTCATTTTTTATTGGGTTGTTTTGACATTGTGTTAAGTTCTTTATATTTTTTGAACATTAACCCCTTATTGGATGTATGATTTGCAAATTTGTTCTTCATTCAGTCATTGCCTTTTCATTCTGTTGTTTCATTCATTGTGAAAAAGCTTTTCAGTCTGAAATAGTCACGTTTATTGTAGTTTTGCTGCCCTTCGTGAAGAGACAAATCCAAACAAATTTTGCTAATACTGATGTATAAGAGATAACTGCTATTTTTTTCTAGGAGTTTTGTGGTTATAGGTCTTACATTGAAGTCTTTAGTCCATCTTGAATTTATTTTTGTATATGGTCTAACATTGTGGTCCAGGTTTATTCTTTTGCATGTAGCTGTCCAGTTTTCCCAGTACTATCAGTCGAAAGGACTGTGATTTCCCCTTTGTATATTCATGCCTCATTTGTCATAACTTATCACACATGTATGGTTTTTTATTCTGGACTTTCTATTCCATTGAACTATGTGTCTGCTTTCATGAGAGAACTATACAGTTTTTGGTTACCATAGCATTGTAGTATAGTTTGAAGTCAGGTAGCATGACCCATTCTTTTTTTTTTTTTTTTTTTTTTTACAAATAGTTTATTGTCTAATTAGTTTCCACATAACATCGAGTGCTCATCCCCATGAGTGCCCTCCTCCATGCCCATCCCTCCTCCCCCCCACATCCATCAGTCCTCAGTTTTTGTCAGCATTCAAGAGTCTCTCATGGTTTGCCTCTCTCCCTTTCCCCCACCATTTCCCTCCTTCTTCTCCCCCTTGTTCCTCAGTTAAGTTCCTCCTAATCCTCCTATATGTGCAAACATATGATATTTGTCCTTCTCTGCCTGACTTATTTCGCTCAGCATAACACCCTCAAGGTCCATCCATGTTGCTACACATGGCCAGATTTCATTGTTTCTCATTGCCATGTAGTATTCCATGGTATAGATAAACCACATCTTCTTGATCCATTCGTCCGTTGATGGACACTTAGGCTCTTTCCATGTTTTAGCTATTGTGGAGAGTGCTGCTATGAACATTGGGGTACATGTGCTCCTATGCAAGCATGATCCATTCTTTATTCATTGTCAAGATTGCTATTCAGTGTGTTTTGTGATTGTATTTTAGGTCTTTTTATTCTATCTTTGTAAAAAAAAAAAATGGGGGGGGCATTGGTATTTTGACAGGGAATGGAATGAATTAACTATGTAGATTTCTTTGGGTAGTACAGATATTTTAACAATACTAATTTTTCTAATTCTTCTAATCCATGAGCATAGACTCTCCATTCATTTGTGTCATCTTCACTTCCTTTTTATTAACGTCTTATAGTTTTCAGAGTATGGTCATTACCTCCTTGGTTAAATTTATTCCCAGGTATTTTCTTTTCTTTGATGCAATTGTACATGGAAATGTTTTCTTAATTTCTTCTTCTGGTAGAACCTTATATATGTATAAAAACACAACCAATTCCAGTATTTTATTTCTGTCTCCTACATTTTTACTGAATTCATTTATTGGCTCTAATAGTTTGGATATATGTATGTATATATATGCATATATATATATATATATATATATATATGGCTTAGGGTTTTGTATATAGTTTTATGTCATCTACAGATAGTTTTATTTCTTCCTTTCCAATTTGAGTGTATTTTATAACTTTTTAAATTGCCTAATTAATCTGGCTAGGGCCTCTAGTACTTTTTGAATGCAAGTGGCAAGATTGGGCATCTTATTTTTAATCTTAGAGGAAAAGTTTCAGCTTTTTATCATTGATTGTACTGTTAGCTATGGATTTGGAGTATATGTCTTTATTATGTTAAGATAGTTTCCTTCTATACCCACTTTTATGAGAGTTTTTATCATAAATGTCTGTGGAATTTTGCTGAATGCCTTTTCTGCCTCTATTGGGATATGGCTTTTATCCTTCATTTTGTTCATGAGATATATGACGGTGATTCACTTGTAGATGTACTTACATCCCTGGAATAAATCACATTTTGGCATGGTTACAATTATTTTAATGTATTATTGAATTTGTATTGCTAATGTTTAGGAGTTATGCATATATTTTCATCAAAGATATTGGTCTGTAATTTTCTTCTTTTGTGGTGTCTTTATCTGGTTTTGATATAAGAGTTTAGCTAGAATCCTAAAATGAGTTTGGTAGCGTCCTTCCTTCTCATTTTGGGGGAAAAACTTAAGAATAGGCACTACCTTTTTTTGGGGGTGGCAGGGAATGGTGGTAGAATTTACTTGTAAAACTTTCTGGTCCTGGACTTTTTTGGGGGTGAGGGGTTAAATTATTGATTCTATGTCACTACATGTAATTGGTGTATTCAGACATGTGATTTCTTCATGATCAGTCTTGGAGGTTGTGTGTTTCTGGGAATTAGTCCATTTCTTCTAGGTTTATCAATTTGTCAGAGTATAATTCTAGTAGGTTCTTACTATCCTTTGTATTTCTGTATAGTCAATTGTAACTCCCTTTTATTTCTGATTTTATTTGTATCCCATCTAGGGGTTTATCAATTTTATCTTTTCAATTTTATCTTTTACTTTTATTGATCTTTTCTATTGTTTCTTTTCAGAGTCTATTTCAGTTATTTCCTTCCTTCTACTAACTTTGGGCTTTGTTCTTTTTCTGTTTCTTTTAGGTGTAAAGTTAGAAGTTTTCTTCAATTTTTTGGTTTGTTTCTTGAAGTAGGTTTGTATCACTATGAACTTCCCTCTCAGAACTGTTTTGCTATGTCTTGTAGATTTTAAATAGTGTTTACATTTGTCTCCAAATGTTTAGTTGCCACATGTTTGTGTTTTTTCCAGTTTTTTTTTCTTGTAATTAATTTTCATTTATATCACTGTGGTTAGTAAAGATGCTTTACATAATGTCAATTTTCTTGAATTTATTGAGACTTATTTTAAAGTCTGTTTTGTCTGATATAAGTATTGCTACTCCAGCTTTCTTTTGTTTCTACTTGCACGTTATATGTTTCCCTTCATTTTTTAAGTGAGTCTCTTATAGGCAGCACAGGGGTCTGTTTTCTTTTTTAAATTTATTTAACTATTCTATGCCTCTTAAATGGACCATTAAGTTCATTTATACTTCAAGTAATTATTGATAGGTATATACTTATTGCCAGTCGGTTAATTATTCTCTGGTCATTTTGTTCTTCCCTTCTTATTCTCTTCCTTTTGTTATGTGATGACTTCTTTAGTGTTATGCTTGGATTTTTCTCTTTTTGTATCTTTTGTAAGTTTTTGTTTTGTGGTTATCATGAAGCTTATATATATGGACCTATATAGAGAGCATTCTATTTTAAGCTGACAGTGTCTTAAGTTTGAATGCATTTTAAAAACATTATATGTTCACTCTCTCACATTTTATGTTTTGGTCATTATGTATCTTTTTATTGTGTGCATCTCTTGAATACATTTTGTAGTTGATTTTGCTAGTTTTTTTTCTGTTAACCTTCATATTAGCTTTCTTATATGGAAAAGGCAGTTGATCAGCTATTTATTTGGCTTTACCCAGTGAAGGGTTAAAATATTTTAACATATAATATTTTCTTCCCATTTCTAGTTTTTATCTTTTTTTCCTGCTCATTGAAGTCCCTTTAATATTTCCTTCAGGTTTAAGAGTAATGAAACCTGTTTACTTTTGCTTATCTGAGTAACTATCTTTCTTATATTCTTATGTGCAAATTTTCCCTTTCAACACTTTAAATATATCTTGCCACTTTCTACTGGCCTGCAAAGTTTCTGCTGAAACATACCTATGGAATTTCTCTTGTATATGAATTTTTCTCTTGCTGCCTTTAATATTATTTTACTTTTGCACTTTAATTTTACAATGCCTCGGTGTGGATCTCTTTGGGTTCATCTTGTTTGGAACTCTCTGTACTTTTTGGATCTGGATTCTCCTCTCCCACGTTAGGGACATTTTCTGCCATTATTTCTTCGGTTAAGTTTTGTGTGCCTTTTTCTCTTTTTTCTTCTGGGACCTTGTAATGTGAATGTTAGTAGCTTGATGTTGCCCTAGAGGACACTTAAAATGAGGATAGTTTAGGGGCGCCTGGGTGTCTTAGTCGGTTAAGCGTCCAACTTTCGCTTAGGTCATGATCTCGCGGTTTGTTGGTTCGAGCCCCGCGTTGGGCTCTGTGCTGACTGCCAGCTCAGAGCCTGGAGCCTGTTTCAGTCTGTGACTCCCTCTGTCTCTGACCCTCCCCTGCTCACGCTGTCTCTCTCTCTCTCTCTCCTAGAAATAAATAAAACATTAAAAAAATTTTTTTTAAATGAGGCTAGTTTAAGTTTTTAATAGGCTACTCTTATTGGCCAATTTCCAGTGGTCTGCCTTTCAAAACATTGATCCTTTATTCTGTAGCTCTGATTCTTATATTTTCTAAGTCTTTATCAAAGTCCTCACAGTGATGCTCCATTCTTTTCCCCAGTTTGGTGACCACCTCTGTGATCATTACATTATATTCCCTGTCAGGTAAATTATTTCTATCCATTTACTTAGGTATTTTCCCCCTGGGATTTTGAACATATTCTTCTGGCTCATTTGGTTTGACTTTTTCTATTACTTACATGAAGCTGCTATCTCTTTTGGTCTCGAAAATGCGGCCTTATATAGGAACATCACTGTGTAGTCTGTATTTGCCTGGTGGTGTTGGCAGCCCCACTGGAGTGGGTGAAGGCCAGAGAGTCCCAGGGTATAATACATTGGGGTCACCTTGGTGGGACACCCAGAGCCGGGATGGCCTAGGGGCTTGGGTACACTGGATCAGCTTTAGCAAGTTGGCTAGAGTTCCTGGACCCTGTTTTCACCCATGCAATTAAGGTGAAGGGGGAACATAAACTATGGTGTTCAGGTCCCTCAATCTCAGGTAAAATATCAATAATTCCATGCTTATTTGTTGGATGCTCTAGGTGGCTGAGTTTGTACACGGGCTCCTAAGTAATACTTCTCTGTCTTGCAGTTTGTCATTGGGGTTCTGGTTCTCCTCATTATCATTTTCTCTCACCTTTTCCATGTTGCCCCTCTACTATTCGTTGTGTTGAAGCTGTTCGATCAGCTTTTAGTTTTCCTTCAGGAGGACTGCTTTACATGTAGGTGTAAATTCATCTTGTCTGTTGGAGAGGTTGAGCTCAGTATCTTCCCACACAACACTGTGAACTCTTCCATGATTATTGTTTTCATCCAGTTGTCTGATCCTGATGGATACCATTTGGTATATGAGTAGTTGCTGACAGGCATATGATGAAAAAAAGGGGATAATAGTGAATGATTAAAAATTTCTTGGAGCTGGGGCACCTGAGTGGCTCAGTCAGTTGAGCATCCGACTTCAGCTCAGGTCACGATCTCGTGGCTCATGGGTTCCAGCCTGTGTCAGGCTCTGTGCTGACAGCTTGCTCAGAGCCTGGAGCCTGTTTCAGATTCTGCGTCTCCTTCTCTCTCTCTCAAAAATAAATATGTGTAAAAAATTTAAAAAAATTTCTTGGAGCAGATTCCCTGGGGCCAAGATTTAACCATTTATATTCAGATTTTATCTTTATAAGTTAATCCACAATTTTTTTGAATAATATGTAATTGGTTTTAATTTTTCCTAAGTCATTTTCATGAGCATGATATAATATATTAGCAAACATTTTCAGATTCATCCTATCCTTTTCAAGCAGCAGGATTTCAGGTGAACTTCCACCTAAATAAGGCCTTTATAGGACGGGAACAGATAATTACAGCAATTTATATAAAAATTAAAAAAATAATTTGAGGAAATTAGAAACTTACTTTCTAAGATTGGAAGACATCCAGTTGAGAAAATTTCTAGAGGGTAGCTTCAAGGCATTTTCAGATGATGATATGAGGATGGAAGTTTTAATCTAATGGATTTTTCTAGCTTGCCAGTGTTTGATGATTTCAGCTGGTCCTCTGTTGAGCTTTCTTGAATGGCCCATATAACAAGAGGCATGAAGGTTGTCCACACATAATCTATTGTGATGAATTCCCTGAAATTTGCAAGTAGGTAACAAAACCTAAAAGACAGTCATAACAGAACTAAAATCTGATCTCTATATTCTTTAAACATAATCTCTATGTATATAATCACCTCATTTCTATCATGGATAACCACAGTAAGATGAATTTATTTGCAAATAAGTTTAGTTACAAAGATTATTTACAAAGTGCAGCATGAAAGGTTATTGACCTAAATAGGTTATTTTAAATCTGCTTTGTTGGAACTTTTCATAACGAACCTCAGATTTGACTTTTAAAAACCTCTTAAGGCTAGGAGGCCAAGCTAAGGATTTGTCCAATTATGTCCTGGTACAAGGAGTATTGAACTTATGCAAACACACATATTGTCATTAAAAGTAAGAATATTTAGTTAATTTCTGAATTCTGCAGACATCAGGTAGAAAAGATAAATGTATCAAACTTTGTTGCAAAAATATACTTTACCAAATTTATAGATTTCTTTAAAGAGAGGAATAGAGGGTCTTTTAAATCTGGAAAACAAAACATTAAATAATCAGCAATGTTTTAAACAAAGTCACAAGAATTATAATTCTTATTCTGCTTCCTCTTGGATTAGCAGTTTTATGAATCAACTTTTTATTGGAATTTTAGAAACTCTTGGGGCGCCTGGGTGGCTTAGTCAGTTAAGCGTCCGACGTTCCCTTGGGTCATGATCTCGCGGTTCGTGGGTTTGAGCCCCACGTCGGGCTCTGTGCTGACTGCCAGCTCAGAGCCTGGAGCCTGTTTCAGAGTCTGTAATTCCCTCGACCCTTCCCTGCTCACGCTGTCTCTCTCTCTCTCTCTCCTAGAAACAAAACAAAAGAAAACATTAAAAAAAAACAAAAAGAATTTTAGAAACTCTTACACAGTTCAGTCATATAATATTAAATTTTAGAGTAGCTGTCAGGATCTTTTCCATGAATCCTTTGAAGATGACTCATTTGTGCACAAATACTTTTGCAAAAGCATCAGAGTAAAATGATAACTGTGAGTGACACAGGACTTAAAAATACCTATAGTTAACAATCTGCTAAGTTTATTATAATATGATTAACAAGGAAATTTCGTTATTTCCTGTGACATACTTAAAAAAATTTTAATGTTTATTTTTGAGAGATTCAGCACAAGTGGGGAAGCTGCAGAGGGATGGAGGGTCTGAAGTAGGCCTTGTGCAGACAGTAGAGCCTGATGTCGGGCTTGAACTCATGAACCATGAGATCATGACCTGCGCCGAAGTCAGACATTCAACTGAGCTACCCAGGCACACCTATGTGACATATATTTTAAAACAATAACTAAAATTATGAATAATGGCATTATAATAGGATAGATCAGATTTTTAGAAATTTCACAGAATTTCTGAATTACTCATTTGAATCATATATATCCTATAAAAATATGATCTAAGAAGGTTAAAATGATACTTGACAGTATTTCCACTCAATTCATCAAATAACTAAATGAACACTTATATTTTTATTTCATTGAAAAATTTTGTTTAAAATGTCAAAAGATCCAAAACACTTTATAAAATTGGTTCACTGTGAAACAATACTTAGCCATTCAAAGTGACAATTAGAAGATTTAAAAGGCAAAGACAGGAAGTTACATAGTTGTAAAAAGCCTTAGTTATTTTTCTAAGTAATCAAAGTCTTCATAAAGACAATGTGAAATACATTGTCTTTGGGAAACATTCATAGGAAACAGAATCTTTGTTTTCTATGTAGATTACATTAAAGATAAAGAAACCATGTTTATAATTTCTTTTTGAGTTCAGACCAATAATGTTAAAAATACTTTTTCCTTTTAACAGGAAACCAAATTCTATTTATGTAATAATTTACATTTGATATTAAAACTCTCTTTTTGGAGTGTCTAGTTGGGTCAGTCGTTTAAGTGTCTGACTTGATTTTTGGTTCAGGTCATGATTTTATAATGCATGGGATCAAGCCCTATGTGGGGCTTTGCACTGACAGCACAGAGCTTGCTTGGGATTCTCTCTTCCTGCTCTGCTCTCAAAATAAATAAACTTAAAAACTTCAATTTTACCTTGACCACACAGAAATTTATTTCTTAAGAAGTATTTTACACCAACCATCTGTAATTTCTATACTGTGGAATATTTTCCGACAAAATTACTTGTTTCCCCTTAAAAAAATAAAAATCCACATCCTTTAGACCTTTCCTTATCCAAAAACACATTCCATTTTTTACCTCCATTCTATCCATAACTGCTTTCTTTCATATTTCTAAGAGTGTCTTTGCCCTAATAATCCTTAATTCCTAGTGAAAACTAAAACTTAAGCACCTGAGGGCTGGTATGTTAATAAATACATAATGATGGAGATATGTTTTTTATAGTATAAATTTTAATTTAGCAAAATAGTAATAGAGCCAAATATCTTTTGTCTCTCTCTAAAAATTAAAAGGCTAAACTGATGAATTTGGTTCTTTGTAACGTTTCAGTATATTGTCTTATTTGGAAATAATCTAGTCATTAGTTTGAGTAGAAAATTTGTGCTCATTTACATCTATTTAAAATATTTGTTGTTAGTCTTTATGCTTGAATTAGACATTAAATAACTAATCATCTCATTTTTCTTGTTGACAAATTTTTAACATAGAGATTATGAGCTTTTTGATTAGAAAACCAAGGTAGAACTAGTTATATGTTTGCAGTTATGTTTAGTATTGACAATTCTGAAGACATGCCTGTTTTTATTGAATCAACAAATTAAACTAGCTTTTATATGTTAAAGATTACCCCCAATATATGTGAACTTGAAAAACCTTTGGATTAATTTCTAAAGTTTTACAAATACATAAGCACTCATTTTTCTATAATCCAACTAAATAGAACTTACATGTCTATATATTTATAAGTGTGTATATATATATATATGATATTTATAAACAGAGATCATATAGGTTTTATTTAAAAATAGCCATGTCTCAGGTGCAAAACTCAAAAGGTTTCTGACATATGGGCTAAGTTAAGGTTACTTGCTCAGATGGCTAAAATTGTTTAAAAATTTGGGTACCATAAATATTTTTTAAGGACTATTCTGTAGTCATTTTATCTTTTAGAAATTTCTGAATACTAAAATATGCATTCCTTTGTCTTTGAGCTGTTTGAGAACCTCTCAAATAAGGGTATCTCTTCAGGTGGACTTACCTAAGCTAAAGGTTTCTCAAAACAGCCACTACAATTATAAAAATTCTCTCATTTTACCAAAAGACACAAGACCATGATCCATAGACCAAGGTAGAGTCCATCTTTGCCTTTAGATTCCCTAAGAGGTCTATGTTGGACCCTGTTTTCCCACATATGTTCTAAAACTCAGGTAAATCATGTGTTTTCCATTCTTTTGAACAGAATAGGGTGACTTACCAAGAAACTTCAACAAATATATGTCCATCTTGAACGTGTAAATGTGGCATTATTTAGAAATAGATTATGATGGGGTTATGTTTGGTAAGAGTGGAATCTAAATCCAATGACTAGAGTCTTTGTGAGGTAAAGGAGAAGGAAATGTTGACACAAAGACAGAAAAATACAGAGAAAAGATGTCCATCTAAAGCTAAGGCAGAAATTGTAATGATGTAACTTTGAGCCAAGTAATGCTAAGGATTATTATTAAACTGCCAAAGCTAAGAGGCAAAAAAAAAAAGTTCTTTCTTGAAAATTTCAGGGAAAGTGTTACAGGACAGAGATTTTCATTTCAGACTTTTCCCAAAGTGTAAGAAAACAAACTCCTATTGGTTTAAGCCACACAGTTTGTGGTAAATCATTATGGCAGTTCTAGGAAGCTAATATACTATTCAACCCACTAATTCATCTCACATTCAAATCCTCTGTAAGCCTTCTCTAACAGCAGTGAAGCTATGTGCCTCTCTGTAGTACTTTCATTGTGCCCTTTGCATTGTCATTCATAGCACTAAATACATTATAATGAAAATTCCCTGCCAACGAATGCATCTAGTACTCTAGTTTGCTTCCATAGTGTTTTTAACTATTTAATTGTGGTATGATTACTGTGCAACAATATGTACAAATGAAATTGAACACTTTGCAGAGTTTTGACATAGGAATGCACCTGTCAGAATATTACCTCATCAAGATACCACACTGTTCTGTTGAAGATGACTATTTGAGTAAAACATTTTATAGTTTTGATAAAAACAAATCTCAATTATATAACAGTGAAAGAAGAATAACTTTTGTCCATTATTGCCCTTGCTTGTGACAAAGACAATGCTGGCAATGGTATTTTTACATGCACTCCACTTTATAATCTGAAATATTAAAACTAACTCAATCATTAACATAAAAAATATACTAAATGCAAATTATTTATAATACATTTGGACAAATACTATTAAAGGAGATTCCTCTGCAAATGAAATGTGTTCAGTATTTTGCTAACAAATTGCATCTCACTATTAATTATGATTGTGAAAGATAAATATACACAATAAAAGAGAGCTCATTAAAGATAGATTCACTCCATTATTTTCTTAATTATTTGTAACCATAATATATTCTCTCCTGAAATAAAACTTGCTTGAAATTTGCAAATATTTAAATGCTCATTTTCTTCACAGACACCATTTGTAGAAGAGCTTCATACAATGCCTTTACACATAAAGCACTTACAGGGTGCCAAACCACATTTTAATTATACACTATCAGCTAATGATATCTGAATAAAGCATACTTATAAAAACAATTTCAGGAGAAATCTAAAACTCTATTAGAGCTTTAAAATCAAACAACAGGTAACTATGTAATGGAAAAGGTAATTTACTAGACCCAAATTTCATAAATTTATCTGAATTAAATACTACATTTAATTATAGACATGACAATGATTTTCATAAATACAATCATTTATCCTTATTTTGATTTAGATTGAATGAATTCAGATAATCTATCACAGCAAATTTTTGACCATAATTTGAACATTCTACTTCTTTTGTTTATAATTTAAAAGATATACCTAATAGGACTTCTCGTTTCAGCCCTACCACACACAAAATAACATTGAAGTCATCCTTCTTAGACACACAACGGGAAAATTCTGAAAAACTCAGAAATTATCTTTTGAGATTCAATATGGAATCTAGTTTGTAGGGCAAATCACCATCCCAAAGTCTAGAAAAACAGGTGAACTCACATAGCCACAGCAAAAATCTGATTACCTGGAGAAAAAGCTACAGAAGCCATAAAATGTTAGGGCCTCTTTATTGCTGGTATTGATTAGTCCATCAAGTCCAGCAACTTGAGTGTGAGAAATTCCTGGTTGCTACATTCTTGAGGGAATTCCAAAATTTCATTAGTTTTATATCCGGACATATCGCCAGGTTCTCATAACTAAGAGTCAAGAAAGGTCCACTTTGTGTTATAAGTGGGAAAAGTAAGCATATTAGTTTCTTAGGGCTGCTGTAACAAGTCATAATAAACTCTAAGACTTAAATAATAGAGGTGTATATCTTACAGTTCTGTAAGCTAGAGGTTAGAAATCAATTTCACTGACCTGAAAGGGTCATCAAGGCTGTGCTTCCTTGGGGGACTTTCGGGAAGACTCCTTTTCTTGCTTTTCCAGGTCCTGGTGGCCCCTGCATCCCTGACTATGACCATGTAATTCCACCTATGATTGAGTTTAGGACCCACCTGGAAAATTCATGATAATATGCATAATGTCAACACACTTAATCACGTCTGCAAAAAGCCTTTTTCTTCTGAGGTAACATTTACAGGTCCCGGTGATTAAGACCTGATATCTTTGGCTGGCTATTAATCCATCAATAAATATGCATTTTCAAATATTCAAATAATATTTTTCATACCAATAAGCTAATCAATAAAAAAAAGACTTTACTATAGTTTTATCTTATCTGAGGAAGAGCATTTATCTTAAAATCAGTCCCATTTAGCACTGTTGTCTTACATAGATTGGACTAAAAAACCGTATAAAGATGTCTTAACTATGAGGGATACTGTTTTCCAACAGCTGTTGTAAACTTAAGGAATCATGTATTTTTCATGCTTTTGAAGAGAATAGGGTGACTCACTGAGAAACTTAAACAAACAATATACGTGTCCATCTTGAACTTGTATATGTGACATTATTTAGGAGTAGAATTGGTGCAGATGTAATCAAGTTATGATGGGGTCATGCTTGATAAAGATGTCCCACAGATAAGGGTAGTTCAGTATTTGCAAATCAATCAATGTGATGTATTGCATTGACAAAAGAAAGGATAAAAACCATGGATGATCAAGGGGGATCATATGATCATCTCAATAGCCATAGAAAAAAGCATTTGACAAAGTACAACATCCATTCATGATAAAAATTTCCAACCAAGTAGGTTTAGAGAGAACCTATCTCAACATAATAAAGGCCACCTATGAAAAACTCACAGCTAACATCATAATCAGTGGTGAAAAACTGAGAGCTTTTCCTCTACAATTAGGAACCACACAAGGATGTTTACTCAACCACTTTTATTCAGCATAGTATTGGAAGTGCTAGCCACAACAATCAAACAAGAAAAAAGAATAAAGGGCATCCAGCCTGGTAAGGAATAAGTAAAACTATTTGCAGAAGACATGATATTATATATAGAAAACCCTAAAGACTCCACCAAAAAAACTACGAGAACTGTTAAATGAATTTAGTAAAGTCACAGGATACAAAATTAATATACAGAAATTGGCTGCATTTCTATTGACTAATAAAGAAGGAGCAGAGAAATTAAAACAGTCTCATTAGGAATTAAATAAAAAATAATAAAATACCTAGGAATAAACTTAACCAATGTGGTGGGGTGAAAGATCTATACTCCGAAAACTATAAATCACTATGAAAGATATTGAAGACACAAACAAAGGAAAGGTATTCCTTGCTCCTGGATTGGAAGAACCAATACTGTTAACATGTCCATTCTATCCAAAGCAATATATAGATTTAATCCATTCTCTACCAAAATACCTACAACATTTTTCACAAAGCTACAACAAATGGTACTGAAATTTGTATGAAACAACAAATCAATCTTAAGAAAGAAGAACAAAACTGGAGGTATCACAAGTCAAGATTTCATGATACACTTCAAAGCTGTAGCAAAAAAGTAGGTACTCACACAAAAATAGACACATAAATCAATGAAACAGAATAGAGAGCTTAGTAATAAACCCACATTTATATGATCGATTACTCTATGACAAAGGAAGGAAGAATATACAATGGGGAAAATACAATCTCTTCAACAAATGGTGCTAGGAAACCTGAAGCACTTCCTTAAACCATACACAAAATAAACTCAAAATGGATTAAACATCTAAATGTGAGACCTGAAATCATAAAACTCCTAGAGGTAAACATAGCCAGTAATTTCTTTGACTTCAGCTAAGCAACATTTTATGGATAGGCCTCCTCAGGCAAGGAAAACAAAAGCAAAAATAATTATTGACATGATACCAAAATAAAAAAGTGTTTGCACAACAAAGGAAATTATCAACAAAACAAAAAGACAATCTACTGACTAGGAGAAGATACTTTCAAATCATATCCAGTAAGGAATAATATTCAAAATATGGAAGGAACTTATACAACTCAAAGTATATGAGCAAAAACCCTCAAACAATGCTATTTTTAAAATGGCAGAAAATCTGATCAAACATTTTTTCACAGAGGACATACAGATGGACAAGATAACAGATGAAAAGATGCTCAACATCACTAATCATCAGGGAAATGTAAATCAAAAGTACAATGAATATGAGCTTGCACCTTCCAGAATGCCTAAAATAAAACTGCAAGAAATAACAAATGTTGAGTGCCTGGATGGCTCAGTTGGTTAAGTATCTGACTCTTAATTTTGGCTCAGGTCATCATCTCATGGTTCTTGAGTTTAAGACTCACATTGGGCTCTGAGCTGACTATGCAGAGCGTTCTTGGTATTTTCTCTCCCTCTCTCTCTGCCCCTCCCCCATTTACTCTCTATATTTCTATCAAAATAAAGATTAAAATAAAAAGAAATAACAAGTGTTGGTGAGGATGTGGAAAATAAGGAACCCTAGTACACTCTTGGAGGTAATTCAAATTGGGGCAGCCACTGTGGAAAACAGTACAGAGGTTCCTAAAAAATGTAAAAATAGAATTGGACATATGATTCAACAATTCTCCTACTGGGCAGTTATCCAAAGAAAATGAGAATGCTAATTCAAAAAGATATATGTACCCCTGTGCTCACTGCAGCATTACTTATGATAGCTAAGATATGGGACAACCCAAGTATCCATCAATAGATGAATGGATAAAGATGTGTATATGTATACACACACACATACACAGAGATATATATTCACAATGGAATATTACTCGGCCATAAAAAAGAATGAGCTTTCACCATTTGTAACAATATAGGTGGACCTAGAAGGTATAACACTAAATGAAATAAGTCAGAGAAGGATAAATACCATATCATTTCATTCATATGGAACTTAAACAAGTGAGCCAACAAACATAGGAGAGAAATAAACAGACTCTTAGATACAGAGAACAATCTGTAGCCATCAGTTTTTTGGCTGCCAGAGAGGAGGTAGATAGGGGAATGGGTAAAATAGATAAATGATTAAGATTAAGAGTTCACTTATTTTGATGAGCATCTAATAATATGTAGAAATCATATATAGAATGATTAAATCATTATATTGTAAACCTAAAACTACTATAACACGTTAATTATATTTTATTAAAATAATCTGATAGAGAACTTGTATGTAAATTGTAGAAAGAACTCTTAAAACTCGATGATGAAACCAAAAAGTCCAATTGAAATGTGCAAAATATCTGAATAGATACCTCACCAAAGAAGATACTCAGATAGCAATTAACCATTTGAAATTAAGCTCAAAATCACTTGTCATTAGGGAGAAGGGTACCACACAGGTACCTATTAGAATATCGAAAATCCAAAACCTGGCAATACTAGTTGTTGACAAGTGAGCAGAGCAATGAAAACTATATTTTCCATTTCCATGATGTTCCAGAAAATGTATAATTGTAATAATTATAAAGATATTAGTGACTCCCAGGTGTCCCTGCAAAGGTGATAAGAAGTTTGAATAACTGAAATAGTAATGATGGCTGCATGACACTACAGATTCGTCAATACTTGAAATTTTAGAGCACAATAATTGAACCTTAAGAAATGAAAAACAATGAAGTCCTTTAACAGAGCAGAGGATTCCAGAATGGGATGCAGAATATGGAAAAAGCAAACAATTCAGCTGTATTAAAAAATGTGTTAACCTCACTGGAAGGGGTACAAGAGATTGCTAATATAAATAATTTTGGAGGTGAATGTAATCTCTAAGACCAAAGGCAATGGAAACTGTCCATGAGAACTGCATCTAGTTGACAAAGTTGCTTTTCATGAGTATAGGTTAATAATTCTCATATTACAATACATATGCATGGGAACTGAATAATTACGTAAATGGATGGAGGATGGTAGGAGTCATTTTTCTCATTTTTGGAATGGGAGACTACACATAAGGAAGAAAAAGAGACTACCATAATACAGTTACTGATTAGCGTCATGGACAGCAGTATTATATCATATTTAACTTGATAAGAATATAGATACCACTAAGAAATATTTATAGACATGTATTAATAGAATTATACTGTTTGGAATACAGTTGAGGTGAAGACATAGCTGAGAGGATGGGTGTTGGAGTAATGGGTTAAAAGGAGCAAGCCAAAATGAAAAAGCTTAGACTTATTGCCTTACTGCAATATTTTAAGCAGGCATCTCAACAGGAGACAGTAACAACACTGCACTGCATTCCATGTTTGCCCTAATGAATGGTGTGTCAGGCATAGAGCAGGTAGACCAGCAAGACATGAAGACTGTCTTACAGTAGAGGGGTCCTTAAACAAAACATTCCTGTAGATTTATGGGCTGCTAAACTAGGGGTGCATAGAAGACTGGAAGACAGTAGGAAGAGAGGAAAGGAGTGGAAGTAGAAAAGTACTTTAAAGAATACTTAGGATCTTTAAGGAATGCCCTTCTTACCCTGATAAGGAGGTTTCTGAAGACAACTTTGGCTGAGGACCCCAAGTAAAGAAACCTAGAAATGAAGGCACCAGAGCATTGAGTATTGTGGCATTTAACATGCCCTACTGTTGTCTCTCTCTCTTTCTCTCTCTGCTCACAACTAAGCAAGAAAACCAGCTGCCTGAAATCACAGTGAAAAGCAGCAGCATGGTAGCATTAAAAGATGCAAATGATATAGAGCTCTTTTAAGCCCCATTCTCAATCGTCAATATTTGATCTGTCTGATAATTCCCTGAAATTTGCATTAAAAATTGTCTTAATTTGACCTGACTCAGAATTCACCAATGGCCAGATGTTTTTTTCTGGTGGGCATTTGTTGAAAACAATCTGTGGCAACTGTTTAACATTACAGATGTTCCAGACAGTGAGTAAAAGTTGGGGCAAACAATAGGCTAACCAAAAGACTTAAATGAAAGAATAACAAAAACAAACAAAGAAAACAACAAAAAAATGGGAGATACAAAGTCCACAGATGGCTGAATAATTTTCACATATTCTTAGAAGGTTATGTGCAGGTTAAATCCTGAACGTTTGGCTAAGAATTGTAGGTATACCACAGTCCACATACAGAAATTGTCAGCAATAATTGGGAAGGTTATTAATCACAAGCATCTAAGGAAATCACTATAAAATCATTAGGTGTTCACTAAGCTAGTCAAACAGAAATTTCTTCAAAAATTCAATTACAGAAAGAATATATTATTTACATAATTAAATTTGAAATGCCTCTAAACAAACAGCAATAACAACAAATGCTGGAGGAAATCTGATTTCCAGAATTGTCACATTATATATTACTTAATATATCCATGTTTAAAAACTACAAAATATACAAAGAAATAAGAAAGTATGGCCAATACAAAGGAAAGGAAGCAGTCAAAAAAAAATGTCCCCCACAAAGCTGGTGGCTAGACTTAAACTCAACAAAGACATTAAATCAGTTATTTTAAATATGTTCAAAGAACTTATAAAAAGCATGCATAAGGTACTAAGCAAAGTATAGGAGTGATATTTATCAAATATAGTGTATCCATGAAATATGGAAATCATTTAAAAAGTTAGATGGAAATTTAAAAGTTGAAAATCACAATAAATAGCTTGCAGAATTCAGTAGAAGGGCCCCAGAGCAGTATTTACTAAGCAGAAGAAATAAATAGCAAATTTGAAGAGGATGCAGTTGAGATCTAAATTGATTTTCGAATTATATTACTCAGTTATTCTTAATCATCTTAGTCTGAGAAACTGGAAAAGAATTTTAAAATATCAAAATTCTCTGAGATTTGTAGCACACCATGATGTGCATCAACATAGACTTAATGTGATTACCAGAATGAAGACAGAAAGAAAAAGATGTGGAAATAATATTTGAAGAAGTAATGGACTCAGGATGCCTGAGGGGCTCAGTTGGTTAAGTATCAACTCTTGCTTTTGGGTCAGGTCATGATCTCAGGGTTCATGAGTTCAAGCCTAGCACTAGGCTCTGTGCTGATGGTGTGGAGCCTACTTTGGATTCTCTCTCCCCGCCCCTCTCCTGCATATGCTCTCTTGTTCTCTCTCTCTTTCAAATAAATAAGCTTAAAAGAGAAATGATCGACCAAAACTTCACAAATTTGACAAAAACCAATATCCTATGTTTTAAAAGCTCAAAGCACATCAAGATACAGTGAAAAAGATCCACACTTAGACAAGATATAAACTTTAACAAAAAGAGAGCCTTAAAATTAGCATGAGAGATACAACTCATAATACACAAGGACTCCACTAAAAGATTGACAACTTTTTTTCATCAGAAACCATACAAGCAAAAAGACAGTGGAATGATATAGTCAAAATAATCTGAAAAACATTGTAATTCAAGAATTATGAATCTAGAACTGTTTAAAAAATGGACATTAAGAAATTCTCAGATAAACAAAACTGAGGATTTTATTGCTGGATGACCTGCTCTAGATAAAGAAAACATACTAATGATAATCTTTCATCCTGAAATAAATGACAGTAGACGATTAATTGAATCCCATGGAAGATATAAAAAACACCATTAAAGATAACTGCATAGGTGAATGACAGCATAAATGTGGTTTTTGAAGCATTTTTCTTCTATATGAATTGAATGACAATTATGAAAATCAATATTTCTAAATCTGAGCTGTCATACAGTGTACAAAGATGTAATTTTTATGTCAGCAGCACAGAGAAGGGAGAGATAATTAAGATAAAAGAATAAATTTTTGTAGACTCTTGAAAATGTTAGTATCAATTGAAGAAGACTTTCATAATTTAAGATGTTAATTCTAAGAACAAAGATAACTATTGGGAAAACATCACAAAAAATAGTCAATTAAATAATAAATGTACATGAAAAAGATACCTGGTTGATACAAAAGAAAGTAATAATTTCAAGACAGAGGAACAAATTAAATATATAGCTTATAGAAAGGAAATAGCTCAATAGGTGACATAAATCTTACTTCATTAGTAATTCTATTAAATTCTAATTGATTAAATTTATAATAAAAATAAAAAGGTTTGCAGAATGGATAAAAATACAAAATTTAATAATATGTTGCCTTTAGGAGGCAACTGAACCTCAAAACCAGACTTAAAATAAAGTGATAGAAAAAATTACCTTGCAACAGTAATCAAAAAGAAACCTGCAATGTTTAATATCAGACGAAATAGACTTTAGTACATAAATTGTTACTAGAGACAAATAAAGGTATTTGTAATGCTAAAAGGGTCAGTTAATTAAAATATATGATATAAATATATGTGTACTTCATATTAGATCTCTATAATACATAAACCAAAAATTCATAAATTTGAAAGGAAATAAATGATTTCAGAATAATATATGGACATTGTTGCTCTTTCAATAATGGATAGAATATCTAAGATCCATAAATAGATCTGAACTATGTTACAGACCAACTATAAATAAACATTTCTACAGAACACTCCACCAACATCACTAGAAAATACATTCATCTTAAGTGCATATAGAATATTCTCCTGAAGAGATAATGTGTTAGGTCATATTAATAAGTCTCAAAAGTTTTTTTTAAATGAAATGTTACAAAATATATTCTTCCAATAATAGAAGGAAATATTACAAATTCAATAACATTCTCCAAAGTAACTACTGAGTAAAATATGAAATCATAAGTGAAATTATAAATAAGAGAGGAACAAAAAGAAAAACACAGCATACCAAAACATATTGGTTACTAATAAAACATTTCTTAAGAGAAATATATTGTTATAAATTATATTTAAAAATAAATTTTTCGGGTGGGGGAGTGCCTGGGTGGCTCAGTTGGTTGAGCCTACAGCTTTGGCCCAGGTCATGATCTCTTGGTTCATGGATTGAAGCTCTACATGAGGCTGACTACTGTCAGCGCAAAGCCTGCTTCCAACCCTCTGTCTCCCTCTCTCTGCGTCTCCTCTTCTTGCATGCTCTCTCTCAAAAATAAAACAAACATTTAAAATAATAATAGTAATAATAACTTATTGGGGCACCTGGGTAGCTCAGTTGGTTAGGTATCTGACTTTAGCTCAGGTCATGATCTTATGGTTCATGAGTTCAAGCCCCACATAGGGCTCTCTGTTGTTATCACAGAGCCTGCTTGGTATCCTGGTCTCCTCTCTCTGCCCCTCCCCCATTCATGCAGCTTTCTCTGTCTCTGTCATAAATAAATAAGCATTAAAATTTTTTAAATGAAAAACAAAACTTAATTTATTGAATTGATAATCTAATGCTCTCAATTAAGAACCAGAAAAAAAGGTATAAACTAATCTCAAAGCGAACAAAATATTAGATATAAGAAATACAGGAACAGAGATAAGAGAATAGGTACCATATTTTTAAAAATCAATTCAACAAAACATTTCAACAATACAACAAAAGCTAAATATTTGTTTTTCAAAGAGATCAACTAAATTGACAAATTTTTAGATAAACTAAGATAAAAAGGGAGAAGACTCAAATTGCTATAATCAGACATGAAAGAGGGGGCAGTACTGACTTTACAAAACACTAGGAATTGTATAGGAATACTATAAACAACTGTATGCCTAAAAAATAGATAAACTAAATGAGAAAATTTCTAGATAGATAAAAACAACAGAAACTACTTCAGGAAGAAATAGACAATCTGAATACACCTGTAACAAGTAACGAGACTGAGTTAGCAATAAAAATGCTTTACAAAGAAAATTTTTATGTAAGATTTGAAGAATTCTACAAAATAAGATGAGTTCATACTGATACTTAATGTTTTCTAAAAAATAAAAGAGGAAGAAACATTGCTCATTTCATTCAAGAGGCCATAATTACTCTGATATTAAAACCAGAGAGAAATATCACAAGTAGACAAAATCATCCCCCAATAAAATATAGCAACCCAGATTCAGAGTAATATTAAAAGGATTAAACACTATTCCAAGTGGTATTTATCCAAAAAGCCAAGATTGTCTCAACATACGAAAGTAAATCTACATAAAAGACTATATTAAAAGCACACAGGATATTCTTTGGAAAAGAATGATTAACTCAGAATTCATTCACTTTTAACAATGAAGACAAAAAGCTTTCTTAGTCAAGAACAAGACAAGAATGTCCTCTCTCACTACATCAATTTAGAGTAGTTCTACAGGTTACAGCCAGGGCAATTAGAAAAAAAGAAGGAACTAAAAAAAAACTCATTGTTAAAGTCATACTCAATACTGAAAGATTGTCTGCTCTCACCACGTCTATTCTATTCAAACTTGTCCTATAAATTCTGTTCAGGTCAATTAAGAACAACTAGAAATAAAAGGTATCTAATTTAAAAAGAAAGAACTAAAACTATTCTATTCACAGATAATATGATAGCATATATAGTAAATCCTAAGTTTTCCCCGCAAATAATTACACCTAATAACTGAATTTATCAAAGCTTCAGAGTACCAGATTAATAAATAAAAACATTGTATTTACAAGCACTAGCCCAAAAACAATCTGAAAATGAAATTGACTAAATGATCCCAATTATAATATTGAAATGTAAACTATTTAGATGTTAATTTAACAAAAAAGTACATGATTTACATGAAAAACTAAAAATTTAATAAAAGACATTAAAAACTGAAACAAATGCAGAGATGTTTTATGTACATAGTTTGGAAGACTTAAAAGTGTTGAAAAGGAAAACTCCTTAATTACTTCACAGAGTTAACACAAACTTTACCAAAATTCCAGTTGATAATTCTGCAGAAATTTATAATTGGATATAAAAATTAATATGGACCTGCAAAAGACTCAGAATAGCTAAAACAAACATGAAAAAGAAATAAAAAAATATTTGAATACTTATTTCAAAATTTACAACAAAATTACAGTAATCAAGTCTCCATGGATTAGCATTAATACAGATGTACAGATAGAATAAAATTTAGAGTACAGAAATAAACAGTTTTAAGTTTAATTAATGTTTTTAAGTTCATTTTTGAGATAGAGAACACATGGCATGTGGACAGGGGAGGAATAGAGAGAGAGGGAGAGAGAAAGACTCCCAAGCTGGCTCCACAGTGTCAGAATGGGAGCCCAATGTGGGGCTTGAACCCATGAAACCTGAGATAATGACCTGAGCCGAAATTAAGAGTTAGATGCTTACCCAACTGAGACACCCAGGTGCCCCTAAATTCAATTAAGTTTGATAGGAGTGTCAAGATAATTCAATGGAGGAAAGAATAGTCCTTAAACAATTGTGCTGAGAAACTGGATAGCCACATGCCAGTAATAATGTTGAACCTGTACCATATAAAATATAAAAAAAAAAAAACACACACACAAAACAAAAGCAAAAAAACCTGAAAATAGATAAAAAACCAAAGTATAAGAAATAAAATGATAAATTCTTAGAATTTATATACCTAAATCTTTATGTTGCTGGATTACATAAGTCATATTTTATATGTCAAAACCCAATAATATAAAGCTGGAAAGATGGCAGAATAAAAGGACCTTAAGCTCACTTCATCCCATGAATGTAACCAGATAACACTCACAACAGCATAAATAACCCAGAAAAGAACCCCAAAGAGTGTCAAAACAAACTCCCTAATTAAGGTAGAGAAGAGGCCACATCAAGGAGTCTAGGAAGGGCAGAGACATAGTCAAGAACAGACTCTCAGGACTGTGTGTGGAGGGAGCTAGAGCTCATCTGGGACCTAGCTGAAGGGGCAGGGATCACAGGAAGGCCCTCCAGGAACAAAGGAGTAGACTAGCACCATTTCCCTCCCTTGGACTGCAGTATAAACACATGGCCACCTGCGGGACGAGCACAATGCCAGTATTCACTACCTACTATGTTTATGCCAAGTCCTTCCCCACCCATGCTTCAGTGGCTCTGCCCTTTCCAGTCACACTTACCTCAGTTGCAGCACTGCAGTTTGATCTACCAGTCCATGGGTTCAAGCCCCGTGTCGGGTCCTGTGCTGGCAGGTCAGAGCCTGGAGCCTGGTTCAGAATCTGTGTCTCCCTCTTTCTCTCTGTCCCTCCCCCAATCATGATCTGTCTCTCTGACTCAAAAATAAACATTACAAATTAAAAAAAAATAAAAATAAAATGGCAAAATATAGTGATAAAGAAAGATTTTTTATAAATAGCAAGAACACAGAAGACTACATAAAAGGGAAAGGAAGTAAGGCCACTCGTAGTTTTTCAGCAGATACTTCGCAGGCCAGAAGGGAGTGGATGATATATTCAAACTAATGAAAAGAATCTGCAGCTAAGAATATTCTATGCAGCAAGGCCAGCATTCAGAATAGAGGGAGAGATAAAGATTTGCTCAGAAAAACAGAAGCTATAGTTCATGACCGCTAAACCAACCCCTACAAGAAATGCTAAAGGGGACTCTTTGAGTGTAAGGGAAAACCATTTAAAAGAGCATGAAAAGTAGAAAACACAAATGAAGAACAATAAGTATATCCATAAAAGTCAGTCAGAGGATGCACAAAATGAAAGAATAAAAGATATATACCAGTTTGGGGCACCTGGGTGGCTCATTTGGTTATGCGACTAACCAGCTCAGGTCGTGGTCTCATGGTACTTGAGTTCAAGCCCTGCATTAAGCTCTGTGCTGATAGCTGGGAGCCTGGAGCCTGTTTCAGATTCTGTGTCTCCCTTTCTCTCTGCCCCTCCCCTGCTCTCTCTGTCTCCCTCTCTAAAATAAACATGAAAACAGTTTTTTAGTTATACCATTTACCTAAAATGTGGAGAAGAGAAGAGAAAAAATGGGTTCAAACTTAAATAACCACCAACATAATATAGACTGCTATATACAGGAGATGGCATATACAAACTTGATGGTAACCACAAATGAAAAACTAGTAATGGATATGAAAACAATAAAGAGAAAGGAATGCAAGTATATCGCAAAAGAAAGCCAGCAAGTCATTAAAAAGAGCAAGAAAAGATAAGAGGAAAATGCCAAAAATAGCCACAAAGCAAGTAATAAAATGGTAATAAATACATACTTATCAATAATTATGTTGAATTCAAATGGACTATAAGCTCCAATCAAAAGACATAAGGTAACAGAATGAATTAAAAAACAGAACCTGTCTATATGCTGTCTGTATGCAGAAAGTGAGGGGATAAAGAAACATTTATCATGCAAATAGTTTCAGAAGAAAGCCAGGCTAGCAATACTTCTATCAGAACAAATAGATTTTAAACCAAGGACTGTAACAAGTGACAAAAAAGGACATTATCATGTGACAATCCAATAAGAAGATATAACAATTGAGCATATTTATGCACTCAACATAGAGGCTCCCAAATATATAGAACAGTTAATAACAAAGGAACTATTTGAGATTAATATAATAATAGTAGGGTATGTTAACACCACACTTACATTAATGGACAAATCATCCAAACTGAAAAGTAACAAGGAAACAGTGGCTTTTAATAACATACTGACATGATGGATTTATATATAAATATATGTGTATATACATGTATATAAATATATGTATATGTACTATATATGTATATGTATTATATATGTGTGTGTACATATACATATATATATATATATATATATATAAAAAAATTCCATCCAAAACCAGAAAAATACACATTCTTTCCAGGTGCACACTGGATGTCCTCCATAGCACATCACCTTTTAGGAAACAAAACAAGGCTTTTAACAAATTTAAAAAGATCATAGTCATACCAAGCACCTTTTCTGACCACAATACTATAATTATCTTAAGAAAAAAATTGGAAAGAGCACAAACATGTGGAGGTTAAAATCCATGCTAGTCAATAATGCATGGGTCAACCAAGAAATCAAAGAAATAAAATATTACATGGAGAGAAATGAAAATGAAACCACAACAGTCCAAAATTTTGGATGCAGCAAAAACGGTTGTAAGAGGGAAGCTTGTAGCAATACAGGCCTGTATTAAGAAGCAAGGATAATGTCAAATAAACAACTTAATCATATATCTAAAGAATCTAGCAAAAGAACAAAATGAGAAACAAGCAGAAAGAAGGATATAATAAAGATTAGAGCAGAAATATATAGAAAAAGATAGAAGGGGGAGAGAGGGGAGAAAGAGAGAGAGAGAGAGACAATGGATCAATGCTATGAAGAGCTGGTTCTTTGAAAAAATCAAAAAATTTATAGCCTCTACCCAGACTCATTAAAAACAAGAGAGTAAAAGAGGGTTAATAAGAGGGAAAGGTGGGGATGGACTCAAACAAAATCAGAAATGAAATAACAACTGACAGCAAAATAATACAAAGCATTGTAAGAACATATTATGAGAAATTATATGCCAACAAATTGGACAACCTAGAAAAAAATGAATAAATTCCTAAAAATATAATTTACTAAATATGAAGCAGGAAGAAATAGAAATTTTGAACAGATGGATTACTGGCAATGAAATTGAATCAGTAATCAAAAAACTTCCAACAGACAAAAGTCAAGGACCAGATGGCTTCATAGGTGAATTCTATCAAACTTTGAAAGAAGAGTTAATATCTGTTCTTTTCAAATTAGTAAAAAAAAAATAGAAGAGGAAGAAGGCTTCCAAATTTATTCTAGGAGGCCAGAATTACCCTGATACCAAAATCCCATAAAGAGAAAACAAGAGAACTAAAAGTCAGTGTCTTTGATGACCACAGATGTAAAAATTCTTAACAAAACACCAGCAAATTAATTCCAACAATACATTTTAAAAATTATTCGCCATGATCAATTAGAATATATTCCCAGATTACAAAGATCATTCAGTATTTGCAAATCAATGTGGTATATCACATCAATAAGAGAAAGCATAAAACCCATATATATTTTTTGATAGATGCAGAACAAACAATCGTTTGACAAAGGTCAACATCCATTCATGATAAATTCCTCAACAAAGTAAGTCTAGAGGGAACATACATGAACAAAATAAAGACCATATATGAGAAAACCCTTGGAGAATATCATACTCAAAGACAAAAAACTGAGAGCTTTTCCTCTAAAGTCAGGATCAAGACAAAGATATTTACTTTCACCACTTTTATTCAACCTAGTACTGGAAGTCCTAGCCACAGAAATTAGAAAACAAAAAGAAATAAATTCATTCAAATTGGCAAAGAAGAAGTAAAACTTTTGCTATTTGCAGATGACATGTTATGTGTTTAGAAAATAATAAAGGCCCCACCCAAAACTACTTGAACTGATAAATGTTTTCAGTCAAGTCACAAGATATAAAACCAATATACAGAAATCCACTGAATTTCTATACACTAATAACAAAGTAGCAGAAAGAAAAACTAAGAAAGCAATCATTCACAATTTCACTAAAAACAGTAAAATACCTAGGAATAAACTTCAGGTCAAAGACCTGTCCTCTGAAAACTAGAAAACTTTGATGAAAAAAATTGAAGATGACACAAATTGAAAGACATCCCATGTTCATGAATAGGAAGGACATATAATCTTAAAATGCTTATGCTACCCAAAGAAATCTACAAATTTAATGCAATCCCTATCTAAACACCAACAGCATTTTCTATAGAACCAGAACAATCCTAAAATTTGTATGAAAACACAAAAGGCTCCAAATAGCTAAAGCAATCTTGGGAGGGAAAAAAAAAAAAACTGGAGGTATCAGAATTGCAGACTTCAAATTATATAACAGAGCTGTTGTAATCAATACAGTATGATACTAGCACAAAAACATACTAACATTTCAATGGAACAGAATGAGAAGCCCATAAATAAACCCACAGTTATATGGCCAATTAATATTTGTCAAAGGAGGAAAGAATATCCAGTGGGAAAAAAATAGTCTCCTCTACAAATGTTAGGAAAACTGGACTACATGCAAAAAATGAAACTGGAATACTTTTTCTACCATACACAAAAATAAACTGAAAATTGATTAAGGACCTAAATATGAGACCTTAAACCTTAAAAATCCTAGAGGAAAGCACAGGAAGTAATTTCTCTGACACTGGTTGTAGCAACATCTTTCTAGATATGTCTCCTGAGGCAAGGGGAACAAACTGAAAAATATATAACTGGGACTACATCAAAATAAAAAGTTTCTGCATGGCAAAGTAAAAAACTAAAAGACAACATACCAAATGGGAGAAGTTATTTGCAAATGACATATCCTACAAAGGGATATTACCTAAAATATATAAAGAACTTATTCAACTCAACGCAAAAACTAATAATTCAACTAAAAGTGAGTGAAAGACATACAGATGGCCAAAAGACACATGAAAAGATGTACACCATTGCTCAGAATCAGGGAAATGCATATCAAAACCACAATTTGATATCACCTCACACTTGTCAGAATGGCTAAAAAGTTCAAGCAATAATATGTTGGGGAGGATGTGTGTGGTCAGCAAGAGCCTTGCTGTAGTGTTGGTAGGAATGCAAACTGATGTAGCCACTGTGTTAGAGGTTTCTCAAAAAATTTTTAAAAATGAACTACCCTATAACATGAATCACACCCACACTAGTGAGTATTTGGTCAAAGAATATAAACAAATTAATTTGAAAAGATATATGCACCCTTATATTTATTGCAGCATCATTCACAATAACCAAACTATGGAAGCAGTCTAAGACTGCTTATAATCAATCCACTGATAAATACACTGATAAAGAAAATATGGTGTACATCACACACACACACACACACACACACACACACACACAATGGAACACTATCAGCTATAAAGAAGAACAAAATCTTGACATTTGTAACAACATGGATGGATCTAGAGAGTATAATGCTAAGTGAAATAAGTCAGAGAAATACAAATACCATTTCACTTACATGTGGAACATAAGAAACAAATGAACAAAGGTAAATAATAGACAAAGCAAAAATAGACTCTTTTTTTATTGTTTATTTATTTTTGAGAGAGAGAAAGATAGAGCGTGAGCAGAGCAGGGCCAGAGAGAGAGGGAAACACAGAATCAGAAGCAGGCTCCAGACTCTGAGCTGTCAACACAGAGCCCGATGCTGGGCTCGAACCCACAGACCATGAGATCATGATCTGAGCCAAAGTCAGATGCTTAACGGACTAAGCCACTCAGTCACCCCCCAAAATAGACTCTTAACTAAAAGAACAAACAGATGGTGACCATAGGGGACCTGGATTAAGGGATGGGTGAAATCAATGAAGTGGATTAAGAGTACACTTATTTTGTTGAGCAGTGAGTGATATATTGAGCTGTTGAATCATTATATTTTATACATGAAACTAATATAATATTGTATGTTAACTACACTGGAATTAAAATTTTTTAAATGAGCAGAGAAAAAAATAATAACAAAAGAAAATTGATAGTTTTAGCTGCATGAACTTTTTAAACAATTTTCTTCAAAAGACATCATCAGGAAGGTGAAAAGATGCAGACTGGAAGATTACATTAGCAAATCATATGTCTAATAAGTAGCTAGTGCTCAGAGTATAAACATTACTCTTGGGGCACTTGGGTGGCTCAGTTGGTGAAGTGTCCAACTTTGGCTCAGCTCATGATCTCATGGCTACACAGGTGCCCCTGAAAGACTAACTTGATTTTAAACTTTGACTTATATACAATAAAAATTATTTGAAAACTTTCACTGAATCTAGACAAAAAAGTTCCGTCCTCCTAGGAGAAATGATAGCTGCTTGTTATTTTAATAAGCTTAGTCAAGTGGAATCCGTCCCATTTAAAACTCAGCATAGTTATGTTATTAAAAATAATACATATTATCAAAGTACCTGGGTGGCTCAGTCAACTGAGCATCTGACTTCGGGTCAGATAATGATCTTGTGGTTCATGGGTTTGAGTCTCGCATCAGGCTCTGTGCTGACAGCTCAGAGCCTAGAATCTGCTTCAGATTCTGTGTCTCCTTCTCTGTCTGCCCCTCCCCAGCTCATGATCTCTCTCCCTCCCTCTTGCTCTCTAAAAACTAAACAAATATTTTTTATGGGGTGCCTGGGTGATTCAGTTGGTTAAACGTCTGACTTTGGCTCAGGTCATGATCTAACGGTTCATGGGTTCAAGCCCAGCCTTGGGCTCTGTGCTGACAGCTCAGAGCTTGGAGCCTGCTTCAGATTCTGTGTCTCCCTCTCTCTGACCCTCCCCTGCTCACACTGTCTCTCTCTATCAGAAATAAATAAAACACTAAAATTTTAAAAAATAAATGTTTTTTAAAATTAAAAAAATAAACTCTTACAACTCTGTTAAAAAGACTCAATAGAAATTTGAAAAAAAATATTTGAATACATTCTTGTGAAGAAAATAAATGACCAATAATCACATGCAAAGATGCTCAACATCTTTAGTCATTAGTAAAATAGACATCAAAAATAAAATGTGAGTATGATACAATTAAAAAAAAAAACAATGGCAGAATAGCAATCTCTAGGCATTGGTTTCTCCACTAAACAATTTAGCTGAAAAAAATTATAAGAATCAACTATCTTAGAACTCTAGAACCTGATCAGATACAGTTATGGGGGGAGTGCAATATCAAGGACGAGTCTGCATAGTTTTGGTAAGAGAACAATGTGTATAAAACCTGCTACCCTTCCCCAGTTGTCAGGTTACTTTAACCATACGGACAATGGCCCACATTGCTAGGTTGGCTGGTGTTATGATAGGAAGAAACAAATTTGTCCTCCAAAATTTGGGGTTGTATATTTTGGTTAATCCAGTGGTCCTAAGATATCAATGCAGATGCCTGCCTTTGTTTGATCCCTTCAGTTTGTAGCAATTTCCCTTCCAGCTGTTGTTGTAAGATTCAAAGAAACACACTTTTTAGTTCATTCATTCATTCATTTACTTATTTGTCTAGACATTTATGGACATCTATGTCAGGTAACAAGCTGACAAAAGGGATAATGGGGAGAAACATAAGTGATCCCACATGACAAGGAATACAGACTAAGCAAAGTTATTGTGGAAAAGACACTATACAAAATGATGATGCAACTTTCAATAATTAATTAAAGCAATCCATGATGAGGGAATAAGCTTTGCAGCCTTACCACATCAGTGGTACTCAAGATGTCCAGTTATCATTAAAAATTACAAAGTAAACAAAGAAATGGGGTAATATGAATCATTCACAGAAATAAAGAAACTTTCTGAGGAAGACCTGACATTGACATTACTAGCCAGTGTCTATATTAACTGCCCTAAATATGCCCAATGTGCTAGAGGGAACTGTGGGGGGAAAAAAAAAACATATATATATAATATATATATATATATATATATTATATATATATAATGTTGTTTGAATAAGTAGAGAATCTTAAAGAGAAACTGTGAAAGGAAATAAATAAAATTTCTAGACCTGAAACTATAGAATTCTGGTACTGAAAGTAAAATAGTGAAGATATGAATTTCACTAGAGGAATTCAATTGCAGATTTTAGCAGGCTGAAGAAAGAATCAGGAAAAGTTGAACATAAAATAATCTTAGGAGCAGAAAAATGTTAAGAACAAATTATACAACTTGAGTGACTGTGGAGCACCATCAAGTGCACCTATATATACCTCATGGGAGTCCCAAGAGAAGAAAGAAAGGGACCAAAAAAAATATTTGAAGAAAGAGTGGCATAAACTTACCAAACTGGATGAAATATATGCATATATATGTCCAAGAAGTTCAATGAACTCCAGTCATGAAAAACTCAATGAGACACATTATAGTCAAATCGCCAAAAAGACAAAAACAAAGAATATTGTAAAGCAGCAAGAAGGAAGTAAGTCATACATACAAGGGGCCATGAATAAGATTAATAGCTAATTTCTCATTAAAAAAATAATAAAGACCAGAAGAATTGGATGGCAAAGTTAAAGTGCTGAAGTTGAAAAACAAAACAAAAACAAAACCTGTCAACCAAATATTCTGTATCTGGAAAATTAACCTTTAAGAATGAGGGGTGGAAGGGGGTGGACAAGACATTCTTTGATAAACAAAAGAAATTCTTTACTAGTAGACCTTTCATATGAGAAATGTTAAAGGGAACCAGGCAGAAATGGAATGATATTAGACAGTAAGTAACTTGAAGCTATATTAAGAAATAAAGGATTTAGGTAACTACATAGGTAAATATAAAGCTGGTATTATTGTATATTTAGTGTAACTCCTCCTTATCTCCTATGTGATTTAAAGGTAAATATAAGATTATTTTACACTTATATTAATATTCACACACATAGAAACATGCAATCTGTGACAATTAACAAATAAAGGAGTAAAATGGAGATATATATTTTTTAAATGTTTATACCATTGAAACTAAGTTAGTAAAATTCAAAGTATACTGTTATATTTAAAATACTAAGACAACTACAAAAATACCCACAATATATGCAAAATGGAAAGAACAGGAGAGTCAAAATATTATGGAACAACAGAAAATAATTGACTAAGTACAAACAAAAGCCAGTGATGAAGAAATTGAGAAAAATCATGTACAATATGTTTAAAAAACCCAAATAGCTATATGGCAAAGTCCTTCCTTAATAGTAATTACTTTAAAAATAAATGGAAGGGGCACCCGGGTGGCTCATTCAGTTAAGCAACCAATTCTTGGTTTCAGCTCAGGTCATGATCTCATGGTTTGTGAGTTAAAGCCCCGTGTTGGGCTCTGCACTGATGGCAGAGAGTCTGCTTGGGATACTCTGTCTCCCTCTCTCTCTTTCTCTCTCCTGCTCATGCTCTTTCACTCTCTCTTTCAAATATAAAATTAAAAACATTTAAAAGATAAGAATTAAATAAAAGTAAATGGGGAAATCCAACTAAAGGGCAGAGATTTACAGAATAGATTTTAAAATAGGGTCTATCTATATGCTTTCTATAAGAAATTCTGTTTAAATACAAAAACAGAGGTTGAAAGATTAGCACTCTTTTATGGATTTGTCAAGTTAATACTTATGAAGTAGAGTAGGCAGATGGTGAGCTGAGTTTCAACAACAGAATACAAGAGGGACTAAAATAGAGAAGTTTATTACTCATGAGGTCCAGAGGAAGAACCCAACATGCCTTGAAGGGCCACATGGGGGAAATGAAGATATAGACACACATGGGGGCACATGCCTTTACTAGAATCCATGGGTAAAGTGCCATGGGATTTCTAAGCTAAGGCTTGGTTCAACCCAAAAGAGCCAGGTTAAGTTTGGTAAGTTACATGAGAATCTTATCTAAGGGGCACAGAAGAAGGCAGCACTGGGAGAATGTTGATTACAAGGGCTGTTGGGAAGGTGTCATCAAAAACATATATTCTCTTGTGACTCTGCAGGCTTCTCTCAAGGAAATGCATTTACATGAGGGAGCCAGTGTTAGTTCAATGTCATTACTTTTTGGCCACACAAAATGGATGACAGGGCAGTAATACTATGGAGTAGCTTAGGTAAACTCTTCATACAATCTTACTAAAAAATGCAAAAAAAGTCCTTGGATTAAACATTCTCCAGAGAAGATATACAAATGGCCAATAAGCTCAAAAAGATGCTTAATGTCATTAGTCACTAGGGAAATGCAAATTTAAACCACAATGAGATATAACTTCAGACCTATTCGGATGGATATAATTTAAAAAATGAAAATTAAGAAGTGTTGGCAAGGATGTGGAAATATCTGAACCCATATATATTGCTTGTGGGACTATAAAATGGCACAGCTATTTAGAAAGATAGTTGGAGATGCCTCAAAATGTTTATCATAAAGTTACTATATGGTCGAGCAATTTTCAGAAATTCCACCAAAAGTAAATTAAACACATAGGTTCACATAAATACTTGCAAACAAATTTTATAATATTATTTCTCCAAATAGCCAAAGGGTATAAACAATCGAAATATCTGTCAACTGATGAATATATAAAAGAATATAGCATATCTGTATAATAACATTATTTAGCCATAAAAATGTAAGAAGCATTGATCTATACAATAGCAAGAATGAATACTGAAAACATCATGATAAGTGAAACTAGACACAAAAAGCCAGACATTGCATGATTTAATTGTATATGATGTTCAGAATAGTCAAGTTCACAAGGATAGAAATTAGATTACTGTTTGCTAAGTAGAAGAGGTATGTGTGGAGTAACTGCCAATAGGTACATTGTTTCATTCGAGGGTGTTAAAAATTGAGAATAAGTGGTAATGGCTACATAGTGATGTACTAAAATCCACTCTAAATTGTACACTGTACAGAGGTAAATTTTATAGTATGTAAATTACATTTCAATTAAAAATGAATGAGTATATACATGCATTTTATCCCATCATCAAGTTGAAAGAGAAGATACATTTCCAGAGTAACCATTAATACTTAATCCTACATCATCAGGACAGTTCTAGTCACAAGAATCTTTATGTTCTATGTTTAGTGTTCAAATAAATAGCCATTATAATTCTGAGATGGCAAGATGTGAGATATAATTGGCTTTCTATCATTGCAAAGCTGATTATGTACATACTTTTGAGCTGGTGATGATCCTAAATGAGGGGAGATAGAGAAGAGCGATTCTCCTGTCCAGAAATGCACAAATACTCTTTAATCATCTTCTTCCACACAGTTCTGAGATTGAACTGGATTAGCGGAGGATATTTTCTCTTACATTAGTCCCCCTTCATCCATGGGGGATGTATTTCAAGACCCCCTAGTGGATGCTGAAAACCACAAATAGCACTGAATTCTCTATATATTATTTTTTTCCTATACATATATGCCTATGATAAAGTTTTATAAATTAGGCACAGTAAGAGATAAACAACAAAAATAATAATACAATACAAAATACAGTACAATGCAATAATACAAGAGTTATAATTATATGCTGTAATAAAAGCTGTGTCAATATGGTCTCCCCCACCTCTCTCAAAATATTATACTGTACTCACCATTCTTGTAATGATGTGCAGTGATAAAAATGCCTACATGATGAGCTGAAGTGAGGTGAATGACACAGGTATTTTGATGTAGCATTAGGTTAATATTGACCTTCTAACAATATATCAGAATGAGGATATCTGCTTTTGGACTATGGTTAATAGATGGTAACTGAAACAGTGGAAAACAAAATAAACCATGCACGAAGGAGGAATGCCTATAAATAAATATCCCTCTAGTCTCCTATAGGAAAGTGAGTTTTACTGCATCTGCCTAGATGTTTAAAAAAAAAAAAATCTTAAGTATTGGAGCACCTGGGTGGCTCAGTCAGGTAAGCATCTGACTTTGGCTCAGGTCATGATCTCGCAGTTTGTGAGTTTGAACTCCATATTGGGCTCTAGCTGATACCACAGAGCGTGGAACCTGCTTTGGATTCTGTTTCCCTCTCTCTCTGCCCCTCCCCTGCTCATGCTATGTCTGTCTGTCTCTCTCTCAAAAATAAACATTAAAAAATCTTAAATATTGCACCCAAATAAGCATAATTTTTTGATGTCATTAAGAAATGCAATTTATATAAGCTCCCAACGTAATAGTACATAAGCATCCATTTAGGAGTTTAGAGGAACATGGTGTCAACAACAATGACCTTATGCGATTGCTAAAAAAAATAGAAATTAAAAAAAACAAAAACTTAAAAAAATTCAATGTGAATGTCTTTACTCTGTGAGATTTCCCATGTTAGAAGAATCTATTTTAAAAATAGTACTTATTGCTCTAATTTCCCTAATTTAATGTCTGGAAGGTGCCCACTTGTAACAATGTAAATACCAAATTATTCCATCTTATTGTCATCGCTTCATTAATTTTCTGCAGGTTAAATGCATTTTAGATCATACCTTCAAGTTTCATATTATATCAGCAATTTTCTAGCTCTTATTTAATATAAGCAATTTAATCAAAATGTTGCAAGTGAAATTATAGTACAGGGAAGGGATTTTTTTTTATTACTAAGTATCCTGTACCTCCCACAGGTTATAGCACGTAAACTGTTCAGCATTTCCTAAATAGTACTACTGTGTTTTCACACTAATGCAGCTAATATTTGGATGCTGTGGCAGGGGAAATAAAATAAGACCTCATAATTGCCATCACACTCTTAGAAACTTCATAATCTAAATCCTGTTTTGATTTATTTAAATAACACCACCCTTTCTTTAAATGGAAAGCTGTACTAACCTTTGAACTATTTGATTTAGGAATACACTAAAAAATCTCATTAACAGAGAAGCCGCTCCATTCCTAAGAAGTTTTTATTTTTAATTTTTATTTCTATATCTCTTGATTATGCTTTTTATCCTCATGTTGATTTATTCTCCAAGTTTCTCCCCTTACCCGTAAGAGTAAGACAGCAATGTCAAGTGTGACATCACTTTAGCCTCATGTCCAGTAGGGAGAGTAAGAAGGTGGCCTGAGTCTGACTTTCTCTTTTTTCTAATTATGATAGGCACTGTGGCCAAGGGGATAGCAGCAGCTTATTCCTTTTAACAAATTGCCTACTTGTAAAGTAGAATATGGGGTAACTCTGTCTGAACTGTGTGAACTAAAATTAAGGGATAAGTAGATTCCCACTGAAATGTATGTATTATTCTATCAGTATGTTAGTAGATTAAAGACAGGAAGAAATAGAAAACAATGATATCAAATACTCTGATGAATCAGTAGTGTGCATATTTCTTATTAAAATTAAAAAGTATGTATTTAAACAAAGATAATATCCTGAATTCCAAATTTTTCTAAGTTTATCAGAGAAAATTTTTAAAAAGTGTCTCATTTAACTAAAAAAGTAGAGATAACCATTAGAATTTTGATGTACATGTATAACATCCTTATATACTCTAATGTGTGTATTTGTAAACCTTTGCTTTGTTTTAAGCATTGGATCCTATAGTTTTTACCCTTACAAAGAAAAGAATAATCTCTATTAACATCTTAAAATTCAGCAAAAATTTGAAAAAACTTTTTTATAAGAAAAATAATGCTATCATATTATCTACTCTTTTATTAATGTTTTCAATCCTTCTCAAGAATATTTTATTTTTTTGTTAATGTTTACTTATTTTGAGACAGAAAGAGAGAGTATGTGGGAGGGGGGGGGCAGGGAGACAGAGACATGGAATCCAAAGCAGGCTCCAGGCTCTGAGCCCAACACAGTGCTAGAACCCATGAACTGCGAGATCATGACCTAAGCCAAAGTCAGAGGCTTAACCAACTGAGCCACCCAAGAATAGACACCCAAGAATATTTTCTATTGTGTTTTTGTGTACTGAGTCATGAATTTCTCAATTTCTGTCTCTCTTAGTTTAATCTACTCTTCTCCAGAGATTCAAGGAAGCAAGCCTACCAACACAGAGAAGCAGAAATAAACTATCATCAGCCTTTATAGGAAAACATTAATGCATTTGCTTATTCTACCCTTTTCAGGCATGTTTGAGCAATGATTGTATTAAAAGCAGACCCAGCTTTAGGCAGTAATATTGAAAATGAGAGTAGGAAGGGAAGTAGGCTTATTATAGAGAGAATGCTGTAATGGATTAGTCTTCTTTTGATAAGTCTGGCTGAAATGTGGTTGGTGTTCATTACTTGTTCTTTTATGCTCTATTTGGCTGATTAGCTGCCATCTTGAAGATGACTTATTTTAAAGATAAAATTACTATCATACAATTAAGAGAGCAGTTCACTTTCTTACTTTGCCATTCTTCACCATTTTTTCCAAGAAACATATAAGATAAAGATGAAGATGAGAAGTTATTTTTAATTACATCATAATTTATAAAGTGACTTGAATTCTTGAATGGCAGAGGAAATGCACCATATTGGATTAAGCAAAAACTATTACTGTACATTTTAACACACTGCTTAGTTTTTGGTTTAGTTTCCTCAACTACAAAATTAAGGATGAATACATATTTTTTTCATATTTGTTATATGACTATTACATGGGGACATGTAATCTTGATATGAATGGGTAAATATATTAAGTATACCAGCGTGCCTTTTAATCAGTTATAATAAATAAGAAAAGATTGCAGCTAGCTAAAAGAGTTCTTTTCATTCATCCCTCTCAGTCCAATATATTCTTATGTAACCAGGAAAAGATGTTGCGATTGTTAATGGGCTGTGTGTTCAGTAATGTCCCACTCAAGCTGTCAGGTTAAAGAAAATTTTACTGACTTTGTGTTAAGATACAGGAAGAGCGAAATGAAAGCTAGTCCAGAGCATAATGTTCAAGTACTCTCTTCTGGCTGATCAAGTGTACAACTAGGTGACAATCTCCATTGCGATCCTACCTCCCTTACTTTCATTTGGCTTTTGTTCACATTACCTTTTCTTCAATATTCTATGCTCTAAGTTTGACCTTGATCCCTGTCCAGAAGGAAGCATGAAAATGCACTTGCAATTTTGAGGTATATGTAAAACTTCCAAGAAATTGCTTATTTTGTGTTCATTACTTTCCTGTTTCAGTTATATGCACTCTGAGCTCTATAATCTCATATGCTTGTGAAATCCATTAAAGACAAGAAAAATACAGTAGTCCATGTTTATCAAATTGGGAGTTTCCAACCCATGAGGGACCTTTGTTGTTACTTCCACAATTGTGAAATTCTTCTACTATAATGTAGACCATAGCAATGGGGTGGAGGAGGGGTTAGAGAAAACAACAACAAGAACAACCTGAGTCAATATATGTTTTGCTTTAAAAAAAATAAACATTATATACTTCAACAAAGCTGTCAGATAACATAGAAAACTGACTTAATTATGATAAACTCAAGGTCATTTTACATGCTTAGGCACTGATTACTAAAATGCCACATATGACCTCCTCAAATAATTAGATTCTCCCTTTAAATATTCACTGATAATGCATTTTAAAAGGCAAAATAACTACCGTTAAACCATTCTGTTTTATTCAGGGTTTTATTTGCTGCTTTGTCACATCCATAGAGTGCTGTTAGTAATTTAAATAATTTAGGCTTTGGAAGATTGGTATGTTAATTTAATTAAAACTTTTCTGCCAATTGTTGTTATTTTGCCATGTCTTATTGCCAGTACTTTCATAAGCTGTGGAAGCTGTTGAGGAAAGAGATTACAATTTGCAATGAATTTCTCTTTCGGTTGAAAATGAGAACCATTATAAAATTTTATTTAGCCATTTATCCAAGATGGCAATACACTCTCCTCAGGAATATAGGCCTGTGAGTTTGAAATCTTCCAGTGATTTAATGCTGACTCTCCTCTTCTGGCTCCATGGTAACCTGATTACATTGCCTTAAAGTAGTAAACATGTTGCTTGACATCTAAATACATGCAGAACTTTTGCCAAAGGCACAGCATCTACTAATGAATTTCACTGGTATTGGCCAGGATCGTGTCAGTGAAGGCCAAGTAAGGCTTTAACTTGAGAGTCTTGATACTGATCACCAGAAGAATTTGGCTGCAACTGTGTTTTTAAGCCACCTATTTGGCAGGTGAATTAGCAAATTAGAGGTGACACTATGAAGTTTTGAAAAATCTAAATAAAGGTGATATATAGGCAGTAGCCCAATCTAGGAATCAGTAGACAGATCCAGGATCAGCGCTGCACTGTGAAACTTTGGGGAGAAATACATTTGCCTATCAGAATTTATTTACAGGGAATTTGATTTAAATTATGAAATGAGTGATTAGAACCTACCATAAAATGTAAATATAGTTATTGTTTACAAATAAGAAAGCAGGTTTAAAGATGACCTAGTATTACATATCCTCCAAGCTTAGAATATAAGGAGTTAAGTAATGGAGGTGAAGAAAACTAAAAATAAGTAAGAAGTCATCTCAAATGTGCGACATTCCTCTTTTTCCCAGAACTAACCTGATCTATCTCTTTGTTTTCTCACTGCCTGTGGTCATTCACTCCGGTGCCCACCACGAGGCCATGGCATCACTTCTTGCTACAGATTGTCTCTTCACACACGCTATGCAATGCCATTTTATTTTTATTTTTTTAATGTTTTTTATTTATTTCTAGGAGAGAAAGAGAGACAGCGTGAGCAGGGGTGGGTCAGAGAGAGAGGGAGTCACAGACTCTGAAACAGGCTCCAGGCTCTGAGCTGGCAGTCAGCACAGAGCCCGACGCGGGGCTCGAACCCAGGAACCGCGAGATCATGACCTAAGCGAAAGTCGGACGCTTAACCGACTAAGCCACCCAGGCGCCCCTATGCAATGCCATTTTACCTTCTTCTTTCCTCAAATAAATGAAAAGTTGGTAGTGAATCTATAAAAAAAAAAAAAACAAAAAAAAACCAAAAAGGAAAACAACTTTGAAACTGTGGGAAAAAAGGGTAAGTCCAAAGCTAAGTATTTTTAATCATTTTAAGACTATATGATGAATTAAGGTTTATCCTTTATTTTTTTTGACACTCTTCCAGTAAAGAGACACCTCTTCTTGAATATGGGCAAGCTCTGTGACTGTTTTTTTTCCCCCCATAGAACATGGAAGAAACGATTCCATCTTCTGGGTACAAGCTGCTTTGCTTTGTATCTCATAAAACATACATGTTTTAGAGCCCAACTAGTATGAATTGAGAAGCCCAAGAGGAGGCCATGGGGGACAATGCATGCCACGATTCTAGCCACTCTCCCAGCCAGCAAACAGGATCAACCCTCAGCAACATGAGCAAGACATCCTGACTTTCCTGCCATGTCAAACTTTACTTATTTATTTTTTAATGTTTTATTTATTTCCGAAAGAGAGAGAGAGAGAACAGGAACGGTCAGAGAGAGAGAGGGAGACACGGAATCTGAAGCAGGCTCCAGGCTCTGAGCTAACTGTCAGCACAGAGCCTGACGTGGGGCTCTAACCCACGAACCATGAGATCATGACCTGAGCCAAAGTTGGAACCTTAACTGGCTGAGCCACCCAGGCGCCCTGATGCCATGTCAAACTTAAAAATGGCTCTCAACTTCTCTCCAACTGTATTCACTATGATAGGCATCCAGCAAGAACTGCCTAGCTGATTCTAGGAAACACAGAAACATGAGAGAAGACAACATGTTTTGTTGTTCTGCTTTTTTGCCATTAAGTTTTGTGGTGTGTTATACAGCATCAGAACAGATTGCCTATAACCCAGCTATATTATCCATCATAGCAACTATACCGCCTCATGCCAGCTAAAATATATAGGTACCCGACTTATCTCTGGTATCTATTTAAAATTTGTTACCCAGGATTTTATCTAAACTTGAGCTATAATCCCTATCTTGATGTGTCTCAACTATTTTGGATTTCTCTGTTTAGAACTTCCACACTCAATTCAAACAACTGAAATTTATTCTTTTTCATGTCCACTTCTTCCTATAATACTTTCTTAGGTTAATGGAAATAGAATTTGATAGTCACATATCCTCTAAGAGCTATTAGTTTGATTTGTGGTGTTTTTGGCATCTAAGCTTTTTCTTTATAGTCCCTTAGTGGCATCCTTAGTTGCAAGTTCTCTATTTACATAAATTAATTAAAGAATTTCTTAGCCACAGTTTCTCTGCCCAATTTACCACTTAAAAATAAATCTATTTCCTACACAGCTCCTTATTTTTTCAAAAGTAAAATGTGATAAAGCCATATTGCACTTAGTTGATTTATTATATGAAACATTCTTTTCCTTCAATCTGTAAAATGCCAAGCGAAAGATACACAGACAGATCACTGAATTCAGAACTTGGGAATTAACTAAGAGTCAGAAAGCCAACACCTGTCTTTATAGGAATAAAGCCAAATAAAAAAATTATACTAATAGTATGTACATTGATAGGACTAACAATGACCCAGATGCTGTTTTAAGCATCCTGTGTGTATGAACTCATTTTATTCTCACATTTGCATTAGAGAGGTACTATTATCTCATTTTATAGATAAGGAAATTGAGACATAGTGGTTAAATAATTTAGACATTTCACACATCTATATCTCTTTAGAATATTAATGCTAGATAAGCATTTGTACTTCCTAATAGTTTTCATAAATGTCATGAAATTTATGAAAGGTATGAAAAAGGCAGAACATATGGATTAGAAAATCTAGGTTTACTTCAAACTCATAATAGTGTATAGATAGCTAATCCAAGCATAGGAGTGATTTTGTCAGGACTTCAAAGCCATCTCTAGAGGTAGGAATAAATATGGAAAGTATACCTTTCCATGGGAGGAGGGATTATACAGGAGCAGATCGTATAAAAATGAAATGAGTAGTGTAAGAGCTATATCCTGGGATGTAAATGTCTGATATGGGGCAATATCTATGAGCATTTCTCTCCTCTTATTTCCCCAAATGTACATAAAAAGACTAGAATCCAAAAATACTGGATGTGAGTCACAATATCTCTTTATCCCTCAACTACCGTATAGGTATAATAAAGGTCCTGGGAATTTTGTGTTGTTTTTTTTTTTAAATCAGATTTTTGGCTAAGCACCTAAAGTTGGGGGTAATAAGAGCTCTTGAAAGAGGTCAACTCAGAAAATAGGGTCATCCTCCATACCTGGCTGAGAAATACACTAGCTCCTTGACATCACTTCCTTTACCACATATTATCTATGTAATCAGAAAAGACCGGACATTCTATATACTCAGAAGACTGGCATTCACTTGAAGAGAGATTATTGAAGTGAGTATGAATAATGAAAATGAGGTTTTTCCTATACTTGTAAATTAAGACACAGGGAGGAAGATTTACTACAAAACAGATGAAAAGGTGAAGTGAGATATAAAGACACTTCCCTTTTAACACTATTGAGTCCACATTTTTAATAATATATTAGATATCAAATAGTACAGAGCAGTTTAGAAATGACAAACAATGGTACATGTGAAAGCTCAATTCTCTGCCCCATTCCTCGAGGTATATTTTAAGTTTCCATTTCAGTTTGTTTGAGAAATCGCTCCAAAACTTTATATATGTAATACCACTACTTTCTTGATTTATATATTTTATAAGAGAGTATTGATCCCTACTATGAAAGATGGAAATTTAACTCACTTGTATTGGCTTCTTTTCATTGCTGACCCTATATGTGGTTGAAAGTCATATTAATTTTCATTCTTGTATTTAATGGAAACATTTCTTAAAATTAATGTTACCTTTGCACAGTGAATTATATTTTAGTTCTATAAAGGCTGTAATGAAAAGTAGCAGCCTGCTGAGGAAACAACTTCATTTCCATTGCTTACAGCCGGAGACTTTCAAAGGGTGTGGCTGCATCTTTTAGTGGTGGTATTGTCATTACTGTTGTTTTTCTATTTCTAAATTACATGCTTATGTTGATACTCATTTTTTGTAGGTTGTAGTCATTATACAATTGTATTTATTTGTTTAAAAAAAAAAGGAGTTTAGTCTATCTTCCCTATTTCTGTCTTACCTTCTGGCTTTTCATACTGTGATTCCCCCTAAAAGATGAATTCTAAATTTTGTCGGATCACTATTCAGTAGTTATATTATTATGACTACATGAATATATCCGACAGTACTTTCCTTTTTATTTAACAATTTCCAGTATATGCTAGACAATCTTCTAAGCATTTGAGATCCATTGCTCAATGAAAATAGATTAAATGCCTCCTGTTAAGGAATTTACATTAAATAATATACATTTTAAATATAATAACCAAGTAAATTAAAAAGAATATTAGAAGGTGATAAATACCATGGTCAGAATAAAAAGTGGAACAGGAGAAAGGGTATTTGGAGTTGCTTATAGAAAATGTATAATACATTTTAAATATGATACCGGGGACTGTAATATCTGTGTGAAAGTGATATCTGAGCAAAGATGTGAATTAAGTAAAGAGATTAGCCATGCAAATAGGTTAGTGAAAGCATTCTCTGTGGAGAAAATGGTGAGCATTAAGTCCCTTTTGCTGGAACATGTTTAGATTGAATCTGGAGGACATAGCAAGGAGGTTGGCTTAGCTGGAATAAGAAACCTCTTAGTGGGGAATGTTGAGGGAGAAAATAAATGGCCAGCTTATGAAAGACCTCATGGACTATTTTAAGAACTTTATTTTTTCCTGTGAATGGGATGAGAAACCATTGCAGGGTGGTGAGCAGAGAAATTATCAGGCTTAAAATTTTTTAATATGTCTACTCTATTGAAAATAGGATGTTGGGCTCTAAATGAAGGAGTAGTAAGAACAGTAATACAATCACAGAAAATAAGGAATGATAGAAGAGACTCAAAGATAGCAATTGAGATGATAAGTACTCAGATCTTGGTGCATTTTATTTTTTGACATATATATATATTTTTTAATATTTTTATTTATTTCTAGGAGAGAGAGAGAGAGACAGCATGAGCAGGGGAGGGTCAGAGAGAGAGGGAGATACAGACTCTGAAACAGGCTCCAGGCTCTGAGCTGGCAGTCAGCACAGAGCCCGACGCGGGGCTCGAACCCAGGAACCGCGAGATCATGACCTAAGTGAAAGTCGGACACTTAACCGACTAAGCCACCCAGGCGCCCCTTTTTTGATATATTTTTAAAATGTTTTAATGTTTATTATTTTGAGAGACAGAGAGATAAAGTGTGTGCACATGCACATGAGCGAGTGGGGTGGGGGGAAGCAGAGAGGGAGAGAGGGGCATCGAGAGAGGGAGACAGATAATCCCAAGTAGGTTCCGGGCTCTGAGCCATCAGCACAGAGCTGGACTCTGGGCTGGAACTCACCAACTGTGAGATCATGACCTGAGCCGAAGTTTGATGCTCAACCCACTGACCCACCCAGGTGTCCCTATGCATTTTAAATGTAAGCAAAGTGGACTTTTCAAGGGGTTAGATGTGAAAAATGAAAATGGTGGTTCAAGTATGACATAATGGTTTTTGTGCTAAACATGTGAAAAGATGGAGTTGCTATCAAATGAGACAGGGATGGCCTGAGCAGAAGCAGATTGATTTGAGGGAAAAAAGTATGAGTTCGTTTTTGCACATGTTGGTTTGAGATACTAAATAGACAGACTTGCAAGCTAAGCCTGAGACAGAGGCTGGTACTGTAAATGTAATTTTGGCCACCAGCATACAGATTAAGCCCATAAAACTGGAAGAGGACACCAAGGAAATGGGAATAGAAAAACGACAGGAGGCTTAAGCCCTGGAACACTTCAACAGAAACAAAACAAAACAAAACAAAAAACAAAGCAAAACGTGGAAGAACCAAAAAAAGAAACTGAGAATGAGTTTTCAGAGAGTAAAATATAATCAGGGATAGTGGGCTGCCCTGAAAGAAGAGGGGAAAAGTGTATGGAGGAAGAGGAAGATAAACTATCAAATTGTTCCACTCATTTTCTGGAATGCTCTGCTGATATATTTTGTGATGTCTCGATACAGACTCAACAATTGTTGGCATTCTCTGGGCCTTGTGAAGAGTCCCTTCTTTGGCTCTTAGACCATGATTTCTGATGACAAACTTCTTTGATATGTAAGTTTGTTTCCTCAGCAGGCTGCTCTGGTTACTCCTCTCCTCCACACTCTCTTTTCTTTCTTTCTAGGATTTTTTTCCTGTGTATAATTTGCAGATCAGTTGCCTGATTTTCTTTGTCACCTTCTAATAGTTTTCATTTCATTTCTGTTTCTACTACTTTATTGGAGATTTAAATTCTGATATATTATTTACTGTCTGTTGAATTCTTTTATCCTCTATATGTTGCTTTTTATAGCATCCATTTGTTGATTAATGATGTACCTTCTTTAAATGCTCAGAAGCTATCTGTTTTAAAGTTATTTTCCCAAACAGTTTCTGTTCTTTTCCTACTGATTTTTTAAAAATCTTTAGTGTTTGTTACCATCTCAATCAGTTACAATAGAGGTTTTTTGCTTTACTTTTTTAAAGAAAAGCTCTAGTGATCCCTGGTCATTTTCTTTTCTTTAAAAGCAGGGAAAGTAAAATATTTTTTTGAAAATGCTGCATACATAGATGAGGCTTCCTTTTTTTTTTTTTTTTTTTTGTCTTTGTTGAGCTGTCATGTGGCTGAACAAGTTCATTGGGGACTATTTAAAGTCAGAATTTTTAGTCATTTCTTTGAGCTGGTAAGATTTTCCACTTTGGAAGAATAGAAGAATATATGCCTTGCTAACTGCACTGAAAGATTTTAGAATTCAAGGAGGGAAAGAAACTGGTGTGTTCCCGATATTCATAATGTTTGATTCGTAAACTTTTCTTCAAGCCATTCATGTTATCTGCAGTCATAGCCTTTTATTACTCTCTTCAGAGAATATTTAGTCTTCTGTGATAGAGAAGTATAATTATCTTCAGACTACATGGAACAGAGCGGTGAAATGTGGATAAAACCTCCATTTAGAACAATCAATCTTCCTGTTATCACGTCAAGATCACCTCCACTTCCAGGGTTGCTACATCCAATTCCAGAAACGTATGGGGGTTCAGTTCCACAAATACAGTTGCTCCTCGGCTTTTCATAGCTGGCTTAATATTCTGCTTTTCAGGCTTACTAAATCAGACAATATTTATGCAGTCTCCAAAACACTGCTGATTTTTTCCTCCTCTATTTCCTTTTTCATTTAGTACTTAAAACTTACCTTATTGTGTTTATGGAAGTTAATGAGCTTTCCATCTGCCATGATACTTTTGGATGTCTCTTCTAACATTTATAACTTTAATATGTCATATATGCTAATATTCTCATAGTTTTAGCCGTTTTCTTCAAGTTCCCTGTTACTCAAATTAGCAACATTCTTAACGTTACACTTTTTTTCTTAATAAACATTTATTACTTTGAAGTGATTTTAGGTTTACAGAGAAGTTCAGTCAGTAGAACATGTGACTCTTGATATTGCAGGCACGAGTTCATGCCCCATGATGGGTGTAGAGCTTACTTCAAAAAACAAAAACAAAAACAAATACACTAAAATTTATATCTTATACCAAAACCATAATACTTCTGTCACTTTCCTAAGTATAGGCTTACCTTAGAGATATTGTGGGTTTGGTTCCAGACTACTGCAATAAAAAGAATATTGCAATAAAGCTAGTCAAATAATTTTTTTGGTTTTCCAACATATATGAAATTTGTGTTTACACTCTACTGTAGTCTATTAACTATACAATAGCATTGTGTCTAAAAGATTTAAGTAATTTTGTTAAAAGATACTTTATTGCTAAAAAAAAATGCCAACCATTATCTCAGCTTATAGAGTTATAATAATGTTTTGACTGATGGAGGGCCTTATCTTGATGTTGGTGGTGGTTGCTGAAGGCTAGGATGGCTGTGACATTTCTTAAAGTATATAAAAAATAAAATTTTTACATCAATTCACTCTTCCTATCACATATAATTTCTCTGTGGCATATAAAACTATTTTATAGCTTTTTACCTACATAGAACCTCTTTCAGAATTGGAATCAATTCTTGCAAATTTTTCCTCTGCTTTGTTAAGCTTTTTAAAAATTTATTTATTTTTGAGAGAGAGATAGAGAGAGAGAGAGAGAGGACATGCATGGGGGAAGGGCAGAGAGAAAGGGAGAGCAATAGAATCCTAAGCAAGCTCTGGGATACCAGTGCAAAGCCTGATGTGGGGCTTCAACTCATAAACGTCAAGGTCATGACCTGAGCCGAAATCAAGAGTGAGACACATAACCAATTGAGCCACCCAGGTGACCCTATAGACTAAGTTTATATAATATTCTAAATTCTTTGTTGTCATTTCAACAATTTTCACAACATTTTCACCAGGAGTAGACTCCATCTCAAGAAACCACTTTTTTTATTTAAAAAAATTGTTTAATGTATTTATTTATTTTGAAAGACAGAGACAGTACGAGCAGGTGAGGGGCAGAGATAGAGGGAGAGAGGGAGAGAGAGAATCCCAAGCAGGCTCCACACCATCAGCACAGAGCCTGATGTGGGGCTTGAACTCACGAAACCATGAGATCATGACCTGAGCAGAAAGCAAGAGTCGGGTGCTTAACTGAGCCATCCAGAGACCCCTCAAGAAACCATTTTCTTTGCTGGTCCATAAGAAGCAACTCTTCATCTGTTACAGAATTTTCATGAAATTGCAACAATTCAAATATAATAATGAGAAGTTTGGAAATATTGTGATAATTATCAAAATGTGACACAGAGACATAAAGTGAGCAAAGGCTATTAAAAGAAGAAAAAAAGGTGCCTTAACATTGTCTCAACACAAGTTTGCCACACACCTTCAATTTGGAAAAAGAAATGCAATGTCTCCAAAGTGCAATAAAGTGCAGTAAAATGAGGTATGCCCATATAAGTTCCCTCAAAATATTAGGAAATGTAAACTGCATTTATTACATTTATGGTAATGTTTTAGTGTTCTTTTGCTTTCTTTCTTTCCATAGGAGTGGTTTGAAAGTAGATTAGGATACTTGAATAGAATGTTTTTGGCATAAACAGCATATAAATGTTTTTTTCTTACATTCAATTAATTGTTTAAAACCATTATAAATTACACCTCAGTGTCTTCATGTTCACTTCGTTTGGTTGTTTTTGCTATTTATGGAGGTTCTATTTGTCCTATTCTTTGCTAATGTAAATATGACTGTTATGTTTTGAAAACATCATGTGTACAACAGTTTCGATCATTAAACCTATTCATACAATCATTTTTATTTCCAGAAATATCTGCCTGTGCATTTCTCTGTTGAATCACAACTGCCCCCCCCGCCACCCACCCATATTCTTTTTATAATTAAGCATGCAGTTTTTAAACATAAGCCATCAGTCATATGTAGTGTGATATTTTACATACAGTTTTGTTCTTTTTGAAATTTCACACCAATTCTTTTCCAACCCAGATCTTCCTTCCCTGATTATTAATCTGTTTTTGTGATCTTATTAAGTATTTTGATGTAACAGAAAGTAGTTGAGTTTATAAATTTAACTAATAGTAAAACATATACTTCTAGCTCCTTCAAAAGACTTAAGTGACAGGGATTAGACAATAGCTGTTCTCTAGAAATAATCCCATGATCTGACATTTATAGCTAGGACAGCTGGTGTAGTCTAGTTCCTTATGTCAGGAATAATTTAGTATTTATGTGGCACTTCACATTTTCAAAATGCTCTTCAATCATTAATAAAACATTTCCCTTGACATTCCTGTCAGAGAGGTCAGAATAACTACCAGTAAGGAGAAACACTTAATAACAAAATGGTGACAAAGTTTCCATAATCCTCTTTGTTTCTTGGTGTTAATTTTCAAGCCTGTAAAATTTGAGCATTTATTAAAACCATTGACTATATTGCATTAAATTAATTGAATTTACAATAAGGATATGTTACTCTAAAGGATATTCTAAAAAGCTTAAGAAGCTATAACTTCCCTTTCAAAAGCAGGCTGAATTTGTGGAAGTCTACTAAAAAATATAATAAATACTCTATGGACTAAAGGCTATTCTATTAATTCAGAGAGGAGAGAATTCTAGAATATGTAACATTAGAGCAGTGTCTTGACAGAACTGAATACAGTAAAAGACACTTATTGGAAGTTGAAGTCATACATGAGAACGTTTGCTGTCTTTCAAGTAAGTTTAATGGAAACATTAATCAACATTTTTCAATTAGATAATCAAAAATAGTAGTAGGTAATATATCCAAATGCTTTTGAACTAAGATATATCTGATAAACATTATGTTCTTGTGCTCAGTTACCAGTAAATAAAATTGTTACTAGTTCCCACATGATATTCTGGGGTATGTGTGTTCCTTACTGGCCTTGTGACTTTTTTTAATACTACTCTCCTAAGAAGATTTTGGGAGTACATCCTTTATTCTTACTCTCTAAAGCTACCTGGGCCTATTTCTTGTTTTGCTTTACTTTTATTTAAGGGAGGACTAGCAACATTTACTTGTAAATAGAAATATTCAGAAGTATTTTTTTCTTCCTTGATACTTTTTTGGACAAATTTGTTTTTCCATCCCAAATGTCAATTTTCTTATAAAAATTTCTATTACCAGGGCACCTGTGTGGCTCAGTCTGGTTAAGTGTCTTCTTCCAGATCAGGTCATCATCTCACAGTTTGTGAGTTTGAGCCCCACGTCGGCTCCCTGCTGACAGCTCAGAGCCTAGAGCCTGCTTCAAATTTTACTTCTCCCTCCCTCTCTGCACCTCCCCCACTCACACTCTGTCTCTCTCAAAAGTAAATAATATTTTTAAAAAGTCATATTACCAACATATTATTTTCTAAAGTATGTATTTTTGATAGCTAAATCTACATTTTAAAATTCTTATATTGTTAATCTGTGTTTTCTGTTTTGTTTGTAATCAGTTTTGCTTAAAGTACTATTAACTTATTCTTTCAAATAACCAAATTTTTGATTTTAATTTTTTTTTCTGTATCAAGAGTTGACTTTTTTTTAATGTCAGATAAGAAATATTTTAGGTTTGGTTGATGCATACACTCTATTCCAACTACTCAAATTGGTCACTGTAGCATGAAAGCAACAATGTAATACATACATGAATAAGCATGGCTATGTTCCAATAACATTACTTTTAATAAAAACTTCATGGTTGTTGCAAATCAAGTAAATATTTGATAAAAGGAATATCAGTGTTTGGGAAATAAGTCATCTTTGAAGCATCTCTGGGCAATGTGCCACAGTATCTAACTCAATTTTTGAAGGATACACAAGCAGAATTTGTCTTAAAAGAGGACTACAGAGTTTCTGGTGTAGTGAAAATCAGATCATATAACTTTCTTAAAAATTTCCTAAAATAACCACTTGCTCCTTTTTAATTTGATTGAAAACAATGTGCTAACAGCTTCCAAACTCTACATCATCTAATTTCTTTTAACCTTGAGTCAGTCTGTCTCACGGCTCACTTTCCTGTTACAATGACATGTTCTTTAGGTTTTGATACATCATCCAGTTTGTTTCTTTGTCAGGACCTTTGCTCCTTTTTCCTGACTGCATGGTTCTTCCTTCATAGTTCTACTTCTCTGGCTTGGAACAGGGTAGTGTAAAGCCAAGAGTCTCCTCTCTACCACCAGACCATGCTCATAAATCATGATTTGATACCTGGAAATGGCCATTTGTAACATTTTCCTCCTCTGCTTCCCTCATGCCCCAGGAATAATCATGGGATGGAAAGAATAATGGCCAGAAAACAAATGCAGATAATAAATACTTTCATTACTGAACTCCATATTATAAGAATATGAGAATAAACTAGAAATTAAAATAATAAAATGATTTCAATATACAAAGGACAATAAGAAATGGAGTAATTTACTTTTTAAGTTACAGTATGTAAAAAGAAAACGAAAGTCATCAGCCTTGCTCATGGACACCAGCATCATGACCAGCTACTTGGGGACTATAACACTAAACCTGTGTGTTAACAGACCCTGCTAACTAGCCCACCCAGAATCTCTGGCTTGGGCTCACTGGTGAAGGGATTTCCTTGTCCAAGCTAGCCTACCAAGACTGGAATTCGTAACTGATCCTTCACAATGAAGACATTCATGAAAGTATACAATGATCAGGAAGTACCAGGGAAACGTGATGTCACCAAAGGAGCAAGATAAAGCATCAAAAGAACTTTATTTATTGAACTATCTTCATGAAAACAAAAACACAGTACAATTCTTTTAAGGAAACACAATAAACCAAAAGAGAAAACATGTAAATGATTAAATGAAATCAGGAAAATAACACTTAAACAAAATCATTTAAAAAAAAAAAAACAAATTCCTGGAGTTGAAGAATACAATGACTGATATGCAAAATTCAATAGAAAGTTTCAACAGCAGACTTCATCAAACAGAACAAAGAGTCAGTAAATTCTTGACAGGTCCTTTGAAATCATCTAGTTAAAGAAATAAAAAAAAAAAAAGAAATGAAGAAAGTGTATGGGATTTATAGACCATGATTAAGTGAAATGATCATCAGAAGAGTACCAGAAGGAGAAGAAAAAGAGAAAAGGTAGAAGGGTAAATTTCTAATTTAAAGAAATGCTAGTTGAAATTTTCTCATATCAAAGAGGGAAATGGATGACCCAATTCATGAAGCCCAAAGGACAAACCAAAATAAAGGAATTCATCATCACTTACAAGAAGTGTTACAGAGAATTCCTCATTTTGAAACAAAATGATGCTAAACAGGAGCAAGAAATTCTGTGAAAGGTAAAGGTATTTAGTCCAATTCAGAACACTCAATAAGGTAAGGATAGTGACTATATTAATTTTGTCCTTAGTATAAAAGTTAAAAGACAGAATTATTAAGAATGCCTTTAACCACAAAAATGTATCAATGGATATACAAAAAAAAAAGTTAATTCTGACATTAATAAAAAAGTTGGGGGAGAGGGAATAAAACTGTAGGTTTTCTGCATGTGATTATAGTTAAGTTGTTAACAGTAAAACACTGTTATAACAGTGAGAAGTTTCATGTAAGCTTATTGAAACCATAAACAAAAACCTACAAAAGAACAAACAGAAAAAGAAAAAGAAGTCAAAGACTACCATTACAAAAAAAAAAAAATCAACAAAGGAAGATAGGAAGAGAGGAACACATGAACAAAAGAACTACAGAATACAGAAAACATCAAAATGACAATAGTTAAGTCCTTTCAATTATCTACTAATTACTTCAAATGTAAGTGAATTAAGCTTATCAATAAAAAGATACATATAGAGGAGATGTCCAAGATGACAGTGTAAGAAAACCCTAAATTCACCAGATACATCAATTCAACAGCTATATATAAAATAATTCTCAATGAAAAAGAACAGAAGATTAGCCGAACAGATTTCTCCACAAGGGATAAACAGGCCACATCAAGAAAGGTGGGAGACACAGGCCTTGCCAAAAATCCTACCCCCAGCCAGGTGAGTCACAGTAGGGAAGAATTATATTGGTCCAGAGTCTCTCCCTGAGGAGTGAGGGATTTGTGCCTCATACTGGGCACCCCAACCCTTGAGACCTGCACTAGAGAAAAAAGGCTCAAACACATGGATTTGGGAACCCATGGGGTTGATGTCGAGGGCATCTGGAGGTTACTGTGGATCAGATTTAATCCCTTTGAAGAGCTTGCATGCATTCATTCATCCCAGGACCTAGTGCAAAGGGAAAATTTATTTGCCAACCTTAAGGTACCTCCCCAAGGGGCAAGAGTCAGTTGAGACTTTCTTTGGTGATGAAAGCCCTAACAAGTACCATTCTAACATTCTCCCTTGCTAATGGCATGTGGGTGCATGCCTACAAAGCCTCACTAAGTTTGGGTGTGTCCCACACCCAGCACTCTTCCCCAGCATCACTAAAGGTAAAGGTGTGTCCTGGTCCAAGTGCTCTTTCTCTGAATCACAAAGGCACAGATGTGCCCCCTCATCGGAACTCTCCTGTAGCCTTGCTAAAACGGTGGGTGGTCACAGTCCATAGAGTGCATGCCACTTTATCGCCTGGCCCTGGTGGCCAGAAGTACTTATTTTTTCTGAGTTCCATCAGATTATAACAATTGGGAAAGACAGTTCTGGGTGGGCTACCACACTCATGAAACTGTACAGAAAGAAGACCATAAGACACCTTTAATGCACCTGTAGGAAAGGCCCGTCTACTTGTCCTCAAGCTTAAACCTGAGAGAAGGTCTTTAGGATTGCCACATACTAAAAGCAACAGAGGCCTTCTCAGGAAGAAATCATCTGAGCCCTCCATTAGCCTCACTATATTTCATGGCTACTTCCCAGAAAGGAGCTTATATATTCATCTGAAGCTCCAATTTTTACAACAGTTTCCCAGTGGACAATTCCAGATCTCCTATTCTAGGAGGTCAGCAGAGTTTACAATTTCAGTCCCACAAGACTGGATATAGTAACATATTTTAAAAGCTTTTGCCTGAGGATCTGGCTTTCAATCATCCTGAAACTAGGTGCGGACTGATGTCACTCACTTTCGAACACTGGCAGGACTTGGCACACTCTCAACAAGTAGGAACAATCAAGAATAAGCTAGAATACTTAAACAATCACAGAAGTTCAAAAAATAACAAACAAAATTGAGCATTAAGTTTCATTTCCTACACAATGCTCCTACTTTAAGCCTGAGAGAGGCAGCTGTTTTATGATAGGGAAAGATAGGATAAAATAGGCAGAGAGGGAAACGTTAGCACCTGAGGTCCCTGGGTGGGGGAAAAAATTCATATTTTGGAACAATGCTGGGAGAGTCTGACCACAGCAAACTTCCTTGGGCATAAGGTTCCTCTTAAGAATGTAACAGACACCACCTATTCCCCTTGGTTTCCCCTCAGGAACTTGGCAAAAGACCTAACTAAAAATAAGTAGACCATAAAAGGTATGATCCAGAAGGAAAAGTATAGCACAGATCACCCCTCATACAATGAAAACAAGCCAATCAAAAAGGAATGACTAGGCATTTAGTTATCTAGCCAGTAAGGCGTGAACTGGAGAAGGAACAAGGGAGAAGAGAAGTGGGGGCTTGTCAGAACCTTATAAACAAAGTCCCTTGCCTATAGTCCAGGGGCATTCACTTTCTAATGCCCCCTCTTTGCAAGCTTCCATATTGTTCTTGCTTTCTAATTGTATACTCTAATAAACTTTTTCCCACTGCTCATTTTATTTTGTGTCCACCTCTTCATTCAGAAAAGTGGTGAGATAATGAACCTTGAGTACTGACGTAAAGAAATCCTGCAACATTTCCACCTAATACATAGCAACAAATGCAATGTTAAGCAAAATGAGAAGACAGAAGAATATGTTTCAAATGAAAGAAGTTGACAAAAACTCAGGGAGAAAAAAAGACCTTCATGAAATGGAAATAAGTAATCTATCTAATAGAATTCAAATTAATGCTCATAAAAATGCTCACCAAACTCAGCAATAGAATGAACACAGGGAAAATTTCAACAGAGATAAAATATATATGAAAGTGCTAATGGAGTCACAGAGCAGAAAAACAACAATGATTGAGCTGAAAAATATATTAGTGGGGTTCAACATCAGATTAGCTGAAGGAGAAGAATAGATCAGTAACCTGGAAAATGGCAATGGAACTCATCCAAATGAAGCACAACTAGAAAAGAAGAATTAAAAAAAAAACAAATATAGCTTAAGGGACCTATGAAACAAAATCAAGCAGAATAACATGTATATTATAGTGGTATAAGAAGGAGACGATGGGGAGAAATGTACAAAAAACGTTTTTCAAAATAATGACTGAAAATTTCCCTAATGTGCAGAAGGATACAGACATCTATATCCAGGAAACAGAGAATTCAAATAAGATGAATCAAAAGACTTCCAAATGAAACACATAATAATTAAAATGTTGAAAGTTAAAGAGAGAATCTTAAAAGGAACAACAGAAAAGAATGTATTATGTTTAAGGGAATTTCCATAGGATTATCAGCTGATTTTTCAGCAGAAACTGCAGACCAGAAGGGAGTGGCATGACATATTCAATGAGCTGAAAAGGAAATATTTTTAACAAAGAATACTGTGCCCAGCAAAGTTTAATTAAGAATTGAGGAGTGCCTGGGAGGTTCAGTCAGTTGAGATTCTGGCCTAGGTCATGATCTCACAGGTTGTGAGTTCAAGCCCCACCTTGGACTCTGTGCTGACAGCTTGGAGCCTGCTTGGGACTCTCTCTCCTTTCTCCACACCTCCCCTTCTCTCTTTCTCTCTCTCTCTCAAAATAAATAAATGATCTTAAAAAAATAATTGAATGGGAGATAGAATTTACCAGATAAGCAAAGGCTAAAGAAGTTTATCACCATGAAACCAGCTTTACAAGAAATGTTAAAAGGACATTTTTAAGCTGAAAAGGAAATGAACCAATGAATAACAACAAAACATTACAGTAAAAATCTCACTGGTAAGGGAAATATACAATAAAGGCCATGGATTAACATTTTATAAACCTATCATGAAGGTTTAAAGATACAAATAGTAAAAAAAAATTATAAATTATAACCATAATAATTAGTTAAAGGATGCAAAAAAAAAAGATGTAAAACATGGCATCAAAAACAAAATGTGAGGAAAGAGAGCAAAAATGTAAAGTTTCTAGTATGTGTGCAAACAAGTTGCTATAAACTTAAAATACACTATTATATAAATATAGGGTCTTATATGTGAACCACATGGTAACTACAGAGAAGAAGCCTATAGTAGATACACAAAGGATAATGCAAAAGGATCTAAATATAACACTAAAGAAATGTATCAAGCCACAATGGAAGAGAGCAATAAAAGAAAGGAACAGAGAAGAATTACAAAAACATCCAGAAAACATGTAACAAAACAGCAAGAAAATCAAAACTATCACTAATTACTTTAAATGTAAGTGGACTAAATCTCCAATCAAAAGAGTGATTGAATGTATTTTAAAAAAGAATCACCTATTTGTCACCTATAACAGGACAATTCAAATAGAAGGACACAGGCTGAAAGTAGAGAGATGGAGAAAAAGATCCCATGAAAATGCAAATGAAAAGAAAGCTGCTATAGCTTCACTTGTCAGACAAAATAGATTTTATACCAAAGACCAAAATAAACGACATAGAAAGGCACTGTACAATGATAAAGGGGTGAATCTAAAAAGAGGATGTAACTTTGTAACTATTTATGCACCCAATATAGAAGGATCTAAATACATAAAGCAAATATTGATAGACCTAAAATGAGAAATTAATAGCAATACAATAATAATATGATGCTTTAATACCCCACTTATATCAATGAATAGGTCATCAGGCAGAAAATCAATAAGGAAACACTGGCCTTAAAAGACACCTTATAAAAGATATATAGATGTATTGCAAAACACATTCTTCTCATGTGCACATAAAAAATGCTCTAGAATAGTTCCAAACTTGATCATTCCACCAAAACTAATTACAAAGAGTTTATAAAGACTAAAATCATATCAGACATCTTTTCAACTACAGTAATATGAACCTATAAATTATTACTAGCAGAAAACTGGAAAAAACTACAAATACATGGAGATTAAACAACAGGTTACCAAACATCTACTGCACCTTAGAAGAAATCAAGGGAGAAACACCAAAGATACCTAAAGACAAACAAAACAGAAATACAACATAATAAATTTTATGTGATGCAGGAAAAATTATTCTAAAAGGAAAATTCATCATTATAGAGGTCTACCTCAAGAAACAAAAGACATTTCAGACAGCCAATATAACTCCCTCCAAAGTAATGAGAAAAGAAGAACAAAGCCCTAGTTAATATACGAAAGGGAAAAAGCAAAGGATTAGTGCAGAAATAAATGAAATATCGATTAAAATGACAATGGAAAAGGTTAATGAAACTAAGCTGGTTTTATGAAAAGAGAAACAAAATTGACAAATATTTAGCTAGACTTGCCAAGAATAAAGAAAAGTCTCAGATCAATAAAATCATAAATGAAAGAGAAAAAGTACAAGTGATGTTACAGAAATACAAAGAATCAAAAGAGATTATGAACAATTACATGCCAACAAATTTGACAACCTAAAAGAAATGCATAACTTCCTAGGAATATACAATCCCTCAAGAATAAATTATGGATAAATTGAAAATCTGAATTGACTGATTAATATTAAGGAGATTCAGTAATCAAAAACCTCCCAGCAAAAAATGATCCAGCACCAGGCAGATTCACTGATGCATTCTACCAGTCAAAGAACTTAATACCTATCCTTCTCAAAGTCTTACAAATTAAAGTAGAGGTAACACTTCTAAACTCATTTTGTGAGACCAGCATTACCCTGATATCAAAACCAGACATGTACACCAAAATAAAAATTACAGACCAATATCTCTGATGAACATAGATGCAGAAATTCTCAACAAAATATTAATGAACCAAATTAAAGAGTACATTAAAAGGATCATACAGTGTGCTCAAGTAGGATTTATCCCATGGATTCAAGAATATTTGGACAACCACAAATCAATCAAACTGATAAACCTCATTAACAAAAAGATAGATAAAAACCATATAATCATCACAATAGATTCAGAAAAGCATTTAACAAAATTCAACATCATGTATGATAAAAACTCTCAATCAAGTGGATATAGAGGGAATGCACCTCAACATAATGGAAGCCATATATGGCAAACCTTCAGTTAATATCATCCTCAATGATGAAAAGCTAAAATCTTCTCTAAAATTAAGTATCAGACATAGATGCTCAGTTTTACTACTTTATTCAGCATAGTATTGGTAGTTCTAGCTAAAGCAATTAGGCAAGAAAAATGCATCCAAATTGGAAAGGAACAAGTATAAGTGTCACTATTCTCAGACGACATGATTCTATATATAGAAAACCCTAAAGACTGCACACACACACACACACACACACACACACAAAGAATTTATAAATGAATTCAGTAAAGTTGCAGGATACAAAATAAATATACATAAAACAGTTGCATTTCTATATACCAATAACAAACTATCAGAAAGAGAAATTAGGAAAATTTCACTTATAGTTACATCAATAAGAATGAAATACCTAGAAATAAATTTATCTAAAAAGGTAAAAGACATGTATAATGAAAACTGTAGGTATTGATGAAATAAACTGAAGACATAATTTTATTTTATTTATTTAAATAAAAGACATTCCATGTTCATGCCGTGGAATATATGATATTGTTAAAATGTCCGTACTACTCAAAGCAATATACAGATTCAGCACAATACTTATCAAAATTTCAATGGCAAGCTTTATACAAATAAAACAAAGAATTCTGAAATTTGTATGAAACCACAGAAGACCTCAGATAGCCAAGGAAATATTTAGAAAAGAGAACAAAGCTAGAGGTATCATGCTTTCTGATTTCAAGCTATACTACAATGCTACAATAATCAAAACAGTATGGTATTGGCCTAAAAACAGACACATAAACTAATGTAATAGCCCAGAAATAAATCCACTCAAATATGATCAATTTATGACAAAGGTGGCAATAATATACAATGGGAAAAAGACAATCTCCTCAATAAATATTAAAAAAAAAAAAACAATTGGACAGCCACATATAAAAGAATGAAACTAGACCAGTATCAGGGTGCCTGGGTGGCTCAGTTGGTTAAGCGTCTGACTTCAGCTCAGGTCATGATCTCGCAGTTCGTGGGTTCGAGCCCCATATCAGGCTCTGTGCTGACAAATAGCTCAGAGTCTGGAGCCTGTTTCAGATTCTGTATCTTTCTCTCTTTCTGACCCTCCCCTGCTCATGCTATCTCTATCTCCCTCTCAAAAATAAATAAAACATTAAAAATTAAAAAAAAAAAGAAACTAGACCAGTATCTTCCACCATACATATAAATTAAATAAAAATAGACTAAAAATTTGAATGTAAGACCTGGAGCCATTAAACTCCTAGGAGAAAAAACAGGTAGTAAAGTCCTTGATCTCTGGTCGTGGTATTGAAATTTTAGGACCTGACTCCAAAAGCAAAGTCAGTAAGTGGACTGCATCAAATTGAAAAGCTTCTGCACAACAAAGGAACCCATAAACTAAATGAAAAGGTAACCCACTAAATAGGCGAAAAATTAGGGGTTAATACCCCAAATTTACAAAGAACTCAAATTAATGACAAAAATAAGTCAATCTGATTAAAAACTCATCAGAGGAATGAGTAGATTTTTTTCCCCCAAAGAATAAATACAGGTGGCCAATACACCAAAAAAAATATCATTCATGTCAAATGGGAAATTCAAATCAAAACCACAATGAGACATTACCTCAACACCAGTCAGATAGCAATTATCAAAAAGACAAAGGACAAGTGTTAGAGAGGATATGGAATAAAGGATATGGAGAAATTGTCTTATTGTATTAAGTCCATATCATTATGATATATTAATCATTATATGATATATACAATTATTTTCTTTTACTCTTTATAGCATATGTACAGGAAAGCAATCTAGCAGCCCTTTGCTATCTTTTGTTGTTGTTGTTGTTGTTGTTGTTTACTGTATAGGATAATTCTTGACAAAGAAACTCAATACTTTTTTCTGGAACTAAAAAGTATATAACGTATGTAGAAAGAATGATACAATCATATAAACACCTGGGCCAATAGCTGTGCCATTTGTTGCTATGGAAAATACAGGAAGAAGTTTTGGTTGTAGAGAAGGATAAGAGTTCTTATAGACCTGGTTTAATTATCACAAAGGACAAGATTAAGAAGATATCAGAGATGGAGAGATGAAACTAGTCATGAGTGCTGGGGCATTATTTTAAAAATAAGAAGTTATATGGGGCACCCGGGTGACTCAGTCGGTTGAGTGTCTGACTTTCACTCAGGTCATGGTCTCACTGTTTGTGAGTTTGAGCCCCGCATCAGGCTCTGTGCTGACAGCTCAGAGCCTGGAGCCTGCTTCAGATTCTGTGTCTCCTCTCTTTGCCTCTCCCCTGCTTGCACTCTCTCTCTCTCAAAATAAATAAGCATTAAATTTAAAAAAATATATTAAAAAAGAAGTTATAGGACATAAAACCTCAGCTGTATGACAAGCTGATGAGAGTTTTAGAAAAAATTTCCATTTGGTTTAGCAACACAGAGATATTAACAAGTGCAATGCTGATGGATTTGTAAGGGTGGAAGCCCGCTGAAAAAGGGTAAAAGAGTAATTTAACTGATAGATTAAGAAGTAGAAGCTGTTTGTAAAAAAAACATTTTCTAAAATAGACACAGAGAATGAATTAATAGGGCCATGTCTGGAAGGGGATATTTTATAAGGACATTTTTCAAAGACAGAGCTATCGTGGTTCATAAGGTAGGATGTGTTCACATGTCTTATGAACAGTGGGATAAGTCCAATTACCATAAGTGTAAAATGGACACCAGATTTTGAAGATTAGATGGGAAGAATATAAATTATTTTTTTATTAGAAAACTTTTTAATGTTTATTTAGATTTGAGAGAGAAATAGAGCAGAGGAGGGGCAGAGAGAGAGGGAGACACAGAATCCAAAGCAGGCTTCAGGCTCTAGGCTGTCAGCACAGAGTCCCATGTGGGGCTCAGACTCACAGACTGCGAGATCAGGACCAGAGCTGAAGCTGGCCACTTAACCAATTGAGCTACCCAGGCGCCCCAAATATAAATTGTTTCTTAAGCATATTTTATATTGAACACATATCAAGGTGACAATATGTTCAGTATGTTGAGTTAAATAACATAGATTATGAAAATTAGTTTTACATATTTCTTTTTTTTTTTTTTACTTTTTAATGTGGTTACATATGCGGCTTGCATTGTATTTCTATTGTATAGGGCTGATATAAAATATAACTAAAAATATGGCTCAACTGAGGGAGAGATAGGAAAGGGAGAGGAATCTAATTTCTCTGAAAATTTTCAGATACAGAAAAGATGAAATTATAAATAAGGTTGACTGGGTTCAATCTTTTAGAGAAGGTAGAGGATACATATAGACGCAAAAACTACTTCTTGGATTGTTGGGAGAAAGTGTGACAGTTCATACATGCCACTGTTTTAGTGGATTGCTTTTCTGTGGTTTGGATCTAAGATGGCAAGCTGTGGTGTACATATGCTAGGCTGGTCTCTCATGATATCCATTTCCCAGTGGTCATACCTTTATAATCACTTTCATTATGTGTGGGTTGGATCTGTGACTTGCTTCTAGCTAATAGAATATGACAAAGGTGAAGAGATGTTGCCAATGGAATTAAATTTCCCAATCAGTTCTATTAGAGTTCATCAAAATGGATGTTTGGCTGATATAATCAGGTGAAAGTGCTTAAATGAGGTACTGGGACCTCTGGAGGTGTAATATTGTCCTTTCTGGTTTGAAGAAGTAAGCAGTCATGCTAAGAAAGCTCGCTCACCTCCCCCACAAAAGCAAACAAACAACCCCCCCCCAAAAAAAATAAAAACAAAAAACACTATTGCAGGTGGCCTCTGGGAAATTCAGCAGCCCCTAAGACCTGAGAGTGGCCTCCAGTCTCAGTTGTGCAAAAAGCCAATGCTGTCACTTAATAGTCATGAGAAAATGACTCCTACTGACAACCTGAATGATCTTTGAGGTAGATTCTTCCTTAGGTGAGCCTCCAAAATGAGAATGTTATCTGGCTTACAGCCTGATTATAACTTTTTGAAACCTTAAGCAGAATAGCCAGAGAAGTTGTGTTCAGATGCTTGACTCAAGAAATGTGAGATAATAAATGAAAGGTGTTTAAAATTGCCAAGTTTGTGCTTATCTGTAACGCAGCAACAGAAAAATAATACATAGGCTTTTCCCCTTAAACAATTTGGATGGTGCACATCAGAGTTCTGGACCTCTAAAACGCTGAGTTCTACTTTGAGATATAGTATTTAAATATTTTTTAATCTTCTCACCTCATTGTTGTATGCAAAAAAATAGCCTAAATTAAATCCTTGATTAGTTTCAACTCCAACATTCTATCTGATTATGAAATATTCATAGAAGGATTCTCAATGATCATTTTCTGCAACTTTCAGAGCCACATTAAACCTTGGAACTCACTTACACCATTGAGATATTGGCAACAGGCATATGTACAAAAAGTGTGCACTAAAGAATGATAAATATATAATTAATATGAGAAAGTGTCACAAAAATCCATTCATTATTTTGTATTAGAAGTTGGCCAATAATGACTTCTGAAGATCTGAGAAAAATCTATTGATATTTTATATTAATTTTAGAATTTAAAGTTTTTAAAAACTTTCAGTTTTCTTTAAAATTTTTAACATTAATTCATTTTTGAGAGACAGAACATGAAGAGGGGAGGGGTAGAGAGAGAGGCAGACACAGAATCTGAAGCAGATTCCAGGATCTGGGCTGTCAGCACAGAGCCAGACATGGTGCTCAAACCTATGGAACCATGAGATCATGACTTGAGCCAAAGTCAGATGCTCAACCAACTGAGCTACCCAGGCACCCCTGAGTTTACTTTAAAGTAAACAATACTTAATTTTGAAAATGGAATACAGAGCAGAGGCATGCAATGCAAAATTTTATCTACAACTGATACATGATATAACTATTTTGGGGCCCACCAAAATGACCCAGCAAACTTTGGACTAAATAGTACAGAAATTGCATCTGAGTCTTAGAAATTGAATCTGATCATAAAGTGGGACAGCTACTTTTTTACCTTCTTATATGTATATTGTCAAATAATACAATAGCTTAAATTTTAATAGCAAAATCAATAGGAGAGGCTTAGAATAAAATGTGTATAACATCATAAAAATGACTGGCAGATTTTGTTAATGGATTATAGTAAATAATAAACTCATGAAGATAGGAATCTAGTAGGGTGGTATAGAGCCTTGTATTTATTCCTGTCAGAGTTAATATTTCCATTGATAATGCAGAAAAATAAGTAAGGCAACCCACTAACCATATTTTCACATGAAATTACATTGAAAGAATGTGTGGAAAGAAAAGAGAAACAGCATAAAACAAATAGACTGTGACAAGATCACAGCAATCCCCTCTACTTGTTGACAGGATAAAACTTCAATCTAAGAGTCCTTCATAGAAATCAGAGTACAAATGAATGCCAATGGGATCAGTGGTTATTTCATTATGTGGAACTGAAAAAAGGAAAGGCATGTGAGAAAGAAATATTGGAACGTGTCAAAATATGATTTGTTATTATACAAAAAGATAACAACACAAATATATCAGGAAGAAAAGGAAACATCAGTATTTTTCTTAACTTGAGAATTGACTGAATTTTGAAACAGATTTGCAAAAATTAAATGGCCTAAAGTATGAATCTATTTAGGTGGGAAAGAGAACCACAGGCCTGACTCAGTCACAAGATCACTTCTTATCCATGTTGTGTATAAACTAAAGTAATAACAGCATTTCTATATTATGAATAAAGAATTATTTCTGAAAGTATAGCATATTGGACTCAAGTTGGGTTCTTCTCCAAATAAGGCCTTTTTGGGGTTTGTTTCTACATTGAGAGAATATACTGTATTTCATTTTCCTTAAGGAGTTAATATTTTTAATATATAGTTTCATTTACCCTTTATAGGTATTTATAAAGTAAAACTATACAACAGCTTCTGCCCTCTTCCCTACAACATTCCTCCATCATGATTTATTTTCTTCCATGAAACAATAGCTATAGGTACTTAGGTACATTTAGTATGTGAAGAGTTGAACAGATAGTGAGGTATGTTTGAAAAGCTTCAAGAATTAGTAAGAGATATCTGTAATAAGCCAAGCTCTACATTTCCCAGAGTAAGTTACTACGTTTCTCTGAACGCTGGTTTCCACAACTGGAAACACTGACACATAATTCAGTGTGTAGTGAGACTCAAATAAGATAATCTTAGCTTAAAAAAAGTATTTCATACATATGAATAATATGTAAAATATGATGGGAAATAAATTTCATTCTATCCAGGCAAAAATAAAGTAGGCGCTAGTCATCAATGGCTGAGCTGACAATAATTATCTCTATATCCGATGGTATCCTGTATTTCATACTCTGCTTCCATCTGCCTTCTATTACTTATGTGAGCAAGTTGAGGATTTTGTCTCGTCTCTTGCTTGCCTTCCCTCGTGCATCTAAAATTTGTAGTAAAACATGAGAACCAATGAAAGAATTACTGAATTTTTCCCTTGAGCAGAAGTTTTGAAAGTTACAATCTTGAAGATTAAAGGACAAAGTTATAAAGATGAAAGCATAAACCTCCAATGAAGTCAGATTCTATTTGACTTGGTATGCAACCACATAATCCAAACCCTCCTGTTCTGCAATATTCAACAAAATATCCCCTCTTTTGGTAGCACCTGGGTGGCTGTCAGTTAAGCATTCTACCGTGCCTCAGGTCATGATCTCATGGTTTGTGGGTTTGAGCCCGCAGTGGGCTCTGTGCTTACAGCTCTGAGCCTAGAACCTGCTTCAAATTCTGTGTTGCCCTCTCTTTCTACCTCTCTCTGCCCCTCCCCCACTCACATTCTGTCTCTCTCTTAAAAATAAACATTAAAAAACAACTTTAAAAATCACCTCTTCTGGAATTCAAAATTGAAAATTTGAAATTTTATTAAACTATTAGGTAATAATTAAAGTTTCTCATACTTACAAGAAAAGATATTAGGAAAAAGTAGATAAATATTTTAGTCTTTTCTTTTGCCCTTTAGGATTTCAGTTACTTTTAAGTGAAGTAATAAAAGTTGTCTAAATTGATTTATACAGTGATAAAACCAAACTAATTCTAAGATATTCATGCATTTGAAAAGTTTGCAGATGATCCATTAATCTTATATAGGTCTCATCTTTTCTTACAATAGAAGCTTGTGGTTAGTATCTAGCGACTGATTTACTTGCTGACTAACTGAACTAAAACATTGATGCTTTCGAGACAATTTTAGGGTTCATTAAAACTCCCCTAATTTAGTAAGTGTATGTTATTGGATAATTTAATATTTCTAAATGGTTGTGTGCCCATTCACAAAATGAAGATATTAATAACTTTCAATTCTAGATAAGCCTTAAGCCAAATAAGGGCCAGGGTCTGATGAGGGGCAATGCAAAGAATGCTTGTTGTAGCCTTCTGTATTTAACTACATAAGGGCACTTGGGTGGCTCAGGCAGTTAAGCATCTGACTTCAGCTCAGGTAATGATCTCAGGGTTCCTGAGATTTCACAGTTTGGGAGTTGTAAGTTCAAGCCCTATGTTGGGCTCTGTGCTGACAACTCAGAGCCTGGAGCCTGCTTAGGTTTCTGTATCTCCCTCTCTCTCTGCTCCTCTGCCGTTCATGCTCTGTCTCTCAAAAATAAGTAAACATTAAAAAAAATAACTATATAGACTGACCAAAAACGTGTATGAAATCTAACCTTGCGAAACAAATACATTTATTAGGAAGCAGTAGAGAATGGCAGTGGCCTGAGCCATGGTCTCAGCATTGAGCTGAATGACCCATTGGTTGTGTGATAGCATAACATCCAACTTCACTCCTTATCTTCCAATAATTAGGCATTAGAAATAAGTAGCTTCAAGGTAGCCAAGCCATAGTTCAAGCAAAAGCATCAAACTTTCCACCAGACACATTACTATTAAGGGAATGTTTCCACAGTATAAGATCATCAAGAGAAAATTGAGCACTAGAAGACATTGAGCTATTTTTTTCTCCTTCTCTGCAATATTTCCTTGATCTGATGTTATTTTGAATGTCTCTTAACTAATTAGATATTTTTCTAAGGCTTAAACAACAACAAAAACCCAGAAAAATCTCATTTAAAAATGAGAGTAAAATAAACATTTTTGTTAACATGTAAAGAAACTCATATTAGTAATAGTAATACAAAAAGGATAAACCAGTAAGAGACCTTTTTTTAAATTAGTACATGAGCACTGGCACTTTGACTTACTATTTTCCCAAGGTGACCCACCTGGATCAAACTTAATTAACAGCTGCACCCTCATAAAATAGATATTACCTTGATTATTATGCATGGGATGTTAATACTAATACTCCTACTTAATATTTCTAAGATAATAATAATCAAAACATTTATTCTAAAGCTATAAAGAGGCATAAACTGGAGGGCATTTTAAGATCATTTTGACTACATTCTTCTTTATATGATCGCAATTAGAATATCTTAAGTAACTAAAACTCAACTCTGAAAAAATTTGGAGTGTATTTTTTTTTACCTTTTTAAAGCAATGTCAAAACAATACAACAGAGAAAAATGTAAGCACTAAAAATGTTTTTATGGTAAATTTATTATAATTTGACTCATTTTTATGATTATTCTATAGATGTTTTTATAATTTTCCAAAATTTTCTTTTAGCACCCAAATCCTACATATGACAGAACTACTACCTATCATATATTAAAATTAAAGAAGCTTTATCTTAATTAAGGCTCCTTTTCTAAATTTACTTCAACTAAAATTTTAGGATTAGAATTGCTAGCACATTTTTTACAAATGGAATGGAATGTTTAAAATTTTAACTTTGGTCTTATTAGAGAGATCATAGTGAATTCAATCTTAATAAAAAGGCATTCTTCACCATTTAAATTTGGGATCAATTTAGAACATAAAAACATTATGGTCTCTTTAGGGAAAAAATGCAATTTGGGGGCACCACAGTTTATCTTTTTAATATGATTGGAAAAAGAAAATGCCCAGATTTTAGATTAAAATGATTCATATAGAGCAAATCACATATCTAAAATATCAAAAAATTGAAAAAAAATGAAATAATGACAAAATCATTATGTCTAAAAAGATAATAAAGAAAATAAAATCTCTCATCTTCATTGTAAAAAGTCTTGGTTTCAGTTAAGATTGTTACAAAGTTTTACAGAGGGTCGTATGTCTATTAAATTTCTATTTCATATTCCAGATTTAGCCAAAATGTCTAATAATCGTAATGTAGAGAGTAATTTAATCTTACATTTAATATTTAAAAAACGAGAAAACAACGAAAATCACATAAAGATCTCAGTGTAATATATTGAATATTAACTTTATATTGTGAACAGTGAATCAAATCTGTTTTATTGCAAATTTTGGTTTTCTGAAATTAAATGTAACATTGCTTTAGCCATTTCAGCAACACATATTTACCTTCAGTTATTTTCTCTGTATAAAGTGCTTGTTTTGACATTCTAATAGGTACTTCTGTTTTTGTTTGCATTTCCCTGAAAACTAATGGTGTTGATGATCTTTTTATATGTTTTCATTATCAAAGCTTACATATAATGATAACTGACTTGTATAACTTATATGTAATACATTTATTTTATTTGAAGTGGGCCAGAAAGTATTTAACTTTAAAAAATATTTTAATGTTTTATTTATTTCTGAGAGAGAATGAGATAGTGTGAGCAAGAGAGGGTCAGAGAGAGAGGGAGACACAGAATCAGAAACAGTCTCCAGGCTCTGAGCTAGCTGTCAGCACAGAGCCCAACATGGGGCTCGAACCCACAAACCATGAGATCATGGCCTGAGCCGAAGTCGGACGCTCAACTGACTGAGCCACCCAGGTGGCCAGAAAATATTTAACTTTAAAAACTCACCTCAGCAGAGGTGATACAGTAATTCTTTTAGTTTTGAGAAATGTCCACTGAAATTTCTTCCATAGTCACTTAAAGAACATTACTCTCACTTCGTAGACTATCGCTCCTGTCCTCCAATCTGGAAACTACTACTAAAATCCTTTTTGATTAGGTTAATTTATATTTTCTAGAATTTCATATAACATGAATTATACAATATGTATTAGTTTATGCCTGCCTTATTTTGCTACCAATTCATCAGGATTGACAGGTATAAGGAATTCATTTTCATTGTTTAGTATTATTCCTTTGTGCATATTTACGTTTTGTTCATTTATTCACGTTTTGATGGTAGCTCAGTTGTTTCTACTTCTGGTGGTTGCAGCCAAAGATGCTATAGAAATATGTATGCAAGTCTTTGTGAAGACGTAGTTTCTCAGTTTACTTGTTTATATAATTAAGAGTTGAATAATTGGGAGCTCCTGGGTGGCTCAGTCGTTTAAGCATCTGACACTTAATTTCAGCTCAGTCATGATCTCCGTTTCCTGAGATCATGCCTTATGTTAGGCTCTGCACTGTCAGTGCAGTGGGATTCTCTCTTCCTCTCTCTGCCCCTACCCTGCACTGATGATTGTCACAAATAACAATAATTCATGATTTTTTATGGCTGAATAATATTCCTGCAACTGTGAGTGTGTGTGTGTGTGTGTGTGTGTGTGTGTGTGTGTGTGTACACACCACATCTTCCTTATTTACCTATCAATGGAGACTTAGGTTGCTATCATATCTTGGCTATTATAAATAATCCTTCAATAGACACAGGAGTGCATTTATCTTTTAAATTTGGTTTTGGGGGCTCCTGGGCTCAGTCAGTTGAGTGCCCCCCCCTTAATTTCAGGTCAGGTCATGATCTCATGGTTAGTTGATTTGAGTACCACATCCAGCTCCGTGCTGGCAGTGCAGAGCCTGTTTGGGATTCTCTCTCCCTCTGCACCTCCCTTGCTTGTATTTTTTTTTCTCTCTCTCAAAATAAACTTTAAAAAATTGGTTTTAATTTTGTGTAAAATACACAATAGTGGAATTACTGAATCATATGGCATTTCTATTTTTAATTTCTTGAGGAATGTCCATACAATTTTCCACAGTGGCTATACCAATTTACTTTCCCACCAACAATGTACAAGAGTCCTTGCCAATAGTTATTTATCTTTTTGAATTTAGCCATCCACATAGGTGAAAGGGTGATATTTTATTGTGGTTTAGATTTTCATTACCCTGATGATTAGTGATGTTGAGCATCTTTTCATGTGTCTGTTAGCCATCTATATGTCTTCTTTGAAAAAAAAAGTCTATTCAAGTCCTCTGCCCATTTTTTAATTTGATTGTTCATTTTTTCAGTATTGACTTGAATAATCTCTTTACAGATTTTAGATATTAACCTATTATCAGATATGTCATTTGCAAATATTTTATCCCATTCAGTACATTGGCTTTTTGTTTCTGTTTTTATTTATGGTTTTCTTCACTGTGTAAAATATTTTTATTTTGGTGTAGTCCCATATATTAATTTTAATTTTGTTTTCCTGGCTTTAGGAGACATATCTAGAAAAATATAGCTACAATTGATGTAAGATAAATTACTGCATGTGGATTTTTTTTCCATAGGATTTTCATGGTTTCAGGACTCATATTTAGGTCTTTAATCCATTTCTAGTTCACCTTTGTGTTTGGCATAAGAAAATGGTCTAGTTTACTCTTTTACATTAGCTGTCCAGTGTACCCAACATTATTGACTGAAGAGATGGTCTTTTCCCCATTGTACATTCTTGCCTCCTTTGACATGAATTAATTTACCCTATAAATGTGGGTTGATTTCTGGGCTCTCTATTCTGTTCTATTGATCTGTGTCTATCTTTGTGTCAGTACCATACTGTTTTGATTACTACAGTTTTGTAATATAGCTTAAATTTTGGAATTGTGGTAACTCTATCTTTGTTCTTCCTTCTCCAGATTTTACACATTTTAGTATTATTTGTTCTGTGAAAAATGCTGTTGGTATTTTGATAGGGATTGCATTGAATCTGTATATTTCTTTGATTGACATGGATATTTTAATAATATTGGTTCTCCCTGTCCATGAGAATGAAATATCTATTTGTTTATGTCATCTTCAATTTATTTCATTCATATTTTATAGTTTTCAGTGTACAGGTCTTTTGCTTCTCTGATTAAGTTTATTTCTAAGTATTTTGTTCTTTTTGGTGCAATTATAAATGGAATTGATCTCTTACTTTTTCTTTCTGCTGCTACATTGGTATATAAAAACGTTACCAAATTTTAGGTATTAATTTTGTATCCTGCAACTTTACTGAATTCAGTTATTACTTCTGGTAGTTTTCTGGTTAAATCTTTAGGATTTTCTATGTAAAGTATCATGACATCTATGAGTAGTGACAGATTAACTTCTTATTTACCAATATGAATGTCTTATTTCTTTTTCTTCTCCAATTGCTGTGGCTAAGACTTCCAGTACATGTTGAGGGGCCCCTGGGTGGCTCAGTCGGTTAGCATCTGACTGTTGATGTCAGCTCAGGTCATGTTACAGTTTGTGAGATCGAGCCTCACATCAGGCTCCTGTTGTCCCCTACTCTCTCTACTCCCCCCACCCTTCTCTCTCTAAATAAATAAATCCACTTTAAAAAACAAACGAACAAAAAATCTCTTCCAGTACTATGTTGAATAGAATTGTAGGAATGGACATACTTGTTTTGTTTTTGATCTGAGGGAAATGGTTTCAGGTTTTCATCTTTGTAGCAGTGAATTTTCACTTATGGCCCTTATGTTGAAGAAACTTTTTCTAAGTTTATTTATTTTTGGTGGGAGGGGCAGAGATAGGGGTGCAGAGGATTCCAAGCAGGCTCTGTGGTATCAGTGCAGAGCTGAATATGGAGCTCAACTCCCCAACTGTGAAATAATGACCTGAGCCAAAATCAAGAGTCGGATGCTTAACCAAATGAGTCATCCAAGTGCCCCAAGAATGTTGTCTATAAACCCACTTTATTGAGAGATTTTATCATGACTGGATGGATGTTGAATTTTGTGAAATGATTTTTCTGTATCTACTGAGATAATCATATAATTTTTATCTTTTGTTTTGTTGATTTGTTATGTTGATTGATTTGTGAATATTGAACCATCTTTGGATCCAAGGAATAAATCCATTTGACTGTGGTGGACGATGCTTCTAATGTATTGTTGAATATGATTTGCTAATATTTTGTTAAGGATTTTTGCATCTATAGTCATCAAGAATATTGGCCTTGTTGTGTGTGTGTGTGTGTGTGTGTGTGTGTAGTAGTTTTATCTAGTTTTGATATCCAGGTAATGCTGGTCTCATATGATATATTTGGAAGTTTTCTTCCTCTTCTATTTTTGTAATAGCTTGGGGAGAATAGATGTTAATGCTTCTTTAAATGGTATAATTCATCTGTGAATCCATCTCTTCCTCAACTTTTATTTTTTGGTAGTTTTTAGTTTACTGGTTCAATTTTGTTACTAGAAATGGTTCTATTCAGATTTTTTAATTTCTCCCAGCTTCATTTTGGGAAGACTGTATGCTTTTAGGAATTGTCCATTTCTTCTAGGCTACCCAATTTGTTGGCATATAATTTTTTGTAGAATTCTCTTATACTTCTTTGTATTTGACCCCATTTTTCTATGGCATTCATTTCTGCTTTCACCTTTATTATTTCCCTCTCTCTACTTGGATTTTGTTTGCTCTTTTTCTAGTTCCATTAGATATAAGGTTAGATTGTTTATTTGTACTTTTTCTTGTTTCTTGAGGTGGACTAGATCACTATGTATTGCCCTCTTAGGAGTGTTGCTGTATCCCAAAGATTTTGGACCATTGTGTTTTCATTGGTCTCTATGCATATTTTTAAAAAATTTCTACTTTGATTGCTTCATTGACCCAATGGTTGTTCAGTAACATGTTGTTTAGCTTCATGTTTGTGTTTTTTTCTTGTTTTTTAACTTATAATTTATTTCCAGTTTTGTACCATTGTGCTCAGAAAAGATGCATGGTAGCATTTCAGTGTTTTAAAATTTATTATTTTCTGGCCTAACATCTGATCTTTTCTGGAAAATGTTCCATGTGTACTTGAAAAGAATATTTGTTGTTTTTGGATGCAATGTTCTGTATATACATATTATGTTTATCTGGACCATTGTGTTATTTCAAAGACATTTTTCCATATTGGTTTTCTGCCTGGATGATCTATCCATTGATGTAAGTGGGAGTGTTAAAGTCCTCTCCTATTGTTATATTACCATCAGTTCTCTCTTTATGTCCGTTAATCTTTGCTTTCTGTATTTAGGTGCTCCAGTGTGGGGTGTATAGATATTTACAATTACTGTATCCTCTTGTTGAATTGATTGAATTGATTCCTTTATTACATAATGCCCTTCTTTTTCTCTTGTTACAATCTTTGTTTTATTTTTATTTATTTATTTTTAAGAGAGGATAAAAGAGAGAGTGAGAAGAGATAGTGAGCAGGTGAGGGGCATTCAAACACAGAGACAGAATCTGAAGTAGGTTCCTGATTCTGAATTGTCAACACAGAGCCCAATGTTGGGCTCAAACCCACAAACTGAGATCAAGATCTGAGTTAGAGTCAGATGTTTAACCAACCGAGCCACTCAAGCACCCCTACAATCTTTGTTTTAAAGTCTATTTTGTCTTATATAAGTATTGCTATCCTAGCTTTTCTTTTTTTTTTCACTTCTATTTTCATGGCAAATGTTTTCTTCATCTTTTTACTTTCAGTCTATACATATGTCTTTAGGTCAGAGGTGAGTATCCAGTAGGCAGCATATAGATAAGTCTTATTTTTATAAATCCATTCTGCCACCAATAGGTGTAATTTTTAAAGCTTGGATGGAAAAACTGTCACTTAATGCAGTAATAACCATGGAAAGGAATATGTAGCTTAAAAACAGATGTACCTGCAGATGGTATGAGTGATATACAACATATTGCATATTGTAAATCAGTAGGAAAAAACAGAACTTTTGATAAACCATCATAGGATAATTGGTTATCCATATGGTAAACAAATATAGTTAAATATCCATTTCACATTAAATATATTTTTCTCTAAATATTTGAATATTAGCAGCAAAATAATTTAGGCAGTTTATAATATGTTAAGAACTATTTAAACTGATTAAAAAATAATTGTAAAAGACTACCATGTAATAGAAAGAAATTCCAATAGCCAATAAATGTGACAACACATTATTATACAGCATATATACATATTTTATAGATGCTCATAAACAATAACCCAAAATCCATTTGAGAATGAGTGAACAATATCTTTAAATTACATAGTTGAAAAACCTAACAGCTAATTTAATATATGAAAACAGGAAAATTTGATAAATTCAAGTTTAAAAGTAACCATGTCATATCCACTACCAAATAGAGGGTAGTATCCTACTATGTCAACAGTTTGTCCAATCCAAAACATTAACACAGAAATAAAGAAACTGGGGTGCTCAAAAATTACTGACATTTTGGAGAACAGTTTGGTAACAGAGTTTAGTTATATACATACCGGCCTCACAACAAAACAATGGCAATTATAAGCATGTAGTAAAACATTCACATGAACGTAAAGAACCATATATAATGAAATCATTCAGTTATATGTTTAAAGTGATGGTCAAAATTTAAGTATATCTTTGTTGAGAAAAAAGTAAATCAGAATATACTCATAAAAATAGTATATACACATCTTAATGTTATCATGTCAAAAAGAAACCACATAACAGAATTATATCAACATATATTATTCATGTGAATTTTATAAGTGAAAAAACATTTAAAATATTTTAATAAACATATTTCGTATATGAATTTATTAAGTTCATATTTATTATAATATTTATATATGTACCATAATAAAATATAAATTATCTGAATGGATCCCTGACAAGATGAGAAATGTAAATTTATGAGAATGAAGGAACTATAGAAGAGTATTTAGCATCTAAAATCTATAGGAGTAAAACTAACTATAATTACTATGTTTTCTTTCTTTTTCATTACAGGCACATAAATGCTAATAATATTTAAAATTGCATTGTTGATAAATATGTGCTTGAAATTTACCAGCCATGCATTTGTACTTACTGGGATATTTCATTATTTTATAAAATTGTAATTGACACTCAAATGGGGGGAAAATGCATAGACATAGATTTTACAAGGAGTGTTCTATGAGGGCCAGTGCAAGGAAGGGGGATATTTTGAGAAATAAACTACTTAGAACTTGACTTGCAAGTTGTTTACTGCTGGGGAAGAGAGTTTTACATAAAATAAACTAAGAATCATGTTATTTCCTTCTAAACTTTCAAATATTTTAACCTAAAACTTGGCACTGAAGTGCTAATTAATAGCAATCATTAATTTAGCATATACACAACTTTTCTATTTGATGACAAAGTAGATAATCTTCATTCTTTCAGAATCCTCCTTAGGATGGATATTACTGGAGGTGTATGTGAATGTTATGGGCCCACAGGGTCATTAAATTTTGCCTCTTTTTCATTAGTTAGATCTGGTGTCAAAGGGTCAGATACTGGCTCCACTGGGTCTCAAAGCAATGCTTGCTTTATGTATGGCCTAGTGGTTACAATCTCCAAAATTTGTTTTAATGCCAGCCCAGACTTTAATGTCTCTGTTCCAACTTTTCCTATTTGCAAAATGGGGGTATTATAGTAGCATATTTTTAGGATTACTTGAGGGGATCTTGGGGGATTAAAGGCATGCAAATGAATTAACACAGGTAAAATCTTCACAGAACTATCTGGCATGCTCAATAAAAAATAGGAAGACAATAATTACATTTGTGAGATGTATCTCAGTCATTCTGTAATGGTCTTTAAATTTGTTTTCTAATGACTAAAGCAAAACAAGGTTTTTACAATAGCAGCCTCTTTTGCTTTGTCACATTACAAGTGTAAATAGAGCTTATCCTTCTCTTTGGTTGAAGTTTGTCTTTCTTGAAAATAAGTATAACAATGATAAAACACAACATTCATCTGGGCAAGTGATCTCTAATCTATTATTTTCTAAAATTAAATCTACTGCAAATTTGAATTCTCATTAATATGATCTGTGCTGTTCTATCTCAAAGGTCAAGCAAACATCATTATATTATTTCTAAGAATTTCTTTAACATAATATTGACATCAGCCTTTTTTCTTCACTCAAACTGAAAGATGTGCCTTCAGAAATGGGTTAACTTTAAAAAATTGTATTGGAAGCATTTCAGGGGGGAAGATACACAGCAAAATTATGGAGGAAAATGGATTTAGGTACTGTCTGCTTTTATCAATACTGGAGTAGCCTATAGCAGATTAATTCATCCACTGGGGGGGTGTGGTTGGACAATAGAAAAGTTGGTTAAATTAAAATGATATTATTTGTGGGCATCGGAGAAGCACAAAGCTAGACTGAATTTGATGGACTAAATCCTAGAAGAAGGAAATGCCTCAGTTTAAGCCTGATATCTTCTACCACTGTTCCACATAGGTAATTTGCGAATTCACAAACCGAATAATCAAAGCACAACAACATGGACTCATCTCACCACCTGAGCCAACAAAATGCTGAAGAAGCTAGACACACACACACAAACACATGATATGATAATACTTACAAAAATTTAAAATTATGTTCTACTAGAAAGAATAGTAAGTATTTTAAAGAGAATGAGGTTTGTATCATGGGAAGGTTTATGTGAGAGAAAACTTGCATACTGGGTATGATATATTTTTTCATATACTGATGGCTAGATGAGCGTCCTTCCTCGCAGCAAGCCACACGTTTTGAACTTCTCTGTATATCTGTATATATACGATACTTCATTTTTTAAATTTTATTTATTTTTAATGTTTATATTTGAGAGAGAAAGACAGAGAGAGAGAGAGAGAGAATGCAGGAGAGGTGCAGAGAGAGAGGGAGACACAGAATCTGAACAGATTCCAGGGTCTGAGCTGTCAGCACAAAGCCTAATGCGGGGCTCGAACTTACAAACCATGAGATCATGACCTCAACTAAAATCAGCTGCTCAACCAACTGAGCTACCCAGGCATCCCTACAATAATTCAATAAACATGTTACCAGTAATTAAAATTTTCATCTCTCAGTGGTTGGGGATCAAATTCTTGGATTCTAACTACTATTTGGTTCAATGCAATGACAATATGCACTTACAATCACAATAATTAATAGAGAAAGAAAATTTTTCTATTAAAATAAAGGGAATGAACTTCATATGTTAATAGGGTAATTTAAAGGGCAACTTCATTAATCCTTCCCCTTCCTTGCCCACTTGTCCACCTTTCTGCCTTCTCTCCTCTTTCAACAAATATTTGTCTATGCTGTGCCAGATGTTATACTCAATTTCTGGGTGTACTATCTTCATTGAATATGTTTTGGTGAGGGAGAGGATCCATTTACACAATCAGACTATAGAGAAGAAATCTACAGCACAGACCCAAAATTCAGGAAAAAAAATGTTTGTATGATAAACATGAAAATAAAGAAATAAAACTGTTGAAAATAGAGTTTAGGGGCCCTGAAGGGGGACTTCTTATACAGTCCCCAAACTTACTCAGACCCCAAACAGGAGAAACTTTACTTCCCCAGCAGGAGGAAGGAAAGAATTTCTCTTTGCCCAACAAGAGCCCAGCCAATGAGAAACTGCCACACTCAGCCAATGAGAAGTAATCACCACTTTGAACTCTTAAATCAGTCCCTCCTAGTTTCCTCCTTTCTTCCACAAAAGCACACCCTTCTCTGTTCTATGAATTTGCCAATGGTTCACTATACTTTGCTTGTCTCAAATTGAAATTCTCTGCTATTCCCAAATAAACACATTTCACTTGTAAAATATCTGGCCTTTTTGTTTATAAGGTGAACCTAAGAGATTATAATATTGAATAAGTCAAGAGAAAAAATATAAGGAGGAAGCAACTATTTGATTGAAAGGATAGATATTTTCAGTAGAGTATGGTGAAAATGGAGGAGATTGGCAAGGAAATGGGAGGTGAGGCAATCAGAACCTGCATGGAGACAATGTATTCAGGAAATAAGATTTGAGCTAAAGTTGTATTTATGGTACTATGAGTTAGATTTTGTGATTACTTGTCTTTAAAGCCAACGGAATATGTACACATGCTAGTAGAAATAGTAGAGAACAAAAAATCTGACAATACTACAGGAAAGAAAGATAGGGTAAATCGGGGCATAACTGAGATGGAATGGGATCCAAATCCAGGGAGGGGACGGTGAGAGGAGGTCAGGATGTTCTTTGGGTGGAAATACTATTTGCCCCCCAAATCCTCCTGTTTAATAAATCAGGAACAAAAAACAGTAATAGTGTTTGGTGGAGGGACAGGGTAGGAAATTGAGATATTGTCTATTTTTGAGGCCTTTTGAGTTTTTGTGATACGTTAGAAAACACCAAGCAGTAAAGGTGTTTACATGTTTATAAGAAAGTATATCTTAAAACGATGCAGTTTTCTTCATTTAACTGTACCTCAACTTGCCTTTAGGGGCACCTGGGTGACTCAGTAGGTTAAGGGACTGACTCTTGATTTTTGGCTCAGGTCATGATCTCCTTCTCTGTGGGTTCGAGCCCCACATTGTGCTCTGTGCTGACACTGTGGAGCCTGCTTGGGATTCTCTTTCTCTGTTCTTCTTCCACTTGTGTTCCTCTCTTTTAAAATAAATTTAAAAATTTAGAAAATTTTAAAAAATAATAATCTTGGGGCGCCGGGGTGGCTTAGTCGGTTAGGCGTCCGAATTTCGCTTAGGTCATGATCTCGCGGTTCGTGGGTTCGAGCCCCGCATCGGGCTCTGTGCTGACTGCCAGCTCAGAGCCTGGAGCCTGTTTCAGTCTGTGACTTCCTCTCTCTCTGACCCTCCCCTGCTCACGCTCTCTCTCTCTGTCTCCTAGAAATAACTAAAAACATTTAAAAATAATAATAATAATCTTGTCTTAAAAAAAGAACATAAATTACATTGATCCTCCCCTTTTTAACTTCATCATGTAATGATAAGGATAAAAATATTTAACTGGGGAAAAATGGAAGCAAAATTTTAAAAAATATTTGTGAATTAAGGAAAATTATCATTTAGAAGGTGAACAACTTGCCACTGGTTTTAATGACAATCTATGTTTATATTTCACTTCACAATATCTAGTTCATTATATAATAGAATAATTGGAACAATTTTTATCTTTATAAAATTACAAATGAACTTAAATGTTACTAGTGGATGTATTTATGGAATAATAAAGGGCAAGAGTGGTAGCTTTAGTACATATTTATTAAATGTAAAATATATTGTATTCTCCTTATAAGTCATGGGGCTATTTAAGAGAAATACCAGTCATGTATGCTACATAAATAGCTGTGCATTATTTCATTATCTTCTTTAAAGCACAGATAAATATTTATGTTTATTTTATAAATATTTTACAAAAAAAAGCTTTCAGAGTTAGGAAAGATCAATTATTTAAAAAAATTAATGTTTATTCACTTTTGAGAGAGAGCGAGAGAGAGTGCAAGTGTGGGAGGTACAGAGAAAGGTGAAGACACAGAATCTGAAGTAGGCTCTGGTCTCAACACAGCATCCAACATGGGGCTCGAAATCAGGACTGTGAGATCACTACCTGAGCTGGAGTCAGATGCCCAACTGACTGAGCCACCCAGGCACACTGAATCGGTTTTTTAAAAAATAATTAATTCGTATGTTTAAAAATGTGTTTACAAATCACAGATAACCCAAACCTTCAAACTTTAGGGCTCAGTAATCAGAGAATAATTATCTAAATTTAGTAATGAGCATGTATTTCTAGTAGTATATAGCAAGTGAATTAATATAGTCTTGGTAAGACTATCAATCATAATTTTTTACTCTATTTCCTTGTTATGAAGAAGTCACTGTTAACATGGTGTTCATTCTTTTGTTTCCAGAGAAGGCCTCAGCAGGCTTGCAGAAAGGTAAGGGCATGTTTTATGTAGTAATAGAAATAAGCACAATGAATCTATCAAAAATATGTAAACTACAACATATATAGAAATTTGCTGAAATACCACTTTGAAGATGTTTTTAAATCCTTAGAAGTTATTCGTTTTTAAATTATTTTTGAGCACTCTCACATGTCATGAACTCTTGTTAAACCCTTAGGATTATCAGTGTTTGAGGGGCTAATGTTTCTTTTGCAGAAGGTTAAATCTATAGTGTCAGGTAGCAGTATAATCTACTTTTGATACCATAATGGCATCAGGATAAAAGCTTACATTTAAAAAAAATTTTTTTTTTAATATTTTTATTTATTTCTAGGAGAGAGAGAGAGACAGCGTGAGCAGGGGAGGGTCAGAGAGAGAGGGAGACACAGACTGAAACACGCTCCAGGCTCTGAGCTGGCAGTCAGCACAGAGCCCGACGTGGGGCTCGAACCCACGAACCGCGAGATCATGACCTAAGCGAAAGCCGGACGCTTAACCGACTAAGCCACCCAGGCGCCCCTACATTTAAAAATTTTTAATTGGCAACATTTGACCACTTGATTTTTTGAAAATCTCAAACAAAAATGAGCAATTTTAAAGTTCTACTATTTTTTTAAATTTATTTAAAAACCTTTTTAAATGTTTACTTATCTTAGGGAGAGAGAGACAGAGCGTGAGCGGGCAGAGCAGCAAATCCGAAGTGGGCCCCAGGCTCTGAGCTGTCAGCACAGACCTGGATGTGGGGCTGAACCCACAAACCGCAAGATCACGACCTGAGCCAAAGTCAGATGCCCAACCAAGTGAGCCACCCAGGTGCCCCTATGTCCTACTATTTTAAATATTACTTCTTACATCTAGTGTCTTGCTATATATTCTACCAAGTATAATGGAGACTTCTGAATCTATTTTCCATGAGAATTATATCTCTTATCCCATATGTTTCTCAATCAAAATTACTTCTTTAAATATACCACAAAGCCAATCTTTCAGCTTTCTAATCCATTCTTTGGATTGTTCATTTCTGTTATTCATACGATGCCTCGACTTTTCTTTTTCAGTTTTATATTTATCAACTGAGACTTCTATTTGCTTCTTTCCAAAACAAATGCTTCCTCATCTACCTATCTTTCTTGTTGTTGATGATATAATACAGATAATACTATTTGGACTTTTAAAAGTCCCTTTTTACTCAACGGAATCATTCTGAGAGTATTGTTCCTGTATTTGATCAGTGTGATGCTTTCTGTTTTTGACAGTTATTCAATCTCCAAGATGTGTTTCTCTTAGTTGCAGTAAAGAGTTTTGTTTTATCAACTTTAATATCTGGGGTGGTTTCCTAAGTTAATGAAAGGTGCTCTACTTCCCTGGGTTTGGATATGGGTTCTGGTAAGAAAAAAAAAATGCCTTTGCCTTGGCTCTATGGTTTGAAAGAAGAAGAGAGAGGACTCACATTTGAGCAAGTGTTCTCACAGAATTTTCCCCTTTTCTTAATGAGGGAAAACTACTCTTGAATCCTGCTATTATACTAATTACGTCAGAGTAGTTTTGTTACTCATTCGTAAATTATTTGCGAACAAAAACCCATGGCTTATAATATCTATCAGCCCCCAATTATCCTACTTATATGTTGAAAATAATCAGAAATTTTGTTGAATATTTTTGATGGCCTTATTTTCTTATTGTTGTTGAGTGATAGATTTCATAGGTCTTTGGATTTGACCATCTTCTGATCCAGTTTCTATAGAACTTAAATAAAAATTTAAATAAATAAAATTTTGTTTAAAGAACAAAAACTTCTGAGTTGTAATTCTAGAACTATAGTGGATTTGATATTTTCACATTTAATCTGTCATTTGAATGAATTCTTATAGGGAGGGATGAATGCTTGATGATAATAAAATTCCATGTGATAGACTCATTGGTTTCTTTAATAAAAGCATTCAATTTTGCTGCTAAAAATATGTCAGTAAAAATGTAATTACTATTTTGACAAGAGGAAACAATAATTGTTTTATTTTTCATGTGTCAGAAACAAAACCCTATTTTCAATAAACTTAAGAATAAGACAAAGATCTTCACTATGACTACTACAAATTTACTCAGCACTAGCGACATTAGCTAATGTAATTAGGTAAGAAAGTTTGGTTACAAGAGAAAATAGTTAGAAAAGAAATAAAATTGTTTGTGTCACCAGAGTATATAATTTTATATCAGAATAAAACCAGGAATCAACACAAAACTACCAGAAATAAGACAATTTAATAGAAGAGGATTTGTATTTAGCAAACTAATCAATAGTTTTCATACATAAAATAATAAATATGGCTATACCAAGAGAGAAGATTCAATTTACAATAACAAAAACACTTAAAAATAGAAATAGAAAAATGCTTAATTGCATAAAAGTATGAGGGAAACCCTAAAAGCACAGAGCATATATTATCAGATGACATTTCCATTTTCTTGAATTGGAAGTTTTAACTTCATAAAATGCCTATTTTCTATAAATTATTCTATAAATTTAATTAAATCTACTTAAGATAAAATTGTCATAGCGCCTGGGTGGCTCAGTTGGTTACATGGCTGACTTTGCTTGGGTATTGATCTTGTTGTCTGTGGGTTTGAGCCCTGCGTCGGGCACTGGGCTGACAGCTTGGAGCCTAGAGCCTGCTTTAGATTCTGTGTCTATCTCCCTCTCTCTGCCCTCCTCTGCTCATGCTCCGTCTCTCAAAAATAAATAAATGTTAAAAAAATTTTTACAAAAAGTGTCAACAATTTCTTTTTATGGAGCCAACTGACTTGATTATGATGTTTTCTTGGAAAACATGAACCAAAAAAATAAATAAATAAATAAATAGGCAAGCCAAAAAGAAAGAAGAAACAATATTGAGAATTCTTCTTCAAGACACTTAAACTTATAACAAAGCTTCTACAAGTAATTGAGTGTGGTATTAATGCACTTATACACACACTGCCATATCACAATTAAAAGACCAGAAGAGACAGAAAGACAGTAAAATTTGCCATATGATAATCTTGTCAATGTATAACAGCAATGGATGATTGCCTTTTTAATAAAGTATTTAGTAGCCATTGAAAAGAGTATAGAATTGGGCCTGTGTCATATTATACATCTTAGGATAAATTCCAGATGAACCAGTGATCTAAATAACAATAAAGAGATACGGGTATTTTACAAAAATAGTTAAATTTATTTATAATCTTGGGATGGCCAATATCATTGTAAATTTCCAAAGCAATAAAAGTAGTAACTGATAATGCAACTCATTTAAAAAGAATTCATACGGGGCGCCTGGGTGGCTTAGTCGGTTAAGCGTTCGACTTTTGCTTATGTCATGATCTCGCAGTTTGTGGGTTCAAGCCCCGCATCGGGCTCTGTGCTGACTGCCAGCTCAGAGCCTGGAGACTGTTTCAGAGTCTGTATCTCCCTCTCTCTCTGACCCTCCCCTGCTCACGCTGTCTCTCTCTCTCCTAGAAATAAATAAAAATATTTTAAAAAAATAAAAAAATAAAAAGAAATCATACTTTATATGTAATAAAAAATGAAAAAAGAAAATCATACCACAAATAGCAAAGGATATTTGCAACTTTTATGTGCTTATAATTACAATTACATTTTTGTTATATCTAAGATGCAAAGAGCTCCTAAAACCAATAAAGAAAGGAAATTATGGGATACCCGGGTTGTTCAGCCAGTTGGGCATCCGACTTTGGCTCAGGTCATGATCTCACAGTTCATGGATTCAAGCCCCGCAATGGGCTCTTTGCTGACAGCTAGCTCAGAGCCTGGAGACAGTTTCAGATTCTGTATCTCCCTCTCTCTTTGACCCTCCCCTGTTCACTCTCTCTCTCTCTCTCAGATATAAATAAAACATTAAAAATTTCCAAAAAAGGAAAAGGAAATTAGATAAAGTATATATTTATAACTAAATATGAAGTTTAAAAATATTAAATTCACATTAAGAGAAAATCATTCAAACTACAATGAGATAAGTTTTCTTATTTATTTGGCAAAGTACAAGACAGAATATATTTTGATGGCAGAATAAGACTGTAGAATAAATATTTTCCCCAAGTAAAATGAAAAATACTATATTACCACAGGGAGGAAAATTTGACTATATCTACAAAAGGTATATATGTATTTATCCTTTGACCCAGCAATTGCAATTCTAAAAATCTACCTATTAAGATATCCTTTTTATAATAAGATATTTCTGAAATGATTTATGATCTTTGCTTCAAATTTTCCATATATATATTATAGAATACAATACAATCTTGTAAAAAATTCACTGCATAAGTAATTTCTAGACTCAATGCTACGAACTCTTTCTCCTTAGGATATTTAATGCTTACTGTCATGTCTTTGAAAATTGAACACTGGATAATCTCTCTCCTTGGACTAGTTATTCTTTGGTACTTGTTTATACTCAATATATGGATATTATAGTGCAAAAACAGAATAACAAGTCGAATGCAAACAAAGCATTACAGTATCCACCTAGAGACTGGACCTCTAACTTAGGTTCAAGAGATAAAATCTACATGTTAACAATTTTTGTGTGTATAGTTTGACCTCAAATATATACAATTAATTTTCTGAAATCTAAAATAAAATTTAGTTTTGAAGCTATAAAAGATATCACTGATATCCTCCACAAGATTCATACAAAAACATCTTCATTTTAACATTATTTATGACATTAAATTTTTTTTTAATGTTTTATTTATTTTTGAGAGAGATATAGAGACAGTGTGATCAGGGCAGGGTCAGAGAGAGAGGGAGATACAGAATTTGAAGACAGACTCCAGGCTCTGAGCTGTCAACATAGAGCCTGACACAGGGCTCAAATCCAGGAACCATGAGATTGTGACCTGAGCCGAAGTTGGACGCTTAACCGACTGAGCCACCCAGGTGCCCCTGTGACATTAAAATTTTGAAAACAATCAAGAAATTGAATGGAAGGGCTTGTATGACTAAGTTTATCAGTACAGTGAAGCCAAAAAAAATAAATGAGTAAAAATAAAGAAATAGTTTATACTTTGATATGGAGTCATGTATTCATACAAATATTCTTAGGATAAGGAAAACATGCAAAAGAGTTTTTGTGTATATATGCGCGCGTGTGTGTGTATCTCTTATATAAACTTGAATTTTCCAGTCAGATAGGTAAAATAATTTGTCTAATAACTGTTTGTATGATTTTCTCTTAAATTTGTTTTAATATTTAATGTTTTTATTTCCATATTCAGTAATAAATATATAATAAACCCACCTCATTTTATTTATTTATTTTGGTTTTTGGAGTTCTTTGTATATTACAGTTTATAATTGTGTGATTTAAGTTGCAAGTATGTATATATAGATTATATAAATGTATATATATTTGTAATTTATATATGCTACATTTTGCTGTATTTTATGAAATGGAGGAAATATAATAATATATATTTGCAAGAGGAAACACTGAATGATAACTACATTTATAATAAATATTAGTTTCTTTAAACAGTTGAAGGCATGCATAGGGACTTCTGGATCATGGTTGTTCATGGGAAACTGAAACCACAAAAAGTAGATTGGTGAGTAAGCAGGGATTACCGAATATAAGACTCTCTTGAACTATAAAGTGGATCTCAACAAGGCAGCAGCAAATGAGCAACCATCAGCTCCTGACCTCAGCCCCCACAGACTTTGTGTCTGAGACCTGAGGAGGCAAAACCTGACAGAAGAATTTTCCTGAGAAGCTCTGTGAGGCTGGAGGTAGGAGCCATAATGCCTGGGACCTGGTGATCAAGTAGGATAGCCAGGGCTACTTCAAGTAACAAACCAAAGCACACATGGTGGAGAGTCCAAAACATCACTATGAGTAGGGAAATAAAATAACCAAAATCACTTAATGAGAAACCAAGAGACACCCGTAAAAGCACACTTCCTGAACAATGTATGAGCCTCCTTTAATATAGCAGTACTCACAAGTGCAGAGCATATAACAAGCCTTTTTAAACTTACAAGAGACAGAAAACGAGCCAAAATAATGAAACGCAAGAACCCCTCAAAGAAATTCCCGGAAGAAGTGACAGTTAAAGAATTGATTCAAACAGATACAAGCAACATAACTGAACAAGAATTAAGAACAATAGTGATAAGATTAATCACTGAGCTTGAAAAAGACATAGAAGACAGCAGAGACTCTATTCCTGCAAAAATCATGGATCTTAAAAATAATTATGATGAATTTAAAAATGCTATAAATGAGGTGCGTAATAAAATGGAGGTGGCCACTGCAAGAACTGAAGAAGCAGAGACGAGAATAAGTGAATTAGTAGGTACAATTATAGGAAAAGAGGAAGCCGAGAAAAAAAGAGACGAATTGATCCAGAGGTACAAAAGGAGAATTCGAGAACTGATTGATGGAATAAAATGGAACACTATCCGTATCATAGGAATTCCAAAAGAAGAAGAGAGAGGGAGAAAGGGGCTGAAGGGGTACTTGAATAAATTATAGCCAAGAACTCCCCCAGTCTGAGGAAGGAAACAGACATTGTAATCCAAGAGGCACAGAGAACTCCCCTCAGACATAACATGAATTGATCTTCTGCACGACATACCATAGTGAAACTGGCAAAATATAAGGATAAAGAGAGAATTTTGAGAGTAGTTAAACAGGCCTTAACATACAAAGGTAGACACATCAGGGTGGTAGCAGACGTATCTACTGAAATATAGCAGACCAGCAGGAATGGCAAGAAATCTTCTATGTGATGAACAGGAAAAATATGCAGCTAAGAATTCTTTATCCAACAAGCCTGTCATTCAGAATATAAGGAGAGATAAAGGTCTTCCCAAACAAATAAAAATTGAAGAAATTCATCACCACTAAGCCAGCGCTACAGGAAATCCTAAGGGGGACTATGAAGAAATTGTTGCAAGGAACACAAAGTACCAGAGACACCACTACAAACATGAATCCTACAGAGAACACAATAACTCTAAACCCTATTTTTCTACAATAACACTGAATATTAATGGACTAAATGCTCCAATCAAAACACATAGGGTATCAGAATGGATAAAAAAACAATATCCATCTACTTGCTGTCTACAAGAGACTCATTTTAGACCTGAGGACACCTTCAGATTGAAAGTGAGGGGATGGAGAAATATCTGTCACGCTACTGGAAGTCGAAAGAAAGCTGGAGTAGCTATACTTATATCAATAAGGGACATGACAAGGATGTCCACTCTCACCACTGTTGTTTAACATAGTGCTGGAAGTCCTAGCATCAGCCATCAGACAACAAAAGGAAATAAAAGGCATCAGAATTGGCAAAGATGAAGTCAAACTTTCACTTTTCACAGACGACATGATTCTCTACATGGAAATCCCGTCAGACTCCATGAAAAGTCTGCTAGAACTGATCCATGAATTCAGCAAAGTCGCAGGGTACAAAATCAACGTACAGAAATTGGTTGCATTTTTATACACCAATATTGAAGCAACGGAAAGAGAAATCAAGAAATCGATCCCATTTATAATTGCACTGAAACCCATTAAATACCTAGGAATAAACCCAACCAAAGATGTAAAAGACCTGTATGCCGAAAACTATAGAAAACTTATGAAGGAAATTGAAGAAGACACAAAGACACAAAGAAATGGGAAAACATTCCATGCTCATGGATTGGAAGAATAAATACAGTTAAAATATCATTACTACCCAAAGCAATCTACACATTGAATGTAATCCCAATCAGAATTGCACCAGCATTCTTCTCAAAGCTAGAACAAACTATCCTAAAATTTGTATGGGACCACAAAAGACCCCTCACAGCCAAAGTAATATTGAAGAAGAAAACCAAAATGGGAGGCATCATAACCCCAGACTTTAGCCTCTACTACTAAGCTATAATCACCAATACAGTAGGTATTGGCACAAAAACAGACACATAGACCAATGGAATAGAATACAAAGCCCAAAATTGGACCCACTAGTGTATGGCCAATCATTCTTTCACAAAGCAAGAAAGAGTATCCAATGGAAAAAAGACAGCCTCTTCAACAGATGGTGCTGGGAGAACTGGACAGCAACATGCAGAAGAATGAAACTAGACCACTTTCTTACACCACACACAGACACACAGACACACACACACACACACACAACCTCTAAATGGATGAAGGACCTGAATGTGAGTCAGGAAACCATCAAAATCCTAGTGAGAAAGCCGGAAACAACCTCCTTGACCTCAGTTGCTGTAATTTCTTACTCAGCACATCTCAAAAGGCAGGTGAATCAAGAACAAAACTGAACTATTGGGACCTCATCAAGATAAAAAAGCTTCTTCACAGCAAGGAAACAATCAAGAAAACTAATAGGAAACTGATGGAATGGGAAAAGATGGTTTCAAATGACATATCAGATAAAGGGCTAGTATCCAGAATCTATAAGGAGTTCACTAAACTCCACACCTTGAAAACAAATAATCCAGTGAAGAAATGGGCAGAAGACATGAATAGGCACTTTTCCAAAGAGGACATCCCGAAGGCCAACAGACACATGAAACAAGCTTAGCATCACTGATGATGATCAGGGAAACACAAATCAAAACCACACTGAAATACAACCTTACACCAGTCAGAGTGGCAAAAATGAAAGAAAAATCAGGAGACTATAGATGCTGGAGAGGATGTAGAGAAATGGGCACCCTCTTACACTGTTGGTTGGAATGTAAACTTGGTTCAGCCACTCTGGAAAACAGTGTGGAAATTCCTCAAAAAATTAACAGCATAGAACACTCCTATGACCCAGCAATAGCACTGCTGGGAATTCACCTAAGGGATACAGGAGTGCTGATGCACATGTATCCCAATGTTCATAGCAGCACTTTCAACAATAGCCAAATCATGGAAAGAACCTAAATGTGTAACAACTGATGAATGGATCAAGAAGATGTGGTTTATCTATACAATGGAATACTACATGGCAATGAGAAAGAATGAAATCTGGCCATTTGTAACAGTGTGGATGGAACTCGACGGTGTTATGCTGCATGAAATAAGTCAGGCAAAGAAAGACAGATACCATATGTTTTCACTCATATGTGGAACAGGAGAAACTAAACAGAGGACTACAGGGGAGAGAAAGGGGAAAAATAGTTAAGTAGAAGGAGGGAGGCAAACCATAAGAGACTCTTAAATACTGAGAACAAACTGAGGGTTTATAGGGGTGGGTGAGAGTGGAAAATGGGTGATAGGCATAGAGGAGGGCACTTGTTGGGATGAACACTGGGTGTTATATGGAAACCAATTTGACAATAAACTATAATAAAAAACAAAAAAGAAATAGGAATAAAGTTTTAAAATATTTATTATGTTATAGATTTGCCTTTGGAATGTAATAATAATTATTGATTTTAGTTCCAGATTTCAATCTATAGATCAAGTCTACAGTAATCAAAACAGTATTTTACTGGCAGATAAAGAGACACAGAGACCAACGGAACAGAATATAGAGACTAGAATTAAATCCCCACATATGAGTGATCAACTAATATTTGACTAAGAAACCAAAATGACCTAATTAGGGAAATGACAGTCTCTTCAATAAGTGGTGTTCAGAAAATTGGATATAAAAACATGCAGAACAACGAAATTATACCCCTACCATATACCACTTATAATATAATTATAAAAATTAACTCAAATGGACCAAAAACTTAAATATACTTAAATATAAAACCAAGTACCAAAAAAAAAAAAAAAACTCCTCTAAGAAAACATAAGAAACAATCTCCTCGTCATTGGTCTTGGCAAGAACTTTTTTGGATATCACATCAAAAGTATATACAACAGAAGAAAAAAATCAAGTGGGACTACATCATACGTAAAAACTGCACAGCAAAAGAAATAATCAACCAGGGACACTTAGGTGACTCAGTCAGTTAAGTGTCTGACTCACAATTTCAGCTCAGATCATGATCTCAAAGTTCAATTCCTGAGATTAAACTCTGGGTCAGGCTTTGTGCTGACAGCATGAGCCTGCTTGGGATTCTCTCTCTCTCAATCTGCCCCTCCCCATCTTGTGCTTGCTTTCTCTCAAAATAAATAAATAAACTTTTAAAAATAAGAAAAATCAACCAAATGAAAAGGCAACGTACAAAATTTGAGAAAGTATTAGCCCACCAATTATCAGGTAAGGGATTGTTTTCCAACATATATAAAGAAATAATACACGTCAATGACAAAAAAAAATCATTAAAAAATGGACAGAGGAACTAAATGAATATTATTCCAAAGAATACATCCAAATGGCCAACGTGTGAATGAGAAATGCCCAACATCACTAATTATCAGGGAAATTTACACCAAAACCAGAATGAGATATCACCTTACACCAGTTAGAATGGCTATCATCAAAGAAACAAGAAATAACAACCGTTGGCAAGGATGTGAAGAAAAGGGAACCCATGTTCACTGTTGTTGGAAATGAATATTGGTACAATCATTATGGAAAATAGTATGGAGAGTTCTCAAAAATTAAAAATGGAAATGCCATATGACTCAATAATTCTACTTGGTATTTACCCAAAGAAAACAAAAACACTAATTTTTTTTATACAAATAGTTTATTGTCAAGTTGGTTTCCATATAACACCCAGTGCTCATCCCCATAAGTGCCCTCCTCCATGCCCATCACCCTCCTCCCCCCCCACACCCATCAGTCCTCAGTTTGTTCTCAGCATTCAAGAGTCTCTCATCAAAAACACTAACTTCAAATGATGTATGCACCCCTATGTTTATTGCAGTATTATTTATAATAGTCAAGATATGGAAGCAATCCAATTGCTCATTAACATGAATAAAGATATACTGTAAATATACACATATATTTAATGTGATAATATATTCAATGAGATATTTCTCATTCATAAAACAGAATGGTATCCATATCATTTATGGTGATACGGATGGACCTAGAGGGTTTGCCAAATAAAATAAACTAGAGAAAAACAAATATATGATTTTACATATACACGTATTTGAAAAACAACAAAAGAACAAACAAAACAGAAATAGATACTGAGAACAACCCTGCATCACCAGAGGGTTGGAAAGTACAAGGTTAGATAAAATAAAAGATAAATTAAAAGGTACAGATTTCCAGTTAACAAAATAAGAAATGGGAATGCAATGTACAGCACAGGGAATCTAATTTATAATATTTAGCAATGTTGTATGGTGACACATAGTAGCTAAACTCATGTGATTATCACTTGCTAATATTTATAACTAATGAATCACTGTGTTACACCTAAAACTAATGCTTGTCAACTATACTTCAAAAATGGTAAACATAATGCCTGTTTAGTCAGCAAAGCACATTGCCAAAAATAAGGAAACTTTTTTGACAGTGAAATATTTAACTAAACCATCTTATGAAAAGTATTTCAAACTTTACTGAACATAATAGCAGTGTTCTTTGCTAAAACTCGTTTTCCTCTATTACCATTTTTAATTTACCAGTGCCATTTTTGTAAGTAACTCTGAAAGTTGAAAGATTATATTCCATATATTTACTAGCAAGTAAATCTATGCAATTAGAGAAAAATAATATCTGATGTGTCACATACAGTATTGTTCTAAATTTAAGTGGGATCAAAAATCCATGGATTCTAATTTAAATTACATCTTTATATGTTATATGGCCACCTAGCTTACTGCCTGTTTATTTACTTGTGCATATATATTTGTGTGTGTACATGAGATTTTGTGTATCTATGTATGTGGTATATGCATGATGTCATATACATACAAAACCATATAATGAATATGCATCATGTATTTAAAAATCAAGACATATTTATAAATATTTATAAATTATACATGTATTCAAGTGGTAGTATATTTATTGCTAATGCTGTTTTAATTTTCTTTTAAATAATTATCATTTGATATAAGCAAAGTATGTGTCTATATTAGCAAAAATAGAGGGAGCCCCTAATTTACAAACCCATTTCAATTTTCATAATTCATTGGCTTGCACCATTTAAAAAATGGCATGAGTATGAAATTGGACTAGGTCTGCTTTACATTTCTTGAAAAAAATATCTAGCTGTGTTCTAAATTAATTTCCTAAATAAAAGATAATAATCAAATCTTGACTACCCATAATTTCACAGATTTCTTGAATACTAGTTGAAATAGTAGAAACATTTAGATAGCATTTTCCCAAACTACAGAACTTCTACTTTAAAAAAAAAAAAAGTTTTTAATTTATGTATTTTGAATAAGTGACCCTAAGCAGAGAAAGAGGAAGAGAAGGAGGAGGAGGAGAGAGAGACAGAGACAGAGAGACAGAGAGAGAGAGAGAACATGGGGGAAGGGCAGAAAGAGAATCCCAGGGGCGCCTGGGTGGCTTAGTCGGTTAAGCGTCCGACTTTCGCTTAGGTCATGATCTCGCGGTTCGTGGGTTCGAGCCCCGCGTCGGGCTCTGTGCTGACTGCCAGCTCGGAGCCTGGAGCCTGTTTCAGTCTGTGACTCCCTCTCTCTCTGACCCTCCCCTGCTCATGCTGTCTCTCTCTCTCTCTCTCTCTCCTAGAAATAAATAAAACATAAAAAAAAAAAAAAAAAGAAAAAAAAGAAAGAGAATCCCAGTCAGGTTCTGTGCTGATAGCAGAGGGCTCAAACTCATAAACTGTGAGATCATGATCTGAGTCAAAACCAAGAGTCGGATGCTTAACCGACTGAGCCAACCAGGTGCCGTATACACATATATATTTTGTATATGTATATATATTTATAGATATATATCTATATTAAAATAAGCACAAAATATATATACCTTCATGTATATTAATATATAAGACAGTGCTAAAGATAAAAGTTAAGATATATTCTAGATTCACCTCTGATTGTTCCTTTATATAACAAAAATGTTGGTCATTTTAATATGTAAATAACTATTATATGAGAGCAAATATTCATAAAATTTAAATATTCTAAATGATTTCAAACTTTAGAATGTGTTAATAATTTCTTAACAACCAGGGGGCCTCTGAGCGGCTCAATTGGTTAAATGTCTGACTCTTGATTTCGGCTCAGGTCATGATCATGGTCCTGTGATCAAGCCCCATGTCACGCTCCCCATTGAGGCACTAAGTATGGAGCCTGCTTGAAACTCACTCACTCTCTCTCTCTCTCAAAGTGAACACTAAAAAAATTTCTCAACAACTAAGAATATAGACAACTTTGAGAAAGGTTATATGTGACCTTAAAAATTATTTGTATATATACCAATTCTCCTTTATTCATTCATCAATTGATGGACTTTTGGGCTCTTCCATAATTTGGCTACAGTTGATAATGCTTCTATCAACATCTGGGTGGATGGAGCTAGAGCCAATTATGCTAAGCAAAATGAGGAAAAGATACATGTGGAATTTAAGAAAGAAAATAGATGAACATAAGGGAAGGTGAAAAAAAGGAGAAGGGATCAAACCATAACAGACTCCTGAGAACAAATTGAAGGTTGCTGGAGGGGAGGTGGGCAGGGGAATGGGTCAAATGGATGATGGGTATTAAGAAAGGCACTTGTTTTAATGAGCACTGGGTGTTATATGTAATATAGGAAAATAGGAATAATTCCTTCCTATTTGGGACTTTATTCAACGATTGTTCTTTATTTCTTTAGCTGTTACCTATAAAATAGCATTTCTGTAATTTCTCATGCTTTTTTGTTTTGATCAGCAGAAATGATAGCCTGTTGGAATATAGTACTCTCTTAACATGAAATTTGGTACTTATATACTATTAAACCATTGCTACAATAGGTCATATCTTCATTTACCAAGTAAGTCTAATAGGCCAATATGGAGGATTTGTATCGGGTTATCTAAAATGGCATTGGGCATTACTGTCAATGCTGGTAAGGGATTTTATGTAGAGTGGAGGTCATTGTAGCCTGCCTTTAAAAAGTATATGGACGTCATCCATATATAGTTAGAAGTTTATTAGAAAAAAGAGTGATCTACTGAAGTTGGAGTACAAATTTTCTGTTTCTGATCCCACTATTAATATAATAATCCCACTATTATGCTTATCGTGGAATGAAGTTTGATGGCTTTAGGATGACTAAATAGGGACCTCCTTGAATACAGCAGCAGCGCCTCTTGCCTTCTTACCATCACATCATACTGAAGCACACAATCTTAGATTTTTTATGCCTGGCCTCTGTGTATGTTAGTTTACATTTCTTCTTAATATTTTACACTGCTTATTAATAGAATATTCAATTAATGTTTCAATTAACATTCACTGTTATACTCTCTGGAGCTAATATTAAGTATATAATAGGGGCGGCTGGGTGGCTCAGTCGGTTTAGCGTCCGACTTCATCTCAGATCATGATCTCATGGTTTGTGGGTTTGAGCCCCACATTGGACTCTGTGCTAACAGTTCAGAGTCTGGAGCCTGCTTCAGATTCTGTGTGTGTGTCTCTCTCTCTCTCTGCCCCTTACGTGCTCATACTCTGTCTACCTGTCTCTCTCTTTCTCTTTCAAAGATTAATAAACAAAAAAAAATTTTTTTAAGAAAATAAATGGTCTTATAAATGAAGGGGAATGGTTTTCTATTTAACTTTAATTTCTCATAAATTTCTCATAACTTTCTCTCAAACAAATATCCTATATTTTTATCTCTAAAATTAAATCTCTAAAGTAGATCAATAATAAGAGTTTTACTCAGGTCTTTAAAATATATAATTTAAAAATACATATAAGTAATAATGCTTTTCACTGTGAATTTATATCAAATGAATAATGTAATAATTATAATTACCATGACAGAAAGTAATTTTTAAAAATTGCAGTTAGAAAAACACTGAGTATAGTTTCTGATCTCTTCTTTTATTGGTTTCTAAAGATAAAGATACAAATCTGTGAGTTATAAATACCTTGAAGTTTACCACAGTGTTTTCAAACATCGCTTCAACTCACCATAAATTTTTTGCCAAGCACCATTGATGTTCAAATGCCCTAAATCTACTGACAACAAATATTATGAGCATAGAGTAGTTATATACAAAGCAGTAGATCTGCTTTGACTTATAATATGGTTACCTCCTGATAAACCCTCTATAAGTTCAAAATATCTTAAATCAAAAATGCACTTAAAATGTGTTTAATATGCCTATACAACTGAACATCATATAGCTTAACCTAACCTAACTTAAACATGTTCAGAACACTTACATTTGTCCACAATTGGACAAAATCAATTGATACCTTGTCCATTATATAATAAATGTTGAACATCTTACATAATTTATGGAACACTGCTCTAAAAGTGAAAAACATAACAGTTGTATCAGTACAGAATAGTTTTAAGTGAATATGTTTTTTGGCCTTATGATTACATGGCTGACTCGAAGCTATGGCTTGCTATTGCTGCCCAGCATCTTGAGAGTGTTACAGAGCCTATCACTAGCCTTCAAGATCAAAATTCAGAGAATGGTTTCTACTGAATGCACATTACCTTTACACCACTATAAAGGTGAAAAATTGTAAACTGAGGACCTTCTGTACTGTGTAAGAAGAGATATCATACAAAAATTACTATCTCAAGCTTTATTAAATATTGCAATATGGTATCATTTTAAGGTGACTCTTCTGAGTGCAGTATATAGTATAATATATTCTACTCTGTTAGTGTATATATACACTATATACATACATATATATATTATACATATAATTAGTATGTCTATATATAGTAGATGAGAGGTCAGTCCCATTCATTTTGTTTTTGAGTATTTTAATGAAGTTATAATAAACACGGGATCATATGTGGAGACAGCAGGTCAGCAGATCTGGTCAATGTTTTAGCCTCAATTGGTAAGTCAGTTATAATGTTAGGCATCATAAAAACTAGATGGGGCTAATGTTTAACAAGAGTCACTTGAAAATTTTCAGTTCTTCAGCATCCAGTACATTATATAGTATTTGTGAGAAAAACATAACCTTATTTAGGGACTCAGTTTTTATTCCTCAGTTATGTGGACATTATTTTATCAAATAATAAAAACATCACCCCAGGCTATAGGTGGCGTGGAGTTCAAGAACAAGAGTGTGAGCCCTCATGAGGAAAGAGTAAGACTAATGAAAGTGTACATTAAAATTGATCAAGTCTCACACTATTTGGAAAAAAGAGTGTGTTAGAACACTGTGGCTCATATTTTAATAACAAAAAATATCTCAAGATAGAAATGAAATACATGGTTCTTTCATGGACAACTCACGTCTAATTCAAATTACATGACATTCAAAGATATTCCATGTCTTATACTGTATTATAGTTTCCTAAGTATTATGTTTGATGTCATCCTCTAAATTGTCAATGAGAATATTTCCTAAATGCATGGAAATGCTAAAAAGTATAAGTTTACATTTCACTTGTTACTTCATTCAAATATTTATTAAACCTTATAATTTTGTAAAGAAGTAATTTATTTGCAGAACAACCTCTATAGAATATAAAGGAAAATAAGACATGATCCCAAGACTCTGAATTTAAAGCCTAAAATATCAATATCCAAGTTTCATTTTGGAGGATTCTTTAAGCACATGTGTCTAAAATAATAACATGTCAAGAAATGTGAAATCTTGCTAATAGACATATGAAGAAAACTTGGATATGATTTTGCTAATCTAAATATCCTAAAATCTAAAATTGAAATATGAAAAAAAAGATTCAGCACAAATTTCAATCTATTTGCCAATAATTCTCTACAATCTTCCCTTTTAACTTTTCACTCTTTTTTATAAAATTACATCTTTTTCCTCAATGTTGATTGACTTTTGCTAGAGACTAATCATTTTCTATTGTATAATATAAAAACATGTCAACTTTATGGGATAAGAAATTGAATCTTAATATCCTACACAGCATATAATGTATCCACGACAGCTTACAATTTTAATATAACAGATTTGAGATCAGGATTGGAAAATGACATCAATCAGACTGTTATTCTGCCCTCTTGATACCAATGCAGATCTATGTGAGTACCTGTCACTCAACTATTCTCAGTAAAGCTCAAATATTTCCATCTAGTATCACTATAATTAGACTCTGCATTTAAGGATAGTGTTCTGTAACCAAGCTGCCCACATTACCAAACCAATAGTTATCATCCATTTGAAGGCTCTTGTGACAAGATTAGTATTTGTAGTTTGGTGGAATTGTACTTTCTTAATTGGATCTGTAGATTTTTTTTTTAAAGACTGACATTTTATTTTTGGTGATAGCATCTAATATAACTGCCAATATTTCTACCTTAATGTGTTCTGCCTTCACACTCCTGTAGGCAATGAGATATTGAAGGCTGAATCCCCTTCTCTACTCTGTTGTACAACTCCATCACCTAGTATAGTAGCTACTTTATTCATGATAGTGACGATACCTCATTTTTTTTTTGCCAGTACCTGTCATAACGCATGGCAGAAAGTGAGTTCTCACAAATATTTATAGAATGGAATTGAATCCATAAACTTGGAAACAATGAACTAACTGTCCACAAATGGAGTTGTTTCAATTGGCCTGAGTTGTTTAGCGAAGACATAGGGAATATTAAAATAACATTAAGATCATAATATGTATAGACATAGTATATATGAAACTCTTAGCCACCATTGACAGTTTTTAAATTTTCTTATTTAGAAGAGACAATAGCCTAGATAAGAAATAAAATGGAGTATACACATTTAGTATTGGTAGATTTTACTTTACTATTTGTTGTGATGCTTGCAAGATGGCCACCAAATCTGAACTGAAAAATCACAATTCACCATGAAATTGTTGTGTATTCACCAGTCTGATTGGAACTAAGCCTAGTTAGTTCTTTAAAAAAAAAAATCCTTAGTGTGTTCTTGGGGCATGAGGGTGGCTCAGTGGGTTAAGCTTCTGACTTTGACCTCAAGTCATGATCTCCTGGTTTGTGAGTTTGAGCCCCATATCGGGCTCTAGGCTGACAGCTCAGAGCCTGGATCCTGCTTCAGATTTAATGTGTGTCTCTCCCTCTGCTCCACTCCCACTCATGCTCTGTCTCTCTGTCAAAATTAAATAAAAATTTAAAAAAATTCTTCATGTGTTAACGGTGTTAGATAAAATATTTAAACACTGTTATTTATTTATTTGCTTAATGAATACATCAACTTTTTTAAGCACTAAATTCTAGTGTAAGTAAAAATAATATTTTACTAGGATCTAAGATTTGAAAAGTAAACAGCTTTGGTTCTTTCAAAACATCAACAAAATTGATAAACCTCTAGCAAGACATAAAATAGGAGATTCAAACAAAATCACAAATGAAAAAGGAGAAATAATAACAACAAAACAGAAATACCAACAATTTAAAGAGATTATGAAAAATTACATGCAAACATATTGGACAACTTGGTAGAAATGGATAAATTCCTAGAAACATATAACCTCTCCAAACCAACTGAATCAAGAATAAGTAGAAAATCTGAACAGACCAATAACAAATGAAAATTGAGTCAGTAATAATAATATAAAAAAAATCTTCCAATAAATAAAATCCCAGGAGTAGAGGACTTCACAGGTTAATTAAACATATATTTCTTAAATTAAACTTTTAAAGAAGAATTAATACCTAGTATTCTAAAACATAAAAGAAGGAAAACTTCAAAATTAATTCTTTTTTAAAAATATAATTTATTTATTTTTTAAAATTTATTTACTTTTGAGAGAGAGAGAGACAGAGACAGAGCATGAGTGGGAGAGGAGCAGAGACAGAGGGAGACACAGAATTGAAGGAGGCTCCAGGCTCCGAACTGTCAACACAGCTGTCAATGTGGGGCTCGAACCCATGAACCGTGAGATCATGACCTGAGCCAAAGTCGGACACTTAACCGACTGAGCCACCCAGGCGCCCCTAAAATATAATTTATTGTCAAGTTAGCTAACATACTAACTTGTAGTGTGCTCTTGGTTTTGGGGTTTGATTCCTATAATTCATCACTAATGAACAATGCCCAATGCTCGTCCCAACAAGTACCCTTCTCAATGCCCATCACAGTTTTCCCTCCCCTCCTCAGCACTCACCCTCAGATTGTTCTCTGTATTTAAGAGGCTGTTAAGGTTTGCCTCCTTCTCTGTTTGAAACTATTTTTCCCCTTCCCTTCCCCCATGGTCTTCTGTTAAGTCTCTCAAGTTTCACCTTGAGAAAGGTGTTTATACAATGGAATACTATATAGCAATGAGAAAGAATGAAATCTTGCCATTTGGAACAATGTGGATGGAACTGGAGGACATTATGCTAAGTGAAATAAGTCATATATTTATATATGTATGTGTATACACACACACACACACACACACACACACCACATCTTTATCCATTCATCACTTGATGAACATTGGGCTTTTTCTATAATTTGGCTATTGTTGGTAGCACTGCTATAAACATTGAGGTACAGGGGCACCTGGGTGGCTCAGTCAGTTAAGCGTCCAGCTTCGGCTCAGGTCATGATCTCACAGTTCGTGGGTTTGAGCCCCGCATCGGGCTCTGTCCTGACAGCTAGCTCAGAGCTTGGAGCCTGTTTCAGATTCTGTGTCTCCCTCTCTCTTCGACCCTTCCCTGCTCATGCTGTCTCTCTCTCTCAGAAATAAAAAAAAACATTAAAAATTGTTAAAAATAATAAAAAATAAACATTGAGGTACATGTGTCCCTGTGGATCAGCACTCATGTACATTTTGGATAAATTCCTTGTAGTGCTATTTCTGGGTCATAGAGTAATTATATTTTAATTATTTTTTTTAGGAACCTCCATACTGTTTTCTAGAGTAGCAGCACCAGTTTGCATTCCCACCAACAGTACAAGAGGTTTCCCATCTCTCCACATCCACGTCATCATCTGTTGTTTCCTGAGTTGTTAATTTTAGCAACTCTGACTGTTGTGAGTTGACATCTCAGTATGGTTTTGATTTGCATTTCCCTGATGATGAGTGATGTTAAGCATCTTTCCGTGTGTCTGTTGGTCATCTGTATGTCTTCTTTGGAAAAAAAATCATGTCTTGTGCTCTTATCTTCACTGGATTATTTGTTTTTTGAGTGTTGAGTTTGGTAAGTTCTTTATAGATTTTGGATCCTAACCCTTTATCTGATATGTCATTTGCAAATATCTTCTCCTATTCCATCGGTTGCCTTTTAGTTTTGTTGATTGTTTCCTTTGCAGTCCAGAAGATTTTTATCTTGATGAAGTCCCAATAGTTCATTTTTGCTTTTAATTCCCTTCCCTCCTGAGATGTGTCAAACAAGAAGTTGTTGTGGCTGAGGTAAAAGAGATTGTTACATGTTTTCTTCTTTATGGTTTTGATGGTTTCCTGCTTACATTTAGGTCTTTCATCCATTTTGAATTTATTTTTGTGTCTGGTGTAAGAAAGTGGTCCAGGTTCGTTTTTATGCATGTTGCTGTCCCGTTCTCTCAGCACCATTTGTTGAAAAGACACTTTTTTCCCCATTGCATACTCTTTCCTGCTTTGTCAAAGATGAGTTGGCCATACATTTGTGGGTTCAATTCTGGGTTCTCTATTCTATTGGTCTATGTGTCTGTTTTGTGCCAGTATCATACTGTCTTGATAATTACAACTTTGTAGTACAGGCTGAAGTCTGGGATTGTGATGCCTCCTGTTTTGGTTTCCTTTTTCAACATTACTTTAGCTATTCAGGGCCTTTTGTGGTTCCATTCAAATTTCAGGATTATTTGTTCTGGCTCTGTGAAGAATACCAGTGCCATTTTGATTCCAATTGTACTGACTGTGTAGATTGCTTTCGGTATATTGGGATTTTAACAACATTTAATCTTCCAGTCCATGAGCATAGAGTGTTTTTCCATTTCTTTGTGTCTTCAGTTTCTTTCATAAGTTTTCTATAGTTTTCAGCATACAGATCTTTTACTTATTTGGTAAGGTTTATTCCTAGGTATTTTATGGTTCCAAGTGCAATTGTAAATGGGGTCGATTTCTTGATTTCTCTTTCTGTTGACTCATTATTGGTGTCTAGAAATGTAACTGATTTATGTACATTGATTTTTTTATCCTACAACTTTGATGAATTCATGTATCAGCTTTAGCAGCTTTTTGGTGGAGTCTTTGAGGTTTCCCATTTAGACTGTCATGTCATCTGTGAAAAGTGAAAGTATGACTTCTTCTTTGCCAATTTGAATGTCTTTTATTTCATTTTGTTTGATTGCTGAGGCTAGGATTCCCAACACTAAACAACGGTGGTGGGAGTGGATATCCCTAATCTCAGGGGGAAAGCTCTTAGTTTTTCCCAATTAAGGATGATATTTGCTGTTGGCTTTTCATATATGGCTTTTATGATGTTAAGGTATGTTTCTTCTACCCTGATTTTCTTGAGGGTTTTCATTAAGAAAGGATGTTATATTTTGCCAAATGCTTTTGTTGCATCTATTCACAGGATCATATGGTTCTTATCCTTTCTTCTATTAATGTGATATATCACAGTGATTGATTTGCAAGTACTGAAAAAGCCTTGTAGACTAGGAATGAATCTCACTTAATCATGGTGAATAATTATTTGTTGACATATAATTTTTCAGTCTTCTCTAATAATTGTTTGTATTTCTGTGGTGTTGGTTGTAGTCTCTCCTGTTTCATTCATGATTTTATCTGTTTGGATTCTCTTTTTTTTTTTTTTTTCTTTTTGAGAAGTCTTGCTAGGAGTGTATCAATTTTGTTTATTTTTTCAAAAAACAACTCTTAGATTCATTGATCTTTTCTACTGTTTTTTTGGACCCTATATTGTTTATTTATGTTCTAATATTTATTATTTCTCTTATTCTGCTGGCTTTGGTGTTTCTTTGCTCTTCTGCTTCTATTTCCTTTAAGTGTGAGGTTAGGTTTTGTATTTGGGATTTTTCTTGATTCTTCGGATAGACCTGGATTACAATGTATTTTCCGCTTATAACTGCCTTTTGCTGCATCCCAAAGAGTTTGGACTGTCATATTTTCATTTTCATTTGCTTCCATATATTTTTAAAATTTCTTCTTTAATTACCTGGTTGACCCTTTAATTTTTTAGTAGGATGATCTTTAACCTCCATTCATCTGGAGGCTTTCCAAATTTTTTCTTGTGATTAACTTCAAGTTTCATAGTGTTATGATCTGAAAATATGCATAGTATGATATCAATTATTTTACATTTATTGAGGGATGTTCTGTGACCCAGTATGTGATCTTTCTTGGAGTATTGCCCACGTGCACTCAAGAAGAATGTGTATTCTGATGATTTTGGATGAGAAGCTCTGAATATATCTGTCAAGTCCATCTGGTCCAGTGTATCATTCAAGATCATTGTTTCTTTTTTGATTTTCTGCCTACATGATCAGTCCATTGCTGTGAGTAGTAAAATCCCCTGCAATTACCATATTCTTATCAATAAGATTGCTTATGTGTGTGATTAATTGATTTATATACCTGGCATCCCTCAAGTTAGGGGCATAAACACTTACAATTGTTGGCTCTTCTGATGGATAAACCCCATAACTATAATATAATACACCTCTTCATCTCTTGTTACGGTCTTTAGTTTCAAATCTAAAAGTCTGATAAAAGTATGGCTACTCCAGCTTTCTTTTGACTTCCAATATCATGATAGATGGTTTTGTTCCTAGTATGCAAGAGTGGTTCATTATTCACAAATCAATCAATGTGGCATACCACATCAGTAAGAGAAAGGATAAATATCATATGACTATTTCAATAGGGGCAGAAAAAGCATTTGACAAAGGATAACATCTCACAATAAAACACTAAACAAAGTAGGTCTAGATGGAACATACATCAACATAAAGATCTTACATGAAAAACCCAGAACATCATACTCAGTGGAGAAAAACTGAGGGCTTTACTCCTAAGGTCAGGAACAAGAAAAGGATGTCCACTCTCACCACTTGTATTCAACATAGGACTGGAAGCCCTAGCCAGAACAATCAGACAATAAGAAAAGGAACTAAAAATTATCCAAATTAGTAAATAAGAAGTAAAAGTTTCACTATTTGTAGATGACATGATACTATATATAGGAAACACTAAAGATCCCCCCCCCCCAACCACTAGAACTGATGAATATCCTCAGTAAAGTCACAGGATACAAAATAAATGTACAGAATTCTGTTGTAATCCTATATACTAAAAATGAAGCAACAGAAAGAGAAATTAATAAAATAATAATGCAATTTACAATTGCATCAAAATAATAAAATACCTAGGAATAAACTTAACAGGTGAAAGATCTTCCTCTGAAAGCTGTAATACATTGATGAAAGAAATTGGAGACAACATAAAGAAATGGAAAGACATTCCCTGCTCATGGAATGGAAGAATATTGTTAAAATGCCCATACTGTTCAAAACAATCTATAGATTTAGTGAAATCCCTGTCAAAATACCAACAGCATTTTTTTTTTTTTTTGCAGAGCTACAATAATCCTAAATTTGTATGGAACCACAAAAGACCCTGAATAGCCAAAGAAATTTTGAAAAATAAAAACTGGGGGTGTCACAATTCCAGATTTCAAGTTATATTGCAAAGCTGTAGCAATCAAAATGGTATGGTATTGGCACAAAAATAGACTAATAAATCACTTGAATGGAATAGAAAACCCAGATATAAACCCACAATTATATGGTCAATTAATATTTTTAAAGTTTATTTATTTTGAGACAGACAGAAAGAGCATGATTTGGGTTAAGGGCTGAGAGAGAGAGAGAGAGAGAATTTCAAGCAGACTCCACACCAAAGACCAACGCCTGGGTGGCTTAGTCGGTTAAGCATCTGACTTTCGCTTAGGTCATGATCTCTGTTTGTGGGTTCGAGCCCTGTGTCAGGCTCTGTGCTGACTGTCAGCTCAGAGCCTGGAGCCTGTTTCAGTCTGTGACTCCCTCTCTCTCTGACCCTCCCCTGCTCACGCTGTCTCTCTTTCTCTCTCCTAGAAATAAATAAAATATTAAAAATTAAAAACTAAAAACTAAAAACAAAACTGTGAGATCATGACCTGAGCCAAAATCAAGAGCTGAACACTTACCTGACTGAACCACTCAACTGCCCCTGGTCAATTAGTCATTAACATAGAAGGAAATAATATACAATGAGTAAAAGACAGTCTCTTCAACAAATGCTGTTGGGTAAACTAAATAGCCACATGCAAAAGAATGTAAGTGGACCACTTTCTTATATCCATTTTAAATTCAAAATGGATAAAAGACCTAAATAAGACACTTGAAACCATAAAAATTCTAGAAGAGAGCACAGGTAGTAATTTCTCTGACATCAGCCATATCAATGTTTTTCTAGGTATGTCTGTGTCCTGAAGCAAGGGAAATAAAAGCAAAGATAAACTATTGGAACTACACCAAAATAAAAAGCTTCTGCAGAGCAAAGGAAACAACCAACAAAACTGAAAGACAACCTACTAAATAAGAGAAGTTATTTGCAAATAACATCTCTGATAAAGGGTTTGTATCCAAAATATATAAAACTCTGACATAACCCAACCTCCAAAAAACAAATAATCCAATTTAAAAATGGGCAGAATATATGAAGAGACATTTTCTTAAAGATGACATACAGATAGCCAACAGCCACATGAAAAGATGTTAAACATCACTCATCATGAGGGAACTGTAAATCAAAACTACAATGAGATACCACCTTATACTTGTTAGAATCGCTAAAATCAAGAATACAAGAAACAAGTGTTGGTGAGGATTGGGAGAAATAGGAACACTTGTGCACTGTTAGTAACAATGCAAACTGGTGCACCAATTCTGGAAAACAGTATGAAGGTTCCTCAATAAGTTAAAAACAGAACTACCCTATGAACCAGGAATCACACTACTGGGTATTTACCACAAAAGACAAAAACACTAATTCAACCAGATACATTTACCTTAATGTTTATACAGCATTATTTAGAGTAGCCCAATTATAGAAACAACCCAATTTTCTATGGATAGATGAGTGAATAAGGTGTGATACACACATGCATGCACGCACACACACATACACAAATTTTTTAACCATTAAAAATAATGAAATCTTGCCATTTACAACATGTATGGAGCTACAGAGTATAATATTAAGTGAAATAAATCAGAGAAAAACAAATACCATTTCACTGAACTCATATGTAAAATTTAAGAAACAGAACAAATGAGCAAAGAAGAAAGTAAGTGAGAGGAAAAGCTAAGAAACAGACTCTTAACTACAGAAAACTGATGGTTCCCAGAGGGGAGGTTTGTAGAGGGATGGGTGAAATAGGGTGCCTGGGTGTTCCTCTGTTGATTAAACATCCAGCTATTGATTTTGGCTCAAGTCATTGTCTCAGTTCCTGGGATCGAGCCCTATGTCTGATTCTTCCCTGACAGTGTTGAGCCTGCTTGGGATTCTCTCTCTACCTCTCTCTCTGTCCCTCTCTGATCATCCTCTCTGTCTCTTCTCTCAAAATAAACAAACATTAAAAAAAAAAAGTACACTTATGATCAAAGAGTAATGCACAGAATAGTTTAATCACTATGTTGTACAACTGACAGTAATATAACACTGCATGTTAACTACACTAGAATTAAAATTAAAAACTGAATGAAAAATGAAAAATAAATAGTAAACAGCTTTGTAATACAAGTGATGTTGGAAATAGTACTCTAAAATTTAAAATGAATGGTGTTTTCTTTAATCAAGGTTTCAGTCAATCTTTAAAATATGAGACATGTCAGATTTTATATGTGGCTTAAGAAAACTTTAAGAATGAATCAAAGACAAATTTTAATGGATATTGTCTATGAAAGATCAGAAGATAAAAAAAGTCTATGACTTCAATGAGTGACTAGGTCAAACCATGTGAATAGTGTTGACAAGTATAAAACAAAAATAAAAGCAAAGAGTAAAGCTCTATGTTGTACAAGTTTAAGTCATTTGTAAGATTTCCTTGCCTTTAGCTCACTTCAAGAATCATGAACTTGAAAGTGTCCTTTAGGCTTCTTATTTTTGTAGAGTTCAGGAACAAAGACCAAAGAAAAATGTGTATGATAAATCCCCTTAGAGTTTAGCACAACTGAACCTGCAAAATATTCAAACAGCTCCAGTCCGCAGCCCCTGGAGGTTCTGGAAGTGGAGTTAATGTTACGAACAAGATTAGTGCCTCCTGTTTTCATTTAAAGTATCGCTTCTGCCTTTGATTTGGGTTAAGCAAATAACCCTAAGTTCTAAAAAAAATTACTACTCATAATTAGAGACAGAGACAAGAGAGAACCAGAAACCAAGGCAGAGGAGAAAGAATGAGAATATAAGAAAAAAGGGATGTAACACTGCATGGTTTAGTAGGAGAGTCATTAGCCACACAAAAATATTTACATTCCAATTAATTAAAATTAAATGAATTTAAAAATTTACTCAGCTATGCTGGCCTATTTTGTATGTTTAACAGCTAGTAAGTATTTGATAGTTGTTACTATATTTAACAGTGCAGATGGAGAATGTTTCCGTTATCTCACAAAATTCTGGTACAAAGGCTGATATACAAAGATGGAAAGAACGAAACAACAGAGGCAACATATTTAAAGGTTTAAATTCATAGATGAGAGAGTTATTGAAGGTCAGAGACAGACATAAGAGAGAATTAATATTTTTAAATGCTTCAAAAAGTTCTTTTATAACAATGAAAAAAATTAAGATAAAGTGGCATATGGGAATAAGTGTAGAAAATTATAAAAGGCAACCATCATCTGAATGGTTTATAATTAAAAAATAATCCATGACTATTAGTCCAATTTACTAATATTTATACTTTAAGAAACTAACCAAAAAAAGACCAAAACAATCACAGAATTTATAATTTAAGCACAAAAATGGTTTCCAAATACTTTGAGTTTTTAAACATATCTAATTAAAATTTTGTATTTTCTGTCCTTTATTTATGTATGATGCAGAATTATTGTCTTACTGGGGCAGGAAGCAAGGAGTGGCATAAGAAGAAAATAAATAGAATATGACAAAACACTAAAAAAGGCATTTAAAATGTATATGTGAATTTTTACAATTTGAAGTTCCAGTGAATATTTTTTTAGTCTGAAAAAATAAATATGAATTTTATAAAGATATTAATTTTAAGTGAAACATTTTTCAAAGATTAAGAAAATGAATTCAGAAATGAAAAATAATCATTCGAATTTTGTATAGGAAAAATGCAAAATCTGAAGAATTCAGTTAAAACCCAATTTGATAATTTACCAAATAGTTTCAGCAAGACATTCAAAGGAAATTTCCTTATTTTTCAAAAAATATCTAGATTAATGATAATTTTTAAAAATTACTTACATTTTATACATTTACATTGACACATTTACAATTTAAATATTACACATTTATTTGGAAACATTAAAAAGGAAAAATAATGAAAATAGGCTTTAAAATTACATATAGTCAATATTCAGTGACTGTTAATCTAAGTGGAAGAATTTATCTACCTATTCGCAAGAATTTATATGTTTCTTTACTGTAAAGTCTCTGCAAAAAGGGATTACCTGAGGAAAATAAATTCTAATGATAATAATAGAGGATTTTAGAGATCACTAAGTTATCTTCTTCTTCATACATACTAGAATTCATCTTTTTAATGTTTATTAATTTACTTGGAAAGAAAGAGAGAGCATGATCAGGTGAGGAGCAGAGAGAGAATCCTAAGCAAGTTCCACACTGACAGCACAGAGCCCAATGTAGGGCTTGAACTCACCAACCATGAGATGATAACCTGAAATGAAATTAAGAATCAAACTCTTGGGGCGCCTGGGTGGCTCAGTCGGTTAAGCGTCCGACTTCGGCTCAGGTCATGATCTCATGGCTCGTGGGTTCGAGCCCCGCGTCGGCCTCTGTGCTGACTGCCAGCTCGGAGCCTGGAGCCTGTTTCAGTCTGTGACTCCCTCTCTCTCTGACCCTCCCCTGCTCACACTGTCTCTCTCTCTCTCTCCTAGAAATAAAAAATAAATAAATAAATAAAACATTAAAAAAAAAGAATCAAACTCTTAACCAACTGTGCCACTCAGGCACCCCAGCCTTTTGCTCAATAGCAAAAAGAATTCAAGGGAACCAACACTTAGGTGCCTGCCAACAACTGGGGGCCAGTAACTGTTTCAGCGACAGCTCTTCCACCAAGGGTTTTGGGCAGAGCATACTGACGCCATCCATCCTGTGTATGCCTTAGCTCCAGACATCCCACATGTCTCCTGCATGGAGTGCACCTGGAGAATCAGGCCTGCACCTGCTTTAGCTCCTGCTGTACCACCAGAAAGCCCCCTCAACAGAGCACCCTGGCACCCACTGGCCCATGCCTGCTTCATCTCCACCAACCAACCATCTTTGCCTACGTACAGAGTGCTCTGGGATTCCAAGCCCATCCCTAGTAAAATTTTAGTAAGCCAACCTGAGCTCTGAGGTACACATAGTCCATACAAGGGATCCTCCTACACAAAATAATTCCTTTAGGACTAGGAGAAATAACTGCTCCATGTAATTAATAGAAACAAACACAGAAAGTTAAACAAAATGAAGGGACAGGAATATATTCCAAGAGAAAGAACAAGATAAAACTCCATGAAAGAACTGAACAAAAGGGAGGAACACAATCTACCTGAAAGAGTTCAAAGTAATGTTCATAAAGATGCTCACTGAACTTTGGATAAGAGTGACTGCACTCATGAGAAGTTCAATAAAAAGAGAAAATACAGTGATTAAAATGAAGAATATACTAGCGGGAATTAACAGCATATTATAGGATGCAGAATAATGGATCAGTAATCTGGAAGACAGCACCCAAGCCGAATAGCAAAAAAAAAAAAAAAAAAAATAAAAAGAGAANAAAAAAAAAAAAAAAAAAAATTAAAATGAGAATATATTATGGAAGCTCTGGGAAAACATCAAGTGAAATAACATTCATATTATAGGATTCCCAGAGGAGAAAGAAAAGATAAAAGACTAGAAAACTTATTTGAAGAAATCATGGCTGAAAAATTTCCTAAGGAAGAAAATAGACATTCAGATTTAGGAAGTAAAGAGAACCGAAGAAAGATGAACCCAAGAAAATCTACACCTAGAAACAATAATCAAAATGTCAAGATTAAACATAAAGAGAAAACATTACAAGCAGCAAGAGAAAAGTACAGTTACAGACAAGAGAAACCCCATAAGACTCTCAGCTATTTTTTCAGCAGAAACTGCAGTTCAGAAGACAGTGACATGATATATTCAAAATGCTAAAAATACAAACAAAATACTATAATCAAGAATATGCTACCTGCCAAGAATATCACTCAGAATCGAAAGTGAGATGAAGTTTCCTAAAATTAAAGGAGTTCATCACCATTAAACCACCCTTAAAAGAATGTTAGAATTTCTTAAGTGGAAGGAAAATTCCATAACTAGAACAAAATTATAGAAGGAAAACAAATTATACATAAAATATATACTGAAGGTGATAGATCAATTATAAAGTCAATATGGATTTTAAAACACACAAAATATAAAATCAATTATTTTACAAAAATCAGTCAACAGATACATGAAACTAAAAAATGTAAAATATAACATCAAATATACAAAATACATAGTGAAGAAGCAAAAATTTAGTGCTTTTAAAATGTGTTTTAACATAAGAGACTATCAACTTATAATATAGACTGCTATACATGTAGGATGTTATATATAAACCCAAAGTTTACCATAACAAAATACCTATTACAGGTTCACAAAAATAAAGCTGGAGACCTCTAAAACTAATTGGCTAGGAAGAGAAACAGTTGACATTGAGATAGATTGCTTTCTCTTAAGATTCCAGATCAAGACCTCACACACAGTAGCCAAACATACAACCCTCTCTTTGCTTTCTTTTCTTACTCTAGCATTTACTTGGAAGGATAATGCTATCATCTTTATCTCCCAGTCCATTGCTAAGAAGGCGGAGGTGGTGGGGATAATCCAGCTTTCAAACAACTGTTAGGTTTGCAGTGATACTAGTTATTCTGTAGTTCTGCTTATCACAAACTACTTTTCAATTTCCAAAAGCTTCAGTTTTTCTGGAACAAATTCAGTTCCCTCTCTATTGGCTCAAAACCACTTAACTTAGAGATTCTATTTCCCTCTCTGTGGTGAATAACCCCAAACCTGGGGAACTTTGCAATCAGGCTCTATATAAAGAAAGAGACACAAGGCATGGGTAACCACAATAAAACTATTTGTGTTGTCTACAGACCATTTAAATTTACTGACATCCATGGCTCTTATCTTTCCAGTCCAGAGTCATAGAATAAAATGGAAACTGCCAAATTTCAAATTTAGCTTCCTCTGGTAGATCATAGCTTCCTTGGCTAGGAATAGGTGAAACTGAGGATGTGATCAGGAGTCTCTTCTTAACTCTTGAAATTATTGCAAAGCTGCTAAAACAACAGCTGTCCAGCAAAAGTTCTTAGACTCTAGCCAAAGCCATTCTTGATATAGGATAGTGCTTGGTTATCTTTTAGCTGAACAAGAAGATATTGTTCTGTGGTCAACACCTATTCCTACAACAGGATGAACATTTTGTAGAAAATGAAACTCAGTATCTTCCAAAACTGTAGATCACTGAGCAAGCCACTTGGCTTTAAAAGATAATTCTTTAATGGGGTATTTCTTTGACTTACTTGATTTTTATTGATTCATGTTTTGGAGACCATGGACCCAAAGTTCACTCCATACATATATACCATACATTAGGTGTATGCATGTATGTATATATGTGTATATATATGTACATACACCTAATGTATGGGTGTATGTATACCCATATACTTATATGTGTGTGTGTATATATACATATATACACAACTTTTTTTAACTTCTAAAACTCAACAGTAGTCTCCTTGTTGTGCTATATTCTCTCAAAAGTTTCACATGTATGTTTGCAGTTGCTAATCGCCAAGCAATGATCTCCCTAAGACTGAAATGTTATAAAAGGTATGAAGAAAATTACTGAATTAAAATTTGTAGATATAAAGTTGTGGCTTATGAATATCATCAAAATTAAGAAAAAAAGAGGCATGAATACCACACAGAGGATCAACAAAAAGTACAAGAACTTCAGGGTAGTGGCTGGGAGGGGTACTAATGCCTTAAGTTTTGTTTATATCTCTCAATCTGAGAGTTTGATCAAAAGGAGGAAATTAAAACAGGAAAAGACAATAGGCCCACAGTGGAGTCACTTGTGCTAAAGCCTACATCAGCAAATCAAGACTTAATACTTAACCTAACTGCAATTTCAATGACTCCCAGGAAAGCAGTCAATCTGAAATTTTCTGGTCAGTGTTATTAAGCTACTACACCTGATAGACCTGTCCTCCCCCACCCCCATTCCCACTCCCAAAGATGAGATAATTCACTCTTTCCTTGCTCCTGCCCCCTTCTGTCTATAAATGTCTCCTATTTTGTTCATCTGTTTGGATTTCTCCTTTCTATTTGCTAGATGGGATGCTGCTTGAGTCAGAAGTCATTGGGTAAAGCCAACTGGTCTTTAAAATTTACTCAGATAAATATTTTTGACATATTTTTCCAAATATTTCTTTTTTTTTATTTTTTTTTAATGTTTTATTTATTTTTAGGAGAGAGAGAGACAGCGTGAGCAGGGGAGGGTCAGAGAGAGAGGGAGTCACAGGCTGAAACAGGCTCCAGGCTCAGAGCTGGCAGTCAGCACAGAGCCCAACACGGGGCTCGAACCCACGAACTGCGAGATCATGACCTAAGCGAAAGTCGGACGCTTAACCGACTAAGCCACCCAGGCGCCCCAGCAGACAAGGATTTTAAAGCAGTTGTTGTAACTGCTCAAGAATANCGACTAAGCCACCCAGGCGCCCCTCCAAATATTTCTAAAAAAAATCAGTTCTCATTTTGTTCCTAAAGCAGAGAGGCAGTAGTAAAAAATGATGTAGAAATAAATACAAACTCTATGAACCAGTTTTCCTTTGGTCACCATGTCAAGCTATTAAAACCTTACTTGTTTGTCATTTCTTTATATCTAAAATGTGGCTATTAATACCAACACACCTCAAAGTATTGGTTAAGAATTAAATGAGATGAATGGCATGCTTTAAATACAATTGAAATGATAAATGAAGCAAAAGTAGAAGATAAACAGAAAAAAGTTCTTTGGTATTTTTTTTTTCTACTTGGTGGGTGGCAACATTCCCATCTTATGTATTGAATACTTTAGAGTAAGATAGTTTTTTCTAAGAATAATTTCTTGCAGATACCCTAATATGGCCTTTTTCTACTGCAGAATTTTCTGAAACTGCTTGATTTTGTACAAATATGGCATTTCTACTTCCGGAATCAGATTCTTCCAGGTGGGTAACTACTCCATAAAACATTAGCTACTAAGATTATTCCTGCAGCTTCTGAAAACACAATTTAAACTACAGAACCTGCAAATGTACACATATATCAGACAACTCAATTTTAGCAGGAGTCAAAAGGATTAAGTACCATATTTGCATCTATTTGGATCCTAGCAACTTTAGTATTATTCCACTTTCATATTATGAGATATCGCAGTTTGCTCCCTGAGGAGAGAGGAGGGGAGATGACTCCACCCACTGTCTGGTGTACTTTGCTTTATGCAGTCAGATTCTTCATTTTGTTTGACACCAGATATACAACTCTAAATTATCCCTTCCAATGTTCACGCCTGAAGGACTGTAATGGAAACAATAACTTATGCTTTGGCTCTAAGAAGTTGTCTTTTTTATTTTTTAATTTCATTCACCTTTCACCTTCTTTCTATTTCTTTCCTAACACAGGCATAAATATGTATGCATGCTTAATAAAACATAAATTTTAAAAGATTTATACTAGTTTTTAGACGAGCTACTTGGTATTTCAATAAGGACTAAAGGAATTGTGTTCCTATGCTAATATCTGGAAATAGCAAAACAACACAATGTTTCAGGAAAAGGAATCAAAAGTGAAAGATATAGAGCCTTGATGAAGATATATTATGAAATGTATCATTATCAAAATTATATATATAATTTATATATATATATATATATATATTCTTTTACTCTCATATAACAATAATGCAACTTATTTAAGCAAAGACCAATTAAAAATTTTTTAAACAAGTGAATTTTGTCACTAATTTGTTTCCATCATTTTTGCTTAAAGCACTCACTGGATACTCTGTTATTATTCCAGTTTTCTATCAAAAAGTCCTAAAGAAACACACACATATACACACACACAATCATAATGAGAACAAAAGTTGTAATCTTGGTAGAACTGACATGTTTCTCTCCTTCTTTATCATTTTTTTCCTTAGAAACTCCCTTTCCCCAGGCTATTTTGGAAAGGGTTTTCATTCTAACTTTATGTTTACTTTGGGATTTTTCAGATTAAAGGGGGATTATTTATTATTATTATTCAGATTATTGACCAGTAGTGGGAATCAGATACAATACATGCAAATGAGAATCTCTTTGGGTAACTGAACAAACACTTTCAGATCCCACTGTCCTCTTTAATACTTGCTTTCTGGTATGGTGGAAATGTCAATTTACTGATATTGGCTGTTTTCTGATGTGTGAACTTGAAAATGGAGCAAACGGATATGGGGCAGGTGAGACAAAGGTTGTGGGGAGGGGCGGGAAAGACACACAAATAGAGTTTGAAAGGATTTATTATTTCTGGTTTTAGCTCAGGACTTTTTGAGTTTCCTGAATTACCTAACACCATTATTATACCTTACTCTATTTTTGATTAATATAGCTTGAGTTGGCATTTTGCTACCTACTATAAGAACAGTTCCTAATAATAAAGTGTTAAACCTTTTTTTTTCAGTTTCAAAGATAAATTGGACTTTATAGGCCATAAATAAAGGGCACTAATATAATTAGTCTATACGAATATTTTGTTGCCTGGGGAAGAAAACAAAAACAAACAAACAAAACACCTTCCCTAAGGCCTTCAAGCTGATTACAAACCCAATAGCTATACTTCTACTGCAGTATACTTTTGTTTAAAACTTGTACATACTCCATTAGATCTCTTATTTTATGTCCCTAATGAGGTAATATTTTAAGAAACTAGACAGGGTGTGAGTGGGGATAATAATTGGCATTGTATTCTGGGATGTTGATTCCCCTGAGAAATACTGAAAGTAGAGAGAAATACTATCAAACCTTTAAATATCCAAAGAATCATGAAGATTTTAGATTGATAGTAAGATTAACTGGTAGTTATAGAGAGGGAGATTAACTAAATCTGGTCAATATTTGTGTCACATTTCAAAAGAATCCAATAAATGCACCCTATATGGATACAAGGAAATAGACTTGGCTTTTTGAGACTTACAGCTTATCTGGATTCATGTGCACCAGAAGTGACTAACCAGATAGATTTTTAAATGGATTTTCAGAAAGCTATTGAATTTTTTATTTTTACTCTCGTTTGCATTAATGTCAATTATTTACAAAACACTTTAATAAAACAAACAACCAAAAGGTAAAGTTGGCTTCAATATATCCCAAAATATAAGGTTAATTTTAACCTGCTTCAATTTTTGTTAACTTCCCCTGGATCAAAATACTGGCAGTTTGGACACTGCTCCTCAACCTTTCATGTCCTGAAATGTATATAATCCCATCACTTTTAAAATATAATGTGGTAAAAGAATTACTTCTATTCCCTTTATACTGCTATCTTCTTTGTATATTAGATCTTTTAATTTATCTTTGTCTAATTTAAATTTATTTCATCAACACTTACTTACCTGGCACATTCATTTAAAATTTTCAAGATTGTCTATCCTGACATTCAATTCCTTGTCAAGTTTATTTTTTAACATCCCTATATTTGACCATAATGATTTTCTTTCACTTTTTTAGAATTATAGAATAGAGATATTATTTAAAAATTACTTCCTTTTTTGTTTAAAAATACCTTAATTTTTGAAGAATATTATTTATAGAATCTTGCATTTCTTAGGTGCTTTAATAATGTAATTTCATTGTCTTCTGGATTCCATTGATTCTGCTGAAAAGTCAGATGTCAGTTTTATTGGTTCTTAATTTAAAAATTTTAAACTTGGGGCACCTGGGTGGCTGTGTTGGTTAAGCATCCGACTTCAGCTCTGGTCATGATCTCACAGTTTGTGGGTTTGACCCCCACATAGGGCTCTGTGCTGACAGCTAGCTAAGAGTCTGGAGCCTGTTTCAGATCCTGTGTCTCCCTTTCTCTCTGACCCTCCCCTTCTCATGCTGTCTCTCTCTCTCAGAAATAAATAAAAAATGTTTAAAAATTTTAAAAAATTTTAACTTAATTTTCTTACTATTTTTTTCATGTATTGTGCTATGATGTTTATATATGTCATTTTATTTTCATTTACACTGCTTGGTGTTCATAATACTTTATTAACTTGTGTTAGGTATCTCTTCAGTTTTAGAAAATTTATATTGGATTTATCTTTAGATATTCTTTGTACTCTATTTTCTTCCTTTTTCCCCTATAAATCAAATTACATGCATGCTAAGCTTTTTCACTGCATTGCGCTTAACTGTAATTTTCCACTTGTGTTGCTTTATTGTTTATACTCTGTGTTTAAGCTTGAATACTTTCTAATACATAGATTTAACCTCAGCCTGGATTTAGAATGGGAAGGCCAGTGAACTTTAAGACTACTTAAAAATAAGTAATCAAAGTGGAAGAGAAAGAGAATAAAGAGTGAGCACTGAAAGAAAACAGATCGTCTCCAATATGTGCTATAATAGTTAATGGAAAACCTATATATAACTAGCTTCCAAGAAGGAGAGAAAAGGTAGGATAAGTCAGAAGAACTATTAGAAGAAATTAGGAATGGAAAATTTCCAAATTGATAAAAGACACTAATGCATATATACACGAAGTTGAGCAAAACTCCAAACAAATAAGATATATATAAAATCACACTTAACATATCACAAATTAATTATTTAAAACAAACAAAAAGTAATTCCTCAATAATATGAGAAAAGGATTTATTACATATAACAGGACAACAAAATGAATGACTAATAACTTCCTATCAAGGAAAATGGAATGTCAAATGGCAGAAAGAAAATAAAAACTTTTAGCCACAATTTTATATTCACTGAAAATATTGCTTGAATTTTGATAGGTCTCTAAGCATATTTCCAGACAAAACTTGACAATATTTTTATTCCAGTAAATTCACTACAAGAATTGATTAAAAGAAGTTCTTTAAGTGGAGAACTTTAAAAAAAAATTAACAAATAGTCATATTTAAAGTATGTAATAAAAACCACCAGGAAAGGGATCCCTCTAGAGAAATTTTTAATAGCATTCTTTAGTGTTTTTTTATATTTATATATTTTTATATTTAGAGTTTTATATTAAGGGTTTAGTGATTTTTCTTCTTTTTTTAATGTTTATTTTTGACAGAGAGACAGAGTGTGAGCAGGGGGAGGGACAAAGAGAGGGAGAGAGAAGGAGAGAAAGAGAGAGAGAGAGAGAAAGAGAGGGAGAGGGAGATACAAATTCAAACCAGGCTCCAGGATATGAGCTGTTAGCCCAGAGCCCAAGGCAGAGCTTGAACCCACAGACCATGGCCTAAGCCAAAGTTGGATGCTAAACCAACGGTGCCACCCCTGTGCCCCCCCCCCAGTTATTTCTTTAAAATAAACAATGTTAGTTTATAATGTAGGAAAAATAAAATTCAAATATTTTGGTCAAGTATTTGGACAAGGCCAATATGCTCTGATATGTTTTTACAATTCTTATGACATGCAGTAATATTATTTGTGTATTAAAATCTCTAGCATACCAAATCAAAGATATAGTTGAGTCAATGTAGGATATATTTGCCTCAAACAGGCAAGTGAAAATTAACAAAGAAGAACAAATGGGATACACAAAACCAAAAACCAAGATGGGAGACATAGCCCAAACATATCAATTATTTGTTTTATATTGTTGAATTAAGATTATCAATTAAAAAATCAGACCAGTCTTTTGATCAAATAAGACCATGTTATACTTGCTCATTAGAGATAGGGGCGCCTGGGTGGCTTAGTCGGTTAAGCATCCGACTTTCGCTTAGGTCATGATCTCGCGGTTCGTGGGTTCGGGCCCCGCGTCGGGCTCTGTGCTGACTGCCAGCTCAGAGCCTGGAGACTGTTTCAGCCTGTGACTCCCTCTCTCTTTGACCCTACCCTGACACTGTCTCTCTCTCTCTCCTAGAAATAAATAAAAACATTAAAAAAAAATTTAGAGATATATTATAAATAAAAAGATGAAGTGGCTGAAATAAAAACATTGAAAAATTACATAGTATCCTAAGACCAAGCTAAAGTAGGCTGTAATGACTATATTAATATCTGACAGAGTGAGTCTCAAGTCAAATGCATTACTAGAATTGAAAAAGTATTTTATAAAAAAATAAAGGATCCATTATTCAAGCCTAACAATCCTAAGTGTGCACCTATTAACAGAGCTACAGGATATTTGAAGAAAAATGACAGATAAAAGAAATATCAAATCTATAATAAATGCTAAATATTTTAATACAGCTTTTATTAATTGATAGAAGAAGTGTGTATAAATGAGTATAGGTACAGATAATTTGATCAATATGATCAAGTTAACCTAAGTTCTGTAGATCTAATTGACCTGATATTTAAAGAACAAATGAATCACCATTAAAACATAAATATTCAAGTGTTCATGGAATATTAAGTCATAATGTGGCCCATAAAAACAACTCTAAATAAATATAAATTAATGAGTAAAGCAAAGTATATTTTCTGACCCATGTTTATTTCTAGAACTTGATTCTCTTGTGTAGATCCATATTTACATCTATTGTAACTTTCTTTTTGTCTGGAAAATTGCATATAAGTTTCCTTTGAGTATGGGTCTCTTGAAGATAATTCTATGTCATGAAAATATTTGTTTTCACTTTATTTTTTTTAATGTTTTTATTTATTTCTAGGAGAGAGAGAGACAGTGTGAGCAGGGGAGGGTCAGAGAGAGAGGGAGTCACGGACTGAAACAGGCTCCAGGCTCTGAGCTGGCAGTCAGCACAGAGCCCGACGCGGGGCTCGAACCCACGAACCGCGAGATCATGACCTAAGCGAAAGTCGGACGCTTAACCAACTAAGCCACCCAGGCGCCCCTGTTTTCACTTTATTTTTAAATGTTTATTTATTTTGAGAGTCATGGGAGAAAGCAAATAGGGCAGGGAAAGAGAGAGGGAGAGAGAAAATCCCAAGCAGGCTCCATGCTGTCAGCACAGACCCCAACGTGGGACTTGATCCTATGAACCATGAGATCATAACCTGAGTGGAAATCCAGAGCTGGACACTTAACTGACTGAGCCACCGAGGTGTCCCTTGTTTTCACTTTAAATGATATTTTTATTATGTAAAGAATTCTATGCCAGGAAACATAGAAAGAAAAGAAGTGAGGACACCCTCATACCCAATGCAAGAAGAGAACAAAAGAAGAAAAATTGGATTGAAAGAGCTTCAGCCTGCAGTGCAGCTCTGATCAGGTACTGGCCAGGATAACTGCAGTCCAGAACAAACATATCATATTAAAGGATTTACATATTAGGCAGGAATATCATAGCTCACGTACCCTCACCATGTTCTGTCATTGGCTGGCACAAACTGGGAAGTGCGACTTTGATAAAAATGCTATAGTGGATCATGAAGTTGTGATAGCTGAAGGTTATCACAAAAGATAACAAAAGATTCTCTTTTGAAGAGAATTCTGAGTAGAGCACTCTCATGGCTGCCCCAGAAGGAAACTTTGTTATCACAATATAAAGCATCTTTGATAAGCATACTTGTAGTCTGATGACAGAAGATTGAATACTTTCTCTTGGGCTCAGGAGCAAGATCAGACCATCTGCTTTCACCTTTTCTCTTCAATATTGTACCAGAAGACTGGAAGAGTGTTTTGTGGGTGTGTGTGTGTGTGTGTGTGTGTGTATGTGTGTGTGTGTGTGTGTGTTATACTATGTATATAATCTTTATTAATATAACATACATTTTATTAATATAACATACATATATTACTCCCATATATATGTGTGTATATTTATATATATATATATAAATATTATATATATATATAATGTCTCATTTTTTTACATCAGATTCTTTTTGATAGATGCAGCATTCTCTTAAATCCTTAAGGGTAAAGAGAGGTATTTCCTCCCCATTAACTGATTCTTAAGTAGCTTTAGTATGTTTTTTTTATTAGCTGCTTTCCTGGTGATGTTGATTTATTATCTTATGTGTAAGATAGAGGTACTAAAAAACATCTTCAACTAAGATTCATGTGGGAATACTTGCCCTCTCCATCCTTTACTGTAGATTGATCTTGTTGTACTTATTGTGTCAATCTCTGATGGCAATATATTTCCCCATTTGGTGGTACTTCCTTACATGTTGTAGAGAAGTTAATGCCCATTTTCTGCCTCAAGGGTGAATACCTGACTTCCAGTTAGAATACCAAATTTAAAAAAAATCCTTGAGTGTCCTTTAATTCTCATGTGAACAGCATGGTCTTCCGACCTTCAACTTTCCCTCCCAGGCAAAAGAATTTGTATTTTATACTCTCTAGAGTACAATCCTTCAGTCTTCTCTTAAGTAAGGAAGCTACAATCTCCTGCCTGCATGGAGTGGGAAGAAGATACTTATGTATAATTTCTTCTCAATTAGACTTTGAACCAGTCCATCTGCTTTAAAGGTCACCTTCCTTCACCTTTCAGCATTTACTGCCACTAATTACTATAGCTTCTGGAAGTTCTAGGGGATATATTAACTTCATTCTTAACTTTCCCCACTGCTAAATTAAGATTCTGTCTTTTCAAGCTTCCTGCATTTATCCAGAAGACAAATGTTATCTCTCTAATCCTTTTAAACACACTTAGGGTAGCTGTATGTATGCACGTATGTGTAATTTTTCTGTCCTCATAGGGTCTCATGCTCTTGGGGTTTACTTTGAGGTTTTAAATCCAATAGCTCAAATTCTGCTGGTGCTTTTGACTGCTATCACCATATATGTTTTAATTTCTGATTTTTAGCTAGTGAGCTCATCTTAACCTGGCCTCTTTTGATTTTCCCCATTTATAAATCCGAGACTAACATCTCTCTCCAGAGCAATTGTGCATTTGATTTCTAGGCCACCCAGGGTTTGTACCACACCAGGATCATTTTTTAATTGCTACTTTCTCAGCTTGTGATATCCCCATGTTATAAGCATAGTGTAAATTTATGTTCAAACATGTCAAAGTTGCAAAGCTATTCTTTTGATTTCTTGAGAGAATTTTTGCCCCACACACAGCGCCATGGCAGAGGCAAGCTTAGTTTTCTCCGGTGACAGATTTAATTGGTTTCCTTATCACTAACACTAAAGGCCTTTGATGGTACCTACTCTATAGGAATTTTGTAGGCTTGTAAGTGCCCTACTCTAACCATTACTATCGCAATAAATTCACAGAACGACTGCTGTATCATCTTATTTACCTCTGTGTCTAGTTCTCAGCTCATTCCTTACTTCTGGCATCCAGAATTTCCCCTTCCTTTTTTGCAAACTACTGTGCAATATTTTAATAATCATATTTCATGTAGAAAATCTAGTTTTTCTTTTCCAGGAGAAATAAGTGCTTTCAATTGTACTACGCTAGTCCAAACACATTGTAAATGGTGTCATAAAGAAACCATCATTTATGTTAAGAAACATACTTCTTAATAATGATATATGTTCATCAAGGTAAAGGATTTAGTAAATAGGACGTTGGTATATCTGCATGTTTCCTTTTTCATGATCCTTTTTGAAATTCTCAAAGCTGTCCATGCCACTGCATGTGTTATGTGCCAGTCAACTCTTTAGACCTATACTTACATTACTTGCTGATTTGCTGAACTAAGCAAATATTTTTCAGTCCTCAAAATATTCTTTTTTTATTATAAAATCATCCCATCTGTGTTGCAGGTGGAAATTTTTGTATGCGTCTTAGGGTTTAATCTTTTTGCCTGATGATGGACCATCATGCTTAAGTTCATCCTTAAGCAAATTCAAACCAGGAAACACTTGCTGGCTTTTCCTACTTTCATCCACCTCCTAAAGAATTCACTATTAGAGGTCTCATTGATTTGTAAGGCTGTCTTTTCAGTTGATGGTGAGGATGGCTCATAGTGACACTTTGAAGCTACTCAAGTAGCTGAATGTGACATTCATGGCAAGTCTGTGTTAACAGCAGGAGAGATTTTTATGCTCAGCTTTGCTCTACTGACCTTTTACTCAATTTATCCTTTCATGCTATAAGCCATGATTCAGAAATAGATGCTGGCTTTCTCTATGTTTCAAGTATCTACCACTTGCCAAATAATATGCCACATGACAAGGTTGCCTAAGAAGAAATTTGTGTGACTTAATGACATTTCTGATTCATGAGGGAAATCACTATATTGTCAAGATTTTTCTTCCAGTTGTATGTTATAAAACGCATCAATTTATCAGTTATGTTATAGTAAGTGTGTATGTGTATCTCCTTACAAAATTATAGTGTGTGGATCGGTATATTTACTTCTCTAGTGAATCTATCTACTTTCATGGTTCTAAATATCTATATCCTGATATTTTAAAATGTATATTTCAAACCCCATTCCCTTTCCTAAACACAAGTCACACAAATCCAACTGTCTATTCAATATTTATATCTACTGTCCAACTGTCCAATCATGTAATAGAAAGCCCAAATTTTCCATTTCAAGACATACTGGCTTTATCACTCAATTTTTTTTCTATACCAGTCTTCTCCATTCCAGGTGATTCCATCCTTTTTATTGTTCAGGTGAAAAATATTGAAATTTTCCTTAACTCTTGTCTTTTTCACATAGTTTCTTATCCAATCAGTTATGTGCTCTTGTTGGTGTTTCTTCAGACTGTCTAAAATCTAAAAGTTCTCAACTCCACCATGACAAGGTATTCATGATCTCTCACCTGAATGAATATACTTGCTCCCTATGTTTTTGCTTTTACTTGTTCAGGCTTTCCTCTTCCAGTGTATTATTTTCTAGTTGGAGTAAACTTTCAGTAAGTCAGATTATATCACTACTTGGCTCAAAAAGTGGATGGCTTCTCATAGTATAAAATAATAGCTAAGACCAATCCTGTATGTTGACAGTGTTATCGTAACAATTTTACAAATGGAGAAACTGAAGCACAGAGGTTCAGTTTCTTAATTCATATTATCTGGTTACGAGTGATTGTGTATGTTTTGAGCCCAGAAGGTGTTTTTCCTAGATCTCTGGTTTTAACCAGAGCAACATATGGTCTCTTAGTAGTAAGGTATCTACAAAGCACATAATGTTTTTCACCTATTCTCTCCCTTACTTTTCACACTTCTTTCTTCATACCTCCTTTTAGTTTCCCAACTTGTTTAATCAGACTGAACTTGTTGATATTCTCCAAAGATTCCAGGCATATCTGCACCTGGTCCTCTGCACTGGCTCTTCCCTTCTGCTAGAAATCTCCACTAGAAATTTATTTGGTCACGTTCTCATCACATGCACTGAAATATTGCCTTCTCACTCAGACCTATCCTGATTTCTTCATTGAAAATTTCAACATCCCCTTCCTTGGCCTTACATTGCTCTGGATCCACTCAGAGTTTGCCCGTAAACCAATCACACTCTAACACACTACTAAATTTACTTGGTAATTGGAACACCTGAGTGGCTCAACCAGCTGAGCATCTGACTCTTGATTTCCACTCAGGTCATGATACCAGAATTGTGGGATTGGGCTCTGGGATGAATATGGAGCCTGTTTGAAAATCAATCTCTCTCTCTCTCTCTCTCTCTCTCTCTCTCTCTCAATCTCTCTTTCTCTCTCTCTCTCTCCCCCTCTCTCTCCTTCCCCTCCCCCCTCCCCCTCTCTCTCTCCCTCTTTTCCTCTCCCCCTCTCCCCCTCTCCCCCAATCACACTTTCTCAAAATATCTATTTACCTATAAACTTACTTACTAATTAATTAAACTTAATTTATTTTGTTTTCATATAAAACAGAGAGGAAAATAAAATTAGTATTTTAGGAAATTAAATAAGTTAAATTTCATATCTTAATTACTCTTTAATTTATGCATAATCTTTTCCTCTGAGTTTGTTGTGAAATATTTACTAACAATTCTAAATTGTGATGAGTGAAAATGCACTTGAATTGGTAGTGTAAAGTAATGGATAGGCTGAGTTAAGATTTTCTAAATTTCTTTAAAGACAAAATAAACTAAATATAATGAGCATTATCAACTGATATTTTTATGGTCATTCTCAGCATCACTGTTATTTGTCCTTCAAGCAATTTTTACTCTATATATCTCCCTTCATAAATACATATAATAGAACTTTATAAATAAGCTATTAATATTTATTGGGTACTTTCTAAATCTAAATATGTTAACATGGGGTTACATTTATTTGTTATAAATGTTTATGAGCTTCTATTATATCCCATACTTCATCAATAAAGAGTTAAATTTACAGAGTTTAAGTGTCTCATTCAAGTTTATCTACACAGTAAGTTATTTACCCAAAATATAAGTTTAATAACTCCTTCCAAAAGAGACTGGGGTTATCAACACCCACTGACATCTCCAAATTTCTTCTCCTATTCTTACTATTGCTAGATGAAAATCCATGTGTATATACCAGTTGACCTAAGGATATTTACTGCTATGGCTAATGTCATTTCACAATGCCTAAGTTTATTAGGAAATTAAACACCATTTATAAATGTTTTAAAATATTACCATAGTCCAATATAAGAATTACTTTTTCTATTGATTTAACTTGTTCCCAGGAAATCTAATATGTTTTCATGTACACAAATATAATTTGTGTAAATAAAGGGGGAATCACAGGTGAGTAACACTATGTTGACAGGTATACACACAATTAAAGAAATATGATTAATTCATTCCCATTCTTACTTATATACTTATTATGCCTTGAAATCCTTTTGAGGTTGAATTCTCTCCAGGTCTGTATTTTACAGTCTTTGATTCTCAAGAGTGTTCTTTGTCAAACTATATCTTAAAGTGGATTTAACTTTGTAAACACAACCACTTTTTGCTTCCACAGCATTTCTCGAATGTTACTATAAATTAATTTATAATGAGGCTATTAACTGAACATTCATTATGAATATCTAGATATTTATTATTAGCATAAGAGACTCTTCATCCTTCCCTGTAATCTATTAAGATAATTTGCATGTAAATTTATAAGTTCTGTGTCAAATTTTTTTAAATAAAATTGTGCAGAAAAGATACAGACTTGAGATTTGACACTAACATATTTCAACGACTTTTTAAACTTCTTTGCTCTGATTGGATATTATTTGATTTACCAGCAGATATTAGGTTATCAAAAAGGGTTTGCACTTCAGAAAAAAATGTGCTTATAGATTAACTCATGTTAATATGTATCTTCTCAAGTGTAAGTGGGTAAAATAGTGAAATCATTCTTTTGAAATCTTTATGTGAATGGATATAAAAAGCTATAATGTCTTCTTAAAGCATAATTTGAGAAAAATAACTGGACTACAATATTATAGGAGATTGTACAGGGGATTATATTTCAAACTAAATCAATATAAGACAAAGAGCCATGGTTCCTTAAAAATACAATTTTTTTTAAATTGTGAAAAACAAGGCTATAGGGAAGCTCAAATATTGAATTAACAATATAGCTAGCTAACTTCAACTGACATATTATTTTCTTATCTGTAATATGAAGAATATAACAGTTATCTAACCCTCCCCACAAAAATTTTATAATATCAAAAGAGTTGACAAATTTGAAAATATAAATATAAATTTTTCATGGAGAAATCCATCCTCCTTAACCCTCTCATGCTGCCTTTTTTGTTCTGGCTTATACCTATATTACCTGCTCACATCCAAACACATTAAACAAAGTACATTATTGGAATATTATATTATGTATGTTGCCACAACCAATGGTAAACTTTCATATAACTTGATTTCCTCTTGAAACTGTTTTTTGTCTTAATTTGTCTCTGTGCTACTTATCTCTGCAGCCTATTCTGTATCAGTCAGTGAACACATAGAACAAAAACAATTTCTGGACATACCAAGCATATAGATATTTTTCACAAATTTGTTTGTAAAGGTTAAAGTTGCAAAGAAGAAATACAAAGAGTTTCCACAGAAATGTGGAAGACATTACTACCCAGAGCTCATAAACTCTATCTTTGTAGCTTGGCATCTGGAGAGTCCCATTGCCACTGTTAATGGTGTTGGGACTAACAGTTTCCTGGAGGTCCCTAAATCAACTACTGATTCTTCTACCTCCCTATTTCAGCAACTAAGTAGAAACAAGCTGGTGAGGGAGTCTAGGAATACAAATGCTAGATTCCCAGCTCCCTGGGAAACTGGATAGCTAAGGAAGGTGGGAATGGAAACTGGAATTAATAGATGTCTGTACTGCTTTGGTTTGCCTGTTGTAACAAAGCACTACAGACTGTGAGGGTTAGGAACGATAGGAATTTGTTGTTTAACAACAATCAGGCAACAGAAATTCAAAATCAAGGTATTTTCAGGATATTCAATTATTTATTTATTTACGTCCTTCCTTATTTATTTTTTTTCTGAGGGCTGTGATGGAAGAATCTGTTCTGGATCTCTATCCTTGATTTGTAGATGGCTGTCTTTTCCCTATGTGCCCTCACATGTCTTTTCCTTTGTATAGGCCTCTGCCCTAATTTTCCATTCCTATAGGGATACCATTCATATTGGATTAGGGCTCATGCTAATGTCTTTAATTTGAGTCTCTAAACACTCTTCAAATACAGTCACATTCTGAGATACTGGGGATTAGGACTTCAGCATATGAATTTTCAGGAGATACCACTCAACCCATAAGGGTGTCCCCGTGTGGCAAGTACATAAATGATTTGTAGCTCATAGTAGAGTTTACTCAGCTTCTCTATCTGCATGTTTCTTTTTTCCTTTATCCATAAGAAATCTTGTTTTAGTTCTCTTTTAACTTCATCCAGTAGTCAGGTGATTGGCCTATCAGAGTCTCAATGTATCAGTCAGTCATTTAAAGGCTCATTGAGCCAAATATTTAATGTTACATGAAAGAATTCAAAAACTAGAAGTCAGTTTGTATTCTAAATCTATTCAACATTGCTTTCCTACCTGACTATTCCATTAATTTGCTCAATATAAATCTATGTATATCTTATACCTCAGACATTTATATACAGAGGCAACAGTTACACTCTAAAGATAGCAATTCAGATAAGTGTGTTACTCCTTCAAAAGTTTACATTCAATGGGGAGACAAAGAGAGTAAAATTGACAATTTGCACACAGCTTAATAACTCTTTTGGATAAATTCAACGTTCTGGGAGCATTCATAAATTCAACATAATCAGAATGCTCATATTTCTATGGTACTCATTTTTATTCCCACATATTAATCATGTTTATTCTACCACAAACACCTTCCACATTACTCTCCACTTACATAATATACCCATTAATACTTAATTGTTGTCTTCATATTTTAATGTTTATTCATTTATTTTGAGAGAGAGAGAATGTGAGTGAGGGAGAGAGGGAGAGATAATCCAAAGCAGGCTCCACGTACAGCATGGAGACCAACACAGGGCTCTACCTCCCAACCACGATATCATGACTCTAGCCAATATCAAGAGTCAGACACTTGGGGCACCTAGGATAGTTCAGTTGGTTAAGCGGTTGACTCTAGGTTTTGACTCAGTTCATGGCCTCATGGTTTGTGGGATCAAACCCTGTGTCAGGTGCTTCACTGGCATCAGGGAGCCTACTTGGGATTCTCTCTCTTTCTCAGCCCCTTTAACCCCTGTTGCTCTCAAAATAAATTGAAAAAAAAAAAAAAAAAGAGTAGGATGCTTAACTTACTGAACCATCAAGGTGCCCACTTACCTTTGGTTTTAAACAGGAATACACAGAAAGCTTCCTCCCACATTACCTGCAAGTTTCATATTTCTTTCCACTTGTCACCTCTCCTCTTTCCCCTGCTTTATCCTCTTATTCTTCCCTCCCTTCCTCACATCATTTTAAGAAATTCATAGCGGGAGAGAAGCAAGATGGTGGAGAAGTAGGGAGCTCCGTACCTTTCACTCACCCCCATGTCTCAAACAGAGAAGGTCTGAAGCCATAGGAACCCTTATAGAATCCAGGAGTTTGAGAGGAAAAGGAGACAGAGTCCGCTGAGAAAACCTTATAGAGGCTACCTCAAGAAACAAGCCAAAGTACACATGGTGGAGAGTCCCAAATACCACTACAAGCAGAGAAATAAAATAACCAAGGTCTCAACAAGAGAGACCAAGAGACACCATTCAAATAACATTTCATGAATGGACAGGCCCTGGACCGTCAAAGAGCCTTTGGTACAGCAGCACTCGCAGGTGCAGAGTGCTTAACAAGCTTTTAAAACTAGCAAGAGATAGAAAGCTAACCAAAATGACAAAAAGGAAGAACTCTCCTCCAAAGAAATTCCAGGAAGAAATGAAAGCTAAAGAATTGCTCAAAACAGATATAAATGACATAACAGAACAAGAATTTAGAAAAATAGTCATGAAATTTATAGCTGGGCTTGAAAATGGCATGGAAGACATTAGAGAAATTATTGCTACAAAGATTATGGAGCTTAAAAATAGTTGTGATGAATTAAAAAATGCTATAAATGAGATGCATAATAAAATGAAGGCATCCAATGCATGGAGTGAAGAGGCAGAAAGGAGAATAAGTGATTTAGAAGACACAATTATAGAAAAAGAAAGCTGAGAAAAAGAGAGATAAACTGATCCAAGAAAGGAGAGTTTGAGAGCTCAGCGATACAATCAAATGGAACAATATCCATTCAAAAAAAATCAGGAAATTGCATCTTATTCGGGCCTTGATTTTAATGTTTGTTAAATGAGGATAATAATTGTATCAACCTCATAGTCTTGTAGAGAAAATTAAAAACATGAAGAGAAGTGCTGTCATTACTGTCAAAAACCATCAAAATCAAAATCATCTGCATCATTACTGTTATATTTACCCAGACAGGCAGAATTCACCTAAAATTTGAAGGGATGCAAGACAGAGAAAAATGCCATGCATTCTAATACTTTTGTGAAACACTGGGATGGGAAGCCAAAAATCGGAAGACATCCTCTTTACTTCATGCCAGTGGAAACAGAAACATTCTAAAATATGCGATGAAAAGTTCCAGATTATATATAAAATAATTAAATGATTAAATTGTTTCTAAAGAAAATTCTGAGAAATTGAGGGATATGAAGTTATGAATAAAAACAGGAAAGATATCCATTAAAATGTAAACATAGTAATATGCAGTCTTTCAGATACAGAGATGGAGATAGATAACCAATAGCAAGGCTAAATATAAACTCATGATTATCTACCAAATTTAATATCATATAATATTGAATTAATCATAACAGATATTTAAATAAAACATTAAACACTATCATGAAAAAATAATTATTGAAAAAGTTGGAACGGCAATTGTTGAATAGATTATTATGCCATGTTTTTTTTTTTATTTTATATGCGGGAGCTATCCATTTACATGAGTAATTGATTTGAAACATTATTCACTAAATATTAAGATTTTATTAAAAAAATACATGTGCATTGATGACCCTGTGCATGAATCGGTGCTCACACACTCACCTATCTGGCATTTTCTATTGGCTGAAAATTCAAATTAATACAAGCATGTAAGTGAATAGAATGTTTGTGTTTGGTAGAATATCAAATTACTAACGCTCATTCTTTGATTTGCTTTACTGTTAATTCTAATATTTTATATTGACCTTATATAGCATTTTTCTATTCCTTAAATGGCTAAAATATATCCAACTCATACTTTTCACAGAATAAGAAATTCTTAGTATCTAGTTAGGCATCTTGTTTTATTTTTTTAAATAGGCATCTATGTTATTTTATTCAAATGTTATTTTGTTTCAAATCTGTTTAAAATTTGAAAGCAAAACATGATTTGTTACATTGGTAGAAAAATGCATTTTTCATGACTATTATTTTTATTAATGTTGAGTTATTTCAGAGCTAAAAAAAGATTTGTTACATACATTTTAATTACTCTTAAGTTTCAGCTTAAAAAGTATACTTCTGTAGATTTAGAATAAATTTAACATACAACAAAGGTATTTGTTCTTTTCCTTCAGACCATCCCTCTCTTTTCTTTGACATCCTAAGGAATCATATCCTCTGGTGATTTCTTCTCAAAGATTTAACCCACACTTGGTTGCTAATGGTTTAAAAATTACCATAAATCTATGTCAGGTTAGGGTTTTATACATTTCAATGTGTGAATAAATATGTTTAGAATATTAAGTTGCTGATAGAAAGGGATACCTAGGAGATTTAAGCTAGTCTCTCCTTCTCTTAAAAGAGGTGCTTGTGATATCTAATTATGCTCTTTAAAATTAGATGGATCAGTCTGCCCCAGGCAATATAGCTGAAAGGTTTAGTATCTTTCTATACTACAGGCTATTTAAAAATATAAATGTAAAATAGCATAATTCCTTCAAACTGAGCTTCTCTTACCTTTACCAACATAATACATAAAATAACTGGATTAAATAAATTTAACAAATAAATGACATATTCAATCCAAGAAAGAGAAACGTATTGGTTTAAAATTTTTGAATCTTGTTTAAAAAAATCATTATAACAAATAAATTATACACTCACTTGAAATAATATGAGAGATTATGTAAAAACCTTAAATATCTTATTAAGGAGGAAAATAACATTTTAACAGTACAGAATAATGTAAATAGTTTGCTTATCATATCTTGTTCTGGGATATGCTGACATATATATGTATATACATATATATATATATATTTAAAATCTGGCATAAAAATCTATTAATTAATATGGGAATTTTGAAAAGAATAATTATTTTTATCAATGTTATACCTGACATTATTAAAATAAAACAATACCTAACAGAAATGACATAGTTTTCCTTGACTTGAAAATTACATAACCAGTATAGAAATATTTCATTAAAAAAATTCCCTACCATCAAATTATTCATTGGTTTGTTGTTAGTTTTAATAAAAACCATAAAATGTTTGTATGCAAAATGTTATTTATTTCAGTAATTTGCCAATTGCCAAAATTTTGCCATGCCAAATTTTAGGACAACTAATAATATTTGTGTTGAGAATGTCTGCATTTCACTTTTATTTATAAAGTAGAAAATACTGTGAAGATACATTTTATTCTTAATTCATTTGTCGACATTTTTTAGTTAAAATGTATTTATCCACTTCTAATCATGATGAATTGATAAGGAGAAGACTTCTACTTAAGCCTTAAAAATAAATGAAAACCAAAACCTAAATAAAATAACTTGCCAAGAGATCAACAAATGTTTCAGAAATAGGCACTAAGAAATGCTAAATTTTGATTTACGGACATGAGGAAAATAAAGGAGATATTTTTACTTGTATTTTTGAATTTGGACATTTGATTATTTCTCACAGAAAAGCTGAGGTGTCTGTAAATATGCTGCTTAGAGATATTTTATATTGACTCATATTTCTTACTTATATACTTTTTATTATTATTAATATTATTATGGAATCAGGTATAGGAAACAAAACAGAATCCAAGTGCCTTTGTAAGAAGAGATGCTAGAGATTGGAAATTTGGGGAGAATAACTGGCTGAGAGTTACAGAGTGAAGTTCTGGAAAAGAGGGAACCATAAAGAAAAATAAATCCAGAAATATTCATAATGTCCCAATTGATAATTGCTGAGTATGAAACTATGTAAGCATGGAGAATAATTCTAAAAGCCCAGGGGAAAAAAAGTGGAAAACTGTAAACTTGAAAACATCCATTAATCACATAGAATGTGAAGATATTTCAGCTATATACAGGCAAAATAAATACGATTGACTTTTGAACACCGAGGGTTTGAACTGCATGTGTGTACTTCAACAAGGATTTTTTTTTACAAGATAGTACTATAATTATATTTTCTCTTCTTCATGGTATTAATAACATTTTCTTTTTTTCTAGCTGACTTTATTAAAGAATATATTTTGTAATACATATAACGTGCCAAATATATGTTAATCAACCATCTATGTTAGTGATAAGGGCTCCAGTCATAAGTAAGCTATTCGAAGTTAAGTCTTAGGGGAGACAAAAGTTACATGTGGATTTTCAATTGTGTGGGGGTTGGCAGCCCTAACCCCCATATTGTTCAACCATCAACTGTAGTCTTCAGTTACCACCTGGGTCATTAGTGGAGATACCAGAGGTCTCACTTCCTTGTAATAAAGCTGAACTATCCCTGGAGTGATGGCTATAGTGTATGCTTCCTGGAAAAACTAGTATCTCATTGATTCACCAATGACTTAACAGTCAGCCAAAGCAACCCAAAACTCCTTAAGGAAAGAAAACAAAATCCAGCCACTCAACAAGAAAATACAATGACCAGCATTCAACCAAAATATGACAAGCAGCAGAATATTTCCAAAAACTGTGTCCATAAACTTGAAAGCATAGCAAGATAATTTAAATATTATGAACCAAACAGTTCTGATTAATTCTTCAACTCAACTGTCCATTATGGAAACCATACTCATCTAATAAATGACATTTAATAAGCTATCATGGATACTGTCATCTCCGTTTAGTTCAGTGAGATCAGTTTCATGGTGTCATTCCCACTGATATTCACTGCCTGAAGATAATAAGTCACCATATTGTTGTTTGAGAATATTAAGACTACCTCACAGCCATTTCCTACTTCTTTGGTATTATCCTTATTTATCTAGATTCATAAAATTGCAACTCTTTTCTAAAATATGTTTTAATATGAAGCCAGTGGAAAAAGTATAGGAATAGGTCTTAAAGAACATGCATCAGGATCTAAGGTATGTAGTATTGGACGAGCTTGAATATATAATTTGTGAATCAAGAGAGATTCTTATTTCTGTGTTATAACTCAATTTTCTGGAAATGATGCATTTTTATGGGTCAATGTAACCATAAACCCAAAGGTAACTTAGCAAAATAAAGTTGAAACTCCTGAAGATTTTTGGTATTCCATACAAAAGGAAGAGAGAAAGAGATCAGAAATTTTCAGTCGATCCAGAACATGAGACTTGCTTTCTTTAACAATGTTCTCTGGAAGGACCAAAAATATATTCCCTTTGGCTCATAGAATTTTTTAATGTTTAATATTCTGAGAGAGAGAGAGAGAGAGAGAACAAGAGAGTGGGGCAAAGGCTGAGAAAAAGAGAGACAGAGAATCTCAAGCAGGCTTTGGTGTTGTCAGCAAAGAGCCAAATGTGGGGCTCAATCTTACATGAGACCATGACCTGAATGGAAATCAAGAGTCAAATGCTGAATCCACTGAGCCACCCAGGTGCCCCTACTTTGACTCATAGAATTTTTATATGCCTGGCTGATCGTGCTCTCAACAATCGATATGGATGGACAGCCTGCAAAGGTCATTATTTGTTTTGAATATGCAGGAAACATCTATATTTATTGAACAGAAAATGACTGGAAGCACCATAATGGTTGCAACTAGAACCCCTAATCAATTCCCAGATGGTTTCCATAGTTAAAAACCTTTAATGTTTTTTTTTTTTTTTTTTTTTTTTTTTTCTAGGAGAGAGAGAGATAGACAGCGTGAGCAGGGGAGGGTCAGAGAGAGAGGGAGTCACAGACTGAAACAGGCTCCAGGCTCTGAGCTGGCAGTCAGCACAGAGCCCGACGCGGGGCTCGAACCCACGAACCGCGAGATCATGACCTAAGCGAAAGTCGGACGCTCAACCGACTAAGCCACCCAGGCGCCCCTCCATAGTTAAAAACCTTTAAAGTTGAGATCATTTCCTCTTGCAGGAGCATCCTGCTACATAACCAAATGTCACCCTGTAATTTTCCCTTTTAGTAAATCTTAGAAAATCTGGCTGTAAGTGACAACATAAATGAATCTTGAGCACATTATGCTAAGTAAAATTAGCCAATCACAAAAAGAAATGCTGCATGATTCATTTCTATGAGGTATCTAAAAGAGTCAGTAGAGAGAATAGGGATTGCTATGAATTGAGAGGAGATAAAAAATAAGAAGTTATTATTCAACAGGTATAAAATTTATGCAAGATAAATTCTAGAAATCTGCTGTATAACACTGTGAATAATATTTAATGATACTATATTATGCACATAATTTTTTTATATTATGATATATCTCATGTCAAATGTCCTTAACAAATTAAAAAAAAAAAAAAAGGTATGGGGAGCTGAGACCATGTACCAGGGTAATTGTACATTGGCAAAGGGAAAATAAACGGACTTTTCATGAAGTTCTAGTTTTAAACTGAAACTAACATCTGGAGATCTGGAGGGCAATGCTATTACATTCCACCAGCCAGAGAAGAAATTTATAAAAATCAGGTAATCAGTAGAACTTTGACTTGAGTTAATTTTACAATTGGTCCAGGTCTTCCCCAAACCACTTTGTGATTATATACCCGCTTCAGAATGTATAGTTTCATTAGATATAACTAGCAAAAAACATACATTGGTTTTCATGATCCACAGAAGAATGATTATTCTGTAGGAAAAGCCAAGTGGAATCCATTAATACTGCCTCTTTCTACAAAAGCGGTAAAAGTCATACTATATTTATAGAGGGATTCCAGAGAACAATGCTGCCATGAAAGACTTGAAATATGCAAGGATGGGGATTTTAACACATAATTATATTCAATGTTCCTATTTAGCATACACATAAAATATATGGGTCTTGGTAAATGATGGTGGCTTTTCATAAACTAATGAGGTTTATCATTTATCTGATGCTGCATGATAAACCACATCAAAACTTATAATTGTTTTACACCAACAGATATGGATCATTAATTTTTTTGTCTAGTGAGTACTTTTAAACATCTAAACACCTAAGAGGGTCTATCACTGAGTATGTACTCAGTATATATTTTGAATAAACTAATGAACTATCATTTGTCAATAATAAACTATTTCCAAATGTATAAAATGGTCAAGCCTTTTTACACATCTCTGTTCTTAGATGCTTGACAATAATTTTCTCTTTGAATACTTGCATTTATTTAATAAACAGTAACATTTTAAACTTAAAATATCTAACTATCACAGTCCCAGAGTATTTAGGAACAAAAGCATTTTTAAAAGAGAGTAATTAAATCATTAATACTAAGAATATTTCCCCCTATTTATGTTCCTTTGTTCCTGAACCTGAATATTCTATTAATGGGGGGGGGAATCTTATATTGTTTATTGATTCAGAGCATATGCAAATATCTAGGTTTATATTTCAACTTCACAAGATATTATTGCCAAGGTGTCAAAGCAATGGGGTCTTTAATCAGCCACTTTAAAGATCTTTGATCAGGGAAAGGTTGTGTAATATTCTAGGATATAGTTAGTATGTTTACAGATGGTAGAATTAAGGCACTATGGAAAGCATACCTTAGTTCAGAATAAGTGTCATTTTAATGAGAGCAAATAGTACCCCCTTTCACAGTGGCAGTAGTAAAACACTGTCAATTTGCTACTCTGGGTATGGCTGGCTGTTTCAAAGTATAATAAAATATAGAAACCAATGAGTGGCCCTTCTGGTGGCAAGTTAAGTCGTTAGCAATGAATGTAAGTCATGTTAGAATGGATTTAAATCCATGCATAGTATTTAGTCTTCATTTTTACCATCATGCACTTTGCTCATGAGCCCACTGGACAAGACGAGCTAGAACTGGGATAAAATCTTACTAACATTCAGAGGGTAAAATTTCCAGCTGTCTTATTTGAACTACCTTTAGCACAGAAGCTTTGAGGCACAAAATTTTATTCTTATATGTCCCCAAACTTTAAACTCAATCCTCCAACAGAACAAGACTTCAGTCTCTTATATGAATTTACTGGTCTCTTAGATCATGTAATAAAACATTTTTTGAGCAAAAAATTCAAGGTGATTAGAAACATTTTTGTCAAATCTTAGATACCACCTTAATATACATAATTATTTTATATAGGACTATGAGTATTGAAAAGAAGCAAAAAATGACAATAACATCGTATTTTCTTAATGTTTCATTTACCAAAAAAGGCCATTTATACTACACATAGTTTTCTATAATATAATACTCTTCAATATGTAGAAAGGGAAAATAATAGAAATGCTAAATATTCTTAATTTTTTTCATATGTAGAATCCAAATAATTTTTCTTCTAAGGTTAGTGAAGTCTGTATTTTCCACTCAATATCCTACTTTGTGCTATCAATAGTGTTAGTGGTACTGCATTTGTTTAATAAAATGTGTGCTGGTAACTCTGAAATTTTTCCCCCAGTACATTTATCTCTGTTCTCCTGTTTTGAGAACCTTCTTTTTCATCTCATCTAAAGGTGACAATAAGAAGTCTGTAGGATGGAAGATAAGACCATGTTTTTCTTCAAATAAATTTTCAATTATTGCTGATTGAGACTTCAAAAGACTGAGGGTGACTAGTCATACTAACAGAAATAACAAGGTTCATCCATGTGCAAACTCTGATAACCATTGTCATTTTAACTACCACCTGGCCAATGACAATTGTAATATGTCGCTAAACTTCAAACATGTCTTACCTACATCCACATACAAATATAGGAAGATGGAGCACATGAGGGGGCTCAGTTAATTAGGCATCCAACTCTTGATTTTGGCTCAGGTCATGATATCATGGTTTAGGAGTTCAAGCCCCATGTTGGGCTCTGTGCTGACAGTGCAGACCCTGCTTGGGATTCTCTCTCTCCCTCTCTCTCTCTTTCTGCCTGTCCCCTGCTTGTGCTTGCTTGCTCTCTGTCTCTCTCTCTCTCTCAAATTAATGAAATAAACTTTTAAAAAATATGAGAAAAAGAGGATCTTATATGTAATTAAAACTTCAGAAGGAAAATACTAAAAATAATAATTATAATATTGTTTATTATAAATTATTGAATAGCTTTTTTATTTACCTGGTCTTTAAAATCTATTAGACACATATAATTTATATTATTCAATTTATATTTTTCTGTATAGATTTTCATATTTATAGATATTTGTGTGAGTTTGTATATGTGTATGTATATATGTAAAATAATTAACTCTATGGAAAATTATGTTTACTTGTCCCATGTTTTCCAATGCCATAATGTGGATCTGGTCAAGAACACTGGAAGAGATCTCTAAGTATGCAATTTCCTGTAAAAGTTTAATTTTTTATCACCATCAGGGAAATTTTATTTTGATGCCACTCTATCTCTAGTATCATGAAATCAGTATGTTTCAAAAAACTATGAGCTCTGTTCAATAGGAATTTCCAACACAATATATCACTCAAGAGCATGGTAGATGTTCACAAGATAAACATTAAGGGAATGTGATTTCCTAGATTTGGCCTGGTGTTAACATAGACAGATGGGGAGGCATTATTAGCATGCAGTGGTGAATGGATTTATTCTATGCTCAATGAAAAGACAACTGTGACACCAACAATAGGGACATTTTTCAAGGCCTATTGCTTCAAATCTGCTGTTTTACCCCATGGGCCATATGTTCTTTTTGATACTTATCTGTATAGGTTCGTGACTGGTCCCTCTTCTATTTCTCTAAAAATCATTTGCTGGTTGGTTCAAGAAGGTCTTCTGAACTCATATCCTCTGATGAAACCATCTGCAGCTACATATGTAATTCCCTCCTAAAATGACCTGAAAACTAGCTGAATAGTATGTCCACAACAAAGGATAAAAGGGCCACACTGAGATGGGTAGGAAAGTTGGGACATGGTCTTGCAAGAAACTCCAACCCGAGTTCAATGTACCACAGTTGGGAGAGATGCTGTGACACAGAACTTATCACTGTGGAGTGAGGGATTTGTGCCCCACATCAGAAACCCTTACATACCCTTGGGAATTGAACCAGAGAGAAGAGACACCAAGCTCTTTAAAGGAAAACTATAGGGCTATTATAGGGAATAAACAAGCAAAAAAGCACTTCCTTTGAAGAACTTCCACAAAGACTTATTTCCTTGGGATCCATAAAAAAGCAACCGTCTGAAAGGTGCTTAGAATATATGTGAGAGAAACTCAATTTATTTTTCATTTTTAAATGTTTATTTTTGAGAGAGCGAGCAAGAGAGAGCAAGCAAGTGCTCATGAGCGGGGAAAGGGCAGAAAGATAAGAACAGAGGGTTCGAAGTGGGCTCTGTGCTGACAGCAGAGAACCCTATGTAGGGCTTGACTAACTCATGAACCATGAATTCATGACCTAAGCCAAAGTAGGACACTCAACTAACTGACTGAGCCACCCAGGTGACCCAAGGCAGAAATTCACTTTTTAAAATATGTAACGGAGAGGCCGAAACCTGTTAGGATTCTCTCTGGGGACAGAGGGGCAGGCACCAATTTTGGATTCTCCTTCTGTCTTGTTGGACTGGGCATCATTTTCATACCTTACACTAGGTAGCTAGCTCTAGTGGGAGGATCCTACCTCTACACACTGAAGCTGAGTCCCAACCTGCCACAACTGGACCCACGAGTGCCCATCCCTTCCTGCCACAACTGTGCCTAACCCTGCCATAGCCGACAAGCACAGAATGCCCTTACAGAGTATGCCCCTTGAGCTCCTGGCTCTGGTAACCAAGAGGATTACATTTCTGGGTCTCATGGGTCTGAAACAATTACAGAGATAATCCTTGGCAGGCTACCAACTACCACCTGCACAAAGAATAAAATTAAAAAAAAAAAAAAAACCCAGTCTATATATGAAAAAAGTCATTTTTTTGTCTTAAAGCTTCATCCCAAGGAGAAGGCTTTAGGTTTGCCACACATTCAGAGGCTACAGAAGATTCCCCAGGGACCAAGGACAAGGAGACACAGGATACTCTCTTGACCTCATTACAACTTGCTGATAACTCCAAGAAAGGATCTTATATGGATGTATAAAGATACAATTTAGGCAACTCTCATACACAGGACACCTCCAGATCTACTGGTCTGAAAATGAGACAAGTTTATAATTGTGGCCCCACCAGACTGTATATTCATTTACCTTAAGCTGCTGCCTGAAAATCTGGCTAACAATTAGTCTGAAGTTACGCACTAAGATCCTTCTTCCTGGAACACTGACAGGTTTTGGCACACCCTTAACAATGGGAAAGTCTCAAAACTAAATCAGGCTACTTAGAAAATCATGAAGGTCCAAGAATCATCAAAAGCTAAGACAGGGTTTTATTTTCCTACACAAGTCCACTCCTTCAAGACCAAAAGAAATAGTTATTTCACATCTTACACAGCAAGCACAGAGACTCAGGAAAAAGAAGACAAAGGAATATATTCCAAATTAAGGCACAAAACAAGTCCTCAGAAAACAACGTAATAAAATGGAGAAAGGTAATGTACCTGATAAAGAGTTTAAAGTAATGTCATAAAGAAGGTCACTGAACTCAGAAAAATGGATGTACATAGTGAGATTTTCAAAAATGAGAATACATAAGAAAACCAAACAGTTTACAGAGCTGAAGAATACAATGGCTGAACCTAAAAATATGCTAAAGGGGTTTAACAGCAGAATAGAAAAAGTAGATCAGTTCAGCTAGGTAGAAGATAAAGCAGTAAATTCATCTAGACATCAGCAAACAGAAAAATAATTTTAAAAAGTGAAGATAGCTTAAGGGTACTATGGGACAACATCAAGCAGAGCAACCAATCTGCATAATAGGGGGTTCCAGGAGAGGATGGAGAAAAAGGTAGAAAAATTATTTAAAGAAGTACTGGCTGAAAACTTTCTTAACACGTGAAGGAAAAAGACTTCAGGTCCAGGAAGCAAAGAGAATTCCACAACAGATAAACCCAACAAGATCCATACCAAGACACATTGTAATTAAAATGTCAAAGCTAGAAAGAAAATATTAAAAGTAGTAAGAAGAAAAAATAATTACTTTAAATGTAAATGAACTAGATTCTTCAATCACAATACAAAGTGACTAAATAAACTGCAAGAAAAAAAAAAGACCAACTTTTTTATATGGTGCCTACAAAAGAGTCACTTCAGATTTAAGGACATATAAAGTCTAAAAGTGAAAGGATGTAAAAAATATTACATACAAATGGGTAGACATAAAGTTAGTGTAGCTATACTTCTATCAGAAAAAAAAAGAAAAGCAAAAACAACTTTAAAATTACCTTGAAAGATACAACCATGCATTTAACAGCCCAACAAGATGTAACATTTATAAATATGTATCCATCCAGCATAGAAGAACCTAAATTTACAAAGCAAATATTAACAAACCTAAAAGAAGATACCTTTGGCAATAAGAAAAAAAGGACACTTTAATAATATACTTATATCAGTGAATAGATTATTCAGAGAGAAAATTCAATAAAGAAAGACTGACTTTAAACAACATATTAGACCAGATGGACTTTGATATATATAGAACAATCTATCCAAAAGCAGAATCACAATATCTTCTTCTACACATGGAATATTATCCAGGATAGATCATATATTAGGATACAAAACAAATCTCAGTAGATACAAGAAGACTAAAATTATTTTATTCATCTTTCCTGGGCATGTTGGTATGAAATGAGAAATCAATCACAGGGGGAAAAAACCCTGGAAAAATCACAAATATGTGGTTAAACAACTTTCTTCTGCATAATGACTGAGTCAATGAATAAATTAAAGGAGAAATAAAAATATCTGTAGAGAAATGAAAATGGGGTATAGGACATTTCTACAACTATTGAATGTAGCACAAGCAGTTTGAAGAGGAAAGTTTATAGGCTACAGGGATATCTCAAGAAACAAGAAAAATCTCAACAATCTAACTCTACAACTCAAGGAACTAGAAAAGAAGAAAGTTAGAAGTTGCTGTGGCTCATGTCAAAAATGTCACTAGCTGTGCTCTTCTGTAGGATTTTGATGGTTTTCTGTCTCACATGTAAGTCTTTTATCCATTTTGAATTTTTTTTTTTTTTGGTATGGTAAAGAAAGTAGTCCAGTTTCATTCTTCTATATGTTGCTGTCCAGTTTTCCTTACACCATTGGTTGAAGAGCCTTTTCCCCATTGCATGTTCTTCCCTACTTTGTCAAAGATTAATTGCTTATATACTTGTGGATTCATTTGTGTGTTTTCTATTCTGTTACATTGATCTATGTACCATACTATCTTGATAACTACAGCTTTGTTATATAGCTGGAAGTTTGGAATTGTAATGCCTCCAGCTTTGCTTTTATTTCGCAAGATTGCTTTGGCTATTCAGGCTCTTTTGTGGTTCCATACAAATTTTAGGGTCGTTTGTTCGAGATCTGTGAAAAATGCTGTTAGTATTTTGATAGGGATTGCATTAAATGTGTAGATTGCTTTGAGTAGTATAGACATTTCAGCGATTTTGTTCTTTGAATCTGTAAACATGGAATGTTTTTCCATTTCTTTGTGTCTTCTACAATTTCTTTCATAAGTGTTCTATAGTTTTCAGAGTACAGATCTTTTACTTCCTTGGTTAGGTTGATCCCCAGGTATCTTATGGTTTTTGATGCAATTGTAAGTGGAATTGATTCTTTGATTTCTCTTTATGCTGCTTCATTATTGGTGTTTAGAAATGCAAATTTTGTACAGTGATTTTGTATCCTGTACCTTTACTGGATTCCTGTGTTAGTTCTAGTAATTTTGGGGAGCGGCCTTCTGAGTTTTCTACATGGAGTATCATGTTGTCTGCCTGACAAGTCTGTGCGTATTTGTCTTCCCTTGTGTGTGTGTATATGTGTGTGTATATATATATATGAATATATATATTCATATATATATATACACATGTGTATAATACGTATATAAATACGTATATAAATACGTATATATACACACATATATCACCCTTAACACTTGACAAAAATCTGTTAGAAGTAATAAAAAAATTTATTTGCTAGATACAAAATCAATAGGCAGAAATCTGTTAAATTACTCTACACTAAATAACAAACTATTAGAAAGTGAAAAAAATACTACAATGTACAATAGTAACAAAAAAAATAAAATGTCTCTCTCCAAGGAGGTGAAAAACCTATATATGGAAAACTATAAGACACTGATAAAACAAATTGAAGAAGACACAGATAAATGTAAAGATATTCCATGCCAATGGATTAGAGGAATTAACATTTTTTAAAATGTCCATGCTACCTAAAGGAATCTACAACTTCAGTACAATCCTTATCAAAGTTCCAGTGGCATTTTCCACAGAGCTAAAACAAATAATTCTAAAAATCTGTGGAACCACAAAATACCCTGAATAGACAAGGTGATGTTGAGAAAGAAAAAATTTGGAGGGATCAAGCTTCCTGATTTCTAGCTACACTACAAAGCTATAGTAATCAAAGCAATATGAAGTTGCCATACAAGCTTCACATAGATCAATAGAACAGAAGAAAAAGACCAGAAATAAACTGACACATATATAATAAATTAGGATGCAATATATAATGGGGACACATTATATATGGTAAATATATATGGACACATTAATTTATGGTAAATCCAAGAGGCAAGAATATACAATGGGGAAAGGACATTCTCTTGAGTAAATGGTGTCAGTAAAACAATAGTCATATGCAAAAGAAGGAAATTGGACCAATACCTTACACACATAAATTAACTCAAAATGTATTAAAGACTTCAATGTAAAATCTGGATCTATAAAAAATCTGGATTCCTACAAAAAGAATCACAGGCTATAAACTCAGTGAAATTGGTCTTGATGATGTTTTTTTAGATCAGAGTATGAAGACAAGGAAAATAAAAGCAAAAATAAACAATAGGACTACTCCAAACTGCAAAGTTCTACACAGCAAAGGAAACCATAGACAAAACAAAAAGGTGACCTACTGAAAGATAGAAGCTATTTCCTCCAATAATATCAGGGGTTAACATCCCAGCTATATAAAAAACTAATCCAGCTCAACAACAAGTAAAGCAAGCTGATTTTAGACAACAAAAACATGCAGTATCTGAATGGACATTTTTCCAAAGAAGACATACAGATGGCCAACAGGTACATACAAATATTTCAAAATCATTAATTATGAGCGAAATGCCAATCAAAATCACAATGAGACATTACTTGACACTTGTTAAAATAGCTATTATCAAAAAGGCAAGAAATAACAAGTATCGGAGAGGATATGGCAAAAAGGGAACCCTTAAACTCTGTTGGCAAGACATTATAAATTGGCACAGTCACTATGGAAAACAGCATGCAGACGTCTCAAAAAAAATAAAAAAACATTCTCCTATATGATTCAGCAATTGTACTTTTGGGTATTTATCCAAAGAATACAAAAATACGAATTCAAAAAGGTAACTGCACCCTTATGCTCATTGCAGTTTATTTACAATGGCCAAGATATAGAAACAATGTAAGTGTCCATCAATAGATAGATGGAAAAAGAGAATGTACTATATGTATATACAATGAGATATTATTCAGCCATAAGGATTAATAAAACCTTGCCACTTGTGACAACACGAATGAATCTTTAGGATATTACGCTAAATTAAATAGAGAAAGACAATTACCATATGATTTCATATAAATGTGAAATCTAAAAAAAAATAAAACAAACTCATAGATACAGAGAACAGATTGGTAGTTACCAGAGTGAAATGGAGTTGTGAAATGAGTAAATTGGAATAAGGGGCTCAATTGTATAATTATAGGTGATAAGCAGAATTATTTTGGTGATCACTTTGTAATCTATACAAATATCAAACTATCTTATACATGTGAAACTTATGTTCTCTAACAACTTTACCTAAAAAAATTACTTCCCTCATTCATTAATTTCTACTTTACCTTCCAATAAATACACATTATTTTTCTCTTCTGTATATTTTATCCAAAAAGTAAGTAGTGGCATCATGAGTTCAACTGCCAAATTTGAGTATTGTCAATGTGAATGATGGCCAATTCTCCACATGCAGTTGGCATTACTTTTCTGAGCTCTACCTTCACAGATCAAACTCACTGCAGACGTGCATATAGATATTGTTCAAGAGCTTTTATCCCATATAAGTTTAATTATTGTGTTTCATATTATCAGGTCTGAGTGTTGTAAATGCTATTTCAACAAAGTCTGATAATATTAGACACTTTTCTGTGTCTGAAGTGGCTAGGCTTATCTACAGAAAGGTCACTCAAGGTGAACTGACGTAGGAAATTGGCAGATTAGACAACATAGTCACTGCATAATGTGGTAGTGTGGCTTCTCACAAAATCATATGGCCTAATGATTTCACTAAGACCTCTGATTATATCATTCATAGAGAGTTATTAAATCAAGTATAATATTAATGGATATAAGGACTGACCTCCTGAGGGAGGTATTTAATGCCGCAAAATAGCTTTGACACATAATTCTCTTGTACTATTATCTGGCTAATGATATATACATAAAGTTGGAAATGTTCACATTTAATAATTCCTAATTATGAAATATTTTATGAATGGGTTAATATCATAGATGTTCTTCCAGCTGTAAAACATCATTTTATATAAAGTAAAATTTCACTCCTGTTATCTCATGATGAAGATGTTTTTCTATGGCCCTTGTCATTACTGTGCTCAACTCACATTCAGAAATTAGAGATCTGATCCTAAAGAATATGTCAGTTATGGAGGATACATTTGTGTGTAATTGTGTATTTGTGTGTGTTGTGATTTCTGGAGATAAAGACAACTGGAAAGACCGTTTTGTCTGGACTGAAACTCCTTTCACAAGCAGTGAATTTTGCAACTAGATGCAAACCAAGTAGCAAATTGTTGACATTCAGTTTGAAAATCAATTATGAGTAGTTTTGGTAGGAAATAATGCATTGTTACACTGCTGAAAGGTATAGTTTATTTTAAGCACAACACATATACACAAATATATTCATATATACATATGTGCTTCTCTTTCTGTTGTGGTATGTGAACTACCTATAGGGTCAGGGCTTTGAAGTAAGATGCTTTACTGCTATAGTCAGTGGGTTCTCAACCGGATACATGTGTTCACCTACCACTCTGTGGAAAACAACAGTCAGTATTCTCCAAGAGTTTTGGGTTTTTTTTTGTTTGTTTGTTTGTTTGTTTGTTTTTTAACAAACTTCTTTCCAGTATGCATTCTCTTCATTCAGAGATAGAATACCTTTTCATTCTCAGTGAAATACTGAATTTATAAAAGGGCTTAGAAAGTCACATGAGGTCAGATTTAATGGTCTGCTTTATTATATAGAAGTGAATGGGTAAGGATGTTCAGAACACATTGGTTTCTTATTCACATTCTAATTTTCTCTGAAAAATTCCATGAAATCTGTGCTCATTACTGAATATTCTTATTGCTCTACAGAGGACAGCATTTGAAGGGGAAACCTTGCTCTACGAAGATGCCCCAACGTTTCTACATAATTCATCTCTGCACCTGGAGTGATAGATCGCTTTTCTTAAATAATGTCCACAGAACATAATCTGAGAAGGACTCTTGCAGTTTGCATTAGTAGGATATGGCCTACATACCTAGAGGTTACTGGTCTATTGTGTAGTAGTTAATAGCTAGCTGTAGAATACTTATTTAATTTTTCAATTTAAAATCCTAGATAATGCTGGGGGCAGTGCAGATATATAAACAAATTGTTCTTGGCCTTAAGACATGTTATTATTGCCTGAGAGGAGCAATTATTCAAGATTTCCCCTGGAGAAGTGGAGTATGGCAGACGACACACTGGCACTATTTAGAAGCAGCCTGCCAGATGGTCAGAACCTGCATCATGGAATTAGGACCATATGAAGTGACCCGGGGCAAAACAGTTTTTCTGTAGCAATCTGGGAGAAAAAGCATTTGGAAATCTGAGGGACTAGTTCTTAAGATTTGGGGGAAAAAATAAACAAGTTCCATAGAAGTACATGAAAATTAGCTAAATAGGAAGAGCAATTTCACAATTCAGTGGTTTCATGATTAAATTGTCTTCTATGGCCCGATAGGTTAGCTCTTTTTACTTCACGATATAATGTTGAAGTTACAAATTTTCGATTTGCTTTAAAACAATTAATTGTTGGTCTACAGCCACAGGCAAGAAAAGGAGGTGCATATTGCTTCGGCCACAGTTGCAGCAGGTTTTTAAGCTGCCCCTGTTATCAAAATGTTTTGTGCCTTTCACAGTTTACACGGGCTGTGTGCGGTTTGCAGCACTCAGGACCACCTTTCTTTGTCCAACCAGTACAGAATGTTTGAGGAAAGGAGGACTTTGTTCTCTGCCAGCCTCCTTTTTGAGTTATATTGGAGAAGCAGATTATAATGGTGGGAAAACAATCATTCAAGGGAAGCATCAGAGGCCACTCATTGCAGCAAGTACATACAATTCACTTCAAGTATAATGTGTCTGACATTTTAAACATTAGGAATGTTTATTTGCTAGATTATAGGAGATGCAGTCACTGTATTAACACATCACTAACCTTTATTTAGACTTTTAAATTTAATATAGTTTAATATAAATCAAAAACAATAAGATGCACTCATGCCGATACCATGCTATCGGAGTGGTTTGGAACAATCTCCCTTGAATATTCTACTTTGGCATGAAGCTTACTTTGAAATATAAGCAAGCAAAACCCCGCTGATTTAGGAAAAGCTCTTTTTTTTTAATTTTTTTTTTTTATTTCTAGGAGAGAGAGAGAGACGGCATGAGCAGGGGAGGGTCAGAGAGAGAGGGAGACACAGACTCTTAAACAGGCTCCAGGCTCTGAGCTGGCAGGCAGCACAGAGCCCGACGCGGGGCTCGGGCCCAGGAACCGCAAGATCATGACCTAAGCGAAAGTCGGACGCATAACCGACTAAGCCACCCAGGCACCCCTAGGAAAAGCTCTTGATCTCTCCCCTCAACTACTCAGGTTGACACTGGATAGGGGGCATATATCTAGAAGAGAGCTATTACCAGAGATTCTTTCTTATCTAAGAAACTTACCTGTATAGCAGGTTAAACTTTGACTTTTCAACCTTCTATCACCTACCTGAGAATGGCCCTCCACCCTTTTCTATCCCTTTTCTTAGCTCAAGATGTTACATAAGCTTAACATTTACCTGGCTGACCTCTGGGTTTCACATTTCACATGTCCCTGTATATATGTAGTTTAATTTGTTTTTCTGTTAATCTGCCTTATGTCACCATAATCATTAAGCCAGCTAAAAACTTAAGAAGAAAGAAGGAGAAACTTCTCTGGTCCTGCACTGTTTTTATAATTACCCACTTTCAAGATTTAAAACAAAACTATAGTAAAGTATCTGCTAACCTTTAAATTCTTGCTCAAAATAGTTTTGGGTATTCTAGGAAAATTGCATTTCCAATAAATTGTAAAGTTTGCCTATAAAGCTTAGAAAAAAATTTTGCTGTGTTTTGATTGGTACTAAAATGAAGCTATGTCTTCCAACCTATATGGTTAGTTCAATAATCTGTTTAGTTAAATTTTATTTTTAAGAAATAATTTACAGTAGTATTTTGTTAAATTCACTCCTAGGAAATTTGGTTTTGATACTATTGTAAATACTATATTTAAATTTAATTTTATTCTAATTTATATTCAAATATTTTGTTTGTGGTATTGAAAAATAAAATTCCTTTTGATATATTAATCTTGTATTTTGTAACTTGTCAAGATCTGTTTTTACAATATCATATACATTTAGATTTATTTCAGAGTTTTCTATTTTTTATTTTTATTTTTTAATTTTTTTAATTTTTTTACAAATAGTTTATTGTCAAATTGGTTTCCATATAACACCAGTGCTCATCCCCACAAGTGCCTTCCTCCATGCTATTTTTTAATTTTTTAATGTTTGTTTGAGAGAGAGATACAGAGCACAAGCAGGGGAGGGCAGAGAGAGAGGAAGACACAGAATCTGAAGGAGGCTCCAGGCTCTGAACTGTCAGTGCAGAGTCTGGTGTGTGGTTTGAACCCAGGAACCACAAGATCATGACTTGAGCAGTAGTTGGATGCTCAGTCGACAAAGCCACCCAGGTGCCCCTTTTTCAAGTTGCTTTAAACAAAGATTCTTATAGCGTTTGGGGGTAGTTTTAATGTGGGACATTTTTGCCCTGTTGCAAATCTTAGCATAAGTAGTGTGGTATTTCACTATTAAATGTGATATTAGCTCCAGGTGTTTCACAAATTACATGATTTTGAAAATAATGTTTCTTCTATTCCTAATTAAAGGACTTTTAAAAATCATAAATAGCTTTTTAGTTTTGCAAATGCTTTCTTTGTACCTACCGAAATGACCATAGGAATTATTTTTCTGTTATAATATGGTGAATCCTTTCTTAGTAAATATTGAAAAAATATTGAATTCCTGGGTATAAAATTCAATTTAATTCTATATTCTCACATATAATGCTAATTTTTAGGGTTTTTTAAAATCTGTGTTAAAAAGCAATTTTTGTAATTTTCTTGTAATGTCTATGGCAGATTTGGATATCAGAGATAAACTGGCTTCAAAAATGAGCTGGTATCTCTCCTTATTTAGAATTTATAAATCTGTCAATATGTTTTCTTTATAGAGGAGGTTTGGTAAAAATTAAATAGCTTTAATGGATATAAAGTTAATCAGATATTCTATTAAAAACATTGAGTTTATTACTTTGAGAGAGACAGAGAATAGGTGAGGGGCAGAGAGAGAGAGAGAGAGAGGAGAGAGTACCTCAAGCAGGCTCTGCATTGTTAGTGCAGAGTCTGATGTGGGGCTCAAACTCCAGAACAGTGAGATCATGACCTGAGCAGAAAGCAAGAGCTGAACACTCAATCAGCTGAGTCACCCAGGGGTCCTTCCATTTCTTCTTTAATCTGTTTTGGTACATTATTTTTCTAAAGTTTGTGAGATTGTTTCCCAAATTTTATAAATGTATCTATTAAATATAAATTGTCCATTTTATTGATTTAAAGTTGTTTATAAATTCTCATTATTCCTCTTTTAATGTCTGAAGTATCTGTAATGATGTCTTCTCATTCATTCCTGCTATTGGTTGAGAGAGAGAACTTGTTTACCTAAGAGTCTTGTAAGATGTTTGCCAACTCTGTTTTTCAAATAATTTTTGCTTTGTTTTCTCTATTTTAAAAATCTTTTCCCACTCTATTCCATTTATGACTGCTTTATCATTGTTTTTTTTTTTTGTATCTACTATGGATTAAATTGTTCTTTTTAAAATTTTCTTCGTGTAGAAATATCTATCATTTCTTTTCTTAAATGTTTTCTTTTCTCAATATAGGAATTTTGTGGTAAAAATTTCCCTGTAAGCAATTTTTAACTTTGTCTCACAACTCAGATAGGTTGTTTTTGGATTATTCAACTTAAAATATTATATAATTTCCTTGGTTCTTTATTTTTACTTCATTTTTTAAAAATTTTTAATGTTTTTTTTTTTTTTTTAATTTATTTCTGAGAGAGAGACAGTGTGAGCAGGGGAGGGTCAGAGAGAGAGGGAGACACAGAATCGGAAGCAGGCTCCAGGCTCTGAGCTGTCAGCACAGAGCCCAATGCTGGGCTCAAACCCACAAACTGTGAGATCATGACCTGAGCTGAAGTCGGATGCTTAACCAACTGAGCCACCCAGGCGCCCCTATTTTTATTTCATTTTTTGATGGGGGTGGGTAGAGTGTGCACATGCATGTACACACGTGAGCAGGGAAAGGGCAAAAGGAGTGGGAGAGAGAGAATCTTAGGCAGGCTCCATGCCCGATGCGGATGCCCCACTCAAGGCCCCATCTCAGGACTGAGATCACTACCTGAGCCAAATCCAGTCTGAGACTTAACCAACTGGGCCACCCAGGTGCCCCCTGGTGCTTTATTTATTTATTTTTTAAATATTTTTATTTATTTCTAGGAGAGAGAGTGAGAGAGACAGCGTGAACAGGGGAGGGTCAGAGAGAGGGAGATACAGACTCTGAAATACGCTCCAGGCTCTAAGCTGGCAGTCAGCACAGAGCCCGACGGGGGGCTCGAACCCACGAACCACGAGATCATGACCTAAGTGAAAGTCCGACGCTTAACCGACTAAGCCACCTAGGCTCCCCCCTTTATTTTTTGATTCATTGTGTGTGTGTGTGTGTGTGTGTGTGCACGCGCACATGTGTATGTGTGTTGTTTAATACCAAATATTTAATGATTCACTAGATATATTGGAGTTATTGATTTGCAGTTTAACTAAATTGTAATCAGACACAGGCTCTGTTACATGTCAATCATTTAAAGCTTAAGAAGTTTTATTTTTGGCCCCAAAACTGGTCTATCTTGGTTGAATGTCAGTTTGCACTATGGAAAAAAAAAAAGTATATTCTGTAGTGATTACTTGTAGTGTTCTGTAAATGCAAATTTGACCAGTGTGGTTGATAGGTCTTCTCATATCTTATGTATTTTCACTGTTATATCAATTAGTGAAAAAAATATTATAATTTTAACTCATCATTGTAGATCTGATTTATCTCTTAATTGTGTCCATTTTGCTTTTGGAAATGTTAAATGTTGAAACATTCATTTTAGGCACATACTTAGGATTGTTATGTTAAAATTGAAAAGAAGAATATGATGCACAGAGTGTCCCATGAAATGTTGCCTTAGAATTAAGAACATGTCAGATTTGTGAGTCTATTTGGCCCATATCAGGTTTCTAAAGTAATTTTTGATTTGGAAGCATACCTATTTTGAACATACAGTAAAATATATTTTCATATTCTGAGAATTTTGTTGCTTAATTCAAATTTTCTTGATAGTAAAAGGTGTTAAAATGGTTTTATCAAGGAAAATAATCCAGCCTTTATGGTTGCTCTCAATTTATAGCAAAAATCCTTCCCTAGAATGTAACTTGCTGGTATTAATCAATTTCAACTCTATCATTTTCTATGTGTGTGATCTTGACCTCATTTTATTTGTACTTTAGATTCCTGATCTATAAATTTGGCTTGTTGAGATAATTGAATGAGTTCAATCATGTAAATATATTTTTTAAATGGTAGTTATATATTAAGATCCCATACCTAAGGAATGATCATTAGTTTGATGAATGTAATGATTACTATTTTATACTTTTTTATTTAAGTCAGATAGATAAAAATAGATGCAGGCATTTTTTTTAATGTTTATCTATTTTGAGAAAGAGAGAGAGAGCTTGCACACAAGCAGGTGGAGGGCAGAGGGTTGAGGAAAGAGAGAATCCAAAGCAGGCTCCATGCTCTTAGCCCAGAGCTCAATGCGGGGCTTGAACCCATGAACCATGAAATCAGGACTTGTGCCAAAGTGAAGGGTCTGTTAATCAACTGCCACCAGGTGCTCCTAGGGGCAAGTATTTGTTTTTTTAAGTTAATTTTTTTAAATGTTTGTTTATTTTAGAAAGATAGAGGGTAAACAGGGGGAGGGTAAGAGAGGTAGGGGCAGGGAGTGGGGAGAAAGAACCCAAAGCAGACTCTGCCATGTTAGCACAGAGCTCCATGTGAGACTCAAACCACGAACTATGAGATTATGACCTGAATCGAAGTCAAGAGTTGGAGCTTAACCAACTGAGCTACTCAGGCACCCCTGGATGCAGGTATTTTGTAAAGATGGTATGATTTAATTAAAAAAAAACTTTATACCATTTGTAGAATATCACAACTGATACATATTTATAAAAATTGATGTTCTTTGATAATGTTAAGGCTAATATTTTACATGACAAAGAGGTTATTCAATTAGATTTAAGTAATATCAATAGAAAACACTTCTGGTAATACCATTCTCTTGAAGCAGGCTACAGGTATAGCTTTAAAAATATACTTTCATAATTTAGTAACAAACTCTTTTGGGGGGGAGTATGAGCATAATATGTATTTATAGGCTTTCCTTTAATGCTTGGCTGCAAAGTTTACAAAGAAATTGTCCAGTGGGTAGAAGCCCAAGAACTTACTAAGTAATTGAGGTTAATAATCACCATAAATCAAAGCTACTGGCTAATTGATATTTGGATTACTGTCTTCTTAGTTTTATATTAAGACTTACTTGAAATGGAATCTTAATTATTGATAATATATTTATGACAGTATCTCCATCATTTTATCTGTGTACCTATTATCTCCTTATTTATATGTTTAGATATATTGATTCTGTTTCTGTTTTTCTAATTATCTATCTATCATCTATCTATGAGAGAGAGATCAGTATACTCACACATATGTATGCATATATAAAGCAAAAAGTCTACCCAGAGATAGATAATCTCCATAAATCTATAGAGATACATATCTATAACACACTATCTATATCTGGAGGGAAATGTTTATAGTTATTTCCCTCCTTTTCTGTCTCTTGAGGAGGGTGGGGCAGAGACGGAGAGACAAACACAGAGAGAATGTATTATTAGTTCCTGAACTTGTTCTCAGATAGTTAGCAATACATGAAAAAAACAAAATTGTTACATCTACTCTGTAGAATAAACACCATTCATCTCATTTCATTGACCTGATTTACAATCCAAATGTCATGACAAATATAGTCTCTCTTGAACTTTGTGGAGAATCTCATCCTTGTGAGTAAGAGCAAATAAAAGAAAATATAACCTTTAATAGATTCTTTGGAAGCATTATTTAATTCTGTTATTGGCAAATCTTTATTTCTAGTGATAATTACAAATAAGACAAAATAAAATTAGTTATCTTAACGTCTTTTGAGAGTCATTTCCTTTTCTACCCAACTTTTTTATGTAATTATACTAATATCAAAAAAATGATAAGAAAAATATCAACTGGAAAATGGTTGGATTCAGAAAAGATTTGTATAAAATATGCTCCAAGTTAAACCTAAAACTTATGTGTCCTTTATTTAAGGGTTCTACGAAGAAATTTTGGAAAGGAATTTCAGAAAACAAAATTTTGAAATCTTAGTTATGTGGGAAGATTCACATAGACTGACTTGAAGCTTCATGTAACTAGGGCGACTATAGCAAGGAAAATACGACCTGTTTGGGTAGTCTATGGACATTCTGCCCATGTCATTATGAGATTATTGACAACATTCTTTTGGGGAACATATGGTTTACTGAGTTATAACAGTATTATTACCACCTGTGTCCCTAATTAGAACACTTCAGTTTAGTTAATCATGCTCAATACTCATTACCAGGGCTAAGTTAATCACATAATAATGATTAATACCAAGATGTCAACATCACTTAGAATTACTGAGGCTAATTGCACGTAAAAGGATACAATATACAAACCATGGCCCACTAAACCACAATTAGGTACATTTTACATTTTTCTCCACAATGTATCCCTATTTTCAGGCCCAATGCCTGGAATCCCCTAGGCACGTAGCAAGTATTTTTCTTTTAATTAGTATATAAATAAATGACTGAATGTCATAGGAACTTTCACATATGCAAAATGCAATGTAGTCAGAGGGTCAATGAGCGGGACAGGTGGGGATTTACAAAATACACTGAATTCATATTTCAGAAAAAATAAGTGATTTTCTTTATGTTTGCTGCTAGACTTTTCATCATTTGGTTGGAAAGAACTCAAACACTTAATCCAGTGTAGACACCAAAGACAATGAATGACCCTTATATTGTTGAGTGATTCTGAAGTATAGAAATATGAGCCCTCCTCAACCCTGTGCATGAGAATCACCTATAAAGGAATAGAAATGAAAACACTAGTGCCAGTTCTTAATCCCCAGATTATTTGGTTATTTATTTTGGGTGTGTCTCAGACATGAGGATTTTTTTAAAAGAACCTCAAGTCAGATTATTTGGCAATGTAGCTAGGGTGAAAAATAAGACTTAGCCAGATGGAGAAAGAATTTCTAGTCAGTAGAGCGAATAGTATAAACTGAAATAATACAAACATGAACTGTTGGAAGTAGTGAGGTGTCATGCTCCTAGAGGGAGATGGAGAGTATTTAGAGATAAAACTGGAGATGGAGAGCATAAAGGAATTCGTATGAAGCTGTTAGAGGCTCTGATTGTACTGTAGAAAACAGGAAGAAATGTGCAGACTTCCAGGAGAGGAATGGCAGAGTCTTTGTGATTATTAGGTTGAACTTCTTACAGAGATATTGTGGCTACATCCGAAGAGTTTGACTGAAAAGTATCTCATTCAAGATTCTTACATTATAAGAGATGATGAGAACATGAATAAGAATAAAGATGGTGAGAAAGGATACAAATATATGTGTATTTATTTATGTTTTTATTAAGTTGATAAATTCCATTTGGAGCTGGTTTCTAATTTGAATAAATGATACTAAAAATAGCTAATATTAATGCTCATTTACGTAAGCCAAATCTTAGAGGCAATAAATGGTCAAGCTCCAGAGTTTCTAAATCCAAAGTGTAGGTTGTTAGACATTATTTTTTAATGTTTATTTATTTTTGAGACAGAGAGAGAGAGGGAATCCCAAGCAGGCTCCAGCCACGGTCACAGAGCTCAGTGTGGGGCTGGAACTCACAAACCAGGAGATCATGACCTGAGCTGAAATCTAGAGTTGGGCACCTAACTGACTAAGCCACCCAGGCACCCAACCATTATTATTATTATTATTATTATTATTATTACTACTATTACTATTATTATTATTTTTACTTACAAAAATTATCTCTTCTAGTTGAGGAAAGTAAGGGGAAAGCAATATAGAAGGAAGAAGGGATTACAGATACATTAGTTTTCTATTGCTGCATAGCAAATTAACACAAACTTAGTGGCTTAAAAAATATTACTTCACAGTTCATATGCAGAAGTCTCTGCTCCAAGTTGGCTGGATTGGATCTGGCATGGCCAAAAATTAAGGTGTACTCAGTGGGGTTCTTATCTAAAGTGTCTGAGAAAAATCAGATTCCAAGCTCATTCATCGTGTTGATGTAGATCAGTTTCTTGTGACTGTCTGCTTTAGATCCCTGTTTTTTTGTCATTAGCTAGAAGCCCCTCTCTGCTGATGCTGCCTGTATTCTTTCTCATGTGCCCCTACACCCATATTTAAAGCTAACAATATATGCCAACTGCTTCTTGTGCTTCAAATCTGTTGGACATCTGCTACTTCACCTCTGACTCCCTTTTCCGCTATCAGAGAACACTCTGTGCTTTTAAAGACCCATGACCAGGACAACATAACCTATATTTTAAGATCAGCTTTAGAATTTAATTACATCTACAAAATCTCTTCATCATAGTAGGAGATTCAAATTTAGTTAAATAACCAGGAGGTAGGAATCTTGGAGGTGAGTGGGGGCCATTTATAGAATTATGTCTAGCAGGAGAAGATAAAATTATGTATGCAGGCATACACACAGAGTTAAGGTTCATAAGCTTGTGGCCAGTGATATAAATTATTAGAGTAAATAAATCTGCCTAAGAGGACTATTCAGAAAATCAGAAGAGAGGCCTGAGTAAACCTATGGGTAATGAAGTCAGGGAAGGAGGAAAAGAAAATTCAAACAAAAATAGCTGATCCAGGAGAGCATGTTTATCTTCTCTCTGGAAGCAAAGGTGGAAAACAATTTTTAAAGGTTAAATCAATTTTCTACATGAAATGATGAAAAAAGATTATACAAGGGTTCACAAGCAAATGCTGGATTTAGCCATTAATTATCCAAGTGATTTCTGGATGTAAAAGGCATAATGAAGTTCAGAAGTTGAACATCAGAAAGTCAAGAACATAGATGTGACAGGATTGGAAGTTGATTGACTTTTGAGAAACTTGGATGAGAAGACAGAGTCTAAGAGTGGCACCTAGAAAGCATTTGGGACAAAGAAATATTCTATTATTTTTTAAGGTTTATTGTAAAAGATTTGAAAATATTTGTTAGGGGAGTATTGATAGAACAGGTTCTTAGATGAAATATCTGGGAAGATGTGCAAGATCAATACTGAATCTAATCTCAAATGAGGGCCTGATTTTATGTACTGTATTAGCATTTCTCCCTTTTGAATGGTTCTTTAAGAAATCTAAAGACTCTCTCATCTTCCATTCACCCAGTTCTAGGCAATCAAAAGAAATTCCCTTAGTGCATTAATTGTTTGGAAAAAAAGGAAACATAGCAAGTGATACCAAATTGGGAGTTAAATTTTTCATAACTTAAAAGTGGTTGGGGCACCTAGGTGGCTCAGTTGCTTAAGCATCTGACTTCGGCTCAGGTCATGCTATCCTGGTTTGAGGGTTCTTGCCCCACGTCGGGCTGTGTGCTGAGGGCTCAGACGCTGGAGCCTGCTTCAGATTCTGTGTCTTCCTCTCGCTCTCCTCCTACCCAGCTTTCTTTGTCTCTCTCTCAAAAATAAATAAACATTTAAGATAAGTGGTAAATAATGTGGCACCTGGGTGGTTCAGTCAGTTGAGTGTTCATACTACTACCACAGAATATAAATTTGTACAGAGATTGATCAAGGTTTAAGATATACTGGAAAAAATACTATTTTGTATAAAAAAAGACAATGAAAGCCAGGAGTTGGAAAATTAGAGAAAGAGATCAAGTAACTAGATCCTATGGTGTGGATAAAAGGACAGGAGTAGTGGGATGAATGGAATATTATAAATAGTGTCAGCCTCTAAGTCAAATAGAAAAATAGATCCTTTGGGGTCCCAAGTTTACTTGACACACCAGCTTTATATAGGTCTATAAATAGCACTAGGAAATCTATGGAGACGGAGGCTTCATCTCTGCAATCCAAATTGCTTCTTGCAGAACGATCATTATTGTTACTCACAAGATGGGTGAGGAAGCCATACACACTGGAAGACACCAGGTTTATGCTTGGCAGGCAGAGGCAGATTTCTAAGACCATTAATAGTTGATTTTGGAAGAACATTTTCATTTGATTAGTTGTCTAATTTTTTTGTATTTTTAAATTGCTTTGCTTTAAATCAACATTTCATCAGGCACAATATAAAAAAAATCCAGGAAGGAAGGGAGTCAGGTACTACATTAATGGATGCCAACTGTCATAGAAATATATGAAATCACCTAAGAAGAGAAGGCTGAGTGAGTCAAAAGACACGTGGTTATTCTTTTATTCTATATCCTCAGGCAAGAGGCAATGTTGTAATGCCTTGTTTAGCTATTCCATCATGGATCTATTCTATTCTAAAATATTTTTAATGAAAGGGAACAAGTGACCTACCCATCACTGGAAGAATTTGATGTGTAGATCATATAGCAAAAGTATATATATGAAAATAGACATAAAACTGAAGGAGAAATTGAAACATGTTAGGCAACTTTAAAAAGTTCATTTAGACAATAGCATAGGATATGCAGAATAAATTCATTTAATGATACAGAATTAAGAGTGGTCCTATATGCCATTAGGAAGGAAAATAAACACAACTGTGATCCCAGAGAGGCATGCAGGTTAAAGGAATACACACTGGCTGGGAAGATAGCTTCTAATGGGAATACACAGAATAGGTAGCCTGGGGTCAGAACCCAAATGGCTTTGAAAGTAAGTGGCTTAGAATTCACTCTGCAGGAAATGAGGAGTAACGAACTGCTTTCAAATAGAGGAGTGGCATGAATAGAAATAAGAATATTTGGGTTTAAGAGAAGCAGAGACAAGATGCAAGAAGATCACATATGCATCCCAAGATTATTTGATAGTAGAATCAATAGAGGAGAGACGAGTCAGAATGGGATAAGACAAAATATTTTAGGATACTTATTTTGAGCTGGTCACTTCATTGCTCTCTTTCAAATTGTGAAATTAAGTCCACTAGAAACATCATGAATATTATCCCATCCTAGTGTAGATTTCATCTCTGACCCATGTAGCCATGTGAAAATGGATCCTGATTAAAACGTTATTAACCTAGAGATCTAGCAATGCCAGAATGCTAATATCTTCTTTTGATCCAATATCCCTATTAGACTCCAAAGGTATATACCAAGAGGGCAAAAGTCAAGTTCCTAATATATCTTGGAATTTACCTGATGATTCACACCAGTACATATATCTTTTCAATGTGGAATAAGTGGAACAGACAATATAAATGAAAAGCCTGTCACTGGACTCTTCCTCTGTGAAAGATCCGAAACTTGATCATCTCTGCATTGTTAGGCGCTATGTGGGCTTATAAGATGTGTTTAAATATTCACAAAGAAAATTTGAAATGTTAATAGATTTTAGGTCCCATGGTAGATCCCTCACTCCAAAACCTACTTTAATGCAGGTACCTCAAAGGAGAAGGATAGGACATTTTAGGGAGACTAAAAAAGAATAAGTGTCTAAAATTGTAGCTCCTTAAGGAAGAAACAGAATTTTTGTTTTAGAAAATACCATGTATATAAGTCTTTAATAAAGTCTTTTGAAGTTGTTAGAATGTGTAATTGTGATTTTAAGTGTTCAGGAACATGCTTATTTGAGTCAATTGGACAGTTGTCTCATGAACTATGCCATGACTAAGCAAGAAGACCTTTTATCTATGAAGGATTTGTCATACATTTATGAGAACGGCAACTGCAAATGTTATTTTAAGATCTTCAAGAATTCTAACTTACTTATACTGCAGCATGCTAACTCTGTAGACACAAAAGGCAAAGTCAATATCTGGGGTTTAGACATCCTAAACTTGCTAGATTCTCACACATCCAAAGATTTTTATTATCTTTTCTTTTGTGTTTCCTATTTCAGATCTGTCTTGGGAAATCACAAAATTAGTGTGTCAAAATAAAATGTCACTGCTTTTTCTAAAAGTACATAGAAATATTTTTGAGCATTTCATGTGATTAATGAAATACACTAGAGATTAAATGTTCAAATATTCATTCTAGAAATAGAATTCTCTAAGAGTTCTGAAAGAAATTTAAGTTTTCTTTCAATTATATGGACTTTAAAAGTCTTTTGCTAGAGAGAGGGCAAGATGGCGGAGAAGGAAGGAGCTCCGTACTTGCACTCGCGCCCATACATCACACAGAAAAGATCTGAAGCCATTGGAAACCTTACAAAACCTGAGAGATTGGGAGGAAAAAGACGCAGAATCCACTGAGAGAGACTTCTAACGTGAGTGCGAACCGGGGAAGATAAAATCAGGCCGGGATAGGAGACTCCAGGGTGGGAGGCGATCCCCCTCTTACCCTCTACGGGGAGTGAGAGGAGAAAAGGAGAGAGTCCGAAACAGAGAAACCTCTGCACGGGGGAGAAAAACCTCCCCTCGGTGCATAGAAAGACCGTACTTGCCAAATACCTGCACACCAGGTCCCCTCGCGCCAACTGGTCCTGGAGGGGGCTGAGCACACAAACGGATTCTTTGTGCTGCTCCTGGAGGCTAGACTTCAGAGCAGTGGCGCGCCTGCCGCCATTGTAGCTCCCGGGCGGCTGGGGCCCCTGAAAGAGCCGCGCGGACACCGGGCGTCCACACTCCTGGCGGGCTGGGACTCGAGAGGGAAGGCAAGGAACTAA